>NW_027526460.1:139682492-140282492 GCF_048455015.1 Haemaphysalis longicornis | reverse complement strand
TGTGAGTTTGAGTACATTTTGAGTTTTGAGTCCATTTTGAGTTTGAGTTCACTTTGAGTTTGAGTACATTTTGAGTTTTGAGTCCATTTTGAGTTTTGAGTTCATTTTGAGTTTGAGTACATTTTGAGTTTTGAGTCCATTTTGAGTTTGAGTACACTTTGAGTTTGAGTACATTTTGAGTTTTGAGTACATTTTGAGTTTTGAGTCCAAATTGAGTTTGAGTACATTTTGAGTTTGAGTACATTTTGAGTTTTGATTACATTTTGAGTTTGAGTACATTTTGAGTTCTGAGTACATTTTGAGTTTTGAGTCCGAGTGAGTTCTGAGTTTTGAGCTCAATGTGAGTTTGAGTTTGAGTGAGCGCAGATGTGCTGCTCAGCATTGAGTCTGAGTTTGAGTGAGTGGTGATGCGAAAAAAAAATTGTGAGTGAGTTTGAGTGAGCCGCGCCAACTTTGCCGAGGTATGATCCTTGGTCTCCCCCACCATTTTGCAGACGGGTTCGCTACGGTCGCGCGGCCTGTTAACTCTCGCGCTGTCGAGTTCGCCGTCTCATTGTGGTTTTGGTAACGTTCCTAGACTTCGTTCCCAGCGCGGGGCGGGAACCACTTAACTGTCACTTCTCTATCCTTGAGGTCCAACGCGGCGAGCACCTGCACTGCCCCACAACATACTCTGTTCTTGGCACAGTTTCGCACTGCGCTCTTAGACTCACACAGCACGGTCTTGCAGTCCGTATCCGAGATGGCTAAAGCAATCGCCACGTCCTTCGTGCGTCCGCTCGCCGCGGTGATCGTACCGCCGGTCTTGGCGTCGATGACCACCGCCATGATTGCCCCGCGTTCTAGATACTCCGTGGCGCCGACGTATTTCGTATTTCGTCCCCGGCAGCTCCGCGTGCAATTCCACCATTGCCTTGGTTCTCGCCGCTCTCCGTTCCGGGTTGTGTTCGGGCTCATGCTCTTTGGAATGGGATAGACTCTTATTCTCCTTCGTACCTGGTCTGGGATCTGCCGTGCGGCCGTAGCCGTCCTTGCTCGAGTCTGGGTCTACGCCCAGTCTCTTGAGGATGGCTCTTCCGGTTTTGGTTGCCGCGAGCCGCTCGAGCTGGGCGCCTCTCTGTGCCTCTCTGATCTCCTCGAGCGTGTTGTGCACGCCGAGGTCCAGCAGCTTCTCTGTGCTCGTGCAGTCGAGAAGTCCGAGTGCCGTCTTCTGGGCCTTGCGGATCATCGCATTGATCTTATTGCGTTCGTCTAGCCGCCAGGTGTGAAAAGTGGCGACGTACGCCACGTGGCTCCTGGCGAACGAGTGAAGGAGCCGCAACAGGCAGTGCTTCCGCATGCCGGCCTTTCTGTTAGCGACTCTTTTCACGGGGCGCGTGCCCGCAGAAACCTTGGCCGTGAGGCGATTGATCGTTTCGCCGTTCGTTCGGTGTATCTCGATTAACAGGCCCAGCACCCGGATCTTCTCGAACTTGGGAATCATTTGGCCGCTGCTGGTTCTGATCTTGATCTTCTCGTGAAAAAAGCCGCCACTGAGAGGTCACACATTCCTGGGAAGTGAAACAAGTTCATCAATGCCATTTCAATCTTAATCACTGAAATGAGCACTCGACTCATCGGAGGAGGGGTTGCACGAATCACAAATGCCTAAAACAAGTGGTTCAATTTCACTGTCTACAACCATACCACGTTCCCACGCTTCAGCCTCAACTTGCTCTACATGAGTGGAGAAGTTTTGCCAGTTTTCCTGGCTTACAGATCCCAGTGCTTCCGGCAGAAGCTTTTCAACTTCAGCGCAAGCGAAATCCGTGTTGCGCGCTGCAACGCATCCCTTCACCTGGCTCCAAACAAGTTCAATTGGGTTTAACTCGCAGAAGTATGTTGATACACGAATCACTTCATGGCCGTAGGTAGTCGCTAGAGTGCCGATGCGGTACACAATACTGGGTGAGTTGACCCTTTGCGCAAGTTCCAGCAGCTCAGCTCTCACCATGTCATGTGACCACGGAACACTTTTCTTTGTGAGCCAAAGCTGAATATCAGCTTTGCGCGTCAACTTGGTAGGTGCTTTTTCAAGAGCTACAATGTGGTATGGTGCATTGTTCATGACAATAACGCTTTCGGGCGGAAATGTTTGGCAAAAGCTTGTCGGTGAACTAGTTCTCGAAGTAACTGCCATCCATTTCAGAGTGGTAGCCAGCGTTGCTCCCCTTTTTTGCTCGGAAGTAGGCAGCAGCTCCTTCGATGAAACCTGTTGCGCTGCTCTCAGCATGTACAACGATCAAACGGGACCCTTTGCTCGTGGGCGCAGCCAGTCCTGTCGTAAGACCTTTTAGGAAAGCATCTTGAGATGATTTCACAGTCGTTACCTGATAGTCGAATCCTGAAAAGAGCCATAAAATGCCTGTGGCATCGTTCGCTGCCGCACATCTCGACTAGGCAACACAATCTGTGACTTCAGAATGCAGTAGGCAACGTCCAGCCACTTCAGAAAGATGCGCGATACCGTGGCCTCTGAAACTCCAAACCTGAAGGTCAGGCCAGGGCTTTGCAAATTCAGCTTCACTTTCATCGATAACAGGACGAACTCCAGAAACTCTGTCATGCTGTTGTTTGCGCCATGCGCGACGTACTTCTCAATCATGCTGAACAAGCCGAGCAGAAATGCAAAGTTTGCCGTGCCAGTGTAGAAGGACACTTTTGTTTCGGAAGTTCTTAAGGCCTCTTCCTTCAACTGCAGTTGTTCGATTTTTATCTGCTGGGTGTATATCCTGTCATTCAGTTCTACACACTGCTGTTCCAGGGAATTGATTGATTGATTGATTGATTGACTGAGTGATTGATTGTAAGGTTTAACGCGCCGACGCAACGCAGGCAATGAGGCGCGCCGTAGTGGAGGGCTCCGGATTAATTTTGACCACCTGGGAATATTTAACGCGCGCCGAAAGGAATTGATGTCCCACATTGTCATATCGGCCTGCACAGCAATGGCTGAAAAAAATGTACAGTAATGTAAGGCTTTGTGTCAGATGGATGACTGTTTCACAGAAACGTGGCATTAAAAATTACACAAAACGACGAAATTGATATAAGAAAAACAAACATAGTACTAAGCGCAGTTATGCGAGTTTCGTTTATGTCGGCCTCGTCATTTTGTGCCATTTTAAGCGCAAAGTTCTTAGCATTGGCCAGCTTTTTTAAAACAAACTGCTGTCAAGAACGGGTGAACCTTCTTGTGCTCAACTGTAGGATTGCGTATTTAGCAAATAGAGGGAAAAGCTGACTAGTTTAATTTTCGTGCTCGTCGACTCCGTCGTAATGATCTGGAACGGTCGCGACGTCATAGTTGTAGCTGGGGTCCGTCGGCCGCGTCGGCTGCGTGGAAGCCGCCGCCGCTGCCGCTTGTGTGGCTGCGTCAGCCTCAGCGGTCTTTCTCGCTGCACGTCGCTGGTTCATTCGCTCATAACGCTTGGTACATTCACTGTTCGTGCCGTACCCAAGTGCAAGCGACGTGGTTCAGACAGGGTGCGCCTCGTCCCACAGTTTGGCTGGTTTGCCTACAAGCACGACAAAAAAATTTATGCAATCGTACGCGGCGCCTAGACTTGCTGTAAACGTTGCTGGGTCCCCTGTCACAAAGTGGGCACCGCAAACTCGAATGTTAGCGTTGTTCGCGTTCTGATCAGCACGTTCTATGCGTGTCAACCATAGGCTCCGCCGTCTCACGCTGAGATCTTCGTCAGCTCGCATTTATTTGTTACCACTGTCGGCAGACGAAAGAGGCTGGTGTTGGACGACTTCTCTCCTGACATATTCTGCGGTTTGAGCAGCCGACAATAGCGCACAAAACCATTCCGAAAGGCCGAGAACGCTGCCGTTTTCACAGTTCTTTACGGCCGCGCAGAGACCGCTCCGCGCTGCTCCGAAATGGCGGCAATGTATCCAACCATTCCTGGCGGTTACGTAGGTGCAAGGCAGGTGTGATGCGGGTTGTTTTGTGGATGAGGAGGTCAAGTTTAACTGACGGAGAAGAAGCGAGGCACGTGACGTCAGACAAGGACAGACTCTATTCACGGGACAGACTTAGAAAAATACACAAAATAACTAGGAGCTAATCTAATCAAATGACTAGATCAAGAGGACTGTGATTTGGGCGAGTTGGTGAAAGTTCATGATTGACAATCCAGCGCGCGAAAACACGGCACAAAAAAGAACGAGAGTTAGACAGGGCAGCTGCCCTGTCTAACTCTTGTTCTTTTTTGTGCCGTGTTTTCGCGCGCTGGATTGTCAATCATGAAATGACTAGATGTCCGACAAGACAATGTTCTTAACTCAAAAGAGTTCCCGCTCACGTCTGGCAGTACTTGGCGGCAAGGGGCTGTTGCGGTACACTTGATTGGTGTGATGGCTGCAGGCGCTGTCTCATTGACGGTGGCGCTGGCCGCCGCAAAGTCGGGTCCCGTGCTCTATGCTCGGGGCGCTGCCGCGTTGCCCTTGTTGATGCCGGTGCTGCGACTGATGAGCGATTCGGCCCGGGTGCTCTGTGGCCAGTCTCAGCTCACCTGCCTCGATGTCCACGGGGAAGATGCGGCTCGCAACGTAGGTTGCCCGAACGTTCTCGGGCTCGTAACGGGAGTTCCCCGAACGTTCTCGTCCGGCAGGTCGCTCCTCGAACCTCGTTGTTGTTGTTGTTGTTCCTCTTGTAGTGGCACATACCCACGTGCCAAGATACGGCGTGGCTTTTTGTGGCTAAATCGCCCACCTCATGGCCCTATATAATCAGCCTGTACGAATTGGGGAAACGGTTACCGAATTATATGTTAGATCTAAAGAAGAATCAGTGAATGATGTCACTTTAAAGAAAAAAGGCTAGTAAATTTTGACAGGTTTAGCAGGACATGCGTCTGGTCTCTGATATGTACGCGTGAATGGCCGCAATAATCCCTCTATGACAAAACCCCAGGGATGTGGCCCCGAACGAAAGAAGCACCGGCAGCAACAGAGGAAGGCCAATACGTTGAATCGGTGCGGCTAGATGCCGTTCAAACTGAGCTCTAAACTTCTTTCTTTCTTTCTTTCAAACTGAGCTCGCAGTTTGAAAGAAAAGTTCTCGTCATTTTTCAACATCTTCCGAGTGCTTTCCAGCAGCAGTGATGGCTGCACAGTTTACTCGCTTCTACGTCTCTACGACGCTCTCTGCGAAGGTCTTTTACGCTACAGCCTTCCTGCGTTGTTTCTCCTCTCAGCTGCAAATCTGAAGGCTTTGGAAAGAATGCAGGCGCGCATACTCCGAGTGTGTATCGGCGTCCCAAAAACAACATCAACCCTGGGAACGTTCATTGAATGTAGACGATTGACGCCGATAGCGCTGCGCAAACAGGAACTGCTTCGGGCATGTTTGCGTTTTGTCACGAGGCAACGTCACCATCCATTGGCTGAGACTTCTGCTTCAGTTCTGCAAGACCTTTTACCGCAACATTACGAGATCCCATCTCTGCCTTCGTACCCGCTATGGTTGCTCCCACCCATAAGCATTCGCACAACCGTGCCAGGAGTGACGCGAAGAGCAAATGTTCCCGCTCCAGCTCTTACGTTTTGCACTCTACAACTTCTAGACAGGAAATACATCGGCCATAAACATATATACACTGATGGCTCAGTGACAGAAGGATCTTCCACAATTGGTGTTTGGATACCTGCGTCGTGCACTACGATAACCAAAAAACTCAGTCACAGGACGTCATCAACAGTGACTGAGCGTGCCGCCATCCGCGCTGCTCTTGAATACATCACCACGCAGTCACCCAGCCAATGGGCTATCTTTACGGATTCCCGCGCGGCCCTTCAATGCCTTCAGTCTTTCCCTTCTGACCAGCTGGTCGTGGACATTCGGTTTTTACATCACCAAGCCGTGAATGCTTGCCATTTCGTCGAACTACAGTGGATACCGGCACATTGCGGGGTATCGGGTAATTCAACAGCAGACGCTGTAGCTTCCCAAGCTCACAACTGCCAAGTGCCTACTGCGGAAATACCGTTCTCTAGGAAGGATGCGGCCGCACTTGCGTGTCGTGTTGCGCGGCAGATACAGCTTTCAATATGGGTGGACCCTTCACGTCGCTATACCCCGCTTTATTCTGTCGACCCAGAATGTACTTTCAAGTTGCCCTCTAATCTCACCAAACACGACGCAGCCGTAATACACCGCATACGCCTGAACGTCGCCTACACTCGCCTTTTTCGTTTCAAGCTTCAGCAGACCAGCTCACCCTTCTGTCCGGACTGTAACTGTCCCGAAGATATTTACCATGTCGTATGTGTGTGTAAACGACGATATGACGAACCAAGACGCTCTTTGACAGTGACTTTGGGCAGGCTACAGACATCGTGTCTTACGTTGAGTGATGTGCTTGCCCCTGGTCATGCGCAAAGATGGCTTCACGTGCGACGAGGGCCTTCCTAAGCTTCCTTCGCAGTTCAGGCCTAGTTCACAGACTTTAACAGTGCCGAGCATTGATTCGGCATGTGCTACAGGACCGTGACCGTTACCTTTGCGCTCTCAAACTCTTAGTGGCGTCCCAGTGCACATTTCGGGGCTGTGTTCACCGTGACTAGTAGGTTGGCTGTCAAAGTGTTATGATTGCTCCTGGTCGCTCCGCAGTTTCCTGAACTGTGCTCAAACTCAAAGTGAACCTTCAGCCGTTGCGTGTTTACCCCTTCTTTTATTTTTAACCTGACCTTGTGATCTCATGACCACGTGTAGTCGCTCCGCAGTTGCCTGAACTCTGCTAAAATTGAAAGCGAACATTTCCCCAGTGCGTTAGAACATTTCTCTATACTGTAAAAAAAATTTGGTCAAAATGACGGAAAAGTTCTGGCAGCTCTATTTTCAAGCGGTTGGCTGTCAAATTGACGGGTGGTCGTCAATACCAAATGATGGCATTTTTAGTCATTTTGACGTCTTACTTGTCATCCTGAAATAAAAATTTGTCGTCAAAATGACGAGCTGACGTTTTTTCATTATGTCATTTTGACGTGTCCTTGTCAATATGAAATACTAATGGCCCGTCAATATGACGGCCTGAGTGTTTCACAGCAAACCGTCATTTAGGCGTGAAATGTAAGTAAAATGTAGTCTTCGGCTGAACAGCCCAATTTTCACATTCTGTGGTGCTGATAAAAGATGCTACTACGATTAGCTTCAGTGCTCACGTATTTATTGCTGCAGAATGGTACATAGCAGAATGAATGCAAGAATGCACAGCAGACTTACGGCTTTCCTGTTGATTTTCTGAAAAGCCATGGACCACAGTACCTGAAAAATAGAACAAGTGGTATTGTGATTTGTGGTGCATGATATTAATGGTATTTGGACAAAATTGTATATAATAGACAACAAAAAGGTATCAACCTACACAAAAACAGGTGGTGGGCAATGCAAACAAATATGACAATATGTTAATCCAATCGAAACAGCATCTTTTCCATTAGCTTTAGGAAGACAGCGACTTTTCAAGAACACTAGCTGTGCAAAAGTTAAATGGAAAAAATTTGGTATACGTGGTATGTGCATAAAACTAGCGTAAAAAGATAAAAAATAAAAACCACATTTCAATGAGCTACGTCGCGCTGTGTAACCACAGAACAACAGAAGCTGCCAGAAAGTCACAGTAGCTTTCTTTAGTACGTGGCCGCAGCGATGAGAAAGTTAACAAAACTTTAACCGTTATCGAGATGAAGTTGTTCCACACTCATTTACCTTTGCAAACTCAATCGTCAGAGTGAGGGTGGCCGTGTCGGTAACAAACGTTGAACATGAAGAATCCACGATGACGGGTGACACTGCCTGCTTTATAGTATTGTTGTGGTGATGCTGTCGTGTCCGTCGACTGCTATGAAGACCCGCTGGAGTCCACCCATCTTCGAGCCTGCATGGCGACAAAATTACTGCACTTACGCACCATCGCAGTTGAAGGAGCGATGCAACGATCGCGAGTAACAGTTACACGTACTTTGCACAAGAATGCGACGCACGAGAAAAAAGACGCTCAGAGTTTACATGTGTCCAGAAGCTCTTGGCCCGTCAAGTTTAAGCAGTCGTTAGTCTGCTCGCTTTCTACCCTTTGCACGACCCGATGAAAGAGTCGACAGCCCCCTACCCTTCCCCACCCCAACTTTCGGAAACAGTGCTGCGGCGTGAACAAGCGACAAGTCATTGCTTATTACCGAGTTTCGGCGGGTGCGCGGGCACGATCAAAAGCGTTGTTTCGCGCAAAATTATATTACAACAATACATACGCGTCGTGCACCTAACGAAACGCCCGCCTACTGCGGTGCCGAAATCAGCCGCTGTCTATTCCCGCCCATTTCTTCCCATGTCGACATTTCGAAACTGTGTCAGTTGGAGACAAAACTCATCAAAACGCAAACGCGTTTCCTGTTTGGGGCAATTAAAAGTGCTAGAAAAAGTAAAAGCTCCAGGCTGTGCAGCGGCCGGCGCGATGGTGGTCATCGTTCTCACGGCGCAGTTATCCCTCGCCGACCGCTCGCACCGACGAGCGTGCTGTCCTGTTCAAGCTACAGATGCAGAAACACGGTTCCAGTTTCTGACACGACGGTCCTCATAGTATTCGAGCCAATATACTCTGCACACTTGAACTTGCTTCAGAATTATTGCGTTCGCAGATTTTATTTATTATTTTTTTTTTTGCGAGGAAAAATCTCTTGATGCGGTAAATAGTTCACTTACCGCTATCAGATGCACTTCCTCTGTTGCAGCAGCTCCGTGCGCATGGCTGCTTGCTGAAGGAGACCAGAAAAGAGACGTTTGCTCCGTTGCAGTTTCAAAGAAGAATGTGTGAGCCCCCGACATGGGAAAGGAGGGAAACCCAGACGCTTTCCGAAAACAGAAGAAAATGTCCCTTCCTGCCTCCTCCCCCGATCGCGCGGACGGCGGTCGTCGCCGCGACGGGAGACAAAGGAAGCGTCCCTGGAAAGACCCCCACTCCCCCCAGCAACAGGCACCGGTGCCTCTCGGAAGGGTCCTCTACAAAGGAAGCATTCTTCGACAATCCGGCGTCGAACAAGAGAAAAGGCAAAAGGCCCCACCGGCGACTGCGAGAGCCGCCTGTGGCGGCCAATCAGAGTGCTGTATTACCGAAATCAGTTTGTTTGTTTCCTTTCGCTCCTTGTTCTATCCCCTCTCCCATCGAGTTGACGGCGAAACAACAGTCTTCCCCATTTACGTCGACTCCCTGTCAAAAATCACGGTCACTTGGCCGTAAAAGTGACGGCCAGTTTTTACAGTGATATAGTGTGTTTTAACACTTCTTTCATTTTTACCTTGAACTACTGAACTCTGTCTACAGACCACTTGTCGTTTTTTTTCTTTTTTTTTCATTTGTGTCATTATTCACCTGACGTAGCATGTTAGGCTATCTGCTGGACAGACCTCGTCAGTACCATTAAACTGCGTTCTCTCTCACTAGATGCCGTTTCCGAATGAAAGAAAAACCGCGGCAGTGCAGGAAAAAGTGTTCAATTGTTTCAATTTCACCGCGAGTAGCACAAAGACCGGAGACCAGCGCGATGCAAATAAAAATTAAGCTGCGGTATTCTGCATCTGATGCTGGTTAAAAAGACCTCGCACTTGCGAGACTCGCAAAATCTTGCATTCCAAGTGTGAGCAAGATGGGCATAGTCATCCAAGCCTGGGATCGTACCTTCCTGTGTCATCCTTAGCCGTAAATATCTGCAGAACCTTGCTCACGCCAGGAGAAATGGGGTAGGGCGGAGGTCCACCATAGGGCTATCTAAAGCTGAACCGGCCAAAGAGTCAGCTGTTTCATTGAGCCATAGGCCCCTGTGCCCTGGGACCCCGATGAGCCGGATGTCGCGTAAATGGGGAGGCACAAGGCGGCTGAAGGTACGGATAAGTAATGAATTTTTCGGAGATGTTAGCGCGGTACAAACCGACAGGGAATCAGAAATAATAGCAACATTTAAATATTGTGGGGGTAATTTTTTAAGGCCATATCTATTGCAAAAAACTCAGCTACGAATATAGCAGTAAAATCAGGTAAACGATAAGAAAATCACCAATTACGTTGTGGGCTGAAAATTCCCACGCCCGCCCTCTCCGCACGTTGCGGTGCATCTGTTGCCACTACGACATGTGAGCGCAAGTTCCCCAGATGCTCATCCAACAAACCCATTAGCATCCGTGTGGATAGCAGTTTCGCGTTATGGGGGAATACGTTATTGAGGGACATAGGAGTATGTATGACTTCAGGTAACATCGGAAGAATTTCCGGAAGACTGATGTTGAGCGGGGAAAGCAAGCTTTGGGCATACACACATTGAGGACGATTGTACCGAGGCCATGAATAGTTAAAAAACAATGCTGGCTGAGCTACCATCAATGACAAAGGTTTGCTCAGAGGAGACTCGAAGATTCCCATCGTAATCTGCACTGTTAAAAGTTTCAATCGAGACTCTAGACACGGCGAGCGTGCCTCTAAATACCGAATGTTGTTTGCCACATATCGCGGAAGGCCGAGGCACAATCTCAGTACTCCCCGCAGGGGGCATCTGCTAAAGCAGATGTTTGCGTGTACTGTGCGACACCACGGACCCCGAGCACCCACGTTTAGCCGTGCGTGGCAGCGCCGTGACCGGGGAAAAGAGGGTCCTGGTGGTTGAGCCGACGCCGAGTGCTTGGACCTTTAAGGCCCCTTGGCGGAGGCAACACACCACTTTGGCCTCCGCTTCCCGTAGACGGCACCTCCGGTCTGACCCGCCCGGGGGGAATCGGCAGTCGCCTTTTCCTGTCCTTACCTTCACCTTTCACTTTCCTGTCTCCTTTCTAACAACTTTCCTGTCGTCTCATTCTTTCTCAGTTTCCCTTTTTCCTGGCGGCTAGGGTTAACCTTGTGTGGCGGACGACCCTGAGTTCAGCCATATTAGGTTATAGTCGTGGTGTACAGCTGGCGTGGGCAGGACTTGCTCGCGAGTTCCTGTCCCGTCCCCTTGTTGGGCTCCATGGTGGGCGGCTGGCACCATGGCCGAACAGATTTTTCATTTTATGGCTTCTTTTTTTCGCACAACTGATCCCTCTCGTAAAAGAGGGGGCACCGACGTAACTGCTAAGTTTTTCACGAAGAACGTTACGAACTTCCCACGCTTCCACGTGGTTCACAGCAACGATGAAGAGAAAACTGCCCGACTTGTCTCACCATTTCTTGTCGCAAAAACCCTAACTGCCACCATTGGCGAAGGTTACAAAGTAAAAAAACTAGCTAATGGAGACCTCCTACTCGAACTGCTCTACAAACACCAGTGTGACAAACTGCCAGGGCTAACATCTTTTGGTGAGATCCCTATAACTATAAGCGAACACAGGTCACTCAACACGGTCCGCGGAGTCATATCCGATGACGACCTAAAGTACGTGTCTGAGGAGGAACTTCTCGAAGGTCTGAAAGAACAGAACGTCACAAATGTGTATAGAATCAAAATCAGAAGAGAAAACAAAGAAATCCAGACTAAACACATGGTCCTTACCTTCGCATCCAGCATACTTCCAGAATCCGTAGAGGTAGGATACACAAAAATGAAACTGAGACCGTATATTCCAAATCCTCGCCGATGCTACAAGTGCCAACGATACGGTCACGGCTCGCTAAGCTGCCGGGGCCAAGACACCTGCGCCAAATGTGCCTCCAATGAACACCTTACTGAGAACTGTGAATCCGAACAACAACAATGTGTGAACTGCAAGGGCAACCACGCAGCATACTCTCGTGTTTGCCCAGCGTGGAAAAAAGAAAAAGAGATCATCACGCTGAAAGTGACTGAAAACCTTACATTTCGTGAAGCACGGAGGCGACTGACACCAGCGCATACCCGATCCTACTCCGTTGTGGTGCAAAAGGGCGCGGCATCACAGCTGTCTTCGGCGCCTGCTGAAGCCACACAGAGTGAGGCTGAAGCAAGGCCCCCCGCGCCCCCGGTGGAAGCAGCTAGTGCTGCTCCACCACCCCCAAAGCGGGCTGCACGGACCCCTGGTTTGGCAGTCCCGAAGACCTCTTCCCACACGGCTAGGTCCAACACTTCAACACCCGTGCATTCTGCACGAACCTCCAGCGTCTCGGAGGAGACAATGGACACAACTGAGGGAGGTTCTCGGCCGTCTACTTCGGTGGTGCGGCGGAACTCCCTTGAAAATGGAAAGAAAGGCAAAAACCGTATCACGGGACCGAAAACGTAGTTTTCACCTGATACAAAAATAACATGGCATTCCTAGTCCACTGGAATTGTAGAGGACTTTTAAATAATTTAAATTACGTGAAAGAAATATTCGCGACTCATTCACCTGCAGTCTTGTGCGTTCAGGAAACAAACTTGGGTCCTAAACATAAGAGCATACTGAAAGGATACCAGGTCTTTCGTTGTGACCGAGAGCAGGCGAATAGGCTCTCTGGTGGTGTCGCCATAATTGTGCAAAATGGTATTGCAGCTAAAGAACATAAACTGAAAACTAGGCTAGAAGCAGTAGCTGCCACCATGCTTGTATTCAAAACAATCACAGTCTGCTGTGTGTACTTGGAACCACAACTCACGGTAACACTGCTTGATTTAGAAGACTTAGTAAATCAGTTACCAGAACCGTTCCTAATAGTAGGTGATTTTAATGCCCACTCATCCTTTTGGGGAAGTGAAAAAACCGATGTAAGAGGCCAGATTTTAGAAGATTTGATTTTGACCAATAATGTCTGCTTACTGAATACTGGTAAGCCTACATACTGCTCCCCAAGCTCAGGAAAGATGAGCTGCTTAGATTTATCCTTTAGTTCACCATCTGTTTTTAGCGATTTTAAATGGGATATCATAAACAACCCATATGGGAGCGATCATCTACCTGTACTCATTAGCGTAACATCTTCACCAACTATTATCCCGACGAAACCGCGCAGGTGGAAACTTCAGTTTGCCGACTGGGGACTTTTTGCTTCGGAAGCAAATTTAGACCAAGTTTTTTCAGACACTCTTAGTATTGACGAATTGAATGAAGTGTTTACATCCCGCATTGTTAATGCTGCACGCATAGCTATCCCACAGTCCACGGGAGTGGTGAGGCAGAACCACAAATTATGGTGGACTCAAGAATGTAAGGAGGCAAAAAAGCAGCAAAATAAAGCATGGGGAGTCTTTAGAAGGTACCCAACCCAGGAAAATGTAATAAATTTTAAAAAGGTAAGAGCTAAAGCAAGGTACATTCGCCGAAAAGCTGAGAGAGCCTCATGGCAGAATTATGTCTCGTCCATAAACAGCTCCGTAACATCAAAGAAGGTATGGGAGCAAATTCATAAGCTAAACGGGACGTACTCCCCCTACACACTTCCCCTTTTAACAGCACCAGATGTGCAAACAAGCATAGAAGAACAGGCAGACATACTGGGTGAACACTTTGCCAAAGTATCAAGTTCCGCACACTACACACAAGCTTTCTTAAAGTATAAAAACACAGCTGAGAAACAACGACTGCCAACATTTGGTGGCACAAACGAAACGTACAACAGTTTAATTACACTCCAAGAATTAAAGAGAGCTCTTTTGGCTGGTAAGCAGACCGCCCCCGGGCCAGATGATATACATTACGAAATGCTCGCTCATCTGTCTGGTCCTGCTGTAGAAGCACTCCTGAAGTTTTTTAACAAAATTTGGGTATCGGGAAAAATGCCGGGAGCTTGGAAAAAAGCTTTTATTGTAGCATTCTTAAAACCCGGAAAGCCGCCAACCTCCCCTAGTAGTTATAGACCAATAGCCCTTACGAGCTGTCTGGCCAAAACTTTTGAACTAGTTGTGAATACCAGGTTAAATTTTGTCCTACAATCAAATGAACTTATAGACATTCACCAGTGCGGCTTCAAAAAAGCATGCTCAACAACTGACCATCTTGTCCGCCTTGAAAATGCCGTACGAGAAGCATTTATACACAAACAACACTGTCTTGCTGTCTTTTTTGATCTCGAGAAGGCCTATGACACTACATGGAGGTTCGGAATAATGCGGGATTTAGTAGAATTAGGCATACGTGGAAGAATGCTGAACTGCCTGAATGATTTCTTGACAAATCGTTCATTTCAAGTGCGCCTGGGCTCAACCCTGTCGAGGAATTTCGTACAGGAGAACGGGGTCCCTCAGGGCTGTATTCTTAGCACAACATTGTTTGTCGTCAAAATGAACTCCATATCAAAAATAATTCCAAGGTCGATTATGTATTCTGTTTATGTTGATGACCTTCAAATAGCTTGCACATCGTCCAATGTAACGACATGCGAGAGACAAGTACAGTTGACCATAAATAAACTGACAACATGGGCAGACAGAAATGGCTTCCAGTTTTCACCACACAAAACAGTCGCCATTCTTTTCTCACTCAAACGAGGCCTGCAGACAGACCCCACCCTACACCTAAAAGAAATAAATTTGCCCATACAAAATGAACACAAATTTCTCGGCGTAACATTTGACAAAAAACTCACTTTCCTGCCTCACATCAATATCTTGAAAAAGAAAGCATCCGGGGCTCTAAATATACTTAAGGTTCTGTCTCGTAAACACTGGGGTTCCGACAGGTCATGCCTCCTACAAGTTTATCGCTCCGTTGTACGCTCTTGCTTAGACTATGGTTGCATTGTGTATGGCTCAGCAAGGCAGTCCTACTTAAAACGACTGGATCCCGTACATAATTTAGGTTTACGACTCTCGTCTGGTGCATATAGGACATCACCCATTAGCAGTCTTTATGTTGAAACCAATGAACCACCACTTACATACAGAAGACTCATGCTCACGTGCTCATACATCCTAAAGATCCGTTCACTACCGAAACATCTGTGCTATCCCATAGTCACGAAATGCCCATCTAGGACACTGTTTAATAACAAACCCCAAGCTATTAGACCGTTGCTCCTTCGGTTTGAAGAGAAATGCCAAGAACTTGGTATGCTGGACACATTACCTGGGACTGCCCATAGAACAAAACAACTACCACCTTGGTATACATTCCCTGCTGTGTGCGATTTTACACTGACACACTTTCAAAAAAAGAAAACACCGCGTGAACACATATTACAGGAGTTTTTGGCACCAAACGAAAAATACAAAGGCTACACCTCATTTTACACAGACGGTTCCAAAACAGCATGCTATGCTGGGAGTGCAATAATACAAGGTAAATGGGAGAAGGTGATCAGACTACCTCAGTGCGCCTCGGTTTTTACAGCGGAGTCTTATGCAATTGCTGTTGCTGTGGAAAGAATAAGGAAGGAAAGCATTCCGAAAAGTGTTATCTACACAGACTCGCTCAGCGCGATCACAGCCCTACATTACAAAAATGCAGCTCAACCCATAATAGGAGACATAATACACAATTTAGTGACAGCAAAAACACGGGGACAGGAAATTAAGTTGTGCTGGGTTCCTAGCCATGTTGGGATCAATGGTAATGAGAGAGCCGATGCATGTGCTGCGCAGGCTGGTAGTAAAACAGTAACACAAGTACATATTCCTCATAGCGACTGTATGAAATTTATACGGAGTAAACTCAGAGAAACATGGCAGTCCTCATGGGATAACGAAACAGACTACAAACTTCACATAGTTAAACCCACTATAGCAGAGTGGGAATCAAGCAAACATGAGGAGCGCTACACAGAAGTCATTTTATGTCGTCTCCGCATCGGACATACACACCTGACACATAACTTCCTTCTAATGAAAGAAGATAAACCGAGATGTGAGGAATGCGACCAAGAGCTAACAGTAAACCACATGTTACTCTCATGTACGAAATTTGAGGTCCTGAGAAAAAAGCATTTTAAGCTGTTCTACGACGAACACATTCCATTTCACCCCAGTCTACTTTTAGGAGAAAACGCACTTGTTAAAATTTCCTCCGTTTTTAGTTTTATCAAGGAAGCAGGGATTCTAAGCAAGCTGTAAAGCTGTAACGTGATGTAACCGTTATTATCCACAAAATACACAGAACCTTCTGTTTGGCGCATGATAGCCTAAGTTGCTTATGTGCCATAAAACACAACACAACACAACACACAACAATCTCAGTACTCGTCGCTCCAAGAGAATAAGAGGACAGAGTCTGTACGCTGCTGCACCCGAAAAGAGGACACACCCAAATTCTAAAATGGGTCGTACATAACCACCGTATCTAAAGAGTAGGGTGCCCCTCTGCATGCCTATTTTTCTGTTGCTAACTGTGCGCAACAATGCTAGAGCTCATTCCCCTTTTCTCGAAATGTGGTTTATGTGCGGGCGCCAATCAAGCGTACTGTCATACATAATACCCAAGTACTTCAGAGCAGTCCCCTGAAGAATGTTCTTCTCGCGATAACTGAAACAAAGGTTAACAGGAGTGGATAACGGAAACACCAGGACCGCGCATTTAGCGAAGTTAATGGACAAATTCAAGCCTGTAATCCACCTCTCGATAGAACCCAGATATGCGTGTAATAGTTTATATAGATCGTGAATATTTCGCGCAGAGGAAAAGAAGGCTGTGTCTTCAGCATATACATAAGAGCAAACTGTCTGATTGATTGGAATAGAACTCAGCAATATATTAAAAAGGATAGGAGAAAGAACCGATCCTTGCGGAACACCCCTTGTTTGCTATCGAGTCGATGAATTAAAACCATTTTGGGAACAAAAAAATTTGACGACCGATTAAAAATTGTTGTATCCAGGAAATGATGTATTTGGGAAGACCACAATCCTTGAGTTTTCCAATCAGGATTATACTCCACGCTGTCATGTGCTTTGACCACGTCCAGTGTGACCAGCGCGCACGCTTGCTTACTTCTGCGGGAAAATTGTATTCTGCTCTCCAAGTCACCGTGAGCTGACCAAATAGAGCAGCCTGGGCGGAAGCCGATTTGATGAGGTCTAAGGATATTTTCCTTAGAGAGGAAGCGGAGTAAACCGCCATGTAAAATTCTGATGATGATGATGATGATGTTTGAAGTTTTATGGCGCAAGGCCGACTAAGGGCAAAGAGCGCCAAACAATAGTGATTACATGAAAGTGGCATGGAAGTAAAAGTAGAACAATTCAGTAAAAATAAACAAAGTAAAACACAACGTAATGAAGATGACTGGTGTAAAGGGCCAGGTTGTCAACATGCATGATAAGAAATGAGATGTAAAAATTTTACGTCGGTAAGAAACTCGAAAACGCGTTTGATTGAAAACATGGCTTCATCTCCTAAGAAGTATGACGGGTGTGGTGGAATATGTCGCGTGTGTAGTTGTGGGAAGTGTTTGCGTCGTGTAATGTCGAGTGCCTTACATTGTATAAGGATGTGGATCACGGTTAGGGCCTCTCCACACCTGCTGCACAGAGGTCTTGGAGATCCTGTGAGCAGGTGGGAGTGTGTTATATGAGTGCGGCCTATCTGTAACCTAGCAAGGGCAACTTCAGTGTGTCTGTTGTGTGCGTCAGTCGTGTATGGTCCCAAGAGTGGCTTTATTATGTGTAGTTTGTTGTCTGTCTGTTGATTCCAGAGTGCTTGCCATGTTTCGCGAAGGTGTTGTCTGATGTGTGGCTTGAGGTCAGTGTAGGGTACTGGTGCTATGTCCGGTGTATTTATATGTGCAGCAGCAGCGGCCATCTGATCAGCGGTCTCATTTCCCGCAATCCCAGAGTGGCCTGGAACCCAACACATGATCACGTCGAGATTTAATGCATATGCTGACATAATGGTTTTATACACTACATTAAGAACATTGTTTTTAGAAGACTTGTTGGATGACAATGCATGTACAACACTCAGTGAATCTGTGAAAATGATAGACTTGGGTATTTCATGTTGCACTATGTGATTTAAAACAAGCAAAACTCCATGGGCTTCCGCCGTAAAAATGCTGGTCTTCGCGTTCAGGGTCTTAGAGGCTCTAAAATCGAGTCCGTGCGCCGGACACGACACAGTAAGGGCAGTTTTTGATGCGTCACTGTAAAACTCTGCACATTCATACTTAGACTGCAGGGACAAGAAGTGCTGCAAAATAGCAGTTTGTGGTACCCTGCTTTTATCAATTTTCACGAAGGACAAGTCACAACACACAGGTTCAAGCTGCCAGGGTGGTAACACGTCAGTAAAAGAAGATGTGTGAATGTCTAAAAAGGAGATGTCGAAATTTGGAGCTTCCTGTCTCACTCTAAGTGAGAACGGCAAAGGAACAGACGGGCGATTTACAAACAGTGGCGATGAGGATGTATCGTTAAAAACAGGTTTAAAAGGATGGTAATTCAAATATGAAATTTTAAAAGCGTAGAAAAAGTCAACATACGTTCGTTGGTACTCAAGGCACCACTTATTACATTCAACATATAGACTCTGGGTCGGGCTAGTGCGGAAGGCACCTGACGCAAGGCGCAGACCCAAGTGGAGTACTGGATCAAGACTTTTTAGGGTTGTTTTCGATGCCGACCCATACACGACACTGCCGTAGTCTAATCGAGACCCGACTAAGGCGGTAAAGACCCGGAGAAGTAGTTCTTTGTCTGCCCCATAAGATTGGTGGGAGAGGACCTTGAGAATGTTTAGTGTTTTGAGGCATTTATGTTTAAGTGCTTTGACGTGAGGTATGAACGTGAGCTTGTTATCAAATATGACACCGAAAAACTTGTGCTCCCTTTTAACAGGAATAGGTGCACGGTTAAGTGTAATCTCAGGGTCCGCGTTAATCCCGCGCTTGCGGGAAAACACAACACAAGTACTTTTGGCCGGGTTTAGTTTAAACCCGTTAAGGTCCGCCCAGCCAGCAAGTTTCTTAACACCGAGCTGTACTTGACGTTCGCATATTGACAGGTTACAGGATTTAAAAGATATTTGCACATCGTCCACATCGATGGAACAGGAAATGGTCGGCGGCAATGCCTTTCGGAGGGAGTTCATCTTAACTATAAACAACGTGCAGCTTAGAACTCCACCTTGCGGCACACCATTTTCCTGCAAATATACATTGGAAAGTGCACTGCCAACCCTCACTCGAAAGGTTCGTTCACCTAAATAACTACACAGAGTGTTCAACATGTTGCCGGAGACACCAAATGACTTAAGGTCCCTGAGGATGCCATAGCGCCAGGCTGTATCATAAGCTTTTTCAATATCGAAAAATACTGTAAGGCAGAACTAGTTATGGACAAATGCATCTTTTATGTAGGATTCCAGTGCAACAAGTTGATCATTGGTACATCGCCCCACCCTGAAGCCTGCCTGGCAGCCCTCGAGAAGACCGTTGTACTCCAGAAAGTACACGAGCCTACGGTTTATCATCTTCTCGAGGAGCTTACACAGGAAGCTTGTCAGGGCGATGGGACGATAACTTGCGGGAGAGGAAGGGTCCTTCCGCTCCTTCAGAAAGGCCACAACTATGGCCTCCTTCCAAGACCTTGGAAGCTGCCCCGAAAGCCATATTCTGTTGTAGAGGTGTAGGAGTGTCTCAAGAGTGTCTGGGTGTAGGTGTTGTATCATGGTGTATGTAATGCTGTCTGCCCCTGGAGCTGAAGGCTTACAAGTGGCAAGAGCAACCTTCAGCTCATGAAGTGTGAATTCAGAGTTGTAAGCAGAATTCGACTTGTTCTTGTCTCGTAAGGGCTTCTTTTCTGAAGATGTTTTGTGTTGCATGAAAGTATTAGTGTAGTGTGCTGAGCTGGACACGTGTTGGAAGTGTTGTGCGAGTGTGTTAGCCTGGTCTTCCAGTGTGTCCCCTGTTGTACTAACCAGGGGCAGGCTGTGTGTCTGTTGTCCTTTTAGTTTTCGTATACGTGTCCAGACTTTGTGTGTGTCTGTGTACGAATTGATGGAACTGAGGAAGGTGCGCCAACTCTCCCTTTTCGCCTCACGGCGCACTCGCCTCCCAAAAGCCTTGGCCCGTTTAAAAGAAATGAGGTTATCTGACGTGGGGTACCGGCGAAGGACACCCCATGCCTTGTTCTGGGCCTCTCGCGCCCGCCTGCAGTCCTCGTTCCACCAGGGCCTCCTTGGGCTGAGGGACCCACTGGAGGCCTGGGGAATGGACTTTTCGGCGGCGTCGAGGATGTGCGCCGTGACGAGTTGGGCGGCTTCCTCCACGTGTAGGTGTTTTATTGATGTGTGGTGTAGTTGAGATGTTTGTGTGAATGTGCTCCAGTTTGCTTGTGATTCAATAAACCTTTTATGGGAAGATGGACTGCTCGGGCCTATACCTATATACGTTAATGAAGTGGGGAAATGGTCAATACCATATGGGTGTGTGCCCACACCCCACTGAAGACAAGGAAAGAGAACTGCGGAACCAATCGCCAAGTCAAGATGAGAGTATGTAATGTGTCCTAAGTTATGATATGTAGGCTGTTTTTTGTTGAAGAGGCATGCTCCGGAGGATGTAAGAAACTTCTCTATCAGGCGACCTCGGGCATCCGTTCTGGAGGAGCCCCAAAGAGAGTTGTGCGCATTAAGGTCGCCTGTTAGTATGTATGGTTCGGGCAGCTGGTCGACCAGCGCCTCGAAATTAGAGCTCGAAAGTGCATGATCAGGCGGAATGTAGATGGAGCATACCGTTACCAACCTATTAAACATTATCGTACGGATTGCTACAGCCTCGAGGACAGTGTTCAGAGTGACAGCGTGGCAGGCTAAGGATTTCCGGGCGACAATTGCCACACCTCCTGAAGAGTGTGTGCAGCCAACCCTGTCCTTTCTGATTACCATGTACCTATTTAAGAAATTTGTCTGTTTGGAATTGAGGTGAGTCTCTTGGAGGCACATGAGACTTGGCTGATTGGCATGCAGGATATCATACACATCATCAAGATTTTTAAGGAGGCCTCTGCAGTTACATTGAATGATGTTTTCTGTTCCCATTATTTACGTTTAAGAATGAATGGAGTGTGTGTATATGTTCATGTGTCGTCTTTCGGGGCTGTTACTCTGGGATTAGGCTTTTTAGGCCTGTCTGTAGGCTTGGAAGTCGGTGGCCGCACCTTGCGCTGCGTTGCAGGCAGGGACGGTCCGACATCCATCTCGTCGTCGGATGTCCGAGGGGTGCCCGACGGACCGGGCCCCCCGGACTTGGCCCCCCCTCGGGAGCCCTTCGTTTGAGCTGCCACCGCCGAGGCCGTCCGGGGCACCAGAGGTGGCACGGGCGGTGCGGTGACGGTGGGAGCCGGTGCGGGGCCCGTGGTGTCCATCACCTCGGTACCCTCGAACGGACTGGAGGACGGGGAGACAGAGGCGGGAGCGGCACCGGTCCCGACAGAAGTGGTTTGCACCACAACCGCTGCTGCCTCAGCAAGCGGCGTGGTGCCGGGTTGGGCTGCGTGAGGCAACCCAGCGGGGGGCGGGGGTGGGACCAGGTCAGACTCGCTGAACTGGGTCCCTGTGGAAACCAGACGCCGCTCCGCCCCCCGGCGAGCCGCGTCTGCGTACCTCCCCAGAGGGAAAGAGGCGAACCTCTTTCGCGCCTCTGGGAAGGTGATGTTCTCCGTGACCTTGATGTTAATTATCTTTTTTTCCATTTGAAATTGTTGCATGCGCCCCCCCCCCCGCAGTTCACACAAGAGAGGTGTCGGATGTACAGTTGTCACTCGGATGGTCATGCGATGCGCATTTTGCACACGTCGTTCGGCCACGGCAGGAGTTTGTACCGTGCCCGAACCGCTGGCACTTAAAACAGCGCCGCGGGTTCGGGATGTAGGGACGGATGGAGCAACGGATAAAACCTGCATTGATGTGTTGTGGCAGAACTGCGCGGTCGAAAGTCAAGATAATGTGTTTGGTGGGAATCTCCTTGTCGTCTCTGCGGATAGTGATGCGTCTCACGGCAGTGACGCCTTGATCCTTCAAGCCGGCAAGGAGATCCGCATCCGTTTCGTTCAAGAGATCAGTCTCGGATATCACACCTTGGGAGCTGTTGAGGCTCCGATGGGGTGTGACCCTGATGTCTAGATCAGCCAGTCTAGTCTGAGCTAGAATCTTCGTGGACTGCTGCTTGTCATTTACCTCGATTAGTAGTTCACCAGACCTTTGTTTTTTGCACTTATATGATTTTCCTATTATGGCTTCAAGATATTTTGCGATCAAGAAGACTGACTGAGATGCAAGAGGGTGGGTTGGATTGAGGGACTCCATGACAAGAAATCGAGAGTAATGATCTGGTTCAGGAAATGTCAAAGATGGCAATGAAGGAAAAGATACTTTGGTGCGGCCCCTTTTCAGGGACCGATAACGTTTGGGGGGGGGGGTTTGAAAATGCCATATAGCATACTATAAAAGCAGGGAGACGGGGGTACTTTCTTCTTTGACCTTACCCTGGTAGCCAAAGAGGTCCCGGAGCTCCCTGCCTGGTGAACAGACAGGGAGCCCATCCGCCGGAGCTTGACCTGGGCTCCGACGGCCACCGTTCGTGGTTTCTGACCCTCCACCTATAAACACATCGCCACGATTGGATCCAGCTTATGTTTGGGGGCTCGGGGTCCGCGGTATCGCCAGTACCGTCACCAAGATTGCTCAAGGTGCCCCGTGCGGGGGCCATGTAAAATTCTCTCCACCAACTTGACCAAGTTGCTAGTCAGAGCGATTGGACGAATGTTGTCCGGGATAGTTCCAAGACTGGAGTTTTTTAGCAGAGTAACAATTTTCGCAATTTTCCAATCTGCGGGGATCCATGATTTTTCTAAGGAAGTATTGCCGATATTTAACAGATCCTCCGGTGATTCCTGAAAGAGGAGCTTTATGCAGGCCGTAGAGATACCATCGGGCCTGGAGAGGAGTCCAGAAGACGCATGATGACATCACATCAGCCATCTCTTCCATCGTTAGCGCGGAAAAGCCTGAACCTGGGTCTATTTCAAGTGTAATAGAAGGACAGGTTGCAGTAAACCTTTTTTTGTAATTTCCTACAGATCTTTTCGAGGTAATCTAAAATTTCCTCCGGCTTCTCTACAACTGAAACAACTGTACTTGGATTACCAGTACTTTTACGGTTGCGCAGGGATGCAAACAATGCACGCCGGTTTTTCTTTTCTGAAAGCGCAGAAAAGCGAGTTTTATGGAACTCCTCCTTCGCCGCAGATATAGTTCGGAGGAAAATGGCAGAGTAGTATTTGAAATTCACCCAGTTATCAGGACTTTGATTGTGTTTAAATTTCTTCCATGCCAACTTTCTACGACGATAATCCCTGGCGCAGACCTGATTTTACCAAGGACTGACTCCGTCTTTTTTGGTTGAAAAAACAATAAATTGGGAGTTTTTTAGTGAGCTTTTTTACTACAGTTGTTACCTCCAGAGCCCTCGTTTCCGCAGGGTCCTTAGGTAGAGAGGAGAGGGATGAGCGTAGTTTTTGTTGCATTACCTGATAGTTTATTAAAGTGCGCACTACACGATTTGGTGCGCTCGGGTAGACTGCTACATTAAAAACAAAGGGTACATGGTCGCTACTCAAGGGGCAGTCAATGGTACTCCACGAAGAAATTAATCCGCCCTTTGCAAACGTTAAATCCAAAACTGAATGCGTTTGACTTCTAAAGAATGTCGCATTGCCCGAGTTGAAGCAGACCAAGTTATTTTCTGCTGTCCAATCGAATAAACGGCAGCCGCTCATTTCTGTTTTGAAACCACAATTAACATGATGGGAATTAAAGTATCCTGCAACTATGACGTTTTGCTGACAGTACGACATGGCCAAATCAAGAGGATTGGTGGTAAGCACACCGTTAGGGAAATAAACATTAAGTAACGAGAAGGGCACACACCCAAGGAGGAAGATATCAATGGCCATGAGAGGTACTGAAAGGACAACTTGGCTTTACGCCAAAAGTTTAACGATATGAGAATCAATAATCCGCCACCTCTTGTTGTCCTGTCTAGACGAAACAAACTAAAATTTGGAAGCATGAAGTGCTTTCCGTGAGATAGCCAGGATTCTTGTAGAATAATAACATCTGGGGTATGATTGTGGATAAAGTATTTTATATTCGCGTGGGCCGCTATTACTGATCGACAATTCCACTGAAGAATACGTAGGGACATTAAGGGGAGTTGATCCCAGCCACAGCTGCCTCCGAAATGCTTTCTTTGAGTTTAACCTCGGATTGGCCTTTTTTTGCTTTTTTCGAACGCACGTGGGCGGTTGTGAACTGGAAGGTGATCTCTTACTTTCAGGGCGTCTTGCCGACATTGCGGGCTTGTCAACTTCCATATCAAACTCATTATCTTGATCAAGATCGGAGCAGGATGGCTGACCTTAAGAAGCCACAGACACAGGAGTCGAAGCCTGAACAGTTGAAGTCGTAGCTGAAATCTGCTTGCCATCTTCGTTGGGAGCAGACTGCTGCCGTGCGGTGGCCGATGGATTACTCGACTCGGACATGACTCTCTGAACTCTTGAAGTCTGGGGTACATGCTCTGTGAGAGTTTTGGATGCCGACTGCCAACCCCCCGGGTGCTGGAAGGCAGACAAGGGAAACGACAGAACCTGCGCCAAGAACAGATTTGATACCTGTTCAGTTACAGACAACACTGGTTGGCCGGAAACTTCTTGCAAGACTTCTTGCAAGGCAATACCTATGGCTTTTGCTAGAGATGCTTCATTTGATGGCGTTTGACGGGCCACTGCCCGGGCGTACCCATAGGTCCTCTCTTTAACTATTGCCATGGCTTCCTTACGAGTGCATCGACGTTTTTCCAGTACTTCGAGAACATTAATTTCTGATGCACGAGCCGGAAAGTTTAAGTAGTCGGCTGGATGCGCAGATCTGCAAAGGCAGCACGAAGATTAAACAGCAGTACACTGGCTAGCCAAGTGCTCGCCCCCACAGTTGCCACAGCTGGTAGAGGATTTGCATGACCCTGTATTGTGACCGAAACACCAGCAGTTGCGGCATTGGCGTGGACGGGGAGATAAAGGATCAACCGTGTACACCAAAGGCCACACCTTGATTTCTGACGGGCATGGAGTGCCAGCGAAAGTAGCTATGACAGACTCAGTTGGAATGTGAGTGCTCTCAACTCCTGCAGCCCTCGTGCCACGATCCTCCGGCTTCCCCTTCCTCTTTCTCTCCCGTGCCCTTCTTCGGCCTACGCACACCTCGTCTTCTTTGCTTCGACATGCTGACCCCTGTCCGGTGAGCAGCGCCTCTTCACAATTGCCCCCATCGAAAGAAGTGTTTTGGGGGAAAACACTTCCGGTGAGCAGTTGGTTGGCTGGTGACAGTCCTTGATGGTACTGGTCTGTTGGTCGACGCGCACTTCACTTGCAGTCACTAATATCACTACCACACGTCCACCCCCCAAGGGGGCATCTGCGCAAGCAGATGTTTGGTGTATGTGCGACACCACGGACCCCGAGCACCCACGTCTAGCCGTGCGTGGCAGTGCCGTGTCCGGGGAAAAGGGGAACCTGGTGGTTGAGCCAATGCCGAGTGTTTGGACCTTTAAGGCCCCTCGGCAAAGGCAACACACCACTTTGGCCCACGCTTCACGTAGACGGCACCTCCGGCCTGACCCGACCGAAGGGAATCGGCAGTCGCCTCTTCCTGTCCTCCTCTACATCTTTTACTTTCCTATCCTCTTTCTAACAACTTTCCTGTCACCTTCTCTCTTCTTGGTTCTCCTTTTCTTGGCGGCTAGGGTTAACCTGGTTAACCCTAGGGTTAACCACATATAGCGTAACACAGATTTGTTATCTGTGTTACGCTATATGTGGTTATAGCCGTGGTGTAAATCTGGCGTAGGCAGGCCTTGCTTGCAAGTACCTGTCGCGTCCCCTTGTTGGGCCCCGGGGTGGGCGGATGCACCACGGCCGAATAGAATTTATTAATTCATGGCTTCTTCAAAACCCCCCTCCAAACACGATCGGTCCCTGAAAAGGGGCCGCACCGAAGTTTCCTTCGCACCACTCCCTGCAATCGCTGCCCCTAAACCGGACAACTACCCCCGCTTCCTAATAATCGAATCAACAGAAAAAGAAAACCCCATCACTTCCAAGTCTGTATTTGTGATCTCGAAATTCCTTGAAGACATTGTGGGCAAATCTTATAAGGCTAAAAAACAAAGAACTGGTGAACTCCTAGTACAACTCAATAATCAGCAACAGGCAACAAGTCTTCTCAACCAAACCCGCATGGCCGATCTAGATGTCAGGATCACACCCCACCGCAGCCTCAACAGCTCGCAGGGTGTGATCTCTGAGACGGATCTCCTAAACGAGACAGACATGGACCTCCTCGAGGGCCTCAAAGATCAAGGTGTGACGGCAGTGAGGCGGATCACCATCCGGAGAGACAACAAAGAAATAGCCACGAAGCACATCATCCTAACATTCGACCGATCCACACTTCCAGAACACATAAATGCAGGATTTATCCGTTACCCAGTCCGTCCATACATTCCGAACCCGCGCCGCTGCTTCAAGTGCCAGCGGTTCGGTCACAGCACTAACGCTTGTCGCGGAAGATTAACCTGCGCCAAATGCGCCCAGAACGATCACCCCACTGATAATTGCAACACATAGGTCTTCACCTGTGCCAACTGCCAAGGACCCCACCCAGCATACTCCCGCACCTGCGAAAAATTCAAAGTAGAAAAGAAAATCATAAACATAAAAGTAACCGAGAACATTTCATTCCCGGAGGCGCGAAAGAGGTTCGCCTTTTTTCCCCTGGGGAGGTACGCAGACGGAGCGGCGGAGCGGCGTTCTGCTTCGGCAGGGACACAGTACTGCGGTGCAGACTGTGCCCGGCCCGAGCCCCCCGCTGAGTTGCTGTTGGCAGCTCAATCCGTCACCGTGCCGCAGGGGGAACCTTCAGCGGTTGCGGTGGCAACCAACACGGTTGGGAGTGGTGCCGCTCCTTCCGGTTCCACTCCTCTGGCACCCAGTTCACCTGATGGCACGGAGGAAATGGACGCGGAGGGACCGGCAGGTGCTTCCGCCTCCGCCCCACCGCCTGTGCCACCCTTGGCACCCCTGGCGGTCGTGGCCACAGAAAAGGGCCCCCGAAAGGGTCCAGAGTCCAAGGAGCCCGACAAGTCGGCAACTCCGAGGACATCTGAAGAGAAAATGGACGTCAATCCGTTCGTCGCTGCTGCGCAGCGGAAGGGACGGGATCGGACGTCACAATCCCAAGAAAGAAAGAAGCCAGCCAGAGTAACCGCCCCGAACGACACATAATCACACATTCTAGTCGCTCCTAACATAAAATAATGGGAAAAGAAAATTTAATACAATGGAACTGTAGAGGCCTGTTTAAGAACCTGGATCATGTATGCGAGTTACTGCACTCCAATCAGCCAAGTGTCATGTGTCTCCAGGAAACACACTTGAATAAAAACCACACAAATTTCTTAAATAGTTACCTGGTGTTCCGAAAGGACAGAGACGGCTGCACATACTCTTCTGGTGGTGTGGCCATCGTTGCCCGCAAATCCTTGGCATGTCACACCATCCAGCTGAACACTGTCCTAGAGTCTGTTGCAATCCGAGTAATAAGTTTTAATAGGCTAATCAAGGTGTGCTCCCTCTACATCCCACCAGACTATCACTTGTTGAGCTCCGAGTTCGAGGCTCTTGTGGATCAGTTACCTGAACCCTTCATTTTATTGGGTGACCTCAATGCACATAATCCTCTGTGGGGCTCTTCTAGAACAGATGCCCTAGGTCGCCTCATCGAAAAGTAAATAACATCATCGGGAGCATGCCTGTTTAACAAGCAACAGCCTACATACTATAATATAACGCACAACACCTACTCACACCTTGACCTTGCTATTGGCTCTGCAGTACTCTTTCCATTTCTTGAATGGGGAGTGGACACAAAACCCTATGGTAGTGACCACTTCCCAACATCCTTAACATATATAGGTAATGGGCCAAACAGTTCTCTTTCCCATAGTAGGTTCAACGAAGCTAGAGCGAACTGGAACACATTCACAGAAACATCTCAACTGCACTACACAGAGATTAGACACCTACACGTAGAGGAGGCAACCGAGCTTGTCACGGCGCACATCCTCGACGCCGCCGAAAAGTCCATTCCCCAGTCCTCCGGAGCCGTGCGGCACCCAAGGAGGCCCTGGTGGAATGACGACTGTCGGCGGGCGCGAGAGGCCCAGAACAAAGCTTGGGGTATCCTTCGCCGGTACCCCACATCAGAAAACATGATTTCTTTTAAACGGGCAAAGGCTTTCGGGAAGCGTGCGCGCCGTGAGGCTAAACGAGAGAGTTGGCGCGATTTTCTTACATCAATAAACTCCTACACAGACACACGTAAAGTATGGAGAAGGATACGTAAACTGAAAGGACAAAATACACATAGTCTCCCCTGGTCAGCACAACAGGGGACTCACTAGAAGACCAGGCTAATGCACTTGCACAACACTTCGAACACGTCTCCAGTTCATCACACTACACAGACACTTTCATGAAACACAAAACATCTGCCGAAAAGAACTCTCTACGTGACAAGAACAGATCAACTACGTCTTACAACTCTGAGTTCTCACTTTTTGAGCTGAGGGCCGCTCTCAACACTTGTAAGCCTTCAGCTCCAGGCGCAGACAACATCACATACACTATGATACAACACTTACACCGAGACACTTTAGAAACACTTTTACACCTATACAATAGAATAGGGATTTCGGGGCGTTTACCTAGGTCTTGGAGGGAGGCCATAGTAGTGGCCTTCCTCAAGGAGGGGAAGGATCCTACCTCCCCTGCAAGTTATCGTCCCATAGCCCTGACAAGCTGCCTCTGCAAGCTTCTCGAGAAGATGATAAACAAGAGACTTGTATATTTCCTGGAATACAACGGTCTTCTCGAGAGCTGCCAGGCAGGCTTCCGGGCAGGGCGATCCACAAATGATCAACTCGTTGGCTTAGAATCATATATAAAGGATTCATTCGTTCATAAGCAGTACTGGATTACACTGTTCTTTGATCTTGAAAAAGCCTACGACACCGCTTGGCGCTACGGCATCCTCAGCGATCTGAAGTCGTTAGGTTTGTCGGGCAACATGCTAAACAAACTTGGCAGTTACATGTCCAAGCGAACCTTTTGTGTGAGAGTTGGGTCTGCACTCTCTAGGGTTCATGTCCAAGAAAATGGCGTGCCTCAAGGTGGAGTTTTGAGCTGCACATTGTTTATATTGAAGATGAACTCGCTTGGAAAGGCATTGCCACCAACAATATCCTGTTTTATGTATGTAGATGATGTTCAAATATCTTTTAAATCATGTAACATGTCTATCTGTGAACGGCAAATTCAGCTTGGTGCCAATAAACTAGCTAGCTGGGCAGACCGAAATGGGTTTAAACTTAATCCAGCTAAAAGCACCTGTGTTGTGTTTTCTAAATTGCGCGCGATCCGGCCCGATCCTGAGATCAAGCTGAACGGCCTATTAATTCCTGTTAAAAAGGAACACAAATTTTTAGGAGTAGTGTTTGACGAAAAACTAACATTTATATCTCACATTAAACAACTTAAACATAAATGCCTAAAAACAATGAACATTTCAAAGGTCCTCTCACACCAAGCATACGGTGCAGGCAAACAACTCCTGCTGCGTGTATTTACCAGCTTACTAGGTTCAAGATTGGACTACGGGAGTGTGGTGTATGGGTCACCAACAAAAACCACATTGAAAATGCTGGACCCATTGCTGCACTTGGGGCTTCGGCTCGCGTCAGGTGCGTTTCGCACTAGCCCGGTCCAGAGCCTGTACGCTGAGTGTGATAAATGGTGCCTAGAACATCAGCGAATCTACATAGACCTATTATATGCTTTTAAAATTTCATCAATTAGTAACCATCCTTTTAAACCAGTATTTAACGATACTTCCTCATTGCAACTGTTTTTAAATCGTCCATCTGTTTCTGTACCTTTCTCCCTTAGAGCGAGAAAGGAAGCTTCTGACTTTGACTTCTCGTTTTTAGACCTATACAATTCATCGTTTACGGACCTTTTACCACTGTGGCATCTCCGCCCAGTTTCTTGTGATACATCTTTTACACAAATCCAGAAGAACCGGGTTCCACAAAGTGCGATTCTGCAGCACTTTTTGTCCCTACAGCAAAAGTATCAGTGTTTAGAATTTTATAGCGATGCCTCAAAGCCTGCTTCCGCTGTGTCCTCTGCGGCACACGGACCAAACTTAAGCATCTCTAAGACTGTGAATTTACTTAGTAGTATCTTCACGGCAGAGGCGTATGGCGTGCTCCTCATTCTGAATAACATCCTTTAACATAAAATACCCAAATCCATCGTTTACACAGATTCTTTGAGTGTTGTGCGCGCGCTATCATCTGGAAAGTCCTCTAAAAATTATGTGATCAATCTTCTTTTTAAGACCATTATGTCCGCGTACGCCTCAAATCTCGAAGTGATTGTGTGCTGGGTTCCGGGCCACTGTGGGATACGCGGAAAAGAGCTGGCGGATGAAAGTGCCGCCGCTGCTGCACTGACGAACACAGTGGACATAACAACACTACCTTACACAGACCTCAAGCCACACATCAGACAACAACTTCGTAAAACATGGCAAACACAGTGGAGCGAACTGACAGACAACAAACTACACCTAATAAAACCACACTTGGGACGATACACAACAGACACACACAACAGATTCAACGAAGCTACACTAGCCAGATTACGGATAGGCCACACACATGCTACACACTCCCACCTGCTCACTGGATCCCCAAGACCTCTGTGTAGCAGGTGGGGAGAACACCTATCCGTAATCCACATCCTAATTCAATGTAACGCACTCACCACAACTCGACGCAAACACTTTCCACAACTATACATACAACACATCCCACTCCACCCCTCACATTTTTTAGCCGACAATGCTACAATGCCTTTTAAGTATGTTTCGAAGTTTTTAAAAGAGATTAATTTTTTACAGCTCATTTCATACTGCACGTAATTACAACCTGGCCCTCTACACCAGCCATCTCATTTGTTTTTAAACAGCTTCTGCTTCACTTTAGTTTACAATTGTAATTTTAATTCTCATCGCTTTTAGTAAATCACAATTGTTTCTGGCGCTCTTTGCCCTCGTCGGACTTGCGCCATAAAAAGACAATCATCATCATCGTCAACCACACGTCCACGTCCAACATTCACTTTGATCACTATCACACTACATAGCAATGACTCAAAATGCACAGAAACAGTAAAAATGCACAGAAATACTGAAAAACAACAGTTCTACGAACCGCGACAGTTCCATGCCAAGTAGTCCTCACCCACGTTACTAGCGTAAGACTTAAAACAGAGAATTCACTTTCTGACTAGAAAAGGCTCAAGCCTAGCATCGTTGTATACATACGGCGAGCAGTATTCCGACAGGGCAAAAACTGATGATACACCAGTTATTGGCATTGCGCAAAACAGTTCTGGTTCAACCTCGTGTCCCGAAAGTTAAGAAAATTTTTCACGTCCTCGTGCACGTCTCGTATAATATTCTGTCTTAACTCTGGACTCGGTCTTTTGAGCACCTTTGCGGCCCGCCGACAAACTTTCCCGTGCGAACCGAATCGGGCGTTCTCGAAGTGGCTTAGGCAAGATCAACTGGTTAGCCTTTCCCGGGAAGGTGCTCTGTGTCCCCCGAAGAAATCTTTACGTGTTGTCGAGGATCTTGCCTCTGGTCCAGGCTTCGCGAGGAACTGCTTTCGGTTGACGGCAAAGCAATTTGCCAACCCATTTGTTGGTTGTTCTGTGACCGATTTCAGCAGATCAGATTGAACACCTTCTGCATTAAGCATTCCTGACCTAAATATGTCAGGTTGAGGAGCATCCTCCTTGAGTGTTTCTTTGTCTTCTTTTGTTAAATAGGCCTGCTCCCTTGTCGTGTGAGGGCCAAACGTCATTTCCACACAGGAGCTAGACATCGACACACCCTCCACATTTCCTATGACCAAGTCATAGAGAGGATCTTGCATACATTATGCGGTGAGTTTTCCCGAAAAGAACGAAGTTTCGACCTCGATGTCTGCTTCCGGAAGGAACTTGATGGTTCTGTTTAGGAGAAGGACAGACCTAATTTTTTCTGTGACGTTTTTGGCAGGAACCAAGTTTTTTCGGACAATCACGGTGTTTTACCCTGTGTCTCGAAGCACACTAACAGTCTTGCCTCCTAGGCGTCCTTCAACAGGTAGGTCACACAGAGATGTCAGGCATTTTTGTCTGGCCGTATTTACGACAGACATTTTTTCACCAGTTTCCAGAGTGACAAATTTCGGAACATCTACCCTGGGCTGTACCACGCATGATGCCTGCAGTTTTTCGTCTTCCTGCTGGTAGCACTTATCAGCCCTATGGCCAACCTGCCCGCATTTCCAACAGGCTCTGGTACGTTTCTAGCACTCGGGAGCTGTGTGCCCCTGTTTGTCACAAAGGAAACATTCCTTTTCCTGTCGGGAGTTTCCTTTCTTTTGAGGCAAGTTTTTTCCGCGGTACTCATGATTGGGTTTATCATCCATGCAAGCTGTTGACCGTGAGCCAAGGCTTTGTTGTTCTTGCGCGTCTAGGTAATTATCGGCAGCTACCACCGTCTCTTCCAACTTGGCGCAATTTCTTTCTTTCAAGAAGACTAGCAGGTTTTTAGGGCACCTGTTCATAAACTGTTCAGTGATAGATTTCTCTCGCAGGGCCGCATAAGTCTTTTCAACTCGGCGTGTCTCCATCCACCTGTCGAAGTATCCGGAGAGCCTAGCTGCAAATTGACCAGTTTCACCCTCCTCTGGCACCGAACCTCGAAACTTCTCTCTGTAGCCTTCTGTGGTGTACCGGAATGTGCAGTAAAGCTCCTTTCACCTTTTCGTAGTCTAATGATCCTCTGGAGACAGGCATCCGACTACACTCAGGGCTTCACCAGTCAGGCACAAACTAATTGTGGTTACCCACTTTTCTTTCGGCCACCCCTGACCAGTAGCGACACACTAAAACTCTGAATATAAGCGTCCTGGTCGTCTCTGGAGTCGTTCAAAACAGGAATGAGCTTATGGAAGCTGATAACGTCTGAGCTGCTCGCTCTACGAACTCCTCCGTCACCGCTGTCGTTGGCATCTGGTGCGCGAGCTCGGGTCACCTCGAGTCGTAGCTTGCGATGTAGCACTTCCCGTTCCAGCTCGAGTCGCTGACGCTCGCCATCCCTCGCAAGCGCTCTTTCCTGTCTCGCATCCTGTCGTTCCTGTCTTTCCTTTTCTATCTCGCTCTCGACCCATTCCTTCAGCTCACAGCCCACCAGGCCTCACTCTTTTCCCACTGTTAGCAATTTGTCCGTGTCCATTCCTTCGCCAAGTGCTCTCCTCTCCGCCGCAAAAATTCCCTCCTCGACTTTCTGGAAGTTACGCAGAGTCCTGCCGTGGACGCCATTTTTGTGATGCGGGTTGTTGTGTGGATAAGGAGGTCAAGTTTAACTGACGGAGAAGAAGCGAGGCAGGTGACGTCAGACAAGGACAGACTCTATTCACGAGACAGAATTAGAAAAACACCCCCGCACGGGGCACCTTGAGTATTCATGGTGACGGTGAGCAGCGACACCGCGGACCCCGAGCTCCCATACATAAGCCGTGTCCAACCGTGGCGAGGTGTTTCAAGGTGAAGGGTAGAAGCCGTAAACGGTGGCCGTCGGAGCCTTGGTCAAGCTCCGGCCGATGGGCTCCCTGCCTGTCTACCAGACAGGGAGCTCCGGGACCCCTTTGACTACCAGGGTAAGGTCAAAGGAGAAAGTACCCCCGTCTCCCTGCTTTTATACTATGCTATATGGCATTTCCAAAACCCCCCTCCAAACGTGATCGGCCTCCGAAAAGGGGCCGCACCGAAGTTTCATTTCTACCTCTTTCAACAACTGTCTTTCCAACAACCGTAAACAACTATTCCCGTTTTCTTGTAATTGAGTCAACTGACACAGAAAGATCTGTCGCTTCATTGTCTGTCTTCTTGGTATCGAAATTCCTGACAAGTATAATTGGTGAGGCGTACAAAGCCAAAAAACAAGGAACTGGGCAATCGCTGGTCGAAGTCTCCACGCAGCAGCAGGCAGAAAAACTTGAGCCAGACCCGGATCGGTTGACATCAGGGTTACGCCCCACCGCAGCTTAAACAGCTCCCGGGGCGTGATCTCCGATCCCGATCTACTGAACGAAACTGAAGCCGACCTGCTGGAGGGCCTTCGAGGTCAGGGCGTAACAGGGGTCAGGCGCATAAACATACATAGAGAGGACAAACAAATTCCTACAAAGCATCATATCTTAACTTTTGACAGGTCGAGCCTTCCAGAATACATCAATGCAGGTTTTATTCGATGTCCGGTCCCGCCTTGCATCCCTAACCCGCGGCGCTGTTTTAAGTACCAACGGTTTGGGCATGGCACCAACTCCTGCCGCGGCCGCCATACCTGTGCAAAATGCGGCCAACATGACCACCCGTCCGAAAACTGCAACACCCAGAGTTTCACCTGTGCCAACTGCCAGGGGCCCCACGCAGCGTGGTCCCGCACTTGTGAGAAATTTAAGCAGGAAAAACAAATCATAAATGTAAAGGTCACTTAGATCGTAGCTCTTGAATCATATATTAAGGATGCATTCGTGCATAAACAGTATGTCGTAACTGTGTTTTTCGACCTCGAGAAGGCCTACGACACCGCTTGGCGCTACGGGATCCTCAGTGACCTGAAGTCTTTCGGTGCTTCGGGCCATATGCTCAACACTCTGGCTAGTTATCTGTCTCACAGAACGTTTCGCGTGAGAGTTGGTACCGCACTGTCAAGGATTCATGTGCAAGAAAACGGCGTGCCGCAAGGTGGAGTTCTAAGCTGTACTCTTTTTATAATTAAGATGAACTCTCTTGGGAAGGCATTGCCACCTACCATTTCTTACTCTATGTATGTAGACGACGTACAGATATCTTTTAAATCTTGTAATATGTCAATCTGTGAACGTCAGGTCCAGCTTGGTGTTAAAAAACTTGCCAGCTGGGCCGACAAGAATGGTTTTAAACTCAATCCAGGAAAAAGTTCTTGTGTTGTGTTCTCCAAAAAGCGCGGGATCCATCCGGACCCAGATATTACTCTGAATGGCGTTTCAATTCCTGTTAAAAAGGAGCACAAGTTTTTAGGCATAATATTCGATAACAAGCTAACATTTGTCCCACACTTGAAACATCTTAAGCAAAAATGCCTAAAAACTATGAATATTCTCAAAGTTCTCTCTCACCAGTCATATGGTGCAGACAGGCAACTCCTTCTGCGGGTTTATAGCGCCCTAGTGGGATCCCGCTTGGACTACGGCAGTGTTGTATATGGGTGCGCAACAAAAACGGCACTAAAAATGCTGGACCCGTTGCTGCATTTAGGGCTACGCCTCGCATGTGGTGCTTTTTGCACTAGCCCTGTCCAAAGTCTCTATGTAGAATGCAATAAATGGTCCCTAGATCACCAGAGGGTGTACATGGACGTTTTATATGCCTCAAAAATCATGTCTATGACAAATCATCCTTTTACTCCGACCATTAATGATGCATCCTCACAGCAACTCTTTTTAAATCGTCCATCAATCTCCATGCCGTTTCATCTAAGAGTGCGAGAAGAAGCCTGTGAGCTTGAAGTCTCGTTTTCAGGCATTCACAAGACGCCCATCATTGATTCAATTCCACCATGGCATCTCCGCCCTGTGTCATGTGACCTGTCTTTTATGCAGTTTAGCAAGAACAGGTCACCAAGGATTGCGATTCTGCAGCATTTCTTGTTTGTGCAGCATAAGTACCGCTGTGAAGAGTTTTACAGCGATGCGTCCTAGACTGCAACTGCTGTGGCTTGTGCTGCGCATGGGCCAAACTTTAACGTCAGTAAAACAATGAACTTTTGTAGCAGTATATTCACAGCGGAAGCATACGGTATTTTAATGGTAATAAATCACATAGTCCAACATCAAATCGTAAAATCCATCGTGTACACGGACTCTCTTAGCGTTGTACAAGCACTTGCGTCAGGAAAGCATTCTAAAAACTTTGTCATCAATCACGTTTTTAAGGCTATCATGTCTGCATATGCATCAAACCTTCAAATAACTTTCTGTTGGGTTCCAGGGCACTCTGGAATTGCCGGGAACGAAACTGCAGATCGAATGGCCACTGCAGCTACACTCTTGAATACTATGGACATTGCAACAGTGCCATACACAGACATGAAGCCACACATCAGACACCAACTTCGCAACAGATGGCAAACACACTGGAGTGAACAAACAGATAACAAGTTACACGTTATAAAACCACGCTTGGGACCATACACCACTGACACACGCAACAGATACACAGAAGTTGCCCTTGCTAGGCTACGGATAGGGCACACACATGTCACACACTCGTATCTCCTCACGGGGTCTTCAAGACCCCAGTGTGGCAGGTGTGGAGAGGCCCTATCTGTAGTTCACATACTCATTCAATGCAACGCACTTTACACAACACGACGCAAACACTTCCCACAGCTATACAGACTACACGTCCCACTACACCCAGCGTTTTTCCTCTCTGACAATCCCATGTTTTCTATCAAGTGCGTTTTTAAATATTTAGAAGAAGTTCAATTTTTAGACCTCATTTCATACCACGCGTGATCACTCCCTGGCCCTATACACCAGCCATGCTCATTGTCGTTTTGTTATTTTAATTGTGTTTTTGCTGACTTTTCGTAGTGTTTCAGGTTTCACCCCTCATATATGACTATTGTCTTGGCGCTCTTTGCCCCAGTTGGCCTTGCGCCATAAACATCCAACCATCATCAGGTCACTTAGATCATCACCTTTCCAGAGGCGAGAAAGAGAGGTTCGCCTCTTTCCCTCAGGGGAGGTACGCCGACGCAGCTCGCCGGGGGCGGTGCGGCGTCTGGCTTCGGCAAGAACCCAGTACCGCGAGTCGAACCAGGTCCCGCCCCCGCCCCCCCCCCCCTCTCTTCCCTCAGGCAGCCCAACCCGCCACCACGCCGCTTGCTGAGGCAGCAGCGGTTGTTGTGCCAACCTCTTCCGTCAGGACCGGTGCCGCTCCCGTCCCTGCCTCACCGTCCTCCAGTGCGTTGGAGGGTGCCGAGGGGATGGACTCCACGGGCCCCGCACCGGCTCCCACCGGCTCCCACCCCTGCCACTTCTGGCGCCCCCGACATCCGCGGCGGTGGCGGCTCAAACGAAGGGCCCCCGAAGGGGGGCTAAGTCCGGGGGGCCCGGTTCGACGGGCACACCCCGGACATCGGACGACGAGATGAACGTCGTGTCGTTCTTGCCTGCAACGTAGCGCAAGGAGCGGCCTCCGACGTCCAAGCCTACAGAAAGGCCCAAAAAACCCAATCCAAGAGTCACAGCCCCGAAAGACGACACATAAACATACACTCCAGTAGCTCTCACACCAAATAATGGGAAGAGAAAACATAATACAGTGAAACTGTAGAGGCCTTCTTAAAAATCTTGACGATGTGTACGAGATACTGCACTCTAATCAGCCAAGTGTCCTATGCCTACAAGAAACACATTTAAGTTCCAAACATACAAATTTGTTGAATAGTTACATAGTATTTAGGAAGGACAGGGATGGTGGTGGTACATCTTCCGGGGGTGTGGCCATCATTGCCCGAAAGTCCTTGGCGTGTCACACTATCCAGTTACAGAGCGTCCTTGAGGCCGTTGCCATTCGTACCATAATTTTCAACAGGCTAATAACACTATGCTCCGTTTACATCCCTCCTGATTTCCAGGTGTCGAGTTCGGATTTCGAGGGCCTTGTAGATCAGCTACCCGCACCTTTCATTGTCTTAGGCGACCTCAACGCACATAACTCTCTTAGGGGCTCTGCCAGCACGGATAGCCGAGGTCGCCTTATCGAAAAATATCTAACATCTTCGGGAGCGTGCCTATTCAATAAAAACAAGCCTACATACCATTATATAGGGCACAACTATTATTCACACCTCGACTTGGCTATTGGCCCTGCAGTACTCTTTCCATCTCTTGAATGGGATATTGGCACTAACCCATATAGTAGTGACCACTTCCCAACCACATTAACATACATAGGTAAAGGCCTTAACAGTTCAACTTCCCATAACAGGTTTAGTGAAGCTAGAGCGAACTGGAGTACATTTACAGAAACATCCAAACTACACCACACATCCATAACACACCTACACATTGAAGAAGCCGCCCAACTCCTCACGGCGCACATCCTCGCCGCCGCCGAAAATTCCATTCTCAGGGCCTCTGGTGCTCCGCACAACCGAGGGAGGCCCTGGTGGAATGAGAAGTGTAGGCGGGCGCGAGAGGCCCAGAAAAAGCCGTGGGGTATCCTTCGCCGGTACCCCACATCAGATAATCTCATTTCTTCTAAACCGGCCAAGGCTTTTGGGAGGCGAGTGCGCCGTGAGGCGAAAAGGGAGAGTTGGCGCACCTTTCTCACTTCCATCAATTCATACACATACATACACAAAGTCTGGATACGTATACGAAAACTAAAAGGACAACAGACACACAGCCTGCCTCTGGTTAGTACAACAGGGGACACACTGGAAGACCAGGCTAACACACTTGCACAACACTTTGAACACGTGTCCAGTGTTAAGAAATAAAGATGCGGAGGCAGGGGGCGACAGTAGGGGGAGTAGGAGAAGATGAAGAGGAGGATCGGGGGGTGCACTGTCTCGCAAATCGACTCCATCACCGTATCGGAAGCCAGACGCTGGTCCTTTCGCTACACATTTTCTGGTGCCGTGAAACCCGGGAACCGGCGCACGAGCGAATCTACGTTCGACGGCGCAGCGGCTCCGAGGCACGCGAGGCTTGGGTACCTTCTTACTGCTTTATCCTGGAAGCCTTGCCCTCGGCCGCCGCCCCTTTCGGCTCGTGCCCAAGCCCGTCCTTGTCCCCTTGGTATTCGCAACCCCAGCGTCTTGCTTCATCGACTGGTGCCATGGACGCTCTTCGTATTCGCCGAGATATCCTGCGAGCGACCGTCTCCGGGACCATGACAGTCCTCGACGCCTTGCTGCGGAGCCAGGCAGCAACGGCCCTTGACAGACAAAATGTCCTCGACCTCATCTTGCGTGACCAGGTGAGCCTTCACAAACTCGACGCTCAAGTTCAGGAAAACATGAAGGATGAAGAATTTGATGCTGACGTTTTGGAAGCGATCGATTACGACGAGCGTATCTGCGCCCTGGGAACGCGCGTACTCTTCTCCGCGAGCCAAGACTCTTCCGCAGGCCCCGTCCTTCAACCTCAGGCGGCCCTGTTCACCACCCGCATCGCAACCTCGACTATTTGCTCGCTTCCCGAGGAATCCCGGCGGACATTGGTCCCGGGTGACGTGCCGCCCGTTCGGGAAATGACTGGTGCGCGGGTAGTAGAACAGGAACATGACGACAAAGAGGGCGCTGCGCCTTACAGCAATGCCAAGGACGACCTTAAGGGGTTCAGCCCGGGAGAGCGGCTCCTTCGACCGCCCTACCCTGGTTTTTCCGCGATCGCCGTTATGCGGAAGTCTCAAGGACAATCCACCGGCCTCGGCGTCGCTGACGCGACTATAGTCTCGGAAACAGCTCCGCAACCCTGCCTTGACTCTAGCTTCGCCGACAAGACTTCTGCTTTGGAGATGTCTCAGTGGCCTCAGACGGACGCTGGTGTCAGACACAATTCTCACTTCGGAGACGTCAATACAGATCTTCCACAACCCTCACATCGATGACTCGACTTCCGCTCCGGACACGTCTGACCGGCCCTGCCATGAACTTGGAATCACCCATTCGACTCCCGCTGTGGAGGTGTCCCTGCGGCCCTGTTGCGACCGTGTCGTTCGCGACGCAGCTCTCGTTTCTGCAACAGTTCAGGAGCTAAGTTTTGTTGGATCCGACAACAAAAACGCAGTTCGTGGAGAAGGTGGACTTGCTTAAGGGGATAACGAAGCGCCTGCTTTTCCGGCGCTCCGTGAGCGAGGTTGAACTCCAGAGGCGAGCAGCGGCCGCTCTCATGCTATTCCGTTGGCGACAAATCCACGCGGCGACACAGGACGGTTGCTTCCATGGTCGCGACCCCTTCTCTGGCGAGCACGATTTCATGCTGGACGCGCCTTTCTGCTACGCTTACGTGCCCGACCAAAGCAAAGTCTCCTTGTCCGCGGACGAAACAGCATTGTTACTTCAGCGCATCGATCGATTTGTGGAGGCCGGACAGGATATGAACACGACCACAGTGACACTGCATTCGCTGCATGTTCTCTGGGCACTTGGCTGCCTGCATGATCTGTTTCCTTTCGATCCTGGCGGGTGCCTTCTGGCCGAAAACCACGAGCACAGCCTGTTATCATGGGTGACCTTATGAACATTCGTAGTCTTCACTTTTAGGTCTAACTCACTTTGACCAGCACCTCCGCAAGCGGCCGTTGCCCATGACGTTGGCCATGGACTTGTACTGCCTCGCTCGAATGACAAGGCCGTTTACCGAGATCGACGTCGAAGAGACACCGAGCCGAAGGCTCCACTAGATCACCCAGCCAGCCTACTAACATCGCAGTTGTGAAATTATGCGCCGCTATAGAAGTCGAAAAACTGGTCGTAGTGGGGCCCGTACTTCGCCACTGACCGTGCCTCTGCTAGCTAGCTCCTAACCAACTTTGCGGCGGCGGGAGTATGTTAAGAAATAAAGATGCGGAGGCAGGGGGCGACAGTCGGGGGAGTAGGAGAAGATGAATAGGAGGATCGGGGGGCGCACTGCCTCGCTAATCGAAGCCAGACGCTGGTCCTCTTTCGTTACATCCAGTTCAGCACACTACATACTTTCAGGAAACACAAAACATCTGCAGAAAAAAAGCCCTTACATAACAAAGACAAATCAAAAACTTCTTACAACTCTGAATTCACTCTGTATGAGTTGAGGACTGCCCTGAGCACGTGCAAACCTTCAGCTCCAGGCGTAGATAAGATTACATACACCATGATACAGCACTCTTGAAACACTCTTACACCTATACAATAAAATATGGCTTTCGGGGCAGTTTCCACGCTCTTGGAGGGAGGCCATAGTAGTGGCTTTCCTAAAGGAAGGGAAGTGCCCTTCCTCTCCCGCCAGTTATCGTGTCATTGCCCTGACAAGCTGCCTGTGTAAGCTCTTCGAGAAGATGATAAACAGGAGACTCGTGTACTTCTTAGAGTACAGCGGTCTGCTCGACAGCTGCCAGGCAGGCTTCAGGGCGGGGCGATCTACCAACGATCAACTCGTTGCGTTAGAGTGATATATTAAAGATGCTTTCCTCCACAAGCAGTAGTGTATGACAGTATTCTTTGGTCTTGAAAAGGCGTACGACACTGCTTGGCGGTACGGCATCCTCAGCGATTTGAAGTCATTTGGTATGTCGGCTAACATGTTGAACACGCTTTCCAGTTTCCTGTCTGAAAAAACGTTTCGCGTGCGAGTTGGAACTGCACTCTCTAGGGTTCATGTGCAGGAAAACGGTGTGCCGCAAGGTGGAGTTTTGAGTTGCACTTTGTTTATTATAAAAATGAATTCTCTTCGGAATGCGCTGACACCAACGAAAAGCTCACATTTATACCACCAATAAAACAACTAAAACATAAATGCTTAAAAACACTGACTATCCTGAAGGTTATCTCGCACATTTCTTTTGGTGCTGACAAACAACTTCTTTTACGTGTTTTAACAGCCTAATACGTTCACGATTGAACTATGGTAGCGTTGTCTATGGATCAGCCACTAAAACATCCCTCATAATGCTGGACCCAGTGCTCCGTCTGGGACTCCGCCTTACGTGTGGCGCCTTCCGGACTAGTCGAGTTGAAAGCCTGTATGTAGAGTGCAACAAATGGAACCTAAAACGTCAGCGAGCATACACAGATCTCCTTTATGCTTTTAAAATTTCATCCATGCCTCGCCATCCTTTTAAATCAGTTTTTCATGATACATCGATGACTGAACTTTTAAATCAACCATCGTTCTCTGTGCCCTTCTCTTACAGAGTTAGAGAGGAAGCGTCAGAGCTTGCTGTCTCCTTTTTAGATACAATCCAAAGTTCTCTAACAGATTTTATAGCCCCATGGCATCTCCGCCCTGTATCATGCGACACATCTTTCACACATGTAGATAAAAACAGAGCTCCCACATGTGCAATTCTGCAGCACTTCTTGTATTTGAAGCAGAAATATCAGTGTTCTGAATTTTATACTTTATACAGATGCCTCTAAAACTTCCACCTCGGTGTCCTGCGCGGCGCATGGGCCCGGCCTTAGTGTCACTAGAACTCTTAACAGTAATGCAAGTATCTTTACGGCAGAGGCTTATGGTGTACTTTTTGTTGTTAATCATATACTTCAAAGCCACACCCCACAATTCATTATCTATACAGATTCCCTCAGTGTTGTGCGGGCATTGTCATCAACAAAGTCTTTAAAAAATCACGTTGTAAATCTTATCATCAAAGGTATAATGTCGGTGTATGTCCACAAATTTGAACACGTCCTTTGCTGGGTCCCTGGCCACTGTGGTATAGCCGGGAACGAAGCAGCGGATCGAATGGCCGCTGCTGCTACTCTGGAATCCAGTGGACATAACCTCATTACCCTACACCGACGTGAAACGACACATCACACAACGGCTTCGCGAAACATGGCAAACACACTGGAGTGAACAAACAGACAACACGTTACACGTAATCAAACCTCACTTGGGACCATACACCACCGACACACGCAATAGATACACTGAAGTCGCCTTGTCTAGATTACGGATAGGGCACACACATGCAACGCACTCCCACCTTCTCACTGGATCTCAAAGAGCTCTGTGCAGCAGGTGCTGAGAGGCCCTATCCGTGATCCACATCCTCATACAATTTAAGGCACTCGACATTACACGACGCAAACACTTCCCACAACTACACACACGACATATTCCACCACACCTATCATACTTCTTAGTAGACGATGCCATGTTTTTTGTTCAGCGCACCTTTAGGTGCCTATCAGAAGTTCACTTTTTACAACTCATCTCCTACCACCCTAGTTTTACCCCTGGTCCCATACACCAGCCACCTTATTTATCTTTTAACCACTCTTGTTCTTTACCCTGGCCGTTTAAGTGCCTATCAGAAGTTCTACTTTTTACAACTCATCTCATACCACCCACAGTTTTACCCCTGGTCCTATACACCAGCCACCTTATTTATTTTTTAACCACTCTTGTTCTTTACCCTGGCCCTTTACACGAACCGTGCTCATAGTTTTTAACTGATTTTATTTCGTGTTCTCTCCGCATCAAATAACTTTGTGTTTGGCGCTCTTTGCCCATGTCGGCCTTGCCCCAATAAAATCAAACCATCATCATCATCAATTAGAAAAATACACAAATAACTAGGAGCCAATCTAACCAAATGACTAGATGTCCGACAAGACAATGTTCTTAACTCAAAAGACTTCCCGCTCACGTCTGGCAGTACTTGGCGGCAAGGGTCTGTGGCGGTACACTTAATTGGTTTGATGGCTGCAGGCGCTGTCTCATTGACGGTGGCGCTGGCCGCCGCAAAGTCGGGTCCCGTGGGCTAGGCTCGGGGCGCTGCCGCGGTGCCCTTGTCGATGCCGGTGCTGCGACTGATGAGCGATTCGGCCCGGGTGCTCCGTGGCCATTCTCGGCTCACCTGCCTCGATGTCCTCGGGGAAGATGCGGCTCGCAACGCAGGTTCCCCGAACGTTCTCGTCCGGCAGGTCGCTCCTCGAACCTCGTTCCTCCAGCCCTCGTGCCACGATCCTCCGGCTTCCCCTTTCTCTTTCTCTCGCGCGCCCTTCTTCAGCCTCCGCACACCTCGTCTTCTTCGCTTGGACCTGCCGACCCCTGTCCGGTGAGCAGCGCCTCCTCACAGCAGGTATAAGTGCTCCTTCAACTTTTCGTCGGCTCGAGAACTTCATTGCTCTGCTCTGCACCGCGTCGATAGCGGACGGAGCAAGGCAGCGTTGCGACTGGCCATCCGAGACGGCGCTCGGATGGCCTGTCGCAACAGCGGTGACAGTGCTGGGATGCCTGATTCCCAACAGTGGATGGCAGCTGCGGGGCTCACCGGCAACGGCTACTAGCTACCTAGTGCTCAATGTTCTGTGTTCGCTCTCAGTTCACCAGACTTCTCTAGCACACGCTATCGTAGTTTAGAGAAGGGCTGTGTGAAGCACTGTGTATAGCTTTGTTTCAAGCCTAGAGAAAGGGTTTTGAAACTAAAGCTAGTGCCGATAGTGCAAACAAAGCACGGCGGGGAATTGCTTGCGCGTGCCTTACTTACTAGTACCTAGCTAGATAGTATAGGAACAGCAAGGGAATTCTAACGTGGGCAAGCAGCAAAAGACTAATGCAAACGATGGAGGACCTGAAAAGGAACTCATCGAAATTTGCGAGGAGCGAGGCCTTAACTTAGGCCGTGCGAAACGAAAGCATGCGATCCTTGAGATCATGCGGAAGGAGAACGTAATGAGAACGTAACAGCTGAGGAAGTGGATGGGGCCAGGGCTGAAACCAAAGAGCGCCGTGAGCGCGAGGAAGCCGAAAAGAAAGAGCGCCGTGAACGCGAGGAGGCCTAGAAAAGAAAACAACGCGACCGCGAAGAGGCCGAAGGGCAGAAGCGGAGGCAGGAAGCCGAAGACAAAATGGAGCTCGAGTTGATGAGGCTAGAGTTGAAGCTTCGGCAGTGCTCGCCTGCGTCCAGCGTGACTTCTCCAACGGTTCAGGCGAGCGGTCCGAGAATTCGGGACCAACGGCCGCTGTTCGTTGTTGCGCATAGAGATAATATACTGACTCTAGAGGGAAAGCGCGCCGCTGACCCAATGCATTGGAACCGTACGACACACAGTGGCAGACATGATACAACGATTTGAAGGTTGCCAGCTGAGCTTTTGCTTACTAAAAACGGCAAAAGCGATGGGTTGTAATCTGGCAACGTGCTACTGTGGCGTTTCCGCGTCCGGCTAGCGAAGCATTCCGGGATTAATTGTAACATGGCGGACCGATGGCCAGGCGGATTTCGTGTAGGCGGCGTCGACAGAGTCGACAGTTTATCTCCTGTGGGTAGGTAACCGACGTGTTTTCGGTTTAGCGTGTGAGTGATATGTACTGAGACTATTTGAGCAAGATGTGGCAACGCTCACACAACACTTGCGCTCAAGTTGAAATGCGACTGATCGCATGCGTGATAGGCCTCCTGCGCTGGAGTTTTGGCGACATGCAGCGCCCCTAGCGGCTGACGCCTCTGGGTAGTACAAAAGCAGACGACCCTCGCCGCCCTCCATGTGTTTTCAATTACAAGCCAGAGTGAAAGTTGGTTGTGGCGCTTTGTGGCGTGTTTAAATGACTGCATACTGTATGAAATAGCCCTTAAAGCAGTTGCAGAGGCTAAACAAAATAATATCCGCTAAAAGAAGCCGATTTGTCGGCTTTCTTTTGAGCGAGCTTTCGCGGTGGTCGCGGCGTGGGACAGTATCGCCAGGTCGGGTGGTTTAACTGTTTGACGACAGTTACGGTTGTTTCTTCTTTCGTGCGGTCGATAAAAGAAAGTTCACGAGTAACATAAACACGGAGCGCTGCTCATCCTATATCCTGAGGCAACTGCAAAAGGTTGCTTCAGCGGGAGCATGCAAGCGAACGCAAGGATTGCGCAGCCGACTCAGCTGACACTGCTGGCCTGGCACCGCCTTTAAAACGAGTGGAATTTTTGTTTCTTATTTTCGCAAACTAAATGATTCTTGCGTAACGTTTTACGCACCACAATTTACGAACGGCAGGGTACATGGATACAAGTGAGTAGGTGGGGCAATAGCGCCAAATAAACAAATTAGGCGCTATTAAAGGACGCAAAACATGCACCAAATCACACGCCCGCTGCCTGCAGAAATGTGTACTTCTATAACGTCACATAACACAGCATAACATAACATAGCCGCATACACGGCGCGGGGCCCCGAATATTTACATACGATCATCACTGACTGTGTTGGTTTTCTAGTGCAGGGGTCGTCGAATCTGAACGCCGACACGCCAGTTTTGACTTCGAATGGAGTTAGACAGCGAGGCAAAAACAGAGAATTGGCGTCCTCAAGTTGAATTGCCACCCCCCCTTATTTTCACACTTCGCCAGATTATTCTGAAATAATATTAGAAATTCGCTGAATTTTTTCTCTTCGTATTCAAAGACCCCCCCCCCCCGATTTGCCGTCCAGCCCTTCGCCGTGTCGGCTGCATGGAACTCGGCCGTTGCTGACCCTCATTCCAGGCTATTAAGTGCGAACTGGGAATGTATGCTGCAAGAACGTAATTTAATTAAGTAAAGCGAGAGCAAACAAGAAAAGCGAGCGGCCTCTTAGTTCGCCCGACCATTTTGTTTTACGGCCACTAATTTCGGAATCGCAAAACAGATTTCACGCTTCTGACAGGCGCGGCATTTTGTCACTGAGGCACGCAACAAAACGGCAAGCTAACGCTGCACCATGTATTCGTAACGGCGACACAAACGAGCACTGTTTAATGAAAGTGCACGCATAGTGTGCAAGCCTGCGGTCCGCCGATCTCGCTGGCTTTTTAAAGGGCGATCATCGCCGATTGCGTCACTCTTCTTTTTTGATCGGCTGTTTTTGAGAAGTATTTCACTTAAAATTTCACTTCGTACGACCGTCGATCGGTGAACCTGCGAGTAGCAGACGCCGTCACGGTCCCGGCACTTTCGTCGGCGCTGTAAACTTGTTTAGCGCTGCAAAGCTTCTTTCCCTTAATGCCAAGTTGATAAGTTGATTGCTGAAATAGATCGGACGCGTCGGGGATGAGCTGGTGACCACGTCGCAAAATAATTGGGAGCGTCAAGCTCAGTTTGCTTCTGTCAACACGGGATCCTATGGGACCCGCGCAGCTTTGTACTACCCGGAAGTACTGCCCGGAAGCCGCTTGCGCAGCGCCCCCTGGGCAGCGCAGGAGGCCTATACGCCAAGGAATCAGCTGATGCGTACTGGGGCGCACAAACAAAAATGTATTTCCGACATGATCTCCGTGCATTGTTGCGCTTTGCCGCTTTATTTGCCATTCTGTGACAATTTGCGAGTCGCTCAATGCTTTTCAAACGAAGTGAAATGAACTGCGGCTTTAGCGGAATGTAAAACCTTTATCGACACCAAAAAAAAAAAGCGTTATCGCATGGGCCAACGCTGATATTGCCGGTGAGTCGCGGCCCTTTGAAGCACAGGAACGAAAGAGCGCGGTCGATCGCAGGCCAACTGAGTGGCAGAATGCATGCCAAGGGAGTATGCGGGAGTATGCGAAATACAGTCAGCGGCGTGTCCCGTTTTTTTTTCTGTCTGTATTCGTCAAGTTGTAGCAGCTTTCCACAAATTCAAAGGGCTTGCGGGACTTAATGGGCTGTATTGAATGGGCAGTAATTTGCCCATTCAATACAGTCAACATTGACTTATTGACTTATTGTGACTGATTAAAAAAGAAACCGCATTCCCTTACCTATTTTTTCGTTCTACCTTCACGAACGTTTGCGCGAAAGTTAGAAGCACGGAGAGCTGTAAGAAGTTCCATGAATAAAACAACTAGAACCGAACGATTATAAAGTTTCTTTTATTTCTCTTCCAACTGGAACGATCGCTGGCTGCCACTCCGTAGCCTGTAGTGAACTTACGGTAGTCAAGGTGAAATCGTAATCGCTGTTCCGGCGTCAGTTCAGGGGCAGTAGATAAGGTGCTTAACGTGAAGAAATGAATGACAGCCTCGCAAGCGCCCGGGGAGGCACTTGCCCAGCGCGTGCATCCGAGTTGGACCAGTTGTACATGTTTTGCACGCACGCAGATCTGAGCTGGAGACTGCACACACACACACTGCGCAAGTCAGGCGCAAAGGCCTGGCCGGCCACTTCCTAGCACACCTAAAGAAAATCGAAACCAAAACTGAACTACGCACTTACTCTTTCTTCGCTAATTAAAGCTTAATTGCACTAAATGTTTTTATATAGCTAGTTTTAATTTCTGAGGTAATTATTTGTAACTATTTTGCTGAAGTTCTCTGTTTTAGTTAAATAATTACGGAACAACTTTTTAGAGGGCTGAATACAATTGATCTGGCAACCATGATAATTGTATCCTGTCAGCGCCCACGATTCGTACGGTCTCGGAGCTCGCTTTACCCCCCTGTTGTTGCGAAGTCAGGGCCGAAAGACGGAGCGTCCCAGGACAAACGCGAAGCGACCGAAATCGTGTTCTTGGGCAGTGAAACGAGCCAGGAAAAGGAGAAGGTCGCAGAGGCAGAGGAGCCGCGTCGATTTAAAGATTTCGATTCGCGCAAACAGTCCGCAAGTAGTGGTTAGTGCATGACACTCGCGAGTTCGCACGTGCGGGGAAGCTCTCGCAGAAAGTTGACTCTTACCTAGCGAGGGAGACACGAAAGGACTCCCAGCAGCGTAGCCCTAACTACGAAATGTCGGATAACTCTCGTTGTAGCCTAATCGCTACGCCAGCGGCTGACGGGTTTGCATCAAACCTTTCGGTGGAGTAACCCAGCTGGCTGCGCCGTGCGAAACGAACAGTTCATTGCCCCCGGTCTCCGATCAGCTGTTGCGCAAAAACGAGTCCAACGTCTAAGCGCTGCCGAGAGAGAAATCGAGTGAGCCCGTAGCAAACGACGCTAACACAGAGAGAGTACCGCCGTCTGCGAGAGCAAAAGGGGTACCTGAACGAGATACCGCACTTGCTGAGACGCCCGATAGAGGGCCGTACGAGCCCACTGTATGGTCCTTTGCTGATCACGTTCATGTGTCGGCCTCGGGTTGATCTGGGTAGAATGATCAGAATCTGTGGAGGCTGTGGTGGAGGCCTTGGAGACAGCTTCCAACCGGAGCGCGCTCAGTGCGCGCGATAACGAGGTTTCGCGAAAGAGTGATCTGTGAGGCTAGCCAGACGAAGTCGCACGAGCCCCGGAAACGGAAAGTGTTCCTTCGGGTGCGAATTCTAACTGGGGCGATGTTGCGGAAAAGCCTGTGAGCGGGACACGAAAGACTCGCGAGCAACGAAGGCCGTGCGGCGAGCGGACCAAAAGCTCTGGACGTCATCCAGTGCTGCCACAGGCCGAGAAAAAGTAGTAGTAGATTTTTGCTTGAAAAATCAGCAGGAATCATTAAAATGTGGCTCAAAATTCAGCAGAAATCAGCAGATTTTACTATTCAAAACAAGTAAAAAAGAGCAAATTTTAATTTTAAACTTGTTTTGTAGCGCCCGCGAGCTAATTCGTGCACGCGCATGTGTAAGGAGGCGGGCTGCGTCTGGTGCAACCCGGGGCTTCCGAGCCGATTCCCCCGAACTGGCTGCTGCGCCCCACGGAAGTGACGTACGTCAACAAAAAAATTGCGTAATTGCATTACACTGCAATTATTTCATTATTATTGCATATATTTTTGGCAGTGACACATTAATATTGCAATATCAAGATTTATTTTTCGCCTGAGTTTATTGTCTTTTAATAGGACGTCACCTAGTCACCGTGACGTCAGAGACATGCTTTGTAGATGTTTGCATTATATTTTTCTCTGCGAAACTCGAGTTATTGTTTTTGACACTCGCGCAGAAGTTGTGTAAACAAAGCACTTTTTATAGATTTACAACGGGTTTTACGGATGACCTACGGACAAGCGGCATGGAGAAGAGGCCGAATTCGATCGAAGAGCGAATTTTGGCCCCGTACTGGTACGGGTAGAGTAGTACGGGCTTGTCTCTTCCGTAGTACGTCTGTTCCGAGTTTGTTCCGTTGGGCTGTTTCAAATATTCCGGCTTCGCGCGGTGCCGATGCAAGCAAGAATGTACGAGCATCGCCGTTGTGTGGAGTCGCTCACGAAAGGTGGGGGGCTGCGCTGTGTTTTCGTTTCATATGAGGTGTTCAGCTCCAAGCCTGTGTCTCCGTGCTTGTATCTTCTGCAGTAATTCACAGTCTTCAAAGTCCGATGACTATTCGTGGCAGCAACGCGAAGTGCTGGTCAGCGCTTGCGCAGAGCGCAATGTTTTCATATCAAATATGTACGTATCAGAACGAAATGTTGCCCCAAAATGTGCAGTAAGGTGCGAAGCACCGTGTTGCCTTCAAAACGTGACCGATGTGTGTGGTGCGTCGTAGTTTTCCAGAGGTTTGTGTGAAGCTGCTGGCGCCGCAGTCATCGAAGCTATCATCACAGTCATCGTTATACACGCTGTTGTGTCGGTATCACAACGCGAGGAAAATATTTTGATACTGCTCCGTACTCGACTTGCAAGTGTCCAGATTCGTGTCGCAGCAGGAGTGTATACGTGAATAATCTAGAGCCCCATCAGTTAGCAATGGTGCGTCGCAGTGACAGCGAGTTCTCGTTCGTGCGCTTCAACTTGCCGTGATCCCTGTCGTTACAAGCGTGGCCAAAAAATGCGCCGGATATCTGTCGTGAGTTAGTGGAATTTTCCGTGTGTGTTGTGTTCGTGTGCTCCAAAATTTACGATGTCGCCAAACGTGCGTCATCGTGCCCATTTATGACAGGCTAGGTGATGCGTCAGTGGCTTCAGCAATAACAGGTGCTACGTGTTGTGTTGAACTGTTATATCTACATTCTAAGCATACCATCTGGGTGACTCTGCGTAGTTGCTGTTTCTATTTGCTCTAGCCTCATTTGCCTTGTTCATCTTTTTTGCAGGGTATTTTCATTTACATGTGCATGCAGCATATTAGCACTAAATCAACCTTACACACTTACCTGTACATGCCATAACCCTCTTTGCAATCACGTGTGCATGTGCTACTGTTGCCCTGCAGTATTTGGTCAACTACTGTGCATGCTAGCAAAGATTGTTTACATGTCGTTCTGAACCGTTGCTAACAGCCTGAATTTCCTTTAGTATTACTAACATAACTCTTTCTTTCTCGCCTTCTGGCTTCGTGTTGCTTTTTAAAGGTATTGATTATTTAACGCTGCGTCTAAAGATATGTTGGACAAACTTGCAAAAAACGTAATACACGGGATATACCTGCTAAATTTCTCAATGGCGCAAAGTACGTACACTGATCGACGTGCTCCACACTCTTTGTCTGCCCCTCAACGCAGTCATGCTTGATTTTTACCCAACCGGCAAAACCACTTCTGCTCTCTGACAAGCCACGGTCACTGTCCCGCCCACTTCACAACATATGGTGAAAGCAGTATGTTCTGATTTTTACCCAACAAACCAAAACACTTCCACTCACTGACTAGCCGTGAAGAGTCACTGTTAATAATTAATCGTTACTAATAATTTCAAAAATCCAGATGTAACTCTAGCTGTAGTGGAAGTCCGGGGTGCGCGACTTTGACGGCGCTTGTAGATTTCAGTGCACTTAGACTAAGAACGGCTCTCACGGGGTAGAAGCCCTAGCATCCTTCTGCTCGCAAATCCATAAAATATTTCTCTGTCTGTTTAGTGCAATGCATAGTTGACGCCATTAAAAAGCACCATGAGAGAAACATGAGAAAGCGTTGCTTTTGCCTCTGTGGAATGAACCAAGGCGGACCCGCTAGGTATCTCCATCTAGCATACACTGGGTGCTACTGCGCAGGCGACTGGTACCCGTTAGCAAACCTGCTTCCCACACAACAACGCAAACACATGCCTGTTGCATGCGGCCTGCGTGCATTTTGTTTGTCTGCGTGGAAAGGAATGGCTGTGCCAGCAGGAAGCAGCAGGAAACAGTCGCCAGAAAAAATTTCCATCGGCAGACTCACATACTTCGAATGGCAACTGGCAGGCTCCATGGTTCGACACAGTGGCAATTCCAGTGTGCCACCGATGTAACAAGTCTCTCCATAGTATCTGGAGATTTGAATATAGGTTAACAAGGGCGGTGTGACAACTGCCGCCGTGTTGAAAAATGCCGCAACAGGGGCTGTACAGTGCACAGATTTTTTGTTGCCACTCCCATCCCACTGAGTTGTGCCAGCTCCCAAGTTTACCCCGTATCATTCAAAATTAACTGATGTTTGCTGGTGTTTGACAGATGCAAGCATCAGTGAAGTGTGCCTGTCGTCTTTAGTGCTAAAATCATGTTCTCAAGGGGAAACTGAGTTTAACGAGTTTGCGGACCTAAAAGCTGGCAGTGCTCATGGGGGTCGTAGCAGAAAAGTTGCAACATGGTGTTGTGCTGTTTTTGCTATGTTGATGTTATAAAGCGCATGTGGTATTTATATGGGTCATAGGTTTCAAACATGGCACTAGTTGGAAGTCGTTGCTGTCTCTTCCCTTTGTTACACTTGCTGGTCGTGCTCTTTGTTTGCAAGAATTATTCGAAACTAGCTAGTGTAATTACAATTATAGAACTAATTTTCTGGGAACGAAATGCTGCCTTGTGCCTGCTAAAGGGTATACCCTCTTTTGGCTACACCCATCGTAAGACAAGATAGCAACGCAATACTCTACAGAGCCCGTGCACAAGCTGCTGCCTTGCATTGGTCTGACCCACAAAATTGACAGGAACAGCTCCCCAGGACTGATCTCGAGCAAAGGTTCTGGCTCGCTCATGCCCCTCAACTTCACAGAAGTCAATGAAACCTTGCTACACAGGCTGCGGCTTGAAGTAGCATTGACCTGAAAGTATCTGCACACAATCGGACGCGAGGACAGCCCAGACTGCCTTCTGTGTAAGGCTGTACAGAGACAATTGATCATTTGCATAGTGTTTGACCAAGGTATACTAGTGGGTGACAAGACCTTGAAGCAGCCTTACTACGCTTGAATGCTTACCCTCTGTCTGAATCAAAGATTTTGGGCACGTGGGCTGACACGAAGAAGCAGGATCGAGCTGTCAAATCGCTGCTTGTCCTGCCTTGACTTTTGGGTCTAGGTGGTGAAATTTCGCAAACTGCGAAACTTTTTTTTTAATAGTTGGTAAATATGTTATGCGATTTATGCAGTGATTAGTCTGTTTTCCGCGCCCGATTGCATGTTATACATGCAACTTAAAGCATGTATAACATGCTTTAAGTGTACAAAGTTCATCGGTTGATTTCACTGTCACTTCTCATACCCTCAGTATTCAGTACCTTCCTTGCCCCAGCGGGATTTAAGTAGCACGCTAAAGTTCAGTTTCTCAGGCTGGCCTCTTCTCCTTTCAAAAATCTTTTACTGCCTCTACCTCTCTCTTGCCAGCATGCCAGGTGCTTGTAATGGTTTACTAGGATTTGCAACGGTCAACATACGATAAAAATTACTTATGACTACTTTCATTGCTGACGTTCACTGCATTCAGTGTACTAGGCTGTTTGGCGAACAATAGTAATGCTGCAGACAGCCTACAGACAACCTACAGTTCTTAAAGCCCACATTGAAATCTTGCCACGCACTCGTTCTTGCCTTCACTTCGATAAGGCTGTCACAAATTGGTTGATCAGCCGAACATGCTGGAAGGGATGTTTTTCTACACTCATGCATCAACGTGCATACATTAAAGCATTTGGCGTGGTTCTTCCTTTTTATCTCTTGACACCCAGTGCAAAAAATGGGCTGGTCAAAGCTGTGGCTTGTCATGTGTTTCCAGTACATAATGGTGCATTCTGCTTGTTGCCAAAGCCAACTGCAGAAAAGTTCTTAAGCCCTAATACAGTGCTGGCAATGGTCTTTTGTGGGCTATAAAAGCAAAATGTACTGTTTGTCGATCAAATAAAGTGAGTCAATTTTAAATGTTTCTTGCCAATGCCTAATGTGTTTTCTTGGAGGTTTGTGTTTGCTTAGTTCTTTTGGGAACAGAAGGGCATGTATGGCTCATATGTTGGCCATGAGACTAATCAGCATTTGAAGCTTCATGGGACAGGTACAGCTTGTACAGCTGGTGAGCGAACGGATATAACTATTACATTTTCAATTTTCTTGCAACATATCACTAGCATACAACAGTTGGGATTTATAATTTAGCTGCAGTTCTTTTTTACGACAATACTGCTATTGTGCCCATTATAAAATGAATAATTATTCAAGAACAGTTATACAATGTCAAAGATGTTTCATTTAAATGTTGCTAGAGTTAAGACCCAAAAGATAAGTTTGTAGTATACTGTTCTGAAGCAGCACCATGAATATGAGGCATGCCATGGTGGAGGGCAATGAATAAACTTATACCACCTGGAAGTGTTCATTCAACAGCAAGAGTTGCGTATAGCTGCTAAATGATGTAGAGGGCGTGGCGCAGGAGCTGCGGAAATGTAGAAGAGAAGGGCGTCGAACGCGACACAGCCAGCTGCTCCCGCTGCCAAACACGTGGACAGCGTCGGCCGACAAGGCGCAGCAGTTTCGTGCACTTATTTGGACCACGCCCGAGTCAATGATGATAGCTTTATTTTGCCCCAAACTAGGATATCCCGAGTCAATCATGTTTTTGTCATAAATGTGCGCAGTCCTATGAAATCAAAACAGCTTCGCTGGCCAATCCGCCGTCATACGAACACTTCAGACAACCTTTTAACAGCAGAGCTGTTGTTGCTGGCCGTAATGTATGCGGCGTCATCAGAAAACATCATGTCATAGTTACTCCCGCCGTTTACCGCGCACGCGTTTTGCGATGAGCGTCCGGCATCGTCCTGGTTTGCGCGTGGCGCTCGCAGAAATACCAAGGAAATAGTCACGTGCGTCCGCGGCACAAGGAAGAGCACAAGACAGCTCGCAGACGCCCAGTTCGCGAAGCCGGTTCTAGCGCGTGCCGACGCGTTCCACTCTTGGAGGAATGGGAAAGCCTGCGGACAAAACGATCCGGGTCAGCCAGTTATGCATGCGGAAGATAGATGGATATGACGATGACTACTACTGCCACAGTGAGAAGCGACGACGGAACACGTAAATAAACTGGTGTGTCATTCAGTGCTTACATAAAAAGAAATCCAGCTTCGCCTTGTGTCACCTAGTGCAAGTTTCACCAATTTTAAAGACGAAGGTGTAACATCAAATGCGAAAAGTGACCGTATATATACGTGGCCGTCGGCGGGGCCACCGCTGTATGGACTGGTGTACGACTTGAACTCATTTCGCCAAAGCAGCAGCCAAATCCTCTCACCACGGCGCTAAACCGGCACCTTGGCAGAATGGAACCTTGCTGCCATGTGCTTCCAGGTGCACGTGGAAGCACGTATCGCGTAAACGGATGCGCATACATAGCTCTTACTGCGGGGGAACTTCAGCGTGATGAGCAGCCAGTCTGCTTGTCAGAAAACGAAGGCCTGAGAGCTTCTTTGTTTTTGGACAACAAACGTCACATGGTTGGCCGGTTCTTCAGCACTTGCAGTGGTAGGCTGTTGGACAGCTGCTGCTATGACCAGAAGCAACACTACTTACATGACGTTTGTATACGTATAAATATGTGCAACCACATCAATTTGGTGTTGACAGGAGCTGTGGGCACAGTTTTTATGTGAAAGACCATTGTTGGCGGTACTTTTGCTGCCCTTACCAGCGTGTGGTATAGAGCTGGGCTCTCGCTATTTGTTGATTACGAGCACAATTTTTACAACGGTGTCTGAAGTTGGTGAAATGAAGTACAGTGTATCTCCTGGATTGGTCGGTGCTTCCTGCTTCGGCGTGGTTCTTCCCAGGCCATGACTAACAAGGGTGGCAATGGCCCGGGAAGCCAAAAGCCAAATTTTGTGATACCTTGTGATCAGTACTTGTAGCACTGCAGTGTATCCCTTGCAACTTTGGAAGCTCGGAAAAGTTGGTACAGCATGACCAAATATACAGAGTTGTAGGCACGACGAAAAGAGGCATATCTTTTTGTCACATACAATAAACTTTAATTCAGGCCTCTTTTGTACCAGCTGTGCTGATTTCACCCCCAAAAATAAGGCACCTGCTGGTCTTCCTATGCACAGAAAGTATGGTGAGGTTAACATTTCAGGCTGCTGCGCCAAAACTATACGGACAAAAACGCTGGTGTTCAGCGGCGCGTACTAGAGTGCACAAGAGCCACTAAATAAGCTTATTTAGTGAAAGATCCAGTGGGCACCAGTAATCTAGGCCCAAGAGAACTCTTGTCAAATGAGGGCCTTTAAAGGTAATCCTTCCGCCCATTCTTCTCCCCACAAAAGCCACAGATTCTATGATTTAAATGGGAGCACAAGCAGCCTTCGTGCAGCACTATTTAGACCTTTGCCGGCAGCCTCTTCAGCCAGCGCCCACGTTTGAGGACAGAGACCCATTCTTCTCTATTGAGCCACAGCAGATCAAACCTAATGGCGTGAAATAGCGCGCGCACACACCTTTCAAAATAAAAAAAAGAAAGAAGTGCGGTTACAAAAAAACGTGCAACACAATCCTCCGAATCCTCCACTCGGAGTGGTTTTGCCTTGCCCGCAGGTGCGCCGTAGATAACACAACACTGAACGACAGCCGATGTACCAAGGAGGAGAGTTATCAGCCTACGCTTACGGCGCGTAAACAATGAAAAGCACAGCCAACCTAAACATGAGTGCCGGCGCGGCCACTTTGCACGGCCGGCATAGTACTCGGTACTAGTTTCGCCGATCAACAAGAACGACCACATCCAAGAAATAATAACAAAAAACAGGTGACGTCACTTCCGTGGGACGCTCCAGCCATCAGCGATCGGGCGAGGCTGGAGCACCCCGGGGGAAAGGATCCCCAGGGTGCAGCAGCCTTTGCCATGGAGGCGCCGCGTAGAGTGAAGATTCGCAAATGCACCTATGGTTCTCTTCTTTTTCTTTTCGGGGGGTATATGCTTTGCGCACGTCGGCGTCGCTTCCTACTGAATTTTGATGGGTTCGCAATGAAGACATATCAGAAATTCTTGTAATTTTTTTTATTTCCCTGATAGCCATTTTTCCGAGATGTCATCCACCACTGCCAAGTGGCGCGACGTGACACATCAAAACTGAAGTGTACGTGCCTGTTTGTAGATGGTTTTGTACACTGCAGAGTGAGTACATAAACGAAACTTTTTTTTTCAGAAATACTGGCGTTCAGAGATTTGTTCACGGAGCTCTTTGCTCGTACAATAAATCAGTAATAGGACACAAGTAAATAAAGGCAATATATGACTGGTTACTGCCTATTGCAATTTGTAAGACTAGATGCTTAGTCTAGATATCAATGGGACTATCTAGAAGACTAGAGAACACTTTGTACGACTAGATGCTCAGTCTAGATAGCCAGACTAGTCTAGAGGACTAGAGCTTAGTCGTCGTCTGCAGCCTCGGTGCTCTTGCGCCAGGTCTCCATTCTGCGGAGCAGGGCCTTTTCCACACTGAAGCCATAGCAGGTTGAGGAGGCAATCAAGCGTTTGGTGTGAAGCAGACCACACATAGTGTCCGTCGAGAGACTGTTCCGCAGCTTTGTTTTAAGCAGGTTGACCGCAGGAAACACCCTCTCAACAGGTGCACTTGAATGTGGCAAACAAAGCATAGCTGATACAAACTGCTTCGATGCCGGAAAGGCAGGAGTTCCGTCACCGTGTTTCATTTTGAACACGGACAGCCAGAACTCGTGCAGGGACGCTTCCATGCGTACGTTAAGGTCGACATTTCTTAGTACCCGCCATTCCGTGTCCAGCGTCGGCAGGGAGTCCAAACCGACCACGTTGGGGAATGCTGCTGCCAGGGGGCAATCGATGGGGCTGAACTAGTCCTTGCAATGACAGGGCCTAGAAGTTCCAGATTTGATACTGTTGCTTCCTGGAAATGTACTCTGTTCAGAATCTGCTCCACGCTCTCAATGTAGAACTCAAGGCACCTCAGACGAAAGAAGCGGCGCTGTTCTGATGTTGCTGTGCAGTCTCCGGACGAAAGAAAAGCGGCCGCGCGACCGCCAACATACATATCTTCTAGTGGCACCAAAGACCTTGGGTTTTTGTAGTCAACCTTGTCCACAGTTGTGCCACGTGTCACTGACGTCTTGATGTAGCAGTCCATTATGGCCTGGAGAGCTGTTGTGGCAGTTTTTAGAAGCCTGTGTATCTGGGGCTCCTCGCTTTGCATTTGCTTGTTTAATATGTTAAATATCGGCAAGACAAAGCTCAGGAACTGCAAGAACAGCTTATTTACAGGATCGCGAAGCCTTGCATAAATTGTCTCTGACTCCAGAAGCCTGTCAACGGAAACAGCGGTGGCAAAATATGCTTCTAAGGCGTCGTACTGCTCAAGGAAGCGATCCACAGCCGCAAGCACGGACAGCCATCTTGTCTGGCTGGGATGAAGCAACTTGTGCGGCTTCCGTTTAAGAATGCTCTGAAACTTCTGGAAAATGTCCGTTCTCTTGGGACTTGTGCGAAAGTAGTTATACACATCCCTTACGAGATCTTTGACGAAAAATTCATAGCGCATAAAAACAAGGACAGAGAAGAGGAGAGACAACACGGAGCGCACTTTCAACTAACTTTATTTGGAAGTCACGTACAAATATATACCCCCACACTTATCGCATCCCCCTCCCCTCTAACGCCCACGTGTTGCAGCCTTGCCAAGGAATTCTGACTCCTTATCAGACAGATTTAGAGACGCCACACTCACACACGTGGAGCCAGCCCTAAGAATCATTATGCGCTATGAATTTTTCGTCAAAGCATCACCAACTAGCCCAGAAATCCGTACTCGTGAGCTTACGAGATCCTCCACTACACGAGGAAGCTTTGCGCAGGCGTAGCTAGCACAAAGGTGGAAGGAGTGGCAAAAGCATTTCAGGACGAACAAGTTAGGTACATCTCTCTTGAGAATCGTCATCACAGAGTGATTCGTCCCCATCATTACAACTGCACCATCTGCAGCAATCCCTACTAAGTTCTCTTTATAGGGCACTGCCGCCTTCTCGAGCACACTAACGAGGGCTTTGTATAGACCATCTGAAGAAGCGTCCTCACACGAACCAGGTCAAAGAAGGCATCACAAACCTTTTCACTGTCAAAACCTCTGGCCACGACACACAGGTGCTTTGAGGAGCTGATGTCCGTCGACTCGTCGATCGTCACAGAAAACTTGTTCTGTCTGAGCAGACTCCATAGCTGTGACTTGCTCTCTTCACCGGTGACAGCCGTAGTGATGACAGTTGTCTTCGTCCTGCTGCAAGCAACCTGCTTTGCGATCTCCGAGTCAGGACAAATTCTCTTCACGAGTTTTGGCAGGTGTTCCATTACGTTGAACGGAAGGTTGTGCTCCGTGACAAACAATGCCATTCGTACTTCGGCTTCCTTTACCATCGAAACTCTGGCCATCCCTTCCTTCATGCTGAGAAGCGTAGGCTGACTGTGCATTTTTTTGCTGTGTTCTCCATGTTTCGTTGATTTCATATGCCGCTCCAAGAGGGTTTTTACAGCAATCAAATCCATGGCACATGCCGTGCAGTACGCATAAACAGCACCTTTCTTACTTGGTTTGAGCCACCCTTCGAAGCCCTTCTCGCGCTCCCAAGATGCTTTGTACTTTTGCTGATACTTTTTTTTCGGTTTCGGGCCAGAGCCACTCTGACACGAGTCACTTTCTTCAGCACTTGTCATTTTGAGGTTTGGCGGTGCACGTGAAAAGCAAAAGCGAGCCGCGCCGATGGCGGAGTGCAGCAGATATAGAATAAACGAGGTATTTATGCAGGTATAGAATAAAATTGGGTTAAGCAGCGCCACCTACAATGCAAAAAGCACAAGTCCTGGGTTTTGTTTTTGACTCGCCATACCAAGCCGTCAGCGGAAAGATTATTTCTGAACCGCTTTCAGTTCTCGACGACCTTCAAAGCCAATCAGAACAGGTTCGCGGGAAAATTGCGGTGCTCCGGTTAACTCGAGCTGAGGGTCAAAATACTAGTAGCTTTTGTAACCTGATCTGCAGAAAGCAAAAAAATCAGTAGATTTTGCACTCTTATCACTAAATCAGCAGAAATTGAACAAAATCAGCAGATCGACTGATAAATCAGTAGCTGTGGCAGCACTCACGTCATCCCCATCGGCAGGGAAATCAAGCTGGCCACGCGTTGCGAGGCAAACTCGATGTTGTCCCCAGTTCTCGATGGCTTGTTTGAAGTCAAGGTGGGGCACTTTCACCCGCATTCCAAGGCAATGAAGCGAACGTGCTCAGGGCGAAAGCGAAAGTTTAGAGCTCTCTACTTCGAGCGAAAACGCGATTGGGAGGCATGCGTGCCTGGCGCTGCGACGGCCTTGAAGTCAGCTCCGCACGAGATTACCGCCGTCAGTGCTGCGAAGCTTGGATGATGATGATGACGAAAAACGTTGATTTAGTATCAATCAATGGGTTTTTTAAAACCCTTGCTAGGAGTCGGCCAGTATCCCTTGGGACCTGGCGGCTGCCTGAGCTTGATTGATGGTTTTCCGTTGGGCTTCTAGGTCTGAGCTGAGCATCCGAGCCTCCCATGTGCCTATGGTGTGTGTGCCGTCGGATATTTGTGGGCACGTCCTTATCATGTGGACCAAGCTTGCCAGGCTTTCGCAATGTTTACATGTGGGTTCAAATGGACCTTGGTAGAGTTTACTAAGCAGTTGCGGATTTGGGTAGGTTCCAACCTGTAATTTTCGCCAGATTGCCTCTTCCATCTTGCTGAGTTTGTGGTCTGCGTCCGGGTATTGTGTTCTTGTTAATCTGTAGTATTGAGTTATTTTTCTGTAGGTGAACATCCTGTCTTTTTCAGACAATATGTGTTCTGTGGAAGGGGCGCTTGAGCCTGCCTGGAAAGAGAGTCCTCAGGCGAGCTCGTATGCTCCTTCATTGCCTCTGAGAGCCTGATGGGCCGGGGTCCATGTTAGTAAAACCTGATGGTCCATTGGGTTTTTTCAAGGATTCTCAGCTGATATTATTCTTCTGTTATAATTGTTTATGGCGTTTTTGGAGTCGCACGTAATTACTTTAGTATTTCTGAACGTAGCTGCCAGCGTTATCGCCACTTCTTCCGCCGGTGTGACTGACCTATTTTTGATCGTGCAGCATGCGCGTATGAACATGTTCTCATCGGATGCAACCGCAATCTTGTCTTTTCTGCGATGGTATTCCGCAGCATCAGTGTATCATACATCGCACCGTCCTCCGTACTTCCTCTGTAGCGCTTCAGCCCTGCTCTGTCGCCTATCCTCATGGAACAATGGGTTCATGTTCTTTGGAAGGGGAGGGATTAGGATATTGTTTCTGATGCCCGGGGGAATATCCTCTTGCGGGTCGGCTGTGGCTTCATGAGGGATACCGAGTCTGCTCAAGATATGCCTGCCTGCCTTTGTTGACAACAGTCTCTGATGCTGTGCAATTCTTACCGCCTCGATCAGCTCCTCTAAGGTGTTGGAGACGCCTAGCTAATGAGCTTGTCCGTGAAGGCACATATGGGAAGTCCTAGGGCAGTTTTGGTGCTTTTTTCTGATGAGCGCGTCTAGCTTGTCCTTCTCGTCCTTGCTTAGCTTTAGATATGGTACTGCGTATACGTGATTCTGCTGATCACGAAAGCTTGTACAAGTCGGGGGAGCTTGCCTTCTTTCATGCCTGAGTTCTTGTTTGCCATTCTGCGAATGAGCCTACTAGTTTCTTGTGCACTGCAGTCTAGACGAGTTATTGTCTCATTATTTCTGCCGCTAGCTTGAAGCCATAGGCCCAATATGCGGATGCTTTGCATTCTTTGTATTTCCTTTCCGCCTGCTTTAATCTGGATAGTCGGATTCCGGTCAGTAGTTTTTCTCCCTGGCGTGTGAAGGACGAAAAGTTCAGACTTTTCCGCTGAGCATTTGAGGGCCTTTCCCGAGAGATAGTCTTCAATTTCGTCCACTGCCGTTTGCAGTTTCCTCTATTTGGCCGTCGTTACCCTTGCTATCCAGAGAGTCACGTCGCCCGCATATATGCTGTGATTAAGATTTTCTATTTTCTCCAGACGTTCAGAGAGTCCAATCATGGCGATGTTAAAAAGAATTGGTGACAGAACTGACCCTTGAGGAGTACCTCTTGCCAAGGCTTATACCATCAAGTGAGCTTTGTCCAATCGATATATTTGCTTTCCTGTCAGTGAGAAAATTCCTGATGTAGTTGTACATGTCCCCCACGTTAAGGCATTGGAGGTTGTTCAATATAGCAGCGTGTTTAACGTTGTCAAAGGCCTTCAGAACGTCAAGTGCAACGATCACTCTGGTATCCCTTGTCTTGTTTTCCCAAATATCATGTTTTATATAGAGCATTATGTCACACCTTGACAAGGCCTAAAATAATAAATAAAAAGTGTGGACGGAAGCCTATCATAAAAAGTGTGGACGGAAGCCTATCATGGTGTTCGGATAGAGATCGTGATCATCCATGTAGTTTGTCAGCCTTATTTGCACCACATGCTCCATCAGCTTGCCTACGCATGATGTGAGCAAGATAGGTCTCAGATTCTCAAGGCTTAATTTCTTACCCGGTTTCGGGATTAGTATGATCCGAGTCAGTTTCCATTCTTGAGGAACGCTGCCTGTGTTCCAGCATTCCTGCATATATGTTGCGAGATTTCTCACCGACCCATCATCTAGGTTCCTGAGCATCTCGTTTGTAACTCTATCTGGTCCAGCCGCCGATCCCGTTTTTAGCTTATTGATTGCAGCTCTTATTTCGGCTATAGTTATTGGGGTGTCCAGGAGTGAGTTTTCAAGGCCCTGATATGGCGGGAGAAACGGTGTTTCCGCTTCTCTGATGTACCGTTCTTTCAGTTCCTCTAGCATTTCTTCTGTGCCTTCATATTGGTGCACCAGACGTATTTGCTGTCCGTTGGCTGCTTTGCTACCTTCCGGGTTTATGAGGTGTCGTAGCAGGTGCCAGGTTTTGGCTACCCCTAGCCTTCCGTCTATCTGGTTGCTTCTCCCACTTCTGCTTCGTGAGATTAAGAGCATGTGGCTCTATGTCTCTATTGAGTAAGGCGAGGTTTTTTCGTAGCGATCTATCCAATTTTAAGCGTTTGATTGCGTCTTCCAAATGTTTTTTTTTCGTTTCCAGAGATTTAGTAGCCTCATCAAAAACTTCAATCTCCTCTTCGCCCAGGATCTCTTCAGTTTCGTCTTCTACGTCTTGTAAGAGCTCCTTGGCCCAGACACTTATACCTGAGATCTTACTCGGCTCACTTCTGTTTCGTCGGAAAGCGTCCCAGTTTGTTAGCCTTTGTTTTTGCTTCCTGTGCCTAAGGGTCCACCGTCTATCACCATTTCTATAATGTTATGGTCGCTTCCCAAGTCCTCCTGTGTATTGCACCAGGTGGCTTCGACGCCCTCGCTTACCAGGGATAAGCCCGGTGTCGTGTTGACTGATAGCTGTTCCCCCGCCTGGTTGGTGAGTAGGAGTCAGTAAGGAGGGTGAGTTTCTGCTCCTTTCTTTCTTTCTTTCTTGCCATAGCGAACGTCCCTTAATTGTTTCTTTCCTGTATCCCCACGCTGTGTGGTGTGCATTGAAGTCTCCCACAATAACGAGGTGATTTCTTTGCGCTATATTCCGGGTCTTCATGAATGATACTCCGAACGTGACTTTGCGCTGCGTCGGAGAACTGTACCTGTACACTTTGAGTACAAAAAGGCTGCGGTCTTTTTTCTTACGCAGCACGATCTCGACGAGAACATGATCAATGCTGTCAATGCCAGTCTCGTGCAGCACGGCAGTTACATTTCGTTTGATTAGAGTTACTGTATGCGTGTTGGTGCCTTCTTTCGTATACGTTCTGTAGCCAGATAGTTTTGATTTAGGGCCAGCTTCTTGCAATGCGATAGTCTCGGGACGATCCTTATTAACGAGGAGCTGCTGAAGCACTGGCCTTTTATGGCTGAATCCCCGGCAATTCCATTGCCACACAGTGGTTCTGGAGAAGTGAGATGGGAACGCCATAGTTATTAATGCGTTTCTCTATGAGCTACATTCTACCTTCCACCTGCATAAATCTCGCACTCAACTCATGAATTTTGTCGTTCGTGGCCTTCGCCATGCTTTCAAGGTTGGAATTCAGTTGCGCCGTCAACTGCCGCAGGGATTCTTGAATGTTGTCTTCTATTTTCGCGTTATTACACTCAAGCTTGTCAATGCGGGCAAACAGGACTTCCTGCGTGTTTGTTACCTCCACCGATGTTTGCTCCGGAGTCTCTGCAGCCCTCCTTTTAGGAGGTGGGGGTACTGAGGCAACCGTGCTCCTGTCCGGGCTATGTTCCTTCCTCTCTGATGTCCACGGCACTGGCGGCGCAGGCGTTTGCTGGAGGCCGCTCTTAAGCTGTTTAATTTCTGTCATTAGCTGTTCTTTATCTGTCGTAAGATCCCCAACTTTTCTGGTTAGCCTTTTCACAAGCTCTTTAAAGTCGTCCATCTCTTTCTTGTTTGTGTCGCGATTTTGGGAGGCTCCGTCTGCCCAGCTCACCTTGTTTCCTGACGTCTTCTCGTCTTGCAGTAGGCTACGGCCCTTGCCCCTGTCTTCCCTGGCCCTGGACTTGGATTGCGATCTGGATCGGCTTTCGGCCCGGATTCCGCCGAGCGAAGGTAGCCTCGGGAAGGCGCTCGACCGCGAGTTGGAGCCACTGCGCTTTCGGTGTTCTTGCTGGTGCTGTTCCCAGCGACTCTGGCGTTGATTCTCTTTCTTTTCTTCTTCGCGTTGCTTGGCTTCCCAGCGTCGTTTTTTGACAATGTACGTTGTCCGAAAGATTTCCTTGCCCCATTTGTCTCCTGTTGGGTGCCCCTTACCATACAGCAGCGCGCCCCTTACCACATAGCAGCGCGTTCCTGGGTGGGGTCACCGTCTCCGCCTTGGCTGCGTCAGCCGGTCTCCCCAGCTGCAGCGTCGCCGTCGCCGGCGTCCTTGTCTACTGTTCGCGCCACCAGCGCCTGGCGCCTTCGGTCAATTTTCGTGAGCCACTCAGTGGCATTAAATTCTTCCGGTGTCATTTCCGTGCCTTCCACATCTACGACGTCTCTTCTGTCGCCCGCGGTGAGTTCGGGTGGCATTCGAACGCTCGCACGCCGTGGGCGGTGCGGCCCCGCGCCCCGCTGGTTAGACTTAGTGTGGTGGCCGGCGTGGTCGAAACGAGGAGTGGCTGTAAAGTCCAAAATATCGGTGCACTTGCCTTGACTTTGGTATGCACGTGTCTTTTTGATGTTCTGGTGCAACCTCCGTATGTTCTAGTTAAACCACACAGAGACTTTTTGGCCGCAATAACCACTTTTTGCGGAGCTCATGTGGACCTGGTGTTCCTCCGTGCGCCACCTAGCGTCCCTCCCCCGAAGCTTGGATGTGATCGGGGAAGGAGAACGCGTTTCGAGTGACGAGATGAGTCGGGGGGCGAAGCGCTAGTTGTAACGCTGCGTTCGTTTCCCGTTCGGGAAGGTCTTTCCCGTCATGTTGAGCTTCGGTCTCTAAAACGCGCTGTTTTGCCTCTCGAAACTAATGGATCGCGTGATTCGTGACCTGTCTGAGTACGCGCTCCCTTACCTCTACGATGTCGCCATCTTTTATAGCACATAGGAGGAGCATGTAGGGCACTTACGAGTCGTGCTGAGCAGGCTCAGAGAAGCCGGCTTAACAGTCAAACCGTCAAAGTGTCACCTAGGTTGCGCCGAAGTCACCTAGGGCATGTAGTGGTAGCGCGGTCGATGCAGACCATCGGAAATCAAAGTAACCGCAGTCGTGAACTATCGCCGACCAACTGCTAAGTCCGAGATAAGGGCTTTTTTTGGGTTTGGCTGGATATTACCGGCATTATGTGAAAGATCACTCCACACTTGCTATTCCTTCGACTGACGCTCTTCGAAAAACTGAGCCGGTAAAGGTGGAGTGGCACACAAAGCAGGAGGACGCGTTTCAAACGCTAAAGCGAGCCTTGAGCGAGGAGCCAGTTCTAATGACCCCCTACTTTTCACTGGATTTCGTGATTCAGTGTGACGGGCGAGCGATCGTGGCATGGAAGCTGTACTAAGCCAAGAGGATGCAAACGGCCGGGAACGACCAGTTCTGTACTTACGCCGCAAGCTAACTTGCAGGGAAGAGGCCTACAGTACATCCGAAAAGGAATGCGGCTGCGCGGTGGTGGCAGTGCAGAAGTTGGCGTGCTACTATGTAGCCGGTTCCCAGTTTGTTGTAGAAACTGATAATTCCTTGCTAACCTGGCTAAATAGCATGTCGTCTAAAGGCGGTCGTTTGCTTAGGTGGAGCATGATACTCCAGCAGCACAATCTTGTTCACTATAACAGGTGAAAGTTGAACGCTAACGCAGACGCACTAAGCCGTGCTATCTAAGTAATGCTGCCTTCGTCCTCCCCGCGACTTCTGTTTCGTCTCTTGGTGAACAGCTTTTAGCTTAGCAGGTAGATGGGAGCAAAACTATTACCCTCATTTGCTGCCTCAGTTGATTGTTTCCGCACCGCGTGATCTCAAGTAATCAACCTTAGTTATGATCATTTCATGTCGTGTGTTATCTTTGACGCATAGTTTGAGTTCTTATTTTAAGAGTCGCGTCCCGTATGGGTCTCTTGGTGTAGAGGGTCCAAATTGGGAATAGACACTTAGGAGATTTTATCGCGTTTTTGGAGTCTGGTGCTCTCACGGACGACAGAGGGTGCTTGCTTGCGCTGGGTGTTGCCTGTTGTAGGTCGGTTCTTTGGAAGCTGTAGAAAGAAGAGCGACAGGTGCTGAGGGACGGGACCACAAGAGCCGGGCGAAACCGGTCGACACAAGTGGGCAGCGCGGCGATGTACCTGTGATGCGGACCGGGCAGGTGCTTCGTGGAATGGTGTGTGGAGCCGCCCTTTCCTGGAGCACTGGAGGTGAACCTGGATGAGCCTGGCGAACGAGCGCGCCCGGCATCCGAGCCACGTGGAGGCAGCTCGTCTACCTGGCGCATTGTCCGGTGGGGGGTGCTGTTGTGCCCGAGCGCCCAGCCCAAATTCGCTGCACAGGGCGATGCCGACAGCGGGGCCGATGCGCGCCTCGACCAAACCGTCCGCGACCGACAGGCCCAAACTTGCATCGTCGCAGAGTCGCCTCTCCTTTTCCCGTCGCGGCGGCTCGGCCGAATCATGCATCGGGCGGACGACGGGCGGCCATCATGCCGCTACATGTTTGGAGATGGTTTTGCGGAGACGGCGACTGCGTCGCCTTCCCTTTCCCCGTTGTGGCGGGTGGGCTGACGCAACCGCTTCGCCTCCATTCGTCGGGTAGTCCTAATTGGAGGGATTCAAACCGCTCACCGCTGCAACGGGCTTCCGGGGGTATTAAACCCACCCGGGGGCGCAGCGAGCGCGGCATTCTTCGGCGGCACTTTTCGGAGTCACCGAGTGGAGCCGTGCTGTCGCCTTTGTGCGAGCCATATAACGTTTGCTTACCCTTGTACATACCGTATATAAATGTTGCTTCAACTTTTCGTCGGCTCCAGAACTTCATCGCTCTGCTCTGCACCGCGTCGATAGCGGACGGAGCAAAGCAGCGTCGCTACACCGGTTACTACGCTCGGATGGAGTAAAGTTAGGTTCGTTGAAGAAGGTGAGTGGTGTCGTCGTGGAGGGTGGTGAAGGACCCGATGACGAGACGAGGCCAGTAGGTGATGAAGAAAAAGAAGTCAATTTACACGTATTTACAAAAGACGACGAGACATAGCACAAGACAAAACGAAAACTGAATTACAATTAAAAGGCGCCGCAGCGCACAAAGGGGGGGTATCGCGGCGCGATCCCTGATGGGTCCCGGAGGCAAAAAAAGGTGCCGAACCGCCGCACGGTTGGCGAGAAATTCGTGGGGCTCTGGCGCCCAGAAACCACCACGGGAGCGAGTCTTGGTGCGACCGCTCTGGGCCGCAGCTCCGAACAAACTCGCCGAAGCATGCGGGAGCGGGGCGCGAGCAATGCCGCCTCCCCCACAGCAGCGCACATGCCAAAAAGGGTTTTGACCTCCGCTCCCCCCCGGCCGTCCCCGAAGGTCAAGATGAAAGGAAAGCCTCCCCCGACGCCGCACAAAAGCCGCCGGCGAGGCCCAACAAAGGGTTGCGACTCGCTGGCGTCGGCGGAGGCCGCCCCAACATTCCGCCACCGGATGGGGAGACCCAGCAAGGCCACGAGAAGGGAGGGGGGTCATCGTCAAGACGGGGGTCATCGGCGCTGTCATCATTACAGCTCCCCCATCAGAAGCCTGTGTCAGGACTGTTTGGACTACTACAGGCACAAAAACACAGTGATTACAGCGCCGTAACCCAAGCAAGCAAACAAAAACCGCGAGGAATATCTCTTGAGGACTCAATGCGGCAAGCGAAATTTTCGCGTGCGAGCAAAGCACAAAGTGAAGTGCTACGCCAAAGAAATCAAATAAAAAAATTCCCCCGCATTTCCCCGAGGGGGAGAATGTGAAAGTGCGAATGCACGGTTGTCGGCCCGCTTGCGGCGCTTGCGCTCGGCCCCCGCAGCCCACCGCCTCGCCGCCTTCTCTTCCATCTCTTCCATCGGGTTTGTAGTATCACGTGTACACCACGCAGTTTTCAAGCCGCTATAACGCCGCTGAGTCGCCAACGCACGCCGCTGACGACGTAGTTTGAATGCGTTAAAGATATAAGGCGCGTCTAACACTGATACCACCGTCGCGTCCGTGGCTTGGTCGGTAGAGCGTCGCGCTGCGGCCGCAAAGTCCTCGGATCGAAACCTGGCGCCGGATGCTGTTTCTTTTTCAAATATAGAGGAGCACTGCGGACGCCAACGCCGCCGACGCCGGCGGTGGATGGTTTGGGGTCGCTTATAAAGTGCATTCGCACTTAAAAGGGTGTAAAAGAAATCAAACAAAAAGGGTGCAAACACTCCAGGGGCACATCATGCAACCAGCAAAATACCCGCGTGCGGGATACACCAACAAGGCAAACGTGGGGCTCACTCGCGAAAACAAGAGAAGAAACAAGAGAAAACGCCGGCCCAATGAACAACGCAACTGCAAAATAAAGCAACAAAACGCAGGGTGAACGTTACACTCCGCCCAAAGCACAGGCAAGAAAAAAACAGCAGCGGAATGAACCGCGCACGGGCGTTCAATCCGTTCACCACAGTTTTTCCTTCCGCCAGTAGCACTCAGATTAATCTGGCGAAGCTTCGAGGTGAGAGTCCACCTGGTTGCTGCACCAATTGCGATGTTGGGAGTTCGCCGAGGCGTGAGGTGATCCGCCTCTGCAAGCCGTGCGGGAAGTCCCCACTGTCAGAGCCACACGCATGACCACGAGCCGAAGCTTTAAGATGCTTCTTTTCTCATGCACGCGTTTGACACTGTCCCCTCCAGCGCATGCAAAGTGGCTCTCCGCTGCCCCTTTGTCGACCCTTGCTCTCACTTGGGACCCTCGATTTACTGCTCCCGCAAGCAGCAGTTTATCAGCGTTCGATGCTGTGAAGCTGCGCCTAGACCTAGGCGACCCCGAAAGCTTGTACAGAGCAACACTGGAGCCATGGTCACAGCTGGTCGACGGCTTGTCAACGCTAATGAGCGCTGGCGGACCTTGCTGAGGACGCGTACCCGCCTGTGTGGACGGCGGCTCAGTGCCGTCCGAGTCCATGTCGCTCGTCCGGGCATCACCCGTCTGCGTTAGCCCGCTGAACACCGCCGCCGGTATGCGTGCCGGGTCTCCGCTACCGCAAATACCCGCGGGAGATACTGCCGCCGGAATCCCGTTTGAGCAGGATCGGGCACTATTCCGCAAAGAACCGTGATCAGTGCGGCGGTCAACCAGGTTCGACGCAGCTGAGCCTCGTCTACTCTTAGGGGGACCAAATATGTCACCCGGCGAATTCCGCAAGCCTCTATTGCTCCCGGATAGTGGCTCGTCGAAGCAAGGGAACACCGGCGGGTATGCCTGGGCGCGAGCACAAGTCTGTGCGGACGGGAGCTGCATGGCGCGCAAATCCGGGTCTCTCGCCAGGGCCCCACCGGCCGGTGTTCGTACTCTGCCGTCGGCCGTCGTGCCTGCTGCAGTTTTACCACCGCGAACTTCGGCGGCAGCGTCTGCCCCAAGCGAACCATTTGGGCATGGCCGGTCGTGGTACGGCAGAGGCTTTGCAGCACCCAAGCGGGCGTTGGCTATCTGACCGACCGCCGCTACCTCTACCGCTGAAAATCTCAGCGGAGGCGCCTCGATATTGCCCGGCTCATTTGCTTTCCCGGGACAGCCGCTGGCCAAGCCCGCCACCACTTTTCCGGCGCGTGCCGCCGCGGCGAGCGTGCCTGCCCGGCCCGTGGCCTGGCCTACCGACTCTGCTACCCTTGGCTGTGTAGCCGAGGAGCCGCTGACGGGAAGCTTCTGCTTCTGACGGGAAGCGCCTTCACGGGAAGCCTCTGCCAGAGGCAGATTTCGCCGGCCTGGTCAGCTGATCAGGGGCAAAAATCCTTCTCAACAACGCAATTTCGTTCACTGCGCTGAGGCTCAGCTTGAATGGCTTAGCGGGGACACTCGGCCCGCCTAGCCGGCCGCCCACCTTGTATGGCCGTCTTTTAAAGATCCCGGAAACCGCCGCAGTGACCAGACGCGGCCTTTCAGCTGCCTCGGAATCAGCGACTTCAACCCACCGTTCCCTCTGTGGGGGTGGACTGGCTTCGCGATCGATATAGCGGTAACGGCGGCAGTCCGCGGACGAGTGTGTTGTCTGACCACAGCTGCAGCATGGCAGCACAACGTTCTCGTGTCCCGGCCGCGCCCAGAATTCCGCTTCGGCCAACCTTAAAAGCCGCTCCAGCTCTCGCGTTTTTCCGCGTTCGGCCTCCTGATCTTTATCTCTAGTCATGGTGGGCTCTGGCAATGAGGATGTCCCTCCAAAAAAAGAAAGGGGCAGAGACGGACCACTCACCGTCGATGATACGGCCGCTCCGCTGTACCACACACGTCAGTCCCGGGCCACTCGTCCCGCGGGGATCGGAAGGTGCTGAAGTGAAGTTTCCCCGGCAGGAAAACTAATCCACCCGTTGTCTCGTAGGCGGCTCGCAGTCGCCCTGTTTCGTCTCTGTCCTTGCGTGGTGTCGACTTCTCTCCTTCTCTACTCTCGAAGTCGCCTCTCGGCCCGCACTGAGTCACCACTTCGTTAACTGAACCACAGGTAACGTCCACGACGCTGTCGGGCTGCGCCATTGAAGTTAGGTTCGTTGAAGAAGGTGAGTGGTGTCGTCGTGGAGGGTGGTGAAGGACCCGATGACGAGACGAGGCCAGTAGGTGATGAAGAAAAAGAAGTCTATTTACACGTATTTACAAGAGACGACGAAACATAGCACAAGACAAAACGAAAACTGAATTACAATTAAAAGGCGCAGCAGCGCACAAAGGGGGGGTATCGCGGCGCGATCCATGATGGGGCCCGAAGGCAAAAAAAGGTGCCGAACCGCCGCACGGTTGGCGAGAAATTCGTGGGGCTCTGGCGCCCAGAAACCACCACGGGAGCGAGTCTTGGTGCGACCGCTCTGGGCCGCAGCTCCGAACAAACTCGCCGAAGCATGCGGGAGCGGGGCGCGAGCAATGCCGCCTCCCCCACAGCAGCGCACATGCCGAAAAGGGTTTTGACCTCCGCTCCCCCCCGGCCGTCCCCGAAGGTCAAGATGAAAGGAAAGCCTCCCCCGACGCCGCACAAAAGCCGCCGGCGAGGCCCAACAAAGGGTTGCGACTCGCTGGCGTCGGCGGAGGCCGCCCCAACATTCCGCCACCGGATGGGGAGACCCAGCAAGGCCACGAGAAGGGAGGGGGGTCATCGTCAAGACGGGGGTCATCGGCGCTGTCATCATTACAGATGGCCAGTCGCAACAGTGGTGACAGTGCTGGGATGGCTGATTCCCAACATTGCCTAGGAAAGGTATTCGAAAAAAATGATAAATAAGAGGTTAATGCATTTTCTTGAATACAATGGCATCCTGGACAGTTGTCAGGCTGGTTTTCGATCAGATCAAAGCACAACTGACGCTCGCTAGTTGCCTTTGAGCCATATGTCAAAGATGCTTCTATCACAAACAACACTCTTTGTTTTCTTTGACCTAGGAAAAGCATACGACACAAATTGGCGCCAAGGTATACTGCTTGATCTTAAGGCATTCGGGGTGTCAGGACACGTGCTGAACACCATTGAAAGTTACTTGTCGGAGCGAACATTTAGGGTAAGAGTAGGGACAGTGGCATCAAGAACATACAAGAAAATGGTCAAGTAATAAGCTGTACTTTGTAATTAAAATGAATTCGCTTGGGAAATGATTGCACCCTCAATCTCCTACTGAATGTATGTTGACGACGTCCAGAGTAGCTTTCGGTCATGCAATCAGTCCATATGTGAAAGGCAAATAGGCGTGAACAATCTTGCAAAATGGACGGAAGAAAACGGTTTAGGCTTATCCTCAAAAACGTACGTGTGTTTTATTCACAAGACAGTATGGAATTTATTCCAAAGTTTTTAGGTGTTATATTTGACGAAACGCTAACGTGTATACAGCCCATAATGAAACTCAAACAAAAATGCTTAAGTACCATGAACATTTTAACAGTGTTGTTGCATCACTCTTATGGTGCTGATAAAGACGGTCTTCTACGTCTCTTTATCAGTCTAGTAAGGTCACGTATAGACTACGGCTGCGTAACATACGGGTTCGCCTCTAAAACTGATTTAAAAATGTTAGACCCAGTACTACATTTGGGCCTTCGCCTTGCCTCCAGAGCCTTCAGGACCAGTCGAATCCAGAGTCTATGTGTAGAATGCGACAACTGGTGCCTAGAGCACCAGCGCGCTTGTACCGCACTCCTCTATGCTATTAGAACAATGTCTATAAAGACTCACCCATACAATTATATTGTAAATGATGTCTCGTCCGCCCGTTCGTATTGAGCACGCCCATCGATCCCTGTCCTTGCGTGTCGAAGGCCTTGCAGAGGAGATAGGAGTGTCTATTGGTGATGCCATGGAAACCTGTATTGCCGACGTAGTGCCACCTTGGGACATGTAAACTATTCGTTGCGACACATATTTTAAACTCATTCATAAGCGTCGTGCACCCGGTGAATTCATCTTATAGCATTTTTTAAAGCTTACACACAGGTATCCATACACCTCATTTTACACGGATGCCTCCAAATCTCCTTCCGCTGTGTCATTTGCTACACATGGGTGCGGACTTTTCCAGCACGAGGACGTTGAACAGAAATTGTAGTATCTTTACAGCAGAAGCCTGTGGTATTCTAATCACAGTGGAACACAAAACAGAACAAAATACAAGAATCAGTCATCTACACAGACTCGCTAAGTGTTGTTACAGCATTGATTGCTGGAACCCTTGACACAGTGGCATTCTAGGAAATCAGATTGCAGACCATAATGTCACTGTGGCGGCCCTCCAAACTGGTGTTGACATACCACACGTCCCTTACCTCGATTTGAAATCAGTGATCCGAGGAGAAATTCGTAAATCCTGGCACACAGACAGATAACAAAATCCACTCAATAAAACCACATCTCGATTTGCAGACTGCGAATAGGCCACACTTATGCTGCACACGCATATCTTTTAAATGGCACACTCCCACCAATTTGGGACAAGTGTGGATAACGGCTCTCCATCCTGCATATATTAATTGAGTGCACATCCAGCAACGAGGCCAGGAAACATTTTCCTCAAATCTATAGGTACAACATTCCACTGCATCCCTCACTGTTTTTAGCAGATGAACCTATGTCCACAAACCAATGTCTTTTGATTTATCTTGCAGACATCGTTCTTGAAGCTCATCTCGTACAGTGCGTGACTTCAGAGCCTACGAGCATTGAGCAAGGCCCTGATGTTTCCTTCGTTCGCACGGGGGAGCCCGCTCGCGTAGCAGGTTCTTCGGCTCGAGCTGCAGTCACGTTTCCATCCATAATCCCCTTCATCAGCCAATATGAACATCTTCATGTTTTAATCTACGTACCCTCTACACCCATATATACAATGTTTTATGGTATATCACACTCATCTCACATACTTTATGATCAAACCTGATTATTGACATAGTATTGGCGCTCTTTGGTCTTATATGCCCTTGCGCCAATAAGCACGAACATACACGTACATACTTTAAAAGTGGAACTGAAAAGACCCCAAACTTTTTTTCATGTCTCATGCTCTCTTAGAGACACAACGGCACTGTTGTGACGTTATTGGTAGCTAGTCCTCGGGACTCGCGTTACACAACTGAGACAGGCGCTTGAAACGGAAGTAGGTGTAGTGTTCGTGCCAGGACGACAGACGGGGCGGCACACGAACGTGGCAGGAACGGAATGGGTTTATTCCATCGTGACGAACGGGTGAAACAAAAGAGGGCTCGCTAGTAGGCGAGCTGTATATATAACCACTGAGAGGGAAGCCGAGGCCGAGAGTGTGGTGACAACACGTCACGTGGCCCAAAGGCGCGCTATACAACATCCCTCCGGACTTTATTTATGACAACATAACTATGGTGAGTATCTCTCCGGCGGCTGCCTCTTTCGAAGGGGGTATCTCCGCTGCTGCGGTGTGTGCACGGGGGCCGGTTGAAGGTCCTGACCCGTGGCAGGCTGACGCTGGGCACCGCTGCTGTCGATGGGCTCCGATGGCGCGGACGTGTCTTTCTCGGGCGGCACGCGAACGATGTGGTTCCTATGACGATATATATCGAGTTCACTGAAACACCACGATGGGTCATGGCACTCAATTTGTAAGTCACAGGTCCCGTACGAGCGAGAATTATCCCCGGCAACCACTTCTCTCCACGCCTGAAATTTCGCACTTGCACACTATCCCCCACAGTCAAATGTCTCTCGTGTCCCTTCGATGAGCCTTTGCGGAGACTCAGGGTGAACTGTTTTGCTGCTACCTTTGCTTGAATCGATGGTTTGACCGCATCGAGTCGGGTGCGGAGTCGTCTTCCTAGAAGCAACACGGCTGGAGCTTCGCCTGTGGTAGTGTGGGGGGGGTGTTACGGTATGCCAAAAGGAAATCTGCAATAGCGAACTGCACTCTTAGCCCTGCAGATTTTCGCAGCGATGCTTTCAGTGATTGAACAAAGCGCTCTGCTTGACCGTTGCTACTTGGATGATAAGGCGCTGTTCGAATATGACGCGTACCTATACTACGCATGTACCCAGCAAATTCTGCAGATGTAAACTGCGGCCCGTTATCTGAGACCAGCGTCTCGGGAAACCCGAAGCGGAAAAACAAATCGCGCAAGCAACTGATCGTTTTTTCAGCTGACTTTTGCTTCATAATAAACACTTCTGGCCACTTTGAATGCGCGTCAATCACAACGAGTAGCATAGTACCTTTGAAAGGTCCTGCAAAGTCTACATGAACACGCTCCCAAGGTCGGGTAGGCCAGGCCCATGGGTGCAGTGGAGAGGGGCAGGGCAAGTTACGTTGCGACTGACAAGATTGGCATGCGCTCACTTGCCGTTCAATGTCGCGGTCAATGGTGGGCCACCAGACGTAACTTCTCGCCAACTCCTTGGTTCTGACTATGCCAGGGTGTCCTTGATGAAGTTCTTCGAGCATGAAGGACTGGTAGCGCTTAGGAATGACTACCCGGGTACCAAGCACGAAGCATCCCTGCTGCAAAGACAACTCGCACCGTCTGTGGAAAAATGGTTTCAGTTCGTCGCTTGGAGCGCGATCCGGCCAACCACTCAGCACGTAATGCAACACACTTTTTAACCCAGGGTCGCGGCAAGTCTCACGTGCCACGTCCCGACAGTTCACAGGCAATGTACTGAAACGCAAAACGTAAAACATCTCTTCTGAAGGCTCTTTGCTGTGATCAGGAAGTGGGAGGCGTGACAAACAGTCGGAATCTGCATTCTCTGCCGATGACTTAAACTTCAGCGTATACGTGTAAGGAGACAGAAGAACGGCCCAACGTTGCAGCGAGGCTGCAGCAATCGTTGGAATGACTGTCTTCGGGCCCAAGATTGTGTGCAAAGATTTGCGGTCCGTAACGAGGACGAAGGTGCGTCCATACATGTAGTAGTGAAACCTCTTCACTCCAAAAACTAAGCAAGTTCTTCCTTCTCTATCTGGCTGTAGCCAGTTTCTGCCTTACAGAGCGTACGTGATGCGTACGCAATAGGACGACACTGACCTTTGGCATCACATGTGACAACACCGCACCGATCCCATACGCTGAGGCGTCGCACGATAGTTGCAGTGGAGCGGTGGGATCGTAGTGCGCCAGCACTGGGGGCGCCGACAGGAGACCCTTCACTTGCCGGTAGGCTCACTCGCACTGGTCGCTCCATGACCAGGGAACGTCGTTTCGCAAAAGCCTATTGAGGGGCGAGACAGCACTGGAAAGGTTGGGCACGAACCTTCCATAATAATTCACAAGACCCAAAAGTGACCGCAACTTATGCTTATCAGTTGGTCGTGGCACCTTCACTATAGCCTTGATTTTATCGTCTGCTGGTTGCACTCCCTCGGCGCTTACAATGTGGCCCAAATACTGCAGCTTATCTTTGAAGAACTCGGACTTGGCCGGTTTCACTTTCACCCCTTTTTCAGACAAGCGCTGCAGCACGAATTCCAAGTTGCGCATGTGTTCTTCGTCCGTTTTTCCCGTTACCATGATGTCGTCAATGTAGCACGTCACTCCTTTCAGGCCTTTCAGTATGTTATCCATAGGTCTTTGAAAAATTGCCGGAGCCGAAGCAATTCCAAAAGGAAGGCGATTTACTGCATACAATCCTTGATGGGTATTCAGTGTGAGATACCCTTTTGAGGTCTCATCCAACTCTAACTGTTGGTACGCTCGGTTCAAGTCAAACTTCGAAAACTTGTTACCTCCTGCCAGAACTGCGAACAATTCGGCGGCTCTGGCAAGAGGATAGTCTTTAGTGTCCAAGATTGGATTTACGGTCATTTTATGGTCACCGTATAGCCTGATGGACCCATCGCTCTTTATAACTGGTACAACAGGCGTCGCGTGCTTGCTACTGGTGACAGGCGGAAGTATACCCAGTCACGTCAGCTTCCCAATTTCCTCTTCGACTGACGGTTGGAGCGCAAAAGGTACTGGTCATGCCTTCATAAGCCTAGGCTCCTGATTATCCTTGAAATGAAGTTGTGCCTTCTCACCTTAAATTGTTCCCAGCTCGTCACTGAAAAGATGACTGTACTTCTGGAGAAGTGCCTTGAGTTCTGCAGGCAGCTCCCGTGGGGCTTGCAACGCCGTCTTGATGGCATGCAGCTCCTTGAGGCTTGCCCAGTCGAGCTGGATATGCTGTAGCCACTCTCGTACAAAAAGAGGTGGGCCTTCCTGCTGTACAACGTAGAGGGGAAGAACGTGTCGCTTGTGGTTGTATTCCACTGTGACGTTTACCATTCCGGTCGGCGTGATGAGCTCTCCTGTATATGTGCGCAGCCGAATACTAGCGCCCTTGAGGCGCATGCCAGGGAAAAGGCGCTTGAAAAGATTTCCTGGAATAATGGACACTGCAGCTCCTGTATCCAGTTCCATCTGCAAAGTAACACCTTGCACCGTCAGGGTTACCATTATGGGCGTTGACACCGCAGAAGTTGTCACGTCGTTCATGGACAGCTCCACGTCAACTTTTAAAGCCCTAACCTGGAACCCTTGCTTACTTTTTCCAAACTTTGCCTTGCAGGCACGTTGAATATGCCCTTTTTGATGACACTTAAAGCATGTGGCTTTACTATGTGGGCATTGCCGTGCTCCGTGTTTCGGTGACCCACACCGATAACAATTTCCTGTTTGCAACACTTTCGGTCTCAAGCTTTGCACTTTGTGCAGTTCCGCGTCTTCCTCGGGCTGTGCGTGCGTTGCCGTTGCATTCTTTAATGCCGCCTCTAAAGACAAAGCGCGCTCGACGGATTTCTGGAAGGTCAAATGCTTATCTTCCGTGAAAAGATGCCTCTGAATATCGACGCGCTGAAGGCCGCATACAAAGCGGTCACGCAAAACTTCGTCGAGAAAGGTTCCGAACTCGCACGTTTGGGCTAGTCGCCTTATCTCCGCCACATACGCTGATATCGCTTCGCCTTCTTTCTGCGTTCTGTGGTGAAATTTCGCACGTTCCGCAATTACAGATGGCTTGGGAGAAGTTGATTCCTAAGTAGTTCAAGAAGGGTGTCAAACGACTTTGTTGATGGCTTGTCAGGGGCGGTAAAAGACTTGAGTAGTGCGTTTGTCTTCGGCCCGATTAGGCTTACGAAGCGTCAACTCGCGAATCCTCGGGCACCTTGTTAACGCGCAAGCACGCTACCAAACGCTCTTCATACGAAAGCCAGTCGTTGGTAGACTCGTCCAAATGCTCTACTTGCCCGAACCCGAAGCCCATAGCGACGGTTCCAGCTGCCGAAAGCGTCGTCATTCCCACTGTTACAGCGTCGTCGTCCATGTTGCAGGGCCGTGTCACTGTCATTCGTTGAAGGAGGCGTAGTCCCCTCGCAGGCTCGTTGTCCTCGTCGCCATTATGTAGTGTTCATGCCAGGACGTGGCAGGAACGGAATGGGTTTATTCCATCGTGACAAATGGGTGAAACAAAAGAGGAGGCTCGCTAGTAGGCGAGCTGTATATATAACCACTGAGAGGGGAGCCGAGGCCGAGAGTGGTGACGACATGTCAGGTGGCTCAAAGGCGCGCAATACAACAGTAGGATAGGGACACGAACATTTACTCAGACAGGACGAGATAATCAGACTGGCGTGACAAGGGGAATGGGAATGTGATAAAGAAATTCATCTTAAACACGCAAAGTTTCGCTAGGGGGGAAGATCTAACATGTACAAGTTCAGTTCTCATTAGACACGTGTCAGTAACAGGTGAAACATCTCACATGCCCCATGCGATGATAAGGCGTTGAAAGCGAGTGGTTGTCGGCGCCATCTCGGTAGGAGTCGCGGGGTGCACCACTTCGGACAGCCGATGCCGGCGATTGAATGCGCGGTCACCTAGTATGCACGCCTGGCAGGCACGGCAGTCAGGCTGAAGCTCCAAGCCTCGTCCTAATGGCCTCGGCAGATCCCGGTTATTGCATAGCGGGAGTGTTGAAGGCAGCCTTCAGAAGCCTCGCCCTCTTGAATTCCATGCTCCTCCGTCACCAGCCACGGTCTTCTCCTCCTCCTCTGCTGACTTCACTTTTGTGCTTCAGCTATTTTGACGGTTGAGATGCAGTAACATGCTTCATGACACATACCCCCACATGGGCGGTCGTCCATTTTCGGCCATCCCATGACATTACTCCCCAGCCAAGAAAGTTGCTGGGGTTAAACCATGCACACTTTCTAAAAAGCAGTTCGCATGGATGTCCAATGGGAAATTAAACAATAGTTCGCATACACAATTGTTCTGAAATACGACCAGTCCCTAAAAAAATTGGCCGCGTATCTGCTCCTTTCGTTGCAAATGCCGTCAAAAGACGGTAGTCTTTATCGGCTTTTGCGAAGTAAATGCCTCCCTTCGCTTTCTCGCTCACCTCTCATGTTGTTCCTCTTGCGCCGCGCTCCTCCCAAGGTAAGGACGCCAGAGGTTTGCTTAAATCATTTTAAATTTCCCGCGTTCCACTGCTCCAAACCGGGTGTCTCGATGCGAACGCTGCCGTACGGCGAAGACGCGCGTTAATCGAGGCGCCCTACTTCAACGTTTAGAGAACCGCGTTTCCCTACTTCCGGTTCCGCTTCGAACGCCAGCAAACGTGTCTCGCTTCGGGCCCCTCTTTATTTCATCTTATCGTGAGTTTTTTACCAAAATTACCGCTCTTTACCGGTGATCGACGATTCCTCAAGTTACCGGCAACGTGTTGGTGCCTTTTCCGATCGCCCTGGAATAGAGACTGGACATTTATCATGGTTTTTGTGCATCGCTGCCGCTAAGCCTACTGGCACCGCCGTGGGCCCAGCGTTCGAGCCAGCGTTCGAGCCAGCCACTGCGGGGCACGCGAGGGGAATCGCTCGTGGCGTTCTCTGGGCGCCGAGCGAAAGCTGCCATTCTCCCGCTCGGTGTGCCCATGATGGCGTCGGCGCAAATGACGCCGCTCTTGCCGGCGCTTGCTGCAGTGCACAGATTGGCGCCACAGGCCTAGAGAAAGAAATACTGGTAAGAGTGGACACTCCCATAGAGCCCTGCGGCCGAATGACTGTACTGTAGTGTAGCGCAACGAGCGGACGGGTAGCCAAACTACTAACCATACTTTCGTTCACTTTCGGTTTCGCGGACACCGATTTTGGCGGGTAGTTTGAAGGACTGGAAAGCGCTGCTCACGGCGACGGGCATCGGTACGGTATTCGGACGCTTTCATGCAATAATTAGTGTTTATTTGAATATATCATTCTCAGGCTTAGTGCCCGTATGCTTTTACAAAAAAAAACCTTTTTCTGAAAATGTGAAATTGAAATTTACAGTACCCCTTACACTTGGTTAAGAATTCTGTCGTGTGCAACACATAAAAGAGACACATCATAAATGAAGAAATATTCATTGCATGGCACTAAACCGGACAAGTTCAAATTGTCATCATTCTTTGCAACACACATATAATAATAAACAGTGAGTACTACACAACAGAGACAATACACAGTAGTGAGAGGAAAATACGTTTCCAGGAATGAAAAAAAAATGCACAAGTAAAGGTATCACAACCACACAAAGGATTTTTTCTCCACGGTAATTGAAAATGCAGAAAACCCAGACACTCAGCCATCCACAGGTTTACTTGTATCTACGACACCCTCAGACTCTGTGCGCTGTTGCAGTCATACAAAAATGTCAACCATAACATAATCTAGACAATGGGATACTTGCAACTGTTTACAACCACTATCTCCGCAGATGATTTTTTTAGTCTGGCAATTTCTCCAGTTAGGATGTGAAAGAAGGGAAAACCTTAGGCTTTGATGGCCTCGCTTATTTGATGAACTCTAATGAGATCTATTGCCTCCGGGCAACTCCAAATCAGTAGTAGCAATTGAACAGAAATCCCATTTGTGTGGGATCTACTTCCTATTGGTTCCTTGCAAGGGTGCATTTTCACAAGAAGCCGGATAACCTTCCGAAAGCGTCGCCTTCCCAGTAAAGGCAAAGGGCCAGGCGGGGATATTTTAGGTACGTGCACGTAGTCAGCCGACAGGTTCCAGGCTCGATTAAGGCCCACAAATTCATGCCTTCCGCTGTCAATACGAACAGTCTAACATAAGAAACAGGGAAGTAGTATATGCTTCTCGTGTATGAGACAACGGTGGCATATTACAGAATCCCATAAGCATTTGGCAACGTAGGTCCCAACATGGTTCTCTTTATCTAGGCCAGTCCGACAACAGGCAGCACGTGCGGTGACAAACGACATTTCACATGACCTCTTACCCTGGCAGTCTTCATAATGTAAAATGGTTTTTGTGGATGTACTGTTTCCACAATATTACAACTAGCAGCAACCATAATTTGCGAGTGGAGTTTAGAGACTGTATACGCTGTTGTTAGTGGTTTTAATGAGATGAGGCATGTCAGTGATAAAAAACAGTTTGTTCCTTGAGTCAACGATAGTCTTTTCAGTGGTCACGCCTTATTGAGTGCCGAGACTTGCGTTAGATTTTAGGTGCTAATAGCAAGGTTCAATAGATGGAATACAGTTGCGGTATCCATCAGAAGCATCAATAAGGCAGCAAGAAGCATTGCAGGCAGTCATCAATACAACTGAATAACTCTGGGAGAACAGTTGGCACGGCCACTTTTGTGAGTCCTGTGAGGGCAGGATTCATGAAGTGCTTGCACCATGTTTGGCTGGTTGGCTCTGTCTTGAGGGCACGTGTGGACCTGCACAGGTGATAGGTGATATAGTACACAAACTGCTTGCAATGACAGGTGATATGCGAATAGTCTGTAAATTTCACTGCAACTAGTATTCAAGTATTGCCTCCAGTGCATGCCACCTATTTAAAACACAAGTTCTCCTATTCATTCAGCAATCATGCGGTCAAGCTATTAGCAACACGAAAAATATGGGTCTTTGTAATTTCGCAACACTGGTTAGGCACATTCTTAATGCAATTCAGGTATTGTTTGGGTTACCAAAACTGATAACACTGCTCACATAGCCTGAATCCCTTTGTCTTTTTTTTTTTTTTTGTAAAATCAGGGCGAAGAGCGTGAGCGAGCTGAACGTTAAACAAACCTGTTGCCCCACGGGCTCGCGAAAGAAACGCATCCCGAGAACGGGCACCTGGCGAAAGTATATTTGGGCGCTGTGTGGGCACCATGGCAAGCAGCAGTGAGCGTCGTACTGAGTACTACTGACCGCCAAAGGCCATGCCTTAAAAAGATATGACAAGAAACACACAGTTCCGTCTGAATAGGTGCAATCTGCGCAATACGTGTTTAATGAAACTAGCCAAAATATGACCAGGGAAAAGAGAGCAAACGCTTGAAAAAACGGCAAGTGTGGAACAGTTGTATGCAATGCCTGCGATACCGGAATTGATATACGATGTAGAACGAAGACCAAATTTGAAGGTTTCAATGCACTGAACACTCACCCTGCCTCGAGCAAAGCTGTTATCTGCCGGCGAAAGACGCGTTTTTACCGTACCTGACGCGCGAAAGCGAAGCGACGAGCGCGCGTTATCGGCGTCGGCGAGCGGGTTCGCTTTGTACGCAGGCAGCTTGGTATGCACCCATGTGTAAAACTTACGATGAATGTACGGCTGCTGGTTATGCCAAGATAAGCCAAATTAATGCAGATACGGCTACTTCGCCGTGTACGTTCGCCCGGACGGCTTTGCAGCGCATCACGGCCATAATACATAATACCAGTAACAGTTGGCCAAGCTAACAATGGCTAGCTAGTATAATACAACGCAGCCTGCGGCTCACGTAATTCAGTGCAGCGACAGCGCAGAACGCCTGCTTCGCCTACGGACCGCCGGCCGGCCGGCCACTTCCGCAACTCACCGCCGTCGTTTGCGGCACGTAAACGCTACGTGCGACGACGGGCGCGTACCGCTGGCATCCCTCAGCGCTAGATAAAACGGCACAACCAGCCTAAATACCTTTACGTCCGGCTAAAAAATGGTGTCTTTCGCCTTTCAGGGGCGTTTCCAAAGCGCGTATCCTAAAGACGCAGCACTAGCTATGCCTGATTCCCTGAGGTTACGCAGTGCTCGCAGCGTTTGCAGTACAGGGAAGCGTAAATATGATACGCCACACCAGCACTTTAAAAAAGAAAGCCTCACCTTTCGTTCAGGATGCAAAACCGATGTCGCAAAGAAAGCGCTAGGCGTTTCCTTCTCAACAACAGAGGTTTACACGAGGCTGCAGAAACGCACGTGCAAACGCTGCCGAAAGAGCCAAATGGCGGCTTGAGCTTGCGGCTTGGCCAGGCTTGGCGCAAAAAAGCCACAAAAATTTACATTCACAGCCATTCAACTTACTACACAAATAAAAATGTGTAGTCTAATGTGTAACAAAATTTTAAAAGTATAATATTGTGTGTTAGCTTAATTTTAAATATATAGTTCTTTACCACTTGCGCCGACTGCCGGAAGGTGCGCGAGTCAGGCCACTCGGCCGCGATAAGCCCGTGTGTCCACTCTTCTAATTTTTTATTTCTCTATGCCACAGGCTACAACCAGACCCTCGACGTCCGCTACAGCTCAACGTGTGCTGACTCCACCTTCAACAAATGAACCCCAGACGCCTGCAAGTCCAGCCTTCAACAACGAGGACCCTCATGAAATGGAACACGACGCCGCCGCCGGCACGGACCAAGGCGGCCTATGCATACCAGCGTGGACCCGTCGCAAGCCGGCCAAGCAAAGTGTCATCACCCGTTTGGACAGGGTGAGTAGACCCCGGGAACTGCTCTTGCTTCGGCCACTCTCTAAAACCTCTATTCGCTATATTCCGAAGAACGCTCTAGCTGCTCTCATCGGAGGCACCGCCCCTACCTTAGAATTAGCAGAACTTTCCACGCATAGGTATGACCTCGCTGGAAACTCCATTTAGATCACTCTTTACGATAAGGAACATGCTGCACGCTTATTTATTGTCAGCTAACTGTGTTCAGTTCCAACACGCAGGCCGTCAGGTTACTGTACCCATAGAGCTCAAACCCCTACCAAATCGCACTAACACATCACGTGGCGTCATAACGGTCGAGTCGAACGACACCAACGAAGACATACTGCAATAGATACGCTGCGAGCAAGCAGATGTACTAGCAGTTCAACGCATTGGCAAAACTAATCGGGCCGTTTTGACTTTTGACTCCCCCACACCACCACGAGTCGTGAAGTACTACATGGCAATCGTCAAAGTGGCTCCCTATCAACCCAAGCGGATGGTGTGCTTTAGCTGCCACACGGTTGGCCATATGTCTAAATACTGCCCACGAAAACCTGTCTGTAAAAAATGTGGCCGTACACACGACGAGACTGCCTTGCGAGCGCACGCTCTTTTGCGCCGCATGCAAGAGGGATGGCCACCTGGCTGTCGACCCAAAATGTCCCAGTCGAACAGCTACCCCTCCGCGGACTACTTCGCGTATCCAGGAAGGTATTACGTGGGCGGACCGCGTTGTTGGACGCACCAGCCCCCCCCCCCCCCCCCCCCACAGATGAGGCAGCGCCGCTTTCTTGCCCAGCTATGGAAAGCTCGACGCCGTCCAACACAAACGGACTTGTCAGTCAAGACATTTTAAGACAGCTCGACGACCTGCGCACAAAGCTGAAACAGTTGCGCGAGGAGAACCGACAGCTCAAAGGGGAACTCGCCGCCGCGCGACAGGGAACGCCAGCGGTGCCCATTGCAACAGCAGATCCTCCAAAAAAGTCGGCCCTTCGGGATTGTTCGGCTACTACAGCCTCTTCTCGGCGCAGCCGTAGCATTAGTCGCAAACGCACCCCCACCTCCCAACCACCTTCTGAAGCGCAAGAATTGATGCAAGTTCTCAAATTCATCCGAGCCGACCTCCAGCAGGAACGCCGCGAACGTCTCGCGGATATGGAGAAACTGCGTGTGCTTACTGACCAATACGCCACGCAAACTGCAGCCATAATCGGGTACATTACTAAATATCTTCCAGGTATACCTGCGGAGGAGGACAAGCAACCACCAAGAAAGGTAACAGTACGCGATACGACCGCAGAATGAAGCAATCCCTAAGAGCTCTATGTAATGGAACTGCCGCAGCTACTTTCAAGCCGCACCTATTTTCGCCGCTCGTGTCTCCCAAATTTTCCCGTTTCTTATTTTCCTTCAAGAAACTCGCGCTCCTCCATCTCTTCGAGGATACACTACCTTCACAGAACCAGCCATTACCCACGTTAGCAAAAACCGCCCACCCTCTCAGCCACTGGTAGTTGAACAAGCAGCTGTACTGGTTCGTTCAGATCTTGGATGCCGCCTTGTCAGTGTTCCTGGGCAGTGTTCGACGGATCACGAGGTCGTCATCGTGCACATTCGGCTCCCGGACGGTAAAGATCTGATTGCGGCGTCGGTTTACTACCGTCCGGTTGGTGGTTCTCAAACGCATGTTCGGTATAATTGGCTGCAACACCTGGTGTCTCAGTTTCCTCGAACTCCTTTGCTCATAGGTGGCAACTTCAACGCCCGCCGCACCACTTGGGGCTACCCTTCTACGGATGACCGGGGAACTCGGTTGGAAACCATGGTTGACGATTGGGGGCTTCAAATTCTTAACGACCCTACTCTTGTTACCCGCATTGGCCTCCATCCTTCCTAGCGGAACACCTCCCCTGATCTCACCATTGCGTCTCACGGCATCGTTCACGAATGGGCCCCCTACTCCACAACGTGGGGTAGTGATCATTTCCCCATACTCATTACATTACACGGCAAACGCTTTCGCACGCGCCAACGGCTCACACGCACGGATGGGGGGCTTTGCGACCACGGGTTGTTCTCACAGGTCCGATACCTCTCTCGACGCTCATCAATATCATTCAAACAGCTCGGGATAGTGCACTTGAAGATATTGAATGCGACTCCTCAACACCAGCCCTCGACGCTCATATGGCCAACCTATGGAAACGGGCGCATGCACTCACTGCTCGTTATGCCCACAACGGGAAACGCCATTCAGACCTTGTAAAGCTACGGCGCCAGTACAAGTTGATACGGGAATACCAGCGAGTACTATCAAATGAGCATTGGTACAGCCTCTGCGACACGCTAGGGCAGGAAAGAGGGCTATATAAATTGTGGGGCCTTTATCGGGCCCTTTCTAATAAAAGGAAACAGAAATCTTCTCTGTTTGCCTCTCGTACCCTCAAATATCCAACAACAACGGTCGAGCATCAGCTCATCACGACTTTCTTCCCTCACGCCTCCCTCCAGCAGCATCCGCCATTACCAGTAATCACCATCCCAGCCCCCTCCGCGGACCTTGACTCACCGTTTACTCTTGCCGAACTTCAGGCTGCGCTCTTCCAGGGTAAACAACGCTCGGCCCCGGGACATGATGGCATCACATGGCAACACCTTCGTAATCTAGATGGCTCCACCATTGCCGCACTTTTGGACCTTGTTAATGATTACTGGGCCACTAGCGAAGTTCCAGAACAACTCAAACTTACGCATATTCATCCAATCCCAAAACCGAACAAAGACTCTACTAATATATCTAGTCTCCGACCGATCGCCTTAACCCCGGTGCTTTGTAAACTCATAGAACTCCTCATTAATAATCGCCTTCAACATCATCTGGAGTATGTCTCACCATGGTTCCATCCGGCGCAGACGGGTTTTCGTCCAAATCTGAGTACCCATGACTGTCTTTGGCTGCTACGCCGAGTCTTAAATCGCACATCCCGGGCGGGTAACCCTGACTACGTCCTTTCAGTTGACATGCGCAAAGCATTCGATCGCGTTAGTCAGGCTGCTATTCTCGAGGAGCTAGCTCATGCTTTCCCTAGTCAGAGGGCCCGAAACTGGGTGCGCAATTTTCTTGAGAACCGGCCCATTCGTCTTAGCAGCACGTATCCGGGATGGAGCCCCAGGACCTACTACTTGGATAGGGGCGTGCCCCAGGGCTCTATCCTGGGGCCTGTGCTTTTCAACCTAGCCATGGTCCGGGTTGCTCGTACGCTCGAACGGGACTCTGCCGCTCGGTTTGCAATATACGCTGTTGATCTCACGGTTTGGGTAGAAGCCGCCGACTTTTCCGACCCGGATCACATGTTGGACGAACTTCAAGGTGCCGCTAACAGCCTCAATGAAACCCTTCCGACACTAGGACTTGAGATTGCCCCGGAAAAGACGGAATTTCTCCTTGTTCATGGTCGCCATCAGCTCCCACCGGATATACGCAAGGTCATCTACCTCGACGACACGCCAGTCACCCCTAAAAGTGGGCAAATTCGCATTTTAGGAGTCCCGTTGGCCAGCAACAATAGCGCTAAGTGTTGGATCAGCCAGCTTAAGTGCAACTGAAAACCCATGCTTCGTCTCATTTCGCGCATGTCGAACAAGTACGGCGGAGCATGCCAGTCAGCCTGCCTTACGCTTACTCGAGCAGTGGCAATGAGTCGACTTACGTATGGCGCACCTGTCTATAAGCTCAACAAAGTGCATATGAAACATCTTCACGTTCTTCATCGGGCCGTTCTTCGCACCATTACCGGACTTCCGCGCCATACCCGCACGGAAGCCCTGAATCAATCAGCCCCGGTACCCCCGCTCGACCTGCTCCTCGAGGAAACCCGACAGCTGCACGAAGATCGCCGTTCCTTAACCTGCCAGGGTGCGGCTCTTACAGCTTGGGACTCGCAAATGGCGCTCCCCCAGACCCTACCGCAGCCTCCCCTCCTCCATGGAGACGGCCCTTAGGCGTTGACAACCTGCAACGCATAGGCGTCCCAAGATCCCGATCCAGAGTTCGCCATCATGCTGTTTCTCGCACTCTGGAAGCTAAACTCCCTGATGAACAAGACATTTACACAGACGCGAGCGTGTCTGCTAGTCGCATGGGACTGGCTTGGCGATGTCCAGGTATACCTAGTTTAGACGGCGCTCGAACTCGACAAACATCCACTACTTCTATACTGGACGCTGAGCTACATGCCATCCTCGCAGCCCTCGACCACTTGACCTACGAGACGTCTGCCCCATTACCACTCCGCATTAGGTTCCTGACTGACTCCCAAATGGCGCTACGTGAGCTCCGGAAACCCTTCTCCGATCACCCTTTGGTTCATCAGATTCAACATATGATTAGTCTGCTTGCTCGCATGGTACCTCTGTACGTGTTGCGTGGATACCGGGACACATGGCTTAGGGTTCCGGCAACCAGGCTGCCCATGAGGCAGCGCAGGAGAGTCTTCGAGTAACTCCTCCACTGGTTGACAGCCCTGCTCCCCCGCTCTCCCTCAGGCAACAGCTGGATCACGCTCGCCAGGCCAGGCACAACCGCCTTGCCGCTGCCACTCCTGTAGGTTTCCTGCATAACGCCCCATCCCTAACTCGTCCTGCCGAAGTTTTTATTAACAAATTTCGCGCGAACGCTGCATTGACTCCCCACATAACACGCAAATGGCACCACCCGAACGGCGATCCTCCGCCCTACTGCCCATATTGCAACGCAGCTACAATAGCAAACCTGACCCACCTTATTTGGCACTGCTCTGCGTACCAATCCTTCCGCCCCATCCTGTTGAATGCCCTGCCAAATCCAAGCGAGATACCCCCCACGACACTCAGCAACCCCGATTTCCTTACTGCCCTTGGGCGCTTCGCTCTCGAGAGTGGCCTCGCAAAAGTAGTTTAGCAGGGGTCTACCACCCCTATCTGTGCATTCAGGAACTGACTATTCCTCTCAAGGATCTTCAAATGAACATCACCTCGTGACCACCTCTCCCCTCCCCTTTCCCCCCTTCTCCCCCCTTCCGGTCCCTGGGCCCTCCTTGTGTTAATAAAAGACCTTCACTCACTCACCCCTACTCCACGTGCGTTGCAAGCAGAACGTGGAACCTATCTATACTGTTTCATACATCAAGTGCAACGCTGTCAAAGCTAGCGCTCTTGTTTGCGCTGTGTGCTTCCGCGACCAAAAATAGTGGGTTGCCTGCGGTGAGCCAGAAACAATAAATGCTTCGCCGGCAACCTTAAAGCATAAACATTTATCATCAGCTTGACAAAAATTACGCCCACCTCCCTTCGCGGGAACCCTGGTGTGATGCGACGCTGAGGGGGGTTCAAGCGCAAGCGGAGAGCAACCGTCGACCGAAAGGCCGCCGGAGAGCGGCACACCGGTTATATACTAGTCACTATATATGCGCAGCGCGCCCGAAGGAGAGGAAACCGCGGAGAGAGAGAGTACTGCACATGCGCAGCACCGCGCGCAGCGCCGCCCACCGGCGGAGTGAGAGCGCGCTGGGCCGCACACGCTCTCACCTGGGCACGCGCCGGCGCCAGTGCGTCTGCCGCGGCTATGACGCAACACAATCCACTTTAATTTAATCCAATCCAAGCCAATCCAATCCAATCGAATCCAATCCAACGCCCCTCGCGAGAGAGTGTTCGCTATCGGAGAGGAGAGCGGGAGAGTGGCTGCGGACAACGGACGCACGCCGCGGACAACAACGGACGCACGCAGGAAGGACAGGGCCGCCGGCAAGAGATGCTCTGAGCGTCGCATCTAAAAACGACCGTGTTGCCGGACAAACGATCGAAATATGCGAGTTTGTATTTTATGTTTGTCACTTTCGTATCAGGTTTTCGCTCTCCGCGCAACCTTGTTTGTCGCTTTCGTATCAGGTTTTCGCTCTGCGCGCAACCTTGAACGCCGTTTTAAATGCAGAGCATTTCTTTAACTCACATGTAGCGTCCGCCGTCCGTCCGCAACAGCTCAGCGCGCAGGCGCGCCCTCTCCCCCACTCCTCCTCTCCCGCATCACGCTACCCTCCTCGCTCTCAACAACAGGTCCGCACCCCTCCCCCTGCACTATATAAAAAATAATACTTATCGGCGCCTGGTTTTGATCCCACGACCCTGCGGGCGGAACGCAAGGTACATGGTGCTCTACCCACTGCGCCACAAAGCCGACACAGAATGAAAGGCTACGAACGCGCCTTATATCCTTGACTCATTCAAACTACGTCAAGAAGCTGCTGATACAACGCATTCACTACCTGTGGGCGGAACGCGAGGTACATGGTGCTCTTCCCACGGCGCCACAAAACCGACACAGAATGGAAGGCTACGAACGCGCCTTATATCCTTGACTCATTCAAACTACGTCAAGAAGCTGCTGATACAATGCATTCACTACCACCAACTCCCCAAACACTAAACGTTAACGCAATACACCCACCCCCTATGCGACGCATTTACTCGAGTCCCCCTCGCGGGGAGATGGGCCCAATTTTTTTTTGTTTACTCTTTGAGGCAGCGTTGAAAAAATGGCGTCCAGCTCTCGGGCTTCGACCACCTCTCCTGTACTCATTTTTTCGAGGGTTTTCACATCAAAGTTGTCAAAGAACGCAAAGCAAGTAATTGCAAATGTGTACGCCCGTACCATGATGTGTTTCCCGGCGAAATCTGTGCAGGAAGTAATAGTGTTGTAAGCGAGGATACCGGAGTATCTCCCGGTACCCTGGCTAAATAGAAGGCGGAGTGTCTGCGTGGGAATTAGGTGTCTCCAAAGAGAAGACCTCGCGACGTGACGATATCAAGCACCCGAACCGTCAAGAATGACAGCTTCACAGTCCATGCCATCCGTACGAAAGTGCGGAGCATGTACTCCAAGAGGGAGATCCCGACACTGGACAGTGTGCGAAAGGCTGTCAACGAAGACGACGACTTACCGAACTTCACGAAAACCACCTTGTACAGTTAAATGAAGGACATGGGCTTCACCTATGATAAGAGAATACGGAAGCTTGGCATCATTGTCTGGTGCCGCAGGTACCTGCGGGCGATCAAGGAATTCCGAAGACAGGGCAGGGGGGAATCATTGATGAACTTCACAGGAATGTGTGACCTCTCAGTGGCGGCTTTGTTCACGAGGGTCAACTGGCAGAGCTGGAGCGTGGACACCTTTCTATCCAGCCTGCTCCCGCTGCTTCATGGTGAGCCGATTCCCCGAGAAGGCTTTGTTACCGCGACAAAGCAAACTGTGTTTCCTCGTCGTGCGGTTTTGTCTGTGGGGTTTAACGTCACCAAATGACCCGTGCTATGAAAGAAACTACATTGTAGTGCTGTCCCGTTCGGTCGTGAAGTGAGTACAGCCGGAACAGTCATATAACTTCTGCAAAAACTGGGTGAAAGAGAGGAACGAAAGGAAGAAGTCGGAACCCACCAAGAAATCGACCAGAGGTGCTCTCCTATAAATAAAGTTTGTTTTTTGAAGCGCATAAGTCAGCCTCCTCTTGCAATATTTATGTATGACACACAATCCGTATTGCCCTTGTATGCATTTATGTATGGCAACAAATCTCCAAGTTCCGTATGTTAAAACAATTGACCTATCCATGATTCCCTTGCGAATAAAAGCCTAGCTTAAAAAGCTCTCTTTTCAATCACAAACAAAAATATAACTCTTGCTTCCGGGGTGAAACATTGTAGTGAAGAAATAAATAAATCACGCACAAGAATTCACAAAAATGTTGCATATATTCGGACTGGAAAGGGGCGAATAACACATTTAAAATGTGTATTACGCGTTTCTGTACCAGAAATCAGTATTGTAAGGTACAGAAATCTGCTTTCTGGCCTTTCCCATGAATAACAAATGATACGTTATTCGCACCAGGTGCTTCGGGTTACTCCACAGTGCAGTGCCAATGTCGGGTCCAAACTGATTCGGTAAAAACTGAATGCGTTGCTCTGCTGGCGGCCCGGTATAAACAATACCATGCTGAGTGTTTTAAGAGAGGGCCAGAAATAAGTGGATCATCAGGGCAACGACGAAAACGAAAGTTGAAAGTGAACACCTGTTGGTAATTCACCCTGGTTGGAGCCGCTGTGCTAACTAATCAATTATTTAACGTGTTTTTCTCACACAAAGTTCTCGCTAGAATCAAAAAGGAAAACTGACAATGCTGAAGAATCGCGACAAAATCGCCATTGCTGGTCAAACATCGGTTCGAGTTTGTTTCGGCCCTCACAAATGAGCACAGTATGCATCCAATGAACCCATACCTGCAGTTCATTTATGCATGCGCGTAGTGTTTAAGTTACTGGGTCCGAATTAACATTTAGAATTGAACTCGCAGAAGATGTGATCAAAAAAAAAGAAACGTCGGAATGCAGTTTCGAACCCATGCACATCCAAATTCAGCGTCTTTTCTCCAGACCGACGCGTTAGACCACAGGGCAACAAAAACACGCGGAGCGATCCACCTTCTTTCTTTGCGGACTACTTGTGTAGCCTTCACAGCGTTGCACTTCATGTATGAAACGGAGTGTAGTGGAACCTTGCGTAACTGTTGCCGGTTGATTTCTTAAAATGGCGCCAGAAGCTATAGTGGCGCGGGCGACAGCAGGCGACGGTGGTGTGAATTCTTTTTCTGTAGTTGATGACGTATTTAATTTCGCAAAAGTCAAGCATGTTTGATTTTTTTTATAAAGGAACACTGCAATTATCACTTCTGTATTGATTTGTTGTCTCATACTTGCGTAATTTCTTGTTCTTCTTCAACAATGTTGACAAGTATGAACATTACACCGGACATAGACGGATAGATTTAGCTGTTACTATAGAAGACTATTGCGCAGGCATTGTTTTGCTTTGGCCGGGTGGCTGAATCGAGTCACAGACAGACAGACGGACAGACAGACAGACCAAAATTTCTGGGTTTAAGTAGCCCAAGAAAGACTATCGTGTTTAAAAGCACTCAAGAAAGTTTACACACTGCACTCATGTCATCAAACTTATGGTTGGAATAACCAGGAATAATCATTAAGCACTATAAACACTCGTTACAAGTAACACTACGCTCTGATAAACAAATTCCGGCGCGAAATCTTTACTTCTTCTAACGCACTTGACGGAGAATGACTAGTCTCGTGAGAGCAGGCGGGATTCTTTACTGTGAAGGGCGAAGTTCCTTCATATGACTGGCGCTTGTAGACCCGACAGAGACGGGCACACCTCTTCCAATATGCTGCAGGCCTTTTCTGGTACAGAAGATCACTATAACGGGTGCATCGCAGATGGCACAGGATTTGACGTATCTCTTCACGTCGTCATAGATGTGCCGCCAATAAAATTTTTGCGAAATCCTGCCGGTTGTTTTCCGAACACGCTGATGTCCAGCTGTCGTGTGCAGGTGTGCCGAGTAAAGCACTGGTCCTCTCAGGGAGTACGTGACCATCATCTGCTCGTATTGTCTGCAGAAAGGAAGTTGTTATTTGCGGTAGAGCAAGCCCTTTGGTTTTCCTTTAGTTCTTCTCTCTTAATTTCAGTGAAGGCAACGTGACTTCTCCCAGGCTTGTCGCTCTTCGTCACAGAAATCACCTTGGGGCCTTTAGTCGTCTCGGCGTTGCTGAGCCCTGGATGAGTTTCATCTGGGGATTCAGAAGTGTCTTCAGGTTCGGTTGAATGATGCTGCCAGCTAGGGTCAGGATCGTTCCCCTTTCTGACACCTGGTGCATTACCTGACACAACGTCATAAAGGGGGTCTGGCATACAGTTGGCGAAGACTTTTCCCGAGGAGTAGGTCGTGCGTGCCTCTTCAAGCCGGTGAGTTGTGTTGTCCGGGCAAATCACACTCGATGCTCGACCCGTAAGACACTCTTCTGGGACCAAGACTCTTTTAGGTGCACATCACTTTAGATGCTCGCCTTGTCGTCCTAGCTCGCTCGCTGGAACCAAGCATATCGCCACGGCGTTACGGTGTTGCTTGTCACGGTCCCTTGCCCGCGGCGTAACCCAGAGGCTCCGAAAGCCAAGCGGCTATCCCAGGATATACGTAGCGTGAGCTAAGGCTCAGCTGGTTATTCTTAGCTTTCCTGGTTGTCTAGGATTAGCTGATTATCATGCTTAGTGCTGCTTACCATCCAATCCAAACCAAGCCAATCCAATTCAATGCAATCCAGAACTCTCGCTGGCGCAGTTTCAGACTTTTCAGTATGGTGGCTAGAACCATAGTTTCAGGCAGGGGGCACACATCCATCCAACGCTCGGTGGCTAATGCGTTAGTGTGACTCTCGATTTTCTTCTGAACCTCGAGAATGCGTCGGTTGAGATGTGGCGCACGACCAGACTTTTTGTATTGACCGAAATGGGCACACGCACACTTCGAAAGTCTGGGCTTTTCTCCGATCTCTTCTTGGAAAGCGCAAAACAAACAACAGTGCCGCACGAGTCGCACTTCGCGGAAGTGTGAGCGTAAACGAGCTGGCCGAAGAAGCTGCCGCCGCCTTTTTCCCTCAGACGTCTCACCCTTCTGCAACTACCTACAATCGGGACGATACATTTGCCGACGAGGAAGCTTACAACGTCCCCTTCACAAATGACAGAATTACACGATGCCCTCGAACGAGCGAACACTCGCAGCATGCCAGGGGCCGACAAAGTATGCGTTGCCCACCTGCGAAACCTGCCCGATAGCCACAAGCTAGCCCTTCTTGATAAACTAAACCGCATCTGGGACAGTGGCGAGATACCTAAGACCTGGAAGTTCTCAATCGTAAAACCCATCCCGAAGCCAGGCAAGCCGCCTCTTTCTCTGTCCAACCTTCGACCAATCTCCTTAACATCGTGCGTGTGCAAAATTATGGAGAGCATGGTAAATACACGATTAATCTGGTATCTGGAGGAGCGCCAGCTGTTTCCACCAATGCAGTATCGATTTCGATCTGGACTGTCTACTCAAGACGTGCTACATCGCCTTCGAGAAGACGGGCTTAACAAGTACTCTAACCAGCCTCGTGCCGTGGTCGCCGTTGACATCAGGAAGGCTTTCCATTCGGTTCCGCATGACACCGTGCTGACCAAGACCCGAGAGCTCCGCATACGCGGGAGGCTTTATAACTTCATCGCAGCCTTCTTGCAAGACCGCACCTATCAGGTCCACATAGGCCAGGCGACTAGTGCTATATATCACAACAACGTCGGAGTGCCTGAAGGCTCAGGTATTGCGCCTACCCTGTTCAACATTGCCATGCACGGCCTCCCGTGCAAGCTGGAAGCGTAGCTGGGCCTAATACGTCATTTATGCCGACGACGTCACCGTGTGGACGCACCAGGGTTCCGTCGGTGCACAAGAGGCCACGCTCCAACAGGCTCTGGAAATCATACATGATCACATGTGCGATGTCGGCCTCACTATAGCACCATATAAGACCGAATTCGTGGTCTTTCACGGGGGAAGGCGTACAGCGGTGAAACAGGCAGGGAAGGAGGCATACAGATTGCGCATTGGAAGCCAAGAGATTTCAAGAAAACCGTCCATCAGAATTCTGGGCATGCACCTGCACGATAACTGTACCGCTTATACCTGGTTCGAAAGGACATTAAAGACGTGCAAGCAAATTCTTCACGTAGTCAGACTAGAGTCAAGCTCAACAGGGTCTTCTTTCCCCGCTGATTTTGCCAAGCCCGTTCCCTTGGCTGTGGTTTCGCTAGATAGTAGATAGGGACAGTGGGAATCTCGTTAATCCATTCATGCGCGTCACTAATTAGATGACGAGGCATTTGGCTATTTTTCCCTCCATCCCGTGTAGCTTAAGGCCACAACGTGGACTAGATGGGATATTCCCACTTTATGTCTTAGCAAGGGAAGTGGTTCCCAGGTATTAGTTTATGAACACACCAGTGAGCGGGCCTAGCTTTCAACCGCCGTGGACGGTGATCATTCGTTGGTGAGCCACAAAGCTCCGATACCCTCCTGCAGACACCTGATGGTTAGTAATTTAAAATCCCTTCGCGTGAAGCCCATGTCCTGCAGCGACTTCACACTTTCCCGGGCCCATACCCCTCTGTAAGACATGGTGACACTTGACACCACTGGACGGCCGTCGAGTTGTGAGAGGAAGTTTGGTTGCATGTACTTCGCAGTCTTTGTTGCGTGGAGGTCACTAAGTCTCTTCAGAGTTCCGACGACCTGGACGTCCAGCACCATGACCTGCTCATCCCTTTTAACGATTAGGTCAGGTACTAGTGTCCCTCCGGGCACCTTGAAGTGGGGCTCTTCGAGAACTTCATAGTATTTCTCACGCAGAGTTTTCGCTATTGTCCTTGCTATGGCGTTATGGCGTTCTGTTCTCGTGTGGTGCGAGCGAATGCATTTCTGAAGGGTGTGCCCCAGAGTTTCGTCTTCCGGGCATCCTGCCCTGCATGTAGTGGGCATGTCTCTTCCCCTCTTTGTTCTGACGAGACATGGCATGGCATTGATCCGTAGGTTGATTATGTTAATGAATTTTCGTCCAGGCAGCAGCTTTGTACCGTCGGTAATCCACGCACTTGAACCTGGTGCGACGGCGGCTTCCTTGAGGGCCCGGCCGTCAACACTCTGGTGGAGTTGCGTCTTCCAGAATGTTTGGTACCTTTTCTTGGTGTCAACGTTTTCCCCCCGGTACGTTGTGAGACATTCCTCGTTGCGGAGAAACTCTTTCACGTACGAGGTGTTGGCTGCTTGTTTACAAATGGGGCTATCCGACTCTGAGTCTTTGGAGACGTTGTAGGCGCATCCATGGGATGGAAGTTCTCAGAGAGGTAATTCTCATTCCACCTTTTTCATTTGGTGCATGGTAGAAGCCGAGAGGGGTGTCGTGCGGCAACCTGAGCCATTCTCTGACGGTTAGACGGATTTGTCGGTCCATCTTTAGAAGTATCTTGGCGGAAATGCGCTCGAAGACAAGTCGATGAAATAATCGTGGTATCATATAGAAACGTAGGACTACTATCGTTTGCTGGGGCTTAAGTGGAGCTTTAGTTAATCGACGTAGGTATTCTTTGATTTCTTTGAGGACGGGAGACGTGGCCAAGCCGAAAGCCTTGAAGTAGAGACCCAGATATCTCTATTTTGCAGATGTGTCCAGAACTGGGATGGCAGAGCCTGATATTTCGAAGACCCTGTTCGTTTCAATCTTCGTAATCTTGGTCTTAGCATTCGCTTGTAGTGAGAGTGTGACACATTTGTCTGTGTTTACTGAAAGCCCTCTTGCGGCTAAGAATTCCTCCAGAGAGTTTAAGCTATGTTGCAGTCCATTTGGGGTTGCGGTCATGATTACGATGTCATCTGCAAAGGCCAGTGCGTTTACTTGCAGTGTTCCGCTCTAAAAGCCTATTTGCGACGGTAAAGTGGCGAGCCATTCGTCGAGCATCATGTTAAACAATACAGGCGAAAGAGGGTCCCCCTGCCTGACTCCTCTTCCTGGCCTCGCGAGCGCTGTATGTCCATTAAACGTCAGAATCGTGGATGAAGTGTCGTAGAAATCGTTGATATAGGAGATGAAAGGCTCCGAAAGGCCTTTCCTGCGTGCGCCATTCAGAATAGCTTGTTTCGTGACGCGGTCAAATGCCTTTGCAATGTCTTCCGACGCCATATACAGGGGCCGGAATCTCGTCTTGGCTTCGTGCAGAACAGAGGCCAGAATAGTAAGATTCTCGGCACAACCATCAGTGGGGATGAATGCCCTTTGGCGAAAGTCCAGGTCAACAAATAACATAATCCTTTTCGCCAAAATCTTCTGTAGCGTTCTGACCAAGATTGAAGCAACAGTGATCGGCCCGAAGTCTTCGGGTTCTGATGCTATGTTCTTTTTCGGAATAAATGTTGTCCGGGCTCCTTGTAAGCACGTTGGTAAGCGGCCTTGTAGAATTAGTAGATTGAGAACAACTTGTAAGACTATCATCGGGCAAGCTCTAAGATCTCGCCCTGTAAAGTTATCGGGCCCTGCCGCAGATCCAGCAGAGGGCACGGATGCCTTAATGTCTTGGGAAATAATTAGAACGAAGGGGTCTATCTCTTCCACTTGAGGGGGTCTTGCAGTTTCAGGGGTAACGTGGTTGGCAGTCTCCATTGTCTTCTTCCATTCATCAAGTATTTCTTGGGGGTTTTCTACCTTGACCTCTTTCCTCCCATCCAGGATCTCTCTCGCACAGGCTGCCTGATCCTTCATAAAAGACTTTTGAGTGCAGGCATATTCATGCCTACGCTGCGCCTTTTTACTTTTCTTTCTGTGCGGCGTGACCCTAGGATCCTTCTTGTGCCTACTCCTTGGAGAGTCCTTGTAAAAATTATCTCTGAGATAATTGTTCAACTGTAGAGAGATGTTCCGTCCGTTCATATAAGCCTTGGTAATCTCCCATAAACGGGGCCCTTGAAAACCACGTGGTGGTGGCTTGGTCGTCAAACGTTGAAGTTCTTTACATATGGTCTTCCGTTTGTTTCCGATGGTCTTATCCTGAGGGCTGCTGTCCTTTTGTTCAGTCTCATCAAGTAAGTCTTGCAGTCCTGTATTTTCTGTTACCACTTCGTTGGTACTTTTCTCCGGAGAGATGTCTCCTTCTGGGATGGTGAGAAGTTTATGGACCAGGTCCTTGTAAGTCTTTGCCTTCCTATGAGATTTGATTGAATCAAAACTTCTGAGGGGAAATTTCTCATGCAAGAGTTCGTTGATGTTTCTCTTATTTCTTCTTATGAATTCAACTTCCATCCTCGCCAGGACATAGTTCTCTTCCTCCGACCATCTAGGTTTCACCTTGGAAGTTACAATGTCCGCATTATATGCCCCAATGTGTCTATTCCGCCTATGAAGGCTCAGTCCTATCTTAGTTGAGAAGGCTCTGCTGCACTCGGGGCAGGTAGTGTGAGTCATACGTCCATGTGTCCGGGGAATCTTGGGGTCAGAGTGAGTTGCTCTTTCGGAGTCTTACGTATCGGAGTCCGAACCGTATAGCTCTCGGAATGTCCGGGGTCCTACCGAGGCCTTTGGTCACTGGACCTGAACTGGCCTGATTGAACCCGTCTCAATTTCTTCCGCAGTAGTCCTTCGTCTCTCAGCCCCTTTATCCAGGTTCGGGGTTTCAGGGTCGGGTTTGTCTCTTGTTCCTCCACTTGTCCCTATTACGTGGGAGTTTCTTTCTTCATCGGATTCTATATTATAGGTGGTGTCGCTGCAGCACGAGTCCTTTCTCTCCTCAGGCCTCCAAGATGGGTCGGAGTCTTCCCTGGACGCAGAGCTGACCTCACTGTCTAAGTCCCTTTGTTGCAAAGCCAATCTAGTCTTTCTAGCCCTCGTGGGCCTACTGGTCGATCGCTTGTTGATCTCCTCTTCTGGGATTCTTGTTTCCGGCGCCCTCCCCGAGTCTGGACTTTCCCTGTCTTTCCCCCCTCGCTCTGGTTCCTCCATACTCTTGCTCTCGCTCCCCCTCTCCCTTCCCTCTCTCTGGGTATCCTTTCCTGTTCTGTATCTCTCTGTCCCTGAGTGTCCTTCTCTTCCCTTTTCCTCTTCCCCAATATCCTCGACTTACCCTGTGGAGGTTTCGTCGAGCCTATGGTCGTCGGACTCTTCCTTCTTGTAGATGTTTGTCGTTTACTTGGTGTAGAGCTTGATCTTGGTTCGTGATCTTCACCAGGAGCAGTCTCCTGTCGTTCATCTTCTTCTCTGGCCGAAGTTGTCGTCGTTTCTGGACTTTGGACTTCTTCCGTGCCTCCTGCGTCTTCTCGGACTGCTTCCTCTCGTTCCTTGCCCCCACTTGTTTGACTTGGGTCATCTTCCGTGATTGTCCTTATAATCTTCCACTTTTGGTTCTCTTTGTCCGTCTTCAGTGCTGTCCATTCATCTTTGTGCTTGAGCGCCATGTGGACGCTCAGTCCTCTCGTTGTCATCCCCGGACCTTGACAGAGTCCGCATTTGTGGTCTGCTTGGGGAGCCCCATAGCTCCGCTGCCCACCAAGCCCTGACCCCCTCCCTGGCTGCCCTAAGCGGACTGGTGCCACAAGAGTCATAGTTACTCCCGCAGTCTACCCGCGTTTTTCTGAATTTCTTTATGTTGACATTCAGAGCACTGGGCAGAAATCACATTGCGTCAGCACCGACCAGCGGCCCTCGCAATGCTTTGTTTTAATTAGACAGTCGGATTCCCCCGCTCCGTGCCAGTTCTGAGTCGTCTGTTTTCTGCCGGCCGAAACAAGAACCTCCAGGCGCGAAGCCCATGTCAAAAAAATAAACGTTCCCTAGTGAAATGAACAGAAAATAAATGAAAGCGGGAACAAACCTGTGCCAGCATTGCTATAACAGGTTAAAGCCAATTAGAAAAATAAAAGAAAAGGGAGCCTAGACTCCAACGTTTTAGAAGGAAAGCCAATTGGGAAAAAAAGAGGCTCTTGCTTCGGTCGACAGAGAGCAGCACAGCCCAGAGCCAACACCTTTATTGAACGGTAGCATAGGAAAGACGCCTCTTGCAGATTGCAGCATTAGTAAACCCCCCTACGTCTTGCAGCCCCCCTCCCCTACCCCCAAAGCAACCCAACTGTCCCTCTCCCGACGCTGCCGCCCCCCCCCCCCCCGAAACCACCATCAGAGTGCTGACCATACCGAATAATACACGCCCGCTCGAGCAGAACACTCCCCACAACCCCGTGAACACCATGGCATCCGCCAGCCCACCAAAACAGCACCCTTAGAAATCACTGCAGTACGTCCCGTCGGCAGTCCTAAGTACAGACCCCCAACGCATCATACCCCCCAGACCAAAGTCCCCAAAAAAAGTCCCCAACAGCAGAAAAGGTCCCGCGCACGGCCCCGCCCACAGTCAGGTCACAACATCACCGTCCCTGAGACCCCACCACGTCCACTTCCCCCCTTCGCATTGTCCTAGGAAGAACACTAGTCCAAAGAAAAAGTTCACAAGCTGTTCCAATACACAGTTGGTCCAGACACTGAGTCCAAAACATTGTCCAATACCACAGCGTTCGGTATCCACCCGGCTGCACCCCAATTCCCTCCTCCAATTTCCCTCCGCACACCAACTACACGGAGTCCCCACACAAGGTCCCATTTGGCAGGCACCTCACTAAAACATTGTTCAATATGAAGTCCCTACACAGAGTCCCCACACAAGGTCCCATTTGGCAAGTACCTGACTAAAAGATTGTTTAATGGCCGCCCGGGCAATTCCGCCTCTAGTCTTCTGGCACTATTCCGAGAAGAGGCAGGCAGAACAAAGAACAGGCAGCACATAGTGCGGTCGGAGTGAGAGGTCGTCCAGCAGCGACGCTAGAACAGCCGCTGCCGCTTAAGCCCAGACCGCTGTCACCGTCGAAGTCCGCGGCTTGCGGCCCGCGCATAGGCAAAACCAGCATCCCGAGCCACTCCCCGACCGCCACTACGATCCATCTGCAGGATCCGCTCCCGCGGCACTCCAAGTAAGCCAAGCACAGCGTCTCCGACGGCCAGAAGGAGGCGGGCCGTACTCCCCGCAGAACCTGTCGCCAGCTGTGTGCCTGAAAAGGTAAAGAGACAAACAACACGAAAACCTGCTCTGCAGCCTCCCGCAAATCCTTAGACGCAAAAACCAAGTAAACTCCGTGCATTGTCCGGCTTGTCAATGATAGGCTTTCCTGCAAGAGCCAAACGCTGCTCGAGGCTACTGGAGGGGCCTGTTTTTCCGTCTTTCTTTAATATTTTTGGTGGTTGGTAATAACATGCTAGAGGACGGAAGAAAAATGTAAGTATATATGTGTATGCATATCACTCTGTTCCCAAGCCCTTTCCAAATTTACAGAGAAGCTACAGTGCACAGAAAGCCGCGCGACCAGCTGAGCTTTTATGACCAAAGGAAAAAGCATTGTTCCAATTGCAGGCCGGACCATAACCGGGTGACATCACGAGGAGCGGACCAACCCAGCAGCGCGCGTCCCAGAGCAGGTGATTCAAAAACCCAGGATTGGCCCTCGATGCGTAGGAAGGCATCGAAGACAGGGGAACCAAACCCGTTAGGGGAACCCGACGTATGAGGAAAAGGAGATATGAAAATAAATAAATAAATACATAAATTATATACAATGAGAGGAAAAAGAAAAGAGAATAGACGGGTGGGGGGATGAGAAGAAAAAAAGACAAATGGCGTGGAAAATGAAGGCACCCTCATCATTATACCTTAGGTCGGTTCGGCAAATCAGAAGCGAAGGTTGTGAGCATCTAGCTTCAGACACCAGGCGCCGTACCCAAGGCCCCACCACGGACGCAACGGCTCCAGCCACAGCAGGCGCCCCGCAAGCACGCCCGCCCCTCAGACGGCACCGCCCCGGCCACTCTCACGTCGACCAATGCCAGCGTGCGTCCCAGCTGCGCCGTAATGACGCGCCGGGGAGGCAGCAGAGCTCCTCACGGACCGAGGTCCGCCGCCACGCGGCGAGAAAGAAGTAGACGGAGGCCAAGCAGCGGGGACGTGCGGACCCAGCATCAGCACAAAAGCGCACTGAGGGGGCAGCCACCGCTCCCCACGAGTCAAGACTCGCCGCCACGAACCCGATCTGCCAGCTCCACAGCGCGGCCGCCATGCGGCGCCACCGCCCGCTGCAGCCGGCCCCCGACCCACGCACAAACCCCCGCCCGATGGACGGTGGCGGGCTGGAATACCTCTCTTCAGCAGGGATACCCACTGTGTAATGCGGGGCGGGCAGCCCAGCTGGCGCACACCGCGGTCAAAAAGGCAGCTAGAGGCCGCGCCCCCGTTTGGCGGCGCTAATCCGTTTGCGGCATGTTTAGGTTGATGTGCCGAACCATTTCTTTGAGCACCTCAAGTGCGCGTGGATCGCGAAGGAGCAAAGGGTACAGACCTTGAGATATCGGCGCCCCCAGTAACGCCACCAGGCGATCCCGAAACGAAAGGGTGCCAGCACAAGAGAGCACGTAGTGATCAATGTAAGTACAGACAGCGCCGCAAAAACATGTGGGGTCGGGAGCAAGGAAAGGCTGTGTAAACAAAAAGGAAATCTTCCGTGGCCTGTGATTAAGAAAGTAATTTTCTTGTGAGGGGGAAAGTTTTGCGGTAGCGAACTAACATCCGGTATCCACCTAAAAAGCTCAGTTCCCCTGTGGTTGGTGGCCCAATCGTCTCCCCACCTCCTCCAGAGCTCTTCTCTCAGTGCTGACCGCACAACTCAGGCCGAAAGTAGAGCCGCCCTCGGCTCGCCCACAGTACACACTTTAAGAAAACAGGGTGTGGTAGTTTCTCCCTTAAGGGTGGAACAGGAATGTATCATATATTTCTCCCTAAGAGGTAGAAAGATTCTCCCTTTAAGAGGGAGGAGCGCGTTTCTACCCCTAGGAGTGGAGGAAGATTTCCCCCTTTCGTGAGCTAATCCTCCCCTGGCAGCGTCACCCAAGCAAGGCTTGTCATGCGAGAAAGGCCTAGCGAGCTGATCGGTTTGAGGATCGAGGAAGTACAAATACGTAGGTTACCGTGGTTGTGTGCGCTTAAAATGCGCTAAAATAACAAAGAAATTACCTACCGAGCACCCGAACTGCGGTTAGCAAGCGATGTCGCCAATCGTATATGCGCGACTTCTTGCATTCGTCTCGCTGCGCGCCCCGCCTACGCGTTCAGAGCGAACGCGCCGCCGTAAACAAAGTAGAAGTCATACCGATTGCTTCCAAAATGCCGCCTTTATTTCCGAAAGGCTCGTAACCCCGCCGTTCACCGCACTCGAGATCACATGTATCCAGTGCGGCCGTTTGAGAACAACCAGTTGTTGTTAGTCGTCTTACCTTGCTACAACCGATGCATCAAAACGCGGATCGTCTGCAATCTCAGCGCAAAGGAATGCAGGCAACACGAAAAACGTATCCGTCGCTGTCGCAACCATCGCAACCGTCCGAGCGAGGAGATGACAATGCTCGCCCCCTGGCGTGCTCGAAGTAAAGCAACCGTAAACGTTTTAAAATGACCGATAGATGACGCAAAAAAAAAAAAGTAGGGGTGGGGCAGCTACTAAGCGTGGATCACCATCAGTGGGCACTTACATCAGTTTCCTTTATGAATAACGTATATTATTATAGCCAACATTACACAGGCCGCATGTGGGCGGGCACATTTTGGGAAGAAACATAGCACAACACAGCGACATACACTTCATTAATGGCACTGCCAACGCACAATACACGCAACACACAACATGGCAAGCATAATACAACACCACAACATATAGTACACTTTACACATGTCTGCATGATCACAAGCCACAACTAAACATTGAAACGGCGACAAAGTATTTATAACCCTGATCACCGAGAATGCAGGTAGGAACAGTGAGATCGTTGCTTGTTTCGATACCCCACCGCAGTGCATAAGCCTTAGGTGGGTTTTGTTATTTCATCAAATAAAACTCGTGCAATTGCAAACTTTTATTAATTTGAGGTTTTGTAAGAAGCAGTAAAATAGCTCAAAGAAGAAAAAACGTTTCACGAAACAGTGCGGCAGGTATGTTTGGGTCATGATACTTATTCCCTCGCCTTCGCTATTTTACCGTAGAGCGCACCGCTGGTCTGGCAACCATTCAGCCAATTTTACCGAATTGTTTGTTGTTGGTAACTGATGCGCCAAATTTACCAATTTTTGTTGTTGGTAACTGATGCGTCAATATGCTGCGGTCCGTGCTCGTTGACGAAAAAAGGGGCAGTTTGCTATCATCGCTGACCTCTTTTACGCTTGGGCGTCAGTATAAAACGTCCACAAATGCAGCGGTAACGTTGAACAGGGCGCAGGCGAGTCGCACACAGCAAGCATGCAGCGGTGCCCACAGAATGTGCTTCAAACACACGGCTGGCGAGCCGTTCGTAGCGCGGCGAGCAGATGGTAATAATAACAAAAAGACGGTGAGAAAACAAGCAAGCAGCACACCGCAGGGGTGGTGTTGCTCGTAGTCGTCGTATGCGCCCGATCGGCGAAAGCCACAGTGCAACGATGAAGGGTTTCGTTTTCGGCGTCGGCCCCGACAGCAGATTGCAGACGACAGGGGAGAATATTTCCACCCCGTTTCGGTGTTTCGTAGAGGTCGTACAGAGGGCGCTACGTGTAACGAGCTAAAGGGAGAATCTCGCTGGTCCGGGGGAGAAAACCCTCGATTTCCTCCTTTTTTCTACCCTTTTTTCTTAGAGTGCACGCGCGCACCGCCAGGTGGTCCGCCACCTCATTGCCCGGAACGCCAGCATGTCCCTTGATATGGTACAGAAACACCTGCAGCCTATTCGAAAGGGTAGCATAAATAGACCTGATATCTTCAATTTCATTACTACGCGTGCGTAGTAATGCTAGCGCCATCAGCAATAAGAGACAGTCGGTGTACAAATGCGCAGGCTGCACCGTGTGGTATCCGAGAAGGTATATCAAAGCCTCTCTCAACGCCACAAGTTCGGCAGCAAATGCGCTGCCAGCCGACAGCGGGCCTACACAAGACGGCCCGTGTGCGTGTAAACCACGAAGGCTGTCCCCGCCGACAGACTCGAGAACGCAACGTCGGTGTACACGTGCAGGCCCGGCCTCCGCGCGAGACGCCTCGCCTCTGCAGTGGTCAACCTGTCAAACGGACAAATCACCCGGTCCGCCGGGTGAAAGTGCCAGGGATTGAAAGGCGCCTGCACATCCGTCGACTTGACATTAATGTGGCCGTAGGAGACGTCCTTACGTAAGTGGGACGCCAGGAAATGCAACCGGCAAGCGGAGAGGGTCTCGCAAATTGACGGGATGCCTGTTAATGCGGTCCTCACAGTTTGAACCGCTCCCGTCAGCGCAAGTAACGGAAGGCGCTGAATTGATTTGAGTCGACTTCGGAGGTAAATGGTAGGGGAGGGCGACCACCATGCCGGAGAGGCATAGGTGGTTACTGGCTCCACGAGCTGGACGTAAAGCCGTCGGAGGCTATCAGGAGGGAGTTTATAGTGCATGTTCATGAATGCAGTTATTTTAGGGACTACCACCTCAATTTTGGTTTTCAGGTAGCTAAGGTGAGGCATGCAGGTAAACCAGGGGTCCAGAACGACTCCAAGAACTTTCAGTTCTTTTACACGTTGGAGACTAATTCCAGCTAACCGGAAGACGTCGCGCCATACTGACTCTGCCATTAGGGAATAACATATAGGAGCACTTGGCAGGATTTAGGCGGACTTTTACCATGCCGGCCCACTGGGATATTTTGGCCAAGGCGAGCTCTGCTAGGCTCTCTAGCTCTCTCCTCTGGGTCCCGGAAACCACGAGAAGAGTGTCATCCGCATAGGCCTGCATGCACGTGCACCCCGGGCGGAAACGATATGTCGAGAAGTCCGTTCAAGACAATATTCCATAAGAGAGGGCTCAAGGGAGAGCCTTGTAGACTACCGATTGACTGCTCCGCGAATACTTCCCCCTCCCTCGATCTGAACACCACCGTTCGCTGGCTTAGAAAAGAACGTAGAAGCCGGAACCGGTTGGTCGGGCAAGAATGCTGCCGGAGAAAATTTAGAACGGTGGAGTGCCACACCGAGTCAAATGCACCCTGAAAGTCCAATGAAATTATTACGGAGTCAAGGGAATTTTGACGGCGAGCTTGTAGAATTTCGCGGAGCTGAAATAAAGCCAATGTGGTGTTTTTGTTGTGAGTAAAACCAAGTTGTGCCGGGTGATGGAGCTTTTGTTTCGCCATAAAGAAATAGATGCGAGAGAAGAGTAGTTTTTCGAGCAATTTGCCGAAAACCGATAGCATGCAAATCGGGCGGTAGGAGGCCGGAGCTTCGGGGGGGGCGGCCAGGCTTCAGTAAAAATACCACCTTTGACCGTCTCCAGGCGGCGGGGAAATGACCCAGACGCAACGCCGTGTTGAATACAAAAAGAAAAAACTGTGGGTGAGCCTTGTAAAATTCTTGTATAAACTGCGGTGAAAGGTCATCCAGCCCAGGAGCGGAGCGGACGCGGATGCTCCGCACGGCCGCACCGACCTCGACAGATGTAAATGGTCGGTCGGAGGATGCCGCAATGTAAGGCGCCCCCGCCAAACAACTCTCCGCGCAGTGCAATGGGTCGTCTGTGGAAGGGTCGTCGGCTTTAATCTGTGCGTCTAAGAGAACTCGGGCCGACTGCAGCTGGGATGAAGTCATTGAGCCATCAGGTTTCAGCAGAGGCGGGAGGATAATAGGAGGCCGAAATGCCAATTTGAACGGGTCACCAAATAAGAACTTTTTGGAATTTTCAGTGCAAAACTGCCGCATCTATGAGTCTTTTGGTTTAGCTATTCTGCACTTATACTTTCGGAGGGCCGAATAATACATATCTTTACGAAGTAATCGTTCAAGAGGATCTCGAGCACGCTGAAACCTGCGGCCCAATGAACTCACCCAGGACCGATCTCGAGCTATTTCTGCAGACCACCACGGTTTGGCCTGCGGGTACACCTTGACCGTCTGAACATTCGCCGCCTTTAATGAATTGAAGATATCGTAGAAGTGATCCACGACTAGATCAAGCGACTGCGGATCGTTTAGCTCGCATCGCATGACCCGGCCGAACCATCGCTCTCCAGCGATTGAGCACACAACAGCTGTTCATACCCGCCCGCGTCAAGCGCTTACAGGTAGGAAGCCAGTTCGAACGAACTGAAAAGGCTATGTACTTATGGTCGGATAAGGTCGGCGTATCACACACTCTCCAATTAACCAGCAGGTTTCTCCAGGCGGATGAAAATATGATTAGGTCAATCCACGCCTCAGAGTAATCCGTCACAAAAGTGGGCGGAGAAGAGGGGTCATTGATTTCGTCCAAGTCGTTGGACATTAAAAAAATTCCCCGCATTTCCCCGAGGGGAAGAATGTGAAAGTGCGAATGCACGAGTTGAATTTGCGCGGTTCGGTAATGTTCGCGAAAGAGAGATCACACACACACACACAGAACTACAAAGAAAGATGCATTTATTCACAGACACCTATTTGTGTTGTCGTTGTACTTGATTGCTAGAGCGGATCTCAGCTTTGAAATTTCGTGTCAGTACTCCTTTAAGCGGGTGCATTAGCCCTTCTCACGCCCGATTCTTGGCCAATCCCCCACGTGGGTATGTGCCATGTCAGCGGCCAGGCAGCGCGCGCCCATCTCCCCCCGTTGCCAAGGAAGACGCGGAGATTCCTGGCCAATCCCCCACGTGGGTATGTGCCATGTCAGCGGCCAGGCAGCGCGCGCCCATCTCCCCCCGTTGCCAAGGAAGACGAGGAGCGCGCGCACCCGCAGCTGTTGCTATGCGGACGGCGGCGGACGCTTCAGGCTCGCTTAAGATGTGCATTCGCACTTAAAATTGGGCGACTTCGTTACCGCGAGAATCCATAGCGCTGCCGCCCCAGCGTGGGCTTTTAGCGTTAAAATCCCCCGCTATGATTACGTGCGGACATACGTTTGAAAGCAGTAATTGGTTACACAGGGACAAAAAATTCCCTCGCACTTCCCCGAGGGGGAGAGTGTGTAAGTGCGAATGCACGGTTGTTGATTGCGCGATTACGGTGGATATCGTGATCTTAATGAGTAGTCGAGAGATCACACACACGCACACAACTACAAAGAAAGATATTTCACTCGTTATTGGTGGTACCGTTGCCCGGTCCGCCATCATCGTTATCGAGATGCAGGACCAGCGACCGCTCTCGACGACGGCGCGCGCTCGACTAATACCCTCCTTTAAGCGGGTGCATTAGCCCTTCTCACGCCCGATTCCTGGCCAATCCCCCACGTGGGTATGTGCCATGCACAGACACCTATTTGTGTTGTCGTTGTACTTGATTGCTAGAGCGGATCTCAGCTTTGAAATTTCGTGTCAGTACTCCTTTAAGCGGGTGCATTAGCCCTTCTCACGCCCGATTCCTGGCCAATCCCCCACGTGGGTATGTGCCATGTCAGCGGCCAGGCAGCGCGCGCCCATCTCCCCCCGTTGCCAAGGAAGACGAGGAGATTCCTGGCCAATCCCCCACGTGGGTATGTGCCATGTCAGCGGCCAGGCAGCGCGCGCCCATCTCCCCCCGTTGCCAAGGAAGACGAGGAGCGCGCGCACCCGCAGCTGTTGCTATGCGGACGGCGGCGGACGCTTCAGGCTCGCTTAAGAAGTGCATTCGCACTTAAAATTTCTGAAATAGGTACGGATGGGGCGGCATAGACTGCTATTAATAAGAAGGAAAAAGACTGGGAGGTAAATTTCGTACCAACCACATACTGGGAAGTCATAATTGGGAAAGGGTCATAAGGAACAGAGTGAGTCAAAAGGAGAACTTTTGGGTCGGTTGGGTGAGCAAATTGTGTAATGTTATGGGGTAAGCCGGGTAGACGACCTGACCGAACGTAAGGGTCCCCGACCACGGCGAAGTGTACAGCCTGATTTTGAATAAAGTCGATTAAATGTCAAGTAGCCGATCAGGTATGATCTAGATTTGCCTGTAGAAATTTTAAACCCTCCAGCGACATCAGCAACGATATTGGCTCTGCAGGAGATTTCAGGCGGCTGCCGGGTCAATCCCCGGCCCCTCTCCGTAATCTGTGCGAGCACGTAGTCTCGCCACCCACGCCGAAACAGATGCACAGGTACTCGCTCCGAAGAAGTGGTTGTGTGGCCTTCTCCATTTGCGGCACTCGTTACACACGTAACTCGCGTGCTCGGCCAGCGTGCACTGTGAGGTTTCATGGTCAGCCGCACAGTTGTTGCCAACTACACCGTCAGCCTCACACCGAGCCGTGGCATGTCCGAGGGAGGAGCACTTAAAGCATGTCGGGACATAGAGGTTTTCCGTAAGGGAACAAGAGGTCCATCCAATATGGAGTCTGCGTTTTTGCCTGAGGGAGTTAAAAACCTGTGGCGAAACCTCAACGATGTGCGCCCTCGTGCCATGCCGTTCGGTAAATACCGTGCGATGATGAAAGTCCTCCGAAGAAATAGCCAGATCATTTTGGGAGTTGATTGGCTCAAGAGCATAGCCGGCACAACGGACGAGTCCACTCCGGAAATTTTTAACTGAGGGAGGCGTCTAACGGGCCTTCTGATTTCCAAAGCCGATCTGGTTATTGGGGTAGTGGTTATGGCGCGTTCTAAGTTATCGAGGTAACTTTTGGTCTTAGATGCGATCGTCAGACCTAAACGCGTGGGCCGGAATTGAACCGGGCCGACTCCGATTTCACCTGGGATGAATGTAGACTTTAGTAGCGTGGCGATGTCCTTTGCTGGTGACGACGAAGGGGCCGTTAGGCGAAGCTGGAGAGTGTGCTCCGGCCGGCCATCCCCAGCGACGGACGATGCCCGGGACGGGGGGGAGTAAGCCGGCGGAGCCCCCGGCGCCACGGCGCGATGCGCAAGTACATCCGCGTAGAGCGCATGAGCCCCCACGGCACCCCCATCCGCAGGGCGGGGAGGACAGTCCCGGAAGCCCTCCAGCTCCCGCCGAAGTTCAAGGACCTGCCCCTCGGCACACGACTTCCCTGCGGTAAGAGACATTATCAGGCGCTGCAACTTGAAATAGATTGCCATGACTTTCTCTCGCACGGAGCAGGGAACTTTATTCCTGGATTCACTGAGGAGGTTCAGGAGGGATAAACCGAGGGCCGAGCAGTCCTCACTAGGCAAATCCCCACTAATGGGGGATTGGCCCCCACACCGCCATCAGAGGGATTGACCGAAGGCACCGAAGCGCCCCCCAAGCCAGAGCGGGGGGATTTGCCTGGGCCGCCGTTTCAGCCGCATCCACTGCCGCAATAACTGAAGCTGCCTCGTCTGTTGATATCGAGCTGCATGTGGGCGACGCCGAACGCGGAGGCAGCTGACCCGCCTCCATGCAAAAGCAAAACAAGGAGCTGAAGCTGCGCAGCACGCTTAGCTCAACATACCCCTAGACTAACCTCACTCGGGGCAGCAGTTAAGCCTAATTGCGAACGCAGACCGCGGAGTCTAAAAAACCCACATTTCTCGTGGCCGCTCCAGTTCGGGCGGAGGCCTGACACGTTAAGGAGCCTGGCGAAGCCATGGAAACAAGCCATGGAAACAAGCCATGGAAGGAGCCATGGAAACAAGCACAGCTGTGGCTTTCCACAGGAAGGTCCCGACGCTGGTCCGGGCTCGGCCGCACCGCTCTTTACGGCGGCGAGCCTCGCCCAGTCCCGGTGCAGTGCCATTCCGGCTTCTGGACCCCAGCCGGACCGGCTCAGCCTCAGAGCTGAATTTGTGGTCATTCACGAGGGCAGGCGTAAAGCGGTGAAACAGGCGGGGAAGGAGGCATACAGATTGCGCATTGGAAGCCAAGAGATTTCAAGAAAACCGTCGATCAGAATTCTGGGCATGCACCTGGACAATAACTGTACCGCCTATACCTGGTTCCAAAGGACATTAAAGACGTGCAAGCAAATTCTTCACGTTCTCAGACGTATTTCAAACCGTACTAGAGGTGTCAAGGAAAGGGAAATGCGGCAGATTGTGCACGCATTGCTAGTACCGCGCATTGTGTACGGACTTCCTTACCACCCGGTCAATCGCACCCAGAAGCTTGCACTCGAAAGGCTGCTCAACGAAGCACGATGCATTGTCACGGGGCTTCCCCGCTACACCCGCCTCGAAGCGCTGAAGAGCTGCAGCCTTATTAACGATTTGTCCGAGATTACAGACACGCCCCCGCACGGGGCACCTTGAGCAATCTTGGTGACGGTACTGGCGATACCGCGGACCCCGAGCCCCCAAACATACGCTGGATCCAACCGTGGCAATGTGTTTATAGGTGAAGGGTTAGAAACCATGAACGGTGGCCGTAGGAGCCCAGGTCAAGCTCCGGCGGATGGGCTCCCTGTCTGTTCACCAGGCAGGGAGCTCCGGGACCTCTTTGGCTACCAGGGTAAGGTCAAAGAAGAAAGTACCCCCGTCTCCCTGCTTCCCAATGTATCATATGGCATTTTCCAAACCCCCCCCCAAACGTGATCGGCCCCCGAAAAGGGGCCGCACCGAAGCTTCATTCCCACCCTTGCCAACAATTGCATCCCAAAAGCCAGATAACTATCCGCGCTTCTTGATTGTTGAATCTCTTGACAAGTCAAATCCCATCTCCTCCCAGTCAGTGTTCCTTATCACCAAATTCCTTGAAGGCATCCTTGGCAAGTCTTTCCAAGCCAAGAAACTGAGAACCGGTGAAGTTCTGGTCGAGGTGAACACTCACCAGCAAGCCACAAGCCTCCTTACCCAGAATCGCATGGCAGATCTGGACAGCAGAGTCACACCCCACCGTAGCCTCAATAGCTCTCAGGGTGTGATTTCTGAGCCAGATCTGATAAATGAGACGGAAGCCGATCTGCTCGAAGGTCTGAAAGGCGAGGGCGTGACGGCAGTGAGGCGCATCACCATGCGGCGAGATGATAAGCAAATCATGACAAAGCATATAATCTTGACATTTGACCGTTCCACACTCCCCGAATCCATCAAAGCAGGTTTCATTCACTGTTCTGTCCGGCCTTACATCCCGAACCCGCGGCGCTGTTTCAAGTGCCAACGGTTCGGGCATGGCACCACCTCCTGTCGCGGCAAAACAACGTGTGCAAAATGTTTATCCCAAGATCATGATACAGATAACTGCCAGGCTCAACAATTAATGTGCAGCAACTGTCATGGACCTCATGCTGCGTACTCCCGCACGTGTGAAAGGTTCCAGATGGAAAAGAAAATAATAAATCTCAAAATCACTGAAAACATCACCTTCCCAGAGGCGCGGAAGAGGTTCGCCTCTTTTCCCCTGGGGAGGTACGCCGACGCAGCTCGCCGGGGGGCGGAGCGGCGTCTTGTTTCGGCGGGGACCCAGTACCGAGAGTCGGACTTGGTCCCGCCCCCGCCCCCCCCCTGGGTTGCCTCTTGCAGCCCAACCCGCCTCCGCACCGCTCGCTGAGCCAGCAGCGGCTGTGGTGGCATCCACGTCCGGTGGGGATGCTGCTGCACCCACCGTTTCCTCCTATCCACCGGCCCGAAGCACACGCAAGGGCCCGGACGAGATGGAGACGGAGGCAGTCGCAGCGACCCCCGCCCCTGCCTCACTGCCTGTGCCATCTGTCGTGCTCCCCACGCCTTCGGCACTGGCAGCGCAGTCAAAGAACGCCCGAAAGGGTACCACGTCAAGGGGGCCCAGTCCGCTGGGCACCCACTTGCCATCAGATGACGACATGGACGTCGAGCCCTTCCGGCTTTCATCGCAGCGGAAGGAACGGGCTGCGACGTCCAGGTCAGTAGAGAAGGCCAGAAAGCCCCTCCCAAGAGTGCAAGCCCCGAAAGACCCTACATAATCACTCTCCAGTAGCTCTATCACATCATAATGGGAAGAGAAAACATAGTTCAATGGAACTGCAGAGGCCTTCTGAATAATCTTGACGACGTGCATGAGATTCTGCATGCCAACCAGCCAAGTTTAATGTGTGTCCAGGAAACACATCTGAATTCCAAACACACAAATTTCTTGAATAGTTACCTGGTATACAGGAAAGACAGGGATGGCTGCACACACTCTTCTGGCGGTGTGGCCATAATCGCCCGAAAATCCTTAGCATGCCACCCTGTCACCTTGAAAAGCGTCCTTGAGGCTGTAGCAATACGCTTAATAATATTTAATAGGTTGATAACGGTATGCTCCATCTACATTCCTCCTGATGTTACTCTTTTGAACTCTGACTTCGAGGCGCTGGTTGACCAGCTGCCCGAACCGTACATTCTAACAGGCGACCTTAATGCTCACAATTCTCTTTGGGGCTCTTCTCGTACGGATGCCCGGGGTCGCCTGATAGAGAGGTTTCTTACATCCTCTGGAGCATGCCTTTTCAACAATAAACAGCCTACATATCATAACATAGGACACAACACATACTCATGTCTTGACTTGGCTATTGGTTCGGCAATTCTCTTTCCATGTCTTGAGTGGGGTGTGGCCACGGACCCATATGGTAGTGACCATTTCCCTACTTCATTAACGTACATAGGTACAGGCCCGAGCAGTCCATCTTCCCATAAAAGGTTTAATGAAGCAAGAGCTACCTGGAATACATTTACAGAGACGTCCCAACTACACCACACATCCATAGGACACCTACACATTGAAGAAGCTACCCAACTGCTCACGGCGCACATCCTCGACGCCGCCGAAAAGTCCATTCCCCACGCCTCTGGTGCCCCGCGCAACCAGCGGAGGCCGTGGTGGAATGAGGACTGTAGGCGAGCGCGAGAGGCCCAGAACAAGGCGTGGGGTGTCCTCCGTCGGTACCCCACGTCGGGTAACCTCATTTTGCTCCAACGGGCCAAGGCGTTAGGAAAACGTGTGCGCCGTGAGTCAAAACGAGAGAGTTGGCGTTCCTTCATAACATCCATCAACTCCTACACAGACACACGGAAAGTATGGACGAGAATACGCAAACTCAAAGGACAACAAACTCACAGCCTGCCTCTGGTCAGCACTGCAGGGGACACACTCGAAGACCAGGCTGACACACTCGCACAACACTTCCAACACGTGTCCAGTTCAGCACACTACACGAACACTTTCCTGAAGTATAAAGCCTCTTGTGAAAAGAAGTCCCTACACGACAACAACAAATCACAGATTTCTTACAACTCCTTGTTTTCACTACATGAGCTGAGGGCTGCTCTGAGCACGTGTAAACCCTCAGCTCCAGGCCCAGACAACATTACATACACAATGATACAACATCTACACGCAGACACACTTGAAGCACTTCTACATCTATATAATAAAATATGGCTTTCGGGGCACATTCCACACTCTTGGAGGGAGGCCATTGTAGTGGCTTTCTTGAAGGAGGGAAAGGACCCGTCGTTCCCCTCAAGTTACCGTCCAATAGCCCTGACCAGCTGCCTGTGCAAGCTCTTCGAGAAGATGATCAATCGCAGGCTTGTGTACTTCCTCGAGTACAATGGTCTTCTCGAGAGCTGCCAGGCAGGCTTTAGGGTGGGGCGATCGACGAACGATCAACTGGTTGCACTTGACTCATACATCAACGATGCCTTCGTGCATAAGCAGTACTGCTTAACTGTCTTTTTCGACCTCGAGAAGGCCTACGACACCGCTTGGCGTTATGGGATACTTAGTGACCTCAGGTCATTCGGTGTTTCGGGTAATATGTTGAACACCCTTGTTAGTTATTTGTCGGAGAGAGCGTTCAGAGTAAGAGTTGGTTGTGCACTTTCAAAGGTTCACGTCCAAGAAAATGGCGTGCCACAAGGTGGCGTGTTGAGTTGCACTCTCTTTATCGTAAAGATGAACTCTCTTGGAAAGGCACTGCCACCAACAATCTCTTATTCTATGTATGTAGACGACGTGCAAATATCTTTTAAATCATGTAATATGTCAATATGCGAACGTCAAGTCCAGCTTGGTGTCAAGAAGCTTGCCGGCTGGGCAGACAAGAATGGGTTTAAATTGAATCCTGCAAAAAGCTCCTGCGTTGTGTTCTCCAGGAAGCGCGGGGTCCATCCGGACCCAGACATTACTCTGAATGGCGTGTCGCTTCCTGTGAACAAGGAGCACAAGTTCTTAGGTGTTGTGTTTGACCAGAAACTCACATTCATTCCACACATCAAGAAACTTAAACATAAATGTCTGAAAACAATGAATATACTTAAGGTTCTCTCCCATCAATCGTATGGTTCCGACAAACAACTCCTACTACGGCTCTATACTGCTTTGGTTGGGTCTCGTTTAGACTATGGTAGTGTGGTATATGGGTCGGCGTCTAAAACAGCGTTGCGAATGCTTGACCCAGTGCTACACTTGGGGCTACGGCTTGCGTCGGGTGCTTTTCGTACTAGCCCTGTTGAGAGTCTGTATGCCGAGTGTAATACGTGGAGCCTTGAGAACCAACGGACGTACATGGACTTACTTTATGCTTTTAAAATTTCATCGCTGAATAACCATCCTTTTTATCCTGTCTTTAACGACACATCCACATCTGTGCTTTTTGTAAATCGCCCATCCGTTCCTCTGCCCTTTTCACTTCGAGTGAGAGAGCGAGCCTCGGATCTGAGCGCTTCGTTTTTAGACGTGTACAGATCATCCTTTTCAGACATTTTACCTCCTTGGAAAGTTCGTCCTGTTTCCTCCGACCTTTCTTTTATGAAACTTGACAAAAATCGGCTACCGCGAGCTGCTATACTGCAGCACTTTCTGTCTCTGCAGTTTAAATACCCACTTGCAGAATTTTACAGTGACGCGTCTAAAACCTCCACCATGGTCTCCTGCGCTGCTCATGGTCCGAATTTCAGTGCAGCCAGAACCATGAGCGTCCACACAACAATTTTCTCAGCAGAAGCATATGGAATTTTATTGATTGTACGACACATACTTGAAAATCAAATTCCAAAGTCTATCATCTACACAGATTCCTTGAGTGTTGTTCGCGCACTGTCATCGCATACACCCCCCAAAAACCACATAGTTAATCTTGTATTTAAATCTATCATGTCTGTGTATGCGCAGAAGCATCAGCTGCTCCTCTGCTGGGTCCCAGGACACGCTGGGATCGCTGGAAACGAGTTGGCAGACGAGAGGGCAGCTGCTGCTGCACTCAGGAACACTGTAGACATAACAACCGTACCATATACAGACCTCAAGCCACACGTAAGACAACACTTGCGTAGAACATGGCAAACACACTGGGATGAACAGACAGACAACAAACTACATGTAATAAAGCCACACTTGGGACGGTACACATCTGACTCACACAACAGACACACGGAAGTCGCCTTGGGTAGGCTGCGGATAGGGCACACGCATGCGACGCACTCGTATCTGCTGACGGGATCTTCTAGACCCCAGTGCAGCAGGTGCGGAGAGGCCCTATCCGTAGTGCACATACTAATCACATGCAAGGCACTTCACACAACACGACACAAACACTTCAGAGAACTTTACAGACAACATATTCCCCTACATCCATCGTTTTTTCTAGGTAACGAAGCCATTGTTTCCGTGAAACGTGTGTTTGAGTATTTGTCAGAAGTCAAGTTTTTAAACCTCATTTCCTATCGCGCATCATGAAATCTGGCCCTATACACCAGCCATGCTCATTGTAGTTTTGTGACTTTACTTTTGTTTTTGCTGATTTTACTTGGTATTTAAGGTTTCACCCCTATCATCGACTATTGTTTTGGCGCTCTTTGCCCCAGTTGGCCTTGCGCCATAAACATCCAACGATCATCGATTACAGACACGCACCGGCACAAGCAAGAAGTTCGGCTTCGTTCGACAGATGCTGGCCGTGACACCCTTCGCCGTCTGGGCTATAACAGTAGTGGCCTACCATTACTCCCGCGACGCACACCTCCGTGGGAGTACATTACCATTACAGATGGCAAGCCACTACCCGCCCACATGGGACCTCACCACGGCGGTCGAAGAGCAGCCCATGCGAAACGTCACGCCCGCTCCACACAGGCGGCATTCAGGCACGAGCGTGCCATCTACACGGATGTGGCCATGCCCACTACGGTAGACTCGCACATTGTGTACGCCACGGCCTGGTTCGACGAGACTACTGGACTTCAAGGTCGCCGTCACCACGTCGGTGTCACTCCGGCCCACAGCACACAAGCTGATCTGCAAGCTATCTGTGACTATCTCGACGCAGCTCTCCAGGAAGACCTAACAAGCTCCCCTGTACATTACCATGTGTACACAGACTCACAGGCAGCGTATCCAGCCTGTGCCAATGTGCAGTTCACCAGCCCCGTCACCGAAGTCATTCGCCGCAACGTTCTGAAACTCCGGGCATCGGGCAACGGCTTCACATTTCACTGGGTTCCAGTACACTGCGGCATCCCTGGAAATGAGAAAGTGCACCGACTAGCACGCGCACAGGAGCCCCTCCCCACTCGTGGCTACGGCGTCCTTGCCCGTCCCTCAAGAAAAAGCCTATCCCACGGCTTTACGGCAGCTTAGTCAAACGCGCCGGACAGCTTACCTCGTAGCCATGGCCAACCCCCTCCAGATCCCTGCAGTTCCTTCCCGTGAGTTCTCACGGCGAGAAACTGTGATCATCCGACGGATTCAGACGGGAACACTGCTCACACCGTTTTTGCTCCACCGTTTTCATCGCCGTGGGGCCGCTCCCAGAGTCCCGAGCACCTGCAACACTTGCCATACCAGGGCAGACCTACAACATCTAGTGTGGACTGCCCCCGCTACAGTATTCCTCGGTACCGTGCCCTCACCAACGTGCGACTTGGAAACTGGCCCACGTCTCTCCAGTCCTGGTCCTGTCCGCCACCAAAAGCTCCTGCTGGGTACGTTACTAGCTTGTGGCGCGCCCTGCTGCTTTTTCTGTTGGACCCCGCAGCACCAGTCGTTGGCGACCGGCTTTGTGGCGACGCGCAAGACAGTACGGTGGCTATGACTCCAGGCGACCATAGTGTTGCGTCCAGGCCGCTGACGCAGTGAATGGCGGCATTATCCTTTCCCACTTTCCCCTTCCCTACCAATCCCCTACCGACCCATCTATCCATAGCAGCGCTCAAGCGCAAGAAAATGGAATAAACGTGTCTTCAATCAATCAATCAGGCAGGGGGCGCGTGAGCACTGCGAAGGCGGGAAATTTGGATTGCATGGGGTGGTAGCAGTAAGCGGATAACGGTGGTACAGCCCATTATGGCGAATCACTGCTCTGCACTTCCGACAGCTTCCACATTGAGTGCAACGGCTTTAATTTTTACAACAGTGTTGCTGCCAGAATCTCGCAGAACTGATATTGGTATACCGGCGAACTCTCCAACTACGACTGGAAAATCATTAGCCAAGATAAGTGTTTTCGCTTTTTTCTGGGGGCTTTCAAGCTGAATGGTTGCCGGATCTTCGCGAAAATGTAAGATAGAAGGAGCGAAGTGGATCCGCCGCGCTCGGTTTACATTTACGGCACAGGCTACTTGCCTGTGCCGTAAGTCGGTTTACTTGCTCTACGGATTCCTTTGATCGACAGTTTTCAGCATTATGGCTGGGCTTGCAACATACAAAGCATTGAATTTTAGGGGCCCACATGCGCCAGCAAGGCGCACGGTGTCCAATATCCGATGGCATATGAAGCATGTGGGAGCTTTTTTGGCAGGCCCCAAGTGCTCGTTCCGCCCTGATTTTTTTTTTTAATGCGGAGCATTTCTTAGGCTCGCGATGTCACTCGTCGATGTTGTCGGCGCCGTCCACACGCTCACTGCGCATGCGCGTCGCGTCGAGGCGCAGGTGCGCGTCTCTCCCCCGTACCCTCCTCGCTCTCAACAACAGGTGCGGCGGTGCGGGAGGAGCGCGTGTACCCCGTGCGCTCCGTCGCTCTCAACAACAGCTGCGGCGGTGCGGGGGGAGCGCGTCTGTGCGCGCATGCGTCGTAGCTACCCGTGCGCTGCGTCGCGCTCAACAGTAACGGCGGCAGGGCGTGTACACGTGATAACGGCGTGGTGGGTGCGTGGAAAGTTCGCGCGCTTGTGCACGGAAGTGTGCGCCTGCGCGTCTCTCCCCCGTACTCCTCTCCCTCGAACGCGGGCGGTGTGTATATAAGCGGCGGAGCGCGCGTTCGGAATTCAGTCAAGGGCGTCTTTGCTTGGCTTTCGCTTGACTTGACGCTTTGCTTGACGGCACCGAACAATAAAGACAGACTTTAACTTTACACTTCTTGCCTTCGCTTCTCCTTCATCCAACAGATAAGAATAATAAAGACGAATAACAATTAACCATTCTCAAACCATACCCAATTACGCAACATTCACGCGATACCCCCCCCCACTCTGCGACGCATTTACTCGAGTTCCCCCCGTGGGAAGATGCGGGCGGGTTTTTTTTGCCGCCTTCCATATCTGGACTCAAGTTCTCCATTGACTGAGCTTCCAGGTAACGGTCGCATACATCTGCCATATCACTTGTGGTTTTAACGCCACGTTCCTTGAGAAATACTAAACGCTTTGAGTGGCAGCATTTCGAAAACTGTTCTGCGATCATTTTGTCGCGGCGTCCTTCAAACGTCTTCGGTACCCCTGCTGTTTCTATCCACCGATCAAAGTAACCGGAAAAGCGGGAAATGAACTGCATTCCAGTTTCTTCATCTTCGGTCTTAGTATTTCTAATCTTATCGTTGTATCTTTGGGCTGTGAACCGGAAACGGCAAAGGAGGGCTAACTTAACCTTCTGATAATCGAGGAAGTCCTCAGGAGTCATCCTACCCGCCGCGGTGGCTCAGTGGCTAAGGCGCTGCACTGCTGAGCACGAGGTCGCGGGTTGGATTCCCGGCCGCGGCGGCCGCTTTTCTGATAGAGGCGAAAAGCCAAAACGCCCGTGTGTACGAGATTTCGGCGCGCGTTAGAGATCCCCAGGTGGTCAAAATTAATCCGGAGCCCTCCATTGCGGCGCGCCTCATCGCCTGCGTTGCGTCGGCGCGATAAACCCTACAATCAATCAAATCAAAATCAGGAGTCATCCTACCGATTGGAGTGAGCGCTTCTCCAGTCAAGCACATGCTCAGTCCAACTGCCCATTTGTCTTGAGGCCTGCGCTGCGCAAGGGCAACCCTTTCGAATCGCAATAGGTAGGCATCCAGATACTCTCTGCGAACACCAAATGTAGGGATAAACTGGTGCGGGCATATCGGCGTCAATGATTCTGAAGCACTTGTGCTGTTAACGCGGATCCTTCCCCTTGCGGATTATTCCTGGACTCTTCCTGAAGTCTCAGTTTTAAGGAAAGATTCGCGTGTTCGCGTTTCAGACTCGCCTGTTTGCGTTCGTCCGCCGCTTTGGTTGCCTCGCGCTCAGCCGCCCTTTCCTCTCTCAAACGAATTCTGTTCGGATCTAACAAATTCCCGCGCGCAGTTCCGCATCTTTTAGTCCTAGCTGATTTCCGACTGTCATTATCTTCTCAAGCTCCATGTCTAACTTGTGCTTCGTTGATCCCAAGTTCTAGTTTTCCCTCTTCCAGATATCAGCGAAGAGGTCCTGTCGCGGACGCCACTTGTGGTGGTCTGGGCGGCGAGACTTTGAGAGTCGCGTCACAGAAGAGAGACAGGAGCTTGAGACGGGCGTAAAGGACGGGGACTAACATTTATCTGGGCTAGACGATTGATGAAACAGACGTTACGATTACAAGCAGACTGCGATATTAAAGTCAATTCTAAAAACACCAAGCTCTTAAAGGCGTAAAAGGAATAACAGTTCCCAGTTCAGATTATGTCTCACGTGGCGAAGTCGATGCTGAGGCGTTGAAAGCCAGTGATTGTCGGCGCCCTCTCGGCAGGTGTCCCGGGGTGCACCACTTCGGACAGCCGATGCCGGCGATTGAATGCGCGGTCACCTACTACGCACGCCTGGCAGGCATGGCAGCCAGGCTGAAGCTCCAAGCCTCGTCCCAATGGCCTCGGTAGATCCCGGTTACTGCAAAGCGGAAGTCTCCTTCAGAAGCCTTGCTCTCTTGAATTCCATGCTCTTCCGTCACCAGCCACGATTTTCTCCCCCTCTTCTTCTGACGTCACTTTTATGCTTCAGCTATTCGACGCGAGATCGACATGTAGGTGGCGACAGCGTCGCGACCTACATGTCAATCTCGTGGATGCTCCGCTGAGCGGCCCGTAAGAATGCACACTGTGGGCGCGCTTCGTGCCTTTTTCCCGCCGTATGTGCGCACGAAAGGCGCAAACAAGGGTGTTATGCTGTAGTTCGGTTCCTCAACGTTCAATGTATACACAAGGATTTGTTCCATTGTCCCTGTCAGTTTTTGTGAACATTTAGTCCTCTGTTTCCATGTTCAGCTGGTTTTTCTAAACTTAAATCCAATGTATAGAATGGAAGCGCAGTAAGTCATTAATTCGCCAAAAAAGCGGCGACCCATCGAGAATCTCAGAATGGCCGTAATAGTTACAATTAACTTGTACACCGCGGCTCGTAGCAATTCTTTCCAGTAGTAGTAGTATCTGTTTGTTTTATGGCGCAAGGGCAACGATGGCCAAAGAGCGCCAATGCAATGGTTGATCATTTTGAATGATGTTTTAATAAAATGGTGCTGTAAATGTGACGATTTTAAGAGAGGTTAGTGTGGGGGGTGTATACAGCCCCTCATTTAAAACAGCAATAAAATTGGGGAAATGGGAATGGCAGGGTAAGAATGTAAAAAATAAATAGACACTCATAGCGTCCTCCCACTCTGAGGGGCCCCGAGGTTACACATGGTATGATATGCGGTTTAAAAAGCCAATGTCTCCCAGGTAAGCAAAAAGGCGTTTACTTGGAATTAAGGGTTGATCAGCTAAAAACATCGAGGGATGAAGAGGAATCATGTGAGTGTAGAGTTCCCGGAAGTGCTTTTTCCTTGCCTTGTGGAAGTACCCACACTCAACTAAGACATGGCTGACGGATAGGCGATGTCCGCACCTGTCGCATTGTGGCGGTGGTTTGCCCTGCAGAAGGTGCGAGTGAGTAGCGTATGTATGACCTATTCGTAATCTGCACATGTATACTTCCGTTGTTCTGTTGTGTTTTTCTGTGTAGTAGCTGCCTAATTGGGGTTTTATAGTGTGGAGTTTGTTATCTGTCTGAGTGTCCCAGTGTTGCTGCCAGCGTTGTCGGATTGCCTTTCGAATGAATGGTTTCCAGTCAAGATAGGGAAGCTGCTGAACGTCGACGCTGCAGCGAAGTGCTGCCGCAGCGGCGCTCTGGTCTGCGAGTTCATTACCAGGAATGCCACTGTGTCCAGGCACCCAACACACGACTATGACCTGTTTTAAAGCGTAGGCTGCCATTATCTCTTTAACTAACCTATTCAGCACAATGTTCCTACTTGGTTTTCCATAATGCAGTGCTGTCACAACACTCAATGAGTCTGTGTATATAATGGATTGTTGTGTCTTTGTTTGTATTATGTGTTCTAGCGTAATTAATATAGCATGTGCCTCAGCCGTAAATATACTTGTGTTTCTGTTTAGTGTCCTTGTGCTGGCAAAGTTGGGACCGTGTGCAGCACATGCCACAGCAGTGGCAGTTTTGGAGGCATCTGTGTAAAAGGCAGTGTACGGGAATTTGTTTTGCAAGTGCAGGAAGTGTTGTCGGATGAGTTGTGCGGGTGAATGTTTTTTGTAAATTTCCTTGAACGACATGTCACAGGTGACAGGGCGCAGTTGCCAAGGCGGCATGAACTCAACGAAGTCAGCTTTGTAAGATTCTGATAAAATAACCCCAAGTTCCTCCGCATCCACCTTCACTCGGATAGAGAAAGGCAGAGGAAGCGACGGACGGCTCAAAAACAGCCTTTCGGACGCTTTGTTTTCAAGAATAGCATTTAGCGGATGACTATTTAAGGATGTTGCCCTTACGCAGTACAAAAGTGCCATGTATGTACGCTGGTGCTCTAAGCACCACTGATCCGTTTCTGCATAGAGGCTTTCAATAGGACTCGTCCGGAAAGCCCCGGACGCCAGGCGGAGCCCCAAGTGCAGCACTGCGTCCAGCATTTTTAGAGCTGTTTTTGAAGCAGACCCATACACTACACTTCCATAGTCTATACGGGACCTGACAAGACTGTTAAAAACACGTAAAAGGCATGTTGTATCTGCACCGTATGACTGGCGGGAAAGGACTTTTAAGATGTTCATAGTCTTCATGCATTTCATTTTAAGTTGTTTAATGTGTGGGATGAATGTAAGTTTATCATCTAAAACTACTCCAAGAAACTTGTGTTCTCTTTTTACGGGTATGTCAACTCCCTTAAGTTGTATGGTTGGTTGCAGATGGATCCCACGCTTCCTGGAAAAGAGAACACAAGTGCTTTTCTGCGGATTTAGGATAAAACCATTTTTGTCTGCCCACTTGGCTAGTCTGTTCACAGCAACTTGGATCTGCCGTTCACAGATAGAGGAGTTGCATGACCTGAAGCTGATGTGAACATCGTCTACATAGATTGAATAAAAAATGGTGGGTGGCAGTGCTCTCCCTAACGTATTCATTTTTACAATGAAAAGTGTGCAGCTAAGTACTCCACCCTGGGGAACGCCATTTTCTTGTGTATACGTCCTGGATAATGCTGCACCAACTCGTACCCGGAATGTTCTATCTGATAAGTAGCTTTCCAGTGTGTTCAACATGTTTCCACAAATGCCGAAAGATTTAAGGTCATGCAGGATGCCATACCGCCAAGTGGTGTCATAGGCCTTTTCGATGTCAAAAAATACAGATATACAGTGCTGCTTATGGGCAAAATCTTCTTTAACATAAGATTCAACAGCTATAAGATTGTCAGTTGTTGACCTGCCCAAGCGAAAGCCTGCCTGGCAGCTATCAAGGACACCATGATATTCCAAGAAATAGATAAGCCGTCTATTGATCATCTTTTCAAAGAGCTTGCTCAAGCAGCTTGTCAAAGCAATAGGGCGATAGCTTGTCACAGAAGAGGCATCTTTCCCCTCTTTCAATATAGCCAACACAATTGCCTCTTTCCAAGCATGAGGAAAGTACCCAGCACACCATATCTTGTTGTACAAGAAGAGAAGAGTATTGAGGGTATCTATGTGCAGGTGCTGAATCATTGTGTATGTTATTTTATCAGCTCCTGGCGCCGAAGCACGGCATGTGTTGAGGGCTACCATAAGTTCCTGCAGCGAAAAAGGAGAGTTATACCCATCATTAGATTTCTTGTTGTCACGAATACGCTTTCTTTCAATAGATTCTTTGTATCGCAGGCATGTCTCAGTGTAGTGGGAGGAGCTGGAAATATGTTCAAAGTGCTGTCCCAGGGTGTTTGCTTGGTCTTCAAGTGTATTGCCAGTGGTGCTGACAAGAGGTGTGACATATGTTTTCTGCCCCTGCAGTTTCCGTATCCTGTTCCAAACTTTGCGCGCATCTGTATAGGAATTTATTGATGATAGAAAAGACCTCCAACTATCTGTTTTTGCCTGACGTCGGATTCGCCGTCCCATGGCTTTTGCGCGCTTGAAGGAAATTAGGTTTTCTGTAGTAGGATACCTGCGGAGGACCCCCCAGGCCTTTTTCTGAGCATTTCTGGCCTTCTTGCAATCGTCATTCCACCAGGGCCTCTGAAGATTACGTGTGGTACCGGAGGTCTGGGGAATAGAAACGCTAGCAGCATCAAGTATATGTGTTGTGATAAAGAAGCACGCGTCATCAATACCTAAGTGTGTTATTGATGTGTAAGTAAGTTTCGACATCTCTTTAAACGTTGCCCAGTCGGCACCAGCTTCTTTAAACTTTTCATGTGAAGTGTAACTGTAGGGGCATTTTTCTAAATATCTGAGGGTGACTGGGAAGTGGTCGCTCCCGTAGAGATTCGTACCCACTTCCAATTCGATGGATGGAAAAAGAACGGGGGAGCCTATAGCAAGATCAATGTGTGAATATGTGTGGTGTGCTATATTGTAGTATGTCGGCTGCTTTTTGTTAAAGAGACAAGCTCCGGATGACAAGAGAAAGTTTTCTATCAACCGGCCCCGGGAATCTGTGCGTTCCGATCCCCATAGTGGGCTGTGCGCATTAAGGTCACCAACTAGTAAAAACGGTTCTGGCAGTTGATCTATAAGGGACTCAAATTCGTAACTGGACAGACGATATTCAGGGGGAATGTACAGTGAGCAAATTGTTGTTAACTTATTGAATATAATTGCCCGAACAGCAACCGCTTCTAGGCCGGTGCGCAAATGGATAGATTGACAAGGGACAGCTTTTTGTATAACTATTGCCACACCACCAGAGCAGTGCGAGCAGCTGTCTCTGTCTTTTCTAAATACTGAGTATTGGTTTAGGAAGTTGGTATGCTTAGAGTTCAAGTGAGTCTCTTGTAAACACAGGAAAGTTGTTTGAGTTTTGTGTAGGATTTCATATATATCATCTAGGTTTTTAATTAATCCTCTACAGTTCCACTGCGTAACTATTTGTGATACCATAAATGTTTAAAGAAGATTTTGGCTGGTGAAGACTAGGGATGGATGTATCACCTACCACACTCAGGTATGATCTGGGCCAGTGACACGGGGGGCTGCTGGCTTTTTTCCCCGCCCCGCCATGGAGCGCTGTTCTTTCACCGCCTTTGGTGCTGGCCGAGACGGTGTCATGTCCATGTCCTCGTCTGAGTGCTGAGACAGCGACGAGATGGAGTCCTTGCGGCCTCCGACACGGAATATGTTCGAAGTGGTGGAAGGATTTCCTCCCACCATCGTTTGTTGCGTGTTGGACGCAGAGGCGGTCGAAGGACCCGCCACATCTACATCCATGGCCACCTGAGGTCTGGTAGCCGGAAGAAGGGGACCAACGGCAGAGCCGTCACTCCTGGCGTTCGTGGCCGACGCAACACTTGCGGGTGCCACAGGTGTTGCGTCAGCTGGTTGGGCTGCCTTAGGCAGCACCTTGGGGGGCTGGGGCGGCACCAAGTCTGCTTCGCAGTACTGGGTGGCCGCAGTGACAAGACGCCGCTCCGCCCCCCGGCGAGCTGCGTCGGCATACTTCGCAGAAGCAAAGGCGCTGAGCCTTTTCCGCGCTTCTAAGTAAGAGATGTTCTCGCAGACTTTAAGATTGAGTATTTTCTTCTCAAGTTTGAATGTTTCACACGTCCTTGAGTAAGCTGTGTGCGGCCCACTGCAGTTCGGACACTTAATCAAAGTGCCGTTGCAATTCTCTTTGGCGTGGTCGTGCTCTGAGCACTTTGCACACGTTAAACGCCCACGGCAGTTGTTAGTACTGTGCCCATAACGTTGGCACTTAAAGCACCGACGCGGGTTGGGGATATATGGTCGGACGGTACATCGAAGAAAGCCTGCATTCACAAATTCGGGTAAGGTACTGCGGTCAAAGGTGAGGACAACATGTTTGGTTTTGATTTCCTGATTTTCTCGACGCATAGTGATCCTCCTTACTGCAATGACGCCCTGGTCGCGCAGGCCCTCGAGGATGTCAGAGTCAGTTTCATTGCAGAGATCAGATTCGGATATCACACCTTGGGATGTATTTAGCGTTCGGTGGGGAGTGACTTTGACTTTCAGGTCGCCAATGAGGGTTTGTTCAAGAAGCTTTTTTGATTGTGCCGGGTTGTTTACTTCTACAAGGATCTCCCCAGAGGTCAGTTTCTTGGCTTTGTAGTGTTTTCCCACAACACGTTCAATGCACTTAGCTATTAAGAAAACGGATGTAGATGTTACTGGCTTTGTATTGTCTTCGGATGCAATGATCAAGAACCGGGGAAAGTTGTCAGGTATTTGGAATGATAGGGCAGGCAATGGGGGAAAGTTCGCTTCGGTGCGGCCCCTTTTGGGGGGCCGATCAGTGGGTTTAGAAAATTTTGAAAGAACCATGCAGCATGGAAAAAAAGCAGGGAACGGGGGTACTTCCTTCGCTCGGTTTACCCTGATGCCGAGAGAGGTCCCGGAGCTCCCTGCCTGGTAAACAGACAGGGAGCCCATCCGCCGGAGCTTGACCACGGCTCCGACAGCCACCGTTTGTGGTTTCTACCCTTCACCTTAAAACTCCTAGCCACGGTAGGATACAGCGTGAGTATGGGGGCTCGGGGTCCGCGGTATCGCCAGTACCGTCACCAAGATTGCTCAAGGTGCCCCGTGCGGGGAGCAATTCTTTCCAGACTATGGCTTTTACAAAAGGCATAGTCTGATAAAAGCCTCCAATAAAAGCGCAAATAGAAACAGATCAGGAAGCCTCGATCTCGGGAATTCAGTTTACAGCAGTTTCAATCGCTTTCACTGGTAGCATGACGCATTCTTGCATGGGCCCTGTAATGGTAACACTACTTAACTGCCCCGACATTCTTTCTAAGAGCTTACGATATTTTTTGTGTGTTCAAAAGGCAACATAAAATTACTGAATTTTGATCAGCGCAGAGATGTAAATGTAACCGCTCTAACGGGTTTAAATGAAATTTTCGCGACTCTGAAGGAATGTTTGATGAATAATGGTGTCGGACCACTTATTTACGGCTTTCGTCGCAAGTGAACTAGCGAATTGAATTGTCAACGCACGCAGTACAATCAACATCTCATGTTTCGCTAGGTTTTCGCAAAGTGACAAGCAGGTTTACAGTGTGCAAACCAAGCTTCTGGGACCTCACAGTGAGCACAAATTTTCTGTTACGGCTGCTGTGTTGACCATTTGCGTTCCTTTTAAAATCTAAACAAGTGCCTGCAACAGCGAGATGTGTTTGCATTCTTTTGCGTATAAGGTCGCTTACGAACCCTAAAGATGGCAAATTAATTGTTGCGCTGTTGCAGATGTATAAAAAGGTTTCCTTTTTATTTCTCGTTGCGAATAAGCGCAACGGGTTCCCGGTAACTACTTTGTTTTGTAAACTGAACATCGCCTCTGTCTTGGCATTTAATTCTTGAGGATTGGTTAAAAAAATGCAAGGATAAAAGTTTTCTGTGCATTTCGTTTTTTTTTTTCGGGAGGGGAGGGGGGTCTGTCAACGTTGCAAGAACTAGCAGCGAGAAGAGAACGCATGTAACGCGAAAAGCCAAACGTTGGTTATCAGTATTACTTACAATCGAAAGTACGCTAGGCGTCTGTAGCGGTGAAAAAGCAGTACTTCAACACGTATTTTAAAAACTCATTAACCCCCCCTTTAAAGGGGGGTTAATCAGTTTTTAAAATGCGTGTTTAAATAGTTTTTAAAATAAAAAAGGGCGAGCCACAATTCCTGGACAATCTCGGACCATTTGGTCCGAGATTGTCCAGGAATTGTGGCTCGCCTTTTTCAAAATTCTATTGAAAGCAAGCATTGAGGGAAAAAAATTAAAAAAAAACAGCGAGTCATGGCACACACCCCTCACACATGTGTGCAACAACGTGCATTATATTACTCGATTTTTCCTCTCTCTTTCAACTTAGGTCATGCTGAGTGAGACACATTTCTGGACAAGGTGATTCATGTCAGGATTTGAAAACGATATATATGAAAATGACACACGAAATGCCACGTACACGACAGACGCAAACTCACAACTGCCTAATTTTACCGAGAAATCCCCACTAAATACTCTTGCGCATCCATAGAAACGTATTTTAAGTAATACGTAAAATTAGCAACTCAGATAAACGACTGTCCAAAAATGGTATTTATTTTAAAAAGGAATGGAAAGAACACGATCACACAGGCGTTTGCGGGTGTAAAATACGTGTCCGGTAATGTATGGGCGATAGCGCACAGGTCGTGGGCAGTGTAGATGTTTTTGTTTGTTTCTTCTTTCCATCAGGACACAGCGTAATTTTACAAGGGCGTGGAATTTGCACGCGTATGAACAGGTCTTGCCGCTTCTTACCCTTTAAATAATCACCACGCCACCTTCAAAAAGCACCCTTCGACGCCACCTTCAAAAAGCACCCTTCGACGTTCTCCAAACGGCAGACGGCTGCACTCAACAATAAGCAAAGTGCAATGTGTGGAAGCAATGTTTGCAACACGTTTCACACTCAAGCGGTGGCCACGGCGAAGATGTTTCGTGGAATTAAACCAGCACATCAACCCGCAAGGCCGCTGATTATTGCGTTTCTAGAGGAAATGCGCAAGCAGAGGTAACTACGTCTTGCTTACTGTCAAACGAGTACACATGCATATTGGTTGTTTTGTCGTGTGCAGCACACGTCTAGCGCCGCGTGCAACGTTTTTAGATTAGGTCAGTTGGCAAAGAGCGCGGCCTTCCAAGCACCGCGGCGCGGGCCGGTGCTGTCGCCGACCAGGCGGTGGCGCTGCGGTAGCGTTGAGATCGGTCTCGGCGCGTCGTCTGCTACTCCTTGCTTGGAAAGGCGCCGGTGAACGACCCCCGCACACCGTTAATGTTCTTCTTTGACATGCGAAATCCAACTTCGCGCTACTCTTACGCTTTAGTGACAAGAGCTTTACAATTTTATCGACATTATAACGAGAAACAAGCTGTACTTAAGAAAAAAAAAAGACAAGGCAAACACTGCACAGTCCGCTTGTCTTCGGCTGCTTCCCGTTCCATTTATTTATTTTTTCATTTCTTTTTCCCCAGTACGGGATCCCTTATAGCTCATTAATGTTTAAAGCATACCCGAATACGTCTTACACTTCTGAGAATGCGGGAAAGCCTACAATAGTCAGCGATCTACTTGGAATCAAGAAAAGGCGCCTCGACATTTTTATTTATGCTGTGGCACGGCCGCTGGATGGGAGCGCACGATCCAGCGGCCGTGGCTGGGGAAGCAAATGCAGTAGGTACGTTTTCACAAGAACATGTTTACAACCCCAACAAAACTGATCAAGTGAGCCGATTGGAAACCAAGTGCTGACGTGCGCGCTCAAGTGCACGCGCTCAGCAAATTCTTGGTATTTTAACTGCGGACACGAAAAATTATTATTTGTTAAACAGTTTCGCTGTTAACAAAGAAAACTGAACCAATTATTAAACCAATGTTTTTTTTTTATTTCTCTGACAGGTATAAATGTGGTTTTTTAAAAGAAATAAACGTTTTTTCTCGGAAGAGAATGTTTGTCGTATTGCTATTCTTTTTTGTTGGTTCGTAAATCTGATGGACTATCTGTTAGGGTCACAGACACTTTCATATATCTTCTTGTAGTCCAGATATGCCGATTTTTTAAAGCGTTAGCCTTCACTTATCTTCTTGTGGCCCTGATATGCCGATTTTTTAAAGCGTTTAGCCTGGTAGTTTTTCCGCTGAGCCATCGCTTATGCTGCCTTCTGCGTTGATTTTTCCTGCTTGTTTCTTTTTGCAATCTACATTTCTTGCAACACTTCTCAGTTTTGACTAGTCAGATTAATTAATTTATAAGAGGTTTAACGGGCCGACGCTTCACAGGCGATGAGGCGTGCCGTAGTGGAAAGCTCCGGATTAATTTTGACCACGTAGGGTATCTTTAACATGCGCTGAAATCTGGAACATACGGGTGTTTTCGCTTTCCGCCTCTATCAGAATAGCGGCCGCCGTGGCCGGGAATCGAACCCGAGTCCTTGCGCCCAGAAGCACGGCGCCTTATACCACCGCGCCGGGTAGGGATCTGATCTGACAGCACCGTGAATATGTTGTGCCACACACACTGCATGCCCTTTCACGGCAGTTGTTGCGGATGAAACGTCTGGAAACAGGTAACATTTGTTCCAAGGGCTGATCTTTAAGGCAACAATGTAGCGAATAAATGTTGCTACATTCTCCTGCCTTGTCAGCTGAGGGTGAATATTCCCATTTTTATCGCTGTAGCTACACGGCGGTACAAGTAAACCTCTTGAATTAACTTCATCCGACAAGTTTTGCCCGACTACTGCACCTTTCTCAATCAGCACAACTGCACCCAGAATGTTCGAGCTTGTAGAAGAATAACCTGGCTAGGCGAAGCCTTCACATTCTACGATTGAAATGTCGGACATTTGCTGAATTCCTGCATAACTGCGAACCACAACTCATGCAGTTCCCAACGTACGTGCTGACATCGGCGCTTTCTACACCACTCGCGCCACTTACGCCAGTTTCCTCGCGCAAAGACCCATCATTTTGGCAGGACGCAACATAGGTGGGAACCACTGTCATCCATTTGGATGGTTTTTGGCATGACTTTGACGTATTTGGTGGCGACAGATGCTCAGGTATGTTAGGGAAAATACAGGACGCCGCGCCGTCCCCTCAGAGTCCACCTGCCTTACGGTATCCTTACAGTTTGACCGTTCACAGCGTGTTCGTAACAGTTGACGACGTCTGAAGGCTCACAATGAATGTCACAAACGTATGTTATGGCGTAACCTTGAAGTTTTTCCGCGGAATCGCGATTTCCCACGCCTTCAATCCGTCAGGACCCTCCGGCGCTTTGAAGAAATGCCGCTGCACGGACTTGGCCGCTTCCGAAGCATACCCCGCACGGCAGCCTGGCGCGCAGCACGTCAACAAACTGCACCGACACTTCAGAGATCCACTAAAATATGTATGCACGATGACAGCACAGAGCTAATACGTTAATACAGACGTGACGAACAGGCGAGCGCCAACAGCACCGCGAAAATACATGGCCGGGGCGAGCCTCGCTCCCCAAACTAGATCTCAACGCAACGCCAGCGCCACCTCTCGGAATGGCGACAAAATGGTACCGCCTCTCGAGGCGCAGTTTGCAAACTGACCTAATCTAAAAACGTTGGCCGCGTTAGGGTGGCTAGAATGGGAAGGTGTGATGACCGGCCAGGAAAAGCTGGCCCCCGTTCGCGTGAATGCCGCGCGGCGGCGCTGTCGTCAGGGGCGCCGTCAGCTCGCGCGGCCGTTCTGGCCGTTCTCCGTGCTACGCGTCTCTGCCACGACCTGGCGGGGACGCGTTACTGAGCTCTGGAGCTAATACCGCAGTTCCTTAGACAAGGCAAGGCTTGTGTTGCGCTACTGCTAACATGGGGTTTTCGACACGGCTAAATACATCCGAGTTTTAAGCTGCCAGAAAGCAAGCAGGCGTTTGAGAAATGCCACATTAAAGCCGCTGAGCGGGAGCTTATGTGTGGTACAGGGCTTTTTTGCAGGGTTTATGTGAAATATTGTTTTTTTTTCTTCGAGGTCGAGGTGAGCGCTATATAATTGCTAGGATCACGCGGCATGTTTATTCTTGCCACTCGTATTTTTTTTTGTTGCTGTTGGTGGGCGTATTGCGTACGAAAATAGATACCTTCGTTTACACCAGCCAAATTAACATGAAATTGTGGCATACGTTAATGCAACGTCCTGGAGTCATTGCATTCCTAATGTAGTTCGAAAACCAAACAAAAAGATGCAACATGTTCCTAGCCGAGCAAACTAAATTTATTGCGTGGAGCAGAATGCAGTTCAGTTCTGCTGCTTCTTTCACGTTACGCAAGCCTTTTTTTTTGCCTTTGCTCTCGTTTGTTTTGTAATCAAAATGCAAATAAAAATGAACGATGTGTAGCACACAATGAGCGCTGCCGCTTCAGATGTGTAGCAGCATTGTTTTTAGTTGTACCACGTACTAGATTTAGTCGCGGTAAAATAGTACATTCAAAACTCGATCTAACGAACAAATTCTGATTAATGATTTTACGAACTCGAACAACGAAATAGATTCCCCGCCACGTCCCGGTTTAATGAAGAATTTCGAGCAACAGACATATCTAATAATGAGAAATTTCGAATGTGTTCGGACAGAACACCACGAAGATGATTGCGCCACGTCAAGAGGCATTTGTTTTCACGGAACTTTACGTGATAATTATTACTCAACAATCCCGTGGTGCATGGCGTCCTGGCCAACACGCTTCCCACAATCTTGAAGGGAAATGACGCCATCCATGCCAATTTTTCTGGAATTGCGTCGAAGAAAAATACCCTCAAGGACACATATATCCTGCACGAGAAACTCGAGGAAGCCCTGTTTACGTGGTTCAAGGATATGAGAGCCAAGAATGGTCCACTCAGCGGGGAGGTGGTACAACAGAAAGCGCTGTGTTTCGCGTGACTGCTGGGGTGCGATGACTTCAAGAAGCCCCAGCTTGCTCATTATTTTCCCCGTCCACTTTTAGTGCATCGCTTAATTATCGTCAAGCGAGCGCCGTAGCTAGCCGCCGCAATTACAATCTCATGGTAGCTGCTGCGATGCGACTCCCTTTAGACATGAAATTTATGAAATCAACTGCTTGTAAAATGGCAGTCCTGATTTTACGAAGTTCCCGATTTAACGAAATACGCGCTTTTCGGTGACTGCGTTAGATCGGGTTTTAACTGTATGACATGCCAGAACTACTCAAGTCGCGTCGAAGTGCTTTGCGCAAACAGCCCATTTGTCCTGAAGCGTCTTGTCGGCCTTCGGAATAGCATGCGACCACTTCGAAATCAGGTCTTGACACGCGGGTGCAAAAAAGAGGGACACTTTTTCGGAACAAGGTTTGTATCCGAAATCGCACCCTAGCACGAAGCACCATCTCTGAGTTTTTTCTTTGAAGTAGAAGGCATATTCGCCACCGCACAGCAGTGCAGTTATACACGAAACATGCAATAATCTGCAGCAAAACACACAGGGACTAGTCCTACCCGCCGCGGTGGCTCAGTGGCTAAGGCGCTGTGCTGCTGAGCACGAGGACGCGGGTTCGATTCCCCGCCGCTGCGGCCGCTTTTCTGATGGAGGCGAAAAGCAAAAACGCCCGTGTGTACGAGATTTCGGCGCACGTTAAAGATCCCCAGGTGGTCAAAATTAATCCGGAGCCCTCCACTACGGCGCGCCTCATCGCCTTCGTTGCGTCGGCGCGTTAAACCCAACAATCAATCAGCGACTAGTCCGCGCCCAGGCGCTGATACAGAGGCTGGCCGCTGGACTGGCTTTCCCCCGCGGAAACGCTGACGGCGCCCCTGACGACAGCGCTGTGTTTTGCCCTAGCGGCAGGCACGCGCCGGGGGAACACCCGCTCTGCGGGAAAGGCGCCGCGGTCATCACACCTTCCCATTCTAGCCACCCTAGCCGCGTGCAACCTGAACAAGATGATGATGATGATGATGATTAGTGGCTTTCCCTTTGAATCGGGGCGTCGGTTGTCAGCAATCGACTTGCCTGTTTTATTACGTTTACATGCCCTACTCCCAGGTTAACCTATAGATTTGCTTCCTCCCTCCCATTTCTCCCTCTTTTCTGTTTTAAACTCATCGCCCCCCCCCCCCCCCTTTTTTTTTCTCTCCTCGCTGTTCTAAATTCTCGTCCGCATGATTACTCCACCTGCGTACCTACCCATCCCTTCCCTGCTTTTCCTCCACCACCACTCCAGTCGCCTCTTCGTCACCTCTATGGCCTTGAAGTTGAGGTTCCCCCTCGCCCCAAATCCCAAAGCCTCCGCCAACGTCGTTTCCCCCTCACCCCACGGTGGCCGTATCTCTGTGCAGCTCCTGACAATATGTTCTATAGTTTCCCGATCACTGCCGCAGCATGCACACGTTTCATCCTGCTGCCTGTAGCTACCCGTGTATGCCCGGGTTCTCAGGCACCCTGCCCGTGCCTGTCGGGCAGACGACGCAGACGACGGTTCGTCCCGCCGCCGCCAGCGGCCGACTGTGTCCGCGCTCGGCGGGGCCATTTGTAACTAGAATATTCTAGTTCACTCTAGTTGAGATGCAGTAACATGCTTAATGGCACATCCACATATGCGATAGTCTATCTTCGGCCATCCCACGACACTTTACAAAAAAAAAAAGCGCCGATGATGTACAAAACTGAGTTTGTGTCTCACTCTGTATAGAACTGCCCTTTCAAACTACAATAAGTGGAAGGTATTGATTTATTGTTGATGGTGTCCCTGAAGGCCTTCACAAGGGGGCAGGGATGCATCCAAATTAACAATACATCGAGAACTTCACACAATATTGAACATGATGCAGAAAGAAACCATGAAAAATAATTCATGATGTGTTATCACCTGGGAATATACAATATAACTTTACTCTAAATGCAAAATAAAATTGGTACGATATAACTTTACTCTAAATGCAAAATAAAATTGGGGGAGACGTGCAGTATCTAGTATATATAGGACAACTTTACGAGCACCTATGTATAGCTTTGTTAGGTGTCAACCGCGCTGCTTATGTATTCTACGCCTTGGTATTAAACGCTTTGTTAATTTAAACTGAGTACACATGAATTCTCTCTAGCTGAAGCGACTTCGGCACACATGCATGGGCCAACTGACCTTGCAAAATAATGCTAAACAGCTGCAGTTGCGCCTCTTGTTCGCACAATTGAGCAAGGCCTAGAAATACTTCGGTATCCTGCTGTGACCCACTCGCAAAAAAAGCAGTGCTCATTTCTTGAGCTGGAATAAACCGTATTTTTAACCACGCCCGCGTGCATCAGCACTGACTGCGCAGACATAACATCTCAACACATTTGTGCTGCTCATGGTCATTTAAGTGAACAAAGACAACATCCTTTTCGCATTTCCGTTTATTTCGGGCAGTGAGACAGGAACTTCGGTCGTTTCTGGGACCGCACCAGAAAACAAGCATAAAAACAGAGGCAGGACCGACGAGCACCACGAGGCACGATGAAGTGATATCACAACCGTTCACTACGCGCGGGAGAGCTCCCACGCCGGGTCTCTGCTGCCCCTCCACGAAACCAGGGGGGCGAAGAAGCTCGTGCACGCATCACACCGACACGGTACAAGGCCACGCTCAGTTGGCAGAGCCAGCGCAGGACCCACTGTGGCAGGCGCTTCCCATCGCGAGCGCTGCTCAACTACTAGCTACGCATCACAACTTGTGCAGGGCCAATATATTGTAGCGCCAAAAGCTTTACAGGGGCGACAAAATCACTAGCCCCAGCAGTATGCAGCTTTGTCACTAGGCTTAGAGACGGATTTGAATGTCATTCTGCAGCGTGGTGCCGGAAAAGTGCAACTGTTGGTGAAGGCAGTGTTGGTGAAAAGTAAAGTTGAGCTGATGATGCAAAAAAGAAAGAGGTGGAGATAACTGCACATATAACGGTTGGCTATTTTAACCTGAACAACAAATTAAAATGAAAAAAAAAGTAACCTAAATATAGGTGCAAATTAGGATCCATTTTTTAACTTGTTGCTTTAATGGATGATAGCAAATTTGTTGCAAAAAAATTTTTTAAGACAAGAAATTTCAGAAAGTACACACCACGAGATTGCATGTCATTGTGTCTGCAAATGCGATTACGACACAGCGAGCGTGTGCAGTGCAACAGCATACAAAGCCACACAAGTCATTCACATTTGGAAAGTTTTCACTACTAACAACATCTTATGAGAACTGATGCCTTTGTCATTTTGTGTGACACCCTACACTTGTGCAGTTGCCAGTGATCAATTAACTGATTGTAGTTAATTATTGAATTATATCAGAATTATACAGTAACCAAAAATAAGATATCTGAACTGTTAACAATCATGGGTTTACCTGCTTGTAGAATAACTCGGTCAGGTAAAATCGCACCAAGCAGCCTGCACACAGTCCCCTCAACTCTTGATATCAGTGAATGTGCGTGACACATTGGATCCTACAATGGCTTTCCCAACAGGGTGAGGAGGAAGAAACACACTGCCACAACAGGACATCGAGGGTGCACTTCCTTGAACAACTTGGTGCGCGAGTGCGTCGACAACATTTGAGAGTGCTTGGGGATGGGGACACAAAATACTTTGGACGCTTCCACTTCGCTCCAGCAGTACAACCTTCATCGGCAGCGGTACAGGAACAACCAACCATGAAATCAGCGAGCTTAGTGCCCGGAACAGATGACAAAAGTAGTGAGCGCCACAGCAAAAATGTAATTCGGCAGGATATTGTGACATCTGAAGGCCGTCCCCAATCTACAGGCTCCGTCCTTAACACTTGAAAAAGATGGCCCGAGTTCCCCGGTTGAGCTAGTCTACGGGTTTTACTAGTATTAGACTTCGCGGTGCCCATTACCAGCTTGGGCCACAATGTGCTTTGCACAAGCCCCTACACTGCCTACTGCCTGGGCGCGAAATGCTGCTTTTCAAGACGCGCAATCTCTCAACAAGGGTTTTACTCGACCTGCCAAGACTGCACAAGCCATAGGAAAGCATAGAATGCAAGATTGCACTAGTTGCGCATCGTTAGCCATTTCCGCGACCTGTTTTTTCAGATGTCCATATCTCTTTGATGCTTCCAAACTTTGGATGTTTTGTAACAGAGGAATAGGCAGTGCGTCGAGTTCCATTAAAAAAGTGCACTCCGACAATTTGCCTTTCCTGAAACACAGGACAACATTGAACAAAGGCATAGTCAGCCCGCATCAATCTGTGAACACAGTTGTTGAGTGTCCCCTGTTACTAGAATATCCTCTACCTAGACACCGCTGGCAACAGTTTTGATGGGCCAAAAACCAATGTTAATAGCATTGCACATCCTGCAATGCTGCAAGAAAACGACACTTTTCTAAAATCTACTTGTACAACATTCCATACACCCTTCACTTTTCCCAGGAGATGAACCAATGTTAACTTACAAACGTGTTCTAACCTACCTTGCGGATATCAACTTCTTGAAGCTCATATCGTACCGGGTGTGACTTAAAACCCTCTCATCCGTGAGAGAGGTCCTGATGATTCTTTTGTGTGCACAAGGAGCTCCGCTAGCGCATCACCCTGTGAGGCTCCAGGCGATGTCACGTCTCAACCACAATCCTCTTTCTTTTACCCATCATTATGAGCATCTTCATGTTTTAGTCTATGGGCCCTCTACACCCATATATGCATATTGTAGGCCACACTCATCATGAACATATTTTACGCCCTGAACCTGACATTGAAAGACCACCTAATAGAGTCTTGGCGCTCTTTGGTCAGATACCCTTGCGCCAATAAACACAAACATACTACTACTAAAAGGTTGCCGTCCAACCTACCATCCAGTGTAGCTGTTTCTCTCAATGTGCTAGTGCAGATGTTTTGTTTCGTTCCGTCAACACAATGACACCGACACCAACACTTACGAACGGAGCGGGGGAGGGGCCCAGCCCCATCGCTTGAGCATTAAAGAGTGTGAGACACTGTGGGGTTGTTGTGCAAGACGGTGCATTTCACGAGACGTGTGTGCGTGTATAAGGGCAACTACATGTATCACAAAAACACGAGTGCATTTACGACACTCAGTGCTTCTTACACAACATTCAGGGAGAGAGTGTGAGCAACAACAAGTGGCCACCTTGCCACCACGGTGAGCCGAATGGCCACCAAAAATCAAAAGGCCTCTAAAATGATGCTTCACCCACCTACGGTCTTCCACCTCACCAGCTGAAAAAGAAAAACTGTTCTTTGCTCCCTCCACAAGGAAGGACACTAATGAGACACACATTCTAGAAAGCTGTGTTCCACTGTAATTGTGTCCATTCTAGGGGACTTCTTTTATGGGGGAAACATTTTTCCAATAGGGCTTTTTAGAACCCCAGCAAATGCAAGCATTTGCAGTTGCAAGCGAGTGTGTTCTTACTGTCACACAGTGGAACCCAGCAGTTGAATGCTGCAGCCATTCTAGCATTACGCTGCACAAAGACTTGCTCCATGACAAAGCTGGTACCGCACCCAAGGACGCAAAGACAAAAACCGGTTACCCCCACTTCGACAAGCCGGAAAGCTGCAGCCCTACATGGAAGGTGCAGAATGGGAGGCATTCTATTACACTTGTACTCTCCAACATGGAACGAAAAAAGTAGGCTTGCCCATCTCTCGCCCAATCACGCACAGTGCCACAACTTGCGAAGTTTTCTTCCTGCCGCCGTAGTGGCTAAGCGTTCCAACAAAACAATTCACTGTCCTAACAGCTGTGTGCAACCATGAACACACCCCTTGCCTGTAGACAACGAAAAGGCGTCCACAACAAAAGCAGTGCTACGAACGCTAACAGGCAATTAGTGCTTAGCACCACCCAGGCTTGATACACCTCCAGATGGCTGGCGCAGTAGGTGGGGTCACTGAGTCATGGATAAACAATGGTACTTGCCCTAGATCTAGCTCACTGCATGTATGATGCATTTAAAGCAGTGTCACTAACCTTTCCTGTTTGTGTGTTAGTATTTGTAAGGTGGCCCCAAGCCTACAGACACGGTTCACAACCTAGTGGGAAAAAAATATACATATATATCTTTCTCTAAGCACTTCTGCTGACCTCCCCGAGTCAGTGCAAAGTGAAGCAGGCAGGAAATAGTGGCTGGCAGGCTACCGCATTTCCCTTCAGATAACACGCGTCTCCCTAGGGCTGTGGCAGGGGCGTCAGCAGCATAAAAGGCAGCACGCTATGGTGGTGTGCCATTCTACCCGAAAGAGGCAGGCACACGAGAATGGGGGGAATGGGTGGAAGCGGTGGTGAAAAGCTTACACTGACGGTCTCAGCGAGAAGCCAAGATAAAGCTAAGAAGCCGAGAAAAGCCAAGCGAGAAGCCCAGACAGACCACAAGTGTCTTTCACCCTTTGGTCAAGGTGTATGGCATATAAGAGAACCACAATTCAGTACAACTTTGTTCCAGTCAACTGAGTGTGCTAACAAAATGAAAGGCATTTCAAGTGAAAACCGTGGCTTGTACACTCCCCCGCGCATGTACCTGCTCATCTCGAAAAGCCGTCACTCGGAAAGGTGACCTCTCAGAGGCGTTATGCAGCACACTCAAACCATTCTCGAGAGGCAAATTACACTGCCAGTGATACCTGAGGTCGAAAACAAACCCATCAAACTTAAGACACTTTGCTCCCGGCCGCAGGCGCACGTGACACCAAGCCTCCATATTCGAGGATTCTATTTTACAAACACCTCCTCCTTTTTACACTGCCCACAGCCTGCACTGCAACTTGCTTCCCCTTCTAATAGTAATAACAATATTAGTAATCCGATGCTGTTCTGCCTTTTCAGCAAGGCAGAAATTGAAACTTGTCAATTTCTTTCGGTTAATGAAGAGCTTTGATATTTGCTTGTAGATCCTGATTTGAATGCAAATAAATGCAAATGCGTACAACAACACTTCATCCCTGTGTATACATAATTGTAATTTCCTAATCACGCGAGTTTACAGGAACAGTGGATCTTGAGGTGTCTACCCCTCTTTCGACACGTCAAGGTCTTGAGGTAGCAGATGAGGATTAAGACAAGGCTTTTTTATTGGTATGGTGCTGTTTGGGCTACACCTTAAGATTGTGCAAAAAAATTTTGCATACTTTGTCCCATACTTTGGATATTAGGAGTCCAATCTGACACAGTTCTACTGGAGCTTAAAGAATGTGTCACTTTGTTGAAGCAACGAATTGTTGACGCAGCAGTGCGCACAACTGCGTTTCTTGCCTGCACACGATAGCAGACTCCAAATGAGAGTTACAAGTGCTGTCCGATTACTTACGTCTGATGCTAGAGTACGTAAGCTGAGTGTCCCGAACCATCTTAGGTGATTCACACACATTTTCACATTAGAAGTGCTGTTTCCCCCCTGCCACCCCTCATGCTGGTTTGTGACATCTGCTATAACTGCACGTTATGGAGTCGCAGAACGAACGTATTTAATAAATTAATGATCGCAGCCATGTTTAAACCCTAAAATGTATGCATGAACAAATGATATTTGCCATGGAACACGTGAAAATCACTGTTTTGAAGAGAAGGATGTGATGAAAAGGCAATGAAAAACAATGCCTACAAAAGCAATGAGCAAAACGATGTGTTCATGCGTAACAGTGCAGTTTTTTTCTCGCTATTGGATAACTTTCAAGTTGTGCCTTGAGACTGTGTACGCTGTGTCAGGATATGTTGTGTATTACTTTACATTTGTTGTGAAATGAGTTGTGCTGATTGTTCTATATTCTATTACTCCCACCCCCCACTTTAATGGCACATGACACTATGGTGTCTGTAACAAATAAATAAAAATGTGACGTCACCACAGTACTATGTATTGCAGCTGCTAAAGGGGCACAGTGTTCCGTTTTATTACCAGCGTTGCTGGCAACACCACGGCACTGGACAAACCCATTTTGTCTCATACTTCAACGAAACCACGGGGAGGTGTTTTGACGAATTCACACCAGCATCCCTTAACCCTTTCACTGCCACGCCCAATTATACTCATGTTGACTGTTTAGCGAACTCTCTGACCCTCCCAAGAAAACTTGTGTAAAAAAAATATTGCGGACGTGTCGCGACATCAATTGAAAAGCCCTATAAACACAGATCGTATCGGGTAAATTTTAGAGAATAGATGGTGTCTACGTTTCTTTTATCTGCACCGCTGTGGCTCATCTCAGCAGAACCGCTGCGTTGGCCGTGATGAGTCAGGTGCGACCAAAGCAGCGAAGGAGGTCTCGCTATCTGAATGTTAGCTGCCAGCTGCTGCTTTGTGTGGTGCGTTGTTTTGAGGAATATCTAACCAAGAAGTTTTCCGAACACCTATACATCCTAATTTGGCAATAATTTTTGTAATTATTTAAGCGTTAATTTCTTTGTATTCTGTAGAACTTTTTAGTTGGATCAGTTCATCCTAAATAAAGTCGACATGTCCTGCAGAACCGCATAGTGCATTATTACGAGCCTGAAATTTTCGCCAAACAAACCTCAAAAAAGAAACGCAGCAGGGGGTAAGGACCAGCTATACAAAAAACTTGGCAGTGAAATCAAGTACCCTGCAGCCGGCAGGGCAGTAAGCGACAAGTACTCACAATCCCAACGAATGAACTGGACAGGTTTTAAAAGCGCAGGAACTATGGGTGCCAGGCACTAAGGCTGTTTTCAAGCTCAAGGAAATGCACTTAGACTGCACTGTCTACGTACAGCTGTCGCTGTCCCAAGCATCCACGTTGTGATGCAATGTGCAATAAACAGGGCCTTGAGCATTGTTATAGGGTCACTAGAGATGGACATTTAACTCTTTCGCTACCGCAGAAAATTGACCAATTTTGGGGGGTCCAAGAAAACATTTTTTTTTCTGCTAAAAAATTATTTAGGCACTAATTGCAGGGGCACAAAATGCAGATTATTTAACGGCCTTTCCAATAACACCAGTTTTTTAAAGGTTTTCATATATCATAGTTGTGAAAAAAAATATCAAAATCAAAAGTTTTGTCAAGTTGTCGAAAAAAATGAGAAAAAAGGAGTTGTGTATATCAAACCACCGGTAGTAGAAAAAAATTAGAATATACATTTTGCAGGGAAACATTTCAAAAATACACCCTAAAAAAAATGTTGACTTGGGCGGAACAGTTTTTCAGATATAAAAAAAAAATGTTAGCACGCACGGTGCTCGTGTCATGCGGTGAAGCCCAACCTCTAATTCAAACTGTGCAATTTTGGGTGGTTCCTTGGAATAAATCTGGCGGTTTGACGTTATCAGAGGCACCAATTTGCCCCCACATAACGTAAAAACATCTTGTCAATGGCTGACTTTGCATTTACAGCGAGCACAATATTTGGGACAAGCACGCGATGCAGAAAAAAACATGCATGAAGTTGAAAACGGAACGCCGTGGCTGATGTTTGTTGTCGTTCACGGTCAGTTATCTCTCAAAACATAAAGCTGAGCTTTATTATCATCTTCTTACTCGCAATTGTAGCCTTGCTCGCAAAAATGAGGTACGATGAGCTAGAATCGTCCCCTGCGATCTTTGGCCGAGTAGCAGTCGCGCGCTAAAAAAGATCAGCACAACGAGCCTCCTCCATTGCAGCGCCACCTAACATTTTTCAAATGAAACAGTACAAAAACTTATCAGAGACTCCGTCCGAATAGACAGTTCAACTAAGCAGCAACATTATACACCCGGATATACCCTCGCATGAAAACAAAACTGGAAGGCGAACAGCTGGCAGTGTAAGGCCGGTTTGAAGCGCTGTCCTCGGCGGAACAGATATCTGGCGACTGGGTGTGACCTTTTGACTTGCATCTGAAGTTCTTATCGCAGAAATCAGGTTAGGGTGGGGGGAAATGAGGAGCGGCGTGCTTTGTTCGAGGATCAGTCGCGGACGCTTCAGGCGCCATGGCAGTTAGCCTTGAAGTTGGGTAACTGCGTAGTTGCGCTAAATATGAATTTCGCGATGCAGAAACGAAACCGAAACTGTTGTAAACTGTTTGGGAATGGTCCTGGGGTAAGTAGAAGTACCAGAGTACTTAGGACAACTTGCGCAAAGGCAATAAAACTGCCTAAAATAATAAAGTAGCTTTACAACCAGGCACTGCTTGACATTTTCAGCCAATTTCTGGGATTATTACTGTCAGAGCGTGAACCTGACGATTGAAAATCGTTTGCTAGTTCCCCATTCACGCCCTGATAGCAAAAAACAAGCGCTGGTGCAGAGTAATTACGAGTTGCACGCATTCTTCGTTGGTAGCCTTGAGGCGCGATGACCATGCCCCTTTTCCACAACCAGGTGATTCAAAAGCGTGTCAAAAATCACGTTTCCGTTACAAAAATGAAAACAAAACTGATTTTGAAAGGCCATTTTCTGATCTAACTCCTAACAGCTTTACTTGTTCGAGAAACGCCTGGAACGCTATGAAAAGGCGCTCCCAAAAGTATCGATCAAATTGATCGATTTTGATAGGCGCGGTAGCGAAAGAGTTAAACAGCCTGCTTAGTAAATGAAGCTGCATGAAAAGGCTTTATCTTGCGGTCACTGCTTACGATAACATTTCTACAGCAAAAATAAATATGCTGTATGTGTGCCTAGTTCTGCGATATGGAAAATTTGCAATCATTTGCAAATGATGGCAAATTCTACACTGTTCTGCAGACTGCATAACCGTGCTCCTAACTATATCTGCCGTACCGCCTTCCAGTGCAATCATATTTTGCTTTGTGTACTTCACCTACATGCACCCTATTAAGCCACCGCAAAGTTCTTAGGACTGACAAAAATATCAGGACATGGAGAAAATAGACTTCGATGAGCGATTTTACATTTGTAAGAAAATAGCCCCTGCCGAGAAGGTTATGTAGTGGGCAATAATGTCTTCTAACACTTTGAGGTTTCATAAGTGCAGTTACAAAACTTGAATCTAAATGTTACATCAGATCTGAGTAGGTCTCGTAAAGCTCAGTGAAAAGACTAAGCTGCGAAGCATGGTTTCGTACACAGGCTTGTGCCCTATTCCCAATTTTTTTTTTTTTTCCCCATATGAAATAGCTAGTTTCCCCAAGGCCACACCAATTCCTTTACATGTGCTTCTTTCGTGCATTTAACTAGCGACAAGCTGCGATTTTTTTTTAACATTGGTTCTCGATACACACTCTTGTGTTGCAATTTCTATTTTCATGTCTTTAATGTTTCTCACAGTACCAACTTGTGTGATACAGCACGAGGACCAAAGTTGCAACGCATAAGGCCACAAGAGATTAGTGCGGTAAATCTTGCGTCTGCCCATAAACGCTGTAACTATGGGAGTGTGAATATTCAATATTTTCCACTATCGAATCAAATAACACAATATTCGATATAGGTTTGAATTAAATGCCGCTGCTCTTCAAAGTTACCAAATGCAAATGGGTACACTAATCCCTCGTTAGCTCAAACAGACACAGTAAAAACTCGTTACAAAAGACACCCAAGGGACCGGGAAACATGTAACCACTGTCTCTTGTATGCGATGTTGGTCACATAGTGAACATAGGGAAACCAACCAAACTGTTTTCATTCAAATGTCACTTATAACCCAGTGTCTTTTGTAACAAAGTCTTCAGTAATGAGGTTTTACTGTATCTCGTAATATTAGTTAAGCCAAAACTTTTTCTCGCCGTGCATTTACCTCCGATAGGCGCTATGTATTTGTCCCCCTTCATCTCAAAATGTTTCTTCGAGGGACCATGGATATCTTGAAACGTTGGCAGAAGGACACAAGGCAACTGATAAGGTCTCCATTCAAACACTTTGCTCCCACAACTCGCCGACTGCAGTCGTGAACAGCAAATTTACACAGAGTAGGTGCTGTATGATTCCCTGTTACCGGAATTCCATCTGATGGCTACAGCTTTGAAAGAGGTGCGGACGATGCAGCTGATCGTGCAGATGACAAGAAGCCTCGAGAAGTGCCTAGAACGGCAGAAAACATGCTTCGCCTGTTTTGCAACAAAATAGAGTGTGGCGGTGGCGACCTACGATTGGTGCGATGCATTGAGCAGCTCAAGAACACCTTTTTGGGACCAGATGCGAACGCGCAACAGGCGAGCATGACGCAGTTCGTTAGTAAAAAAAAAGTTTCTCCCGCGAATTATTTTGCTTTTATCATAAAGGCTCCTCTGTGCAGAGGTCCTTTGGTTACCAGCAATAGCTTTGATATCAGTGACCTGGCCACAAATTTTCAGCATTTCACTTAACTTAAAATTTCGCTTATCTCGAAATTTTCACCGCATTTTTACGACTTTAAGTTAACGAGGAATTACTGTTGGTTTGTAAATTTGGATACACGAAATTATGGTTAGTTGAAAACAAGAAAAGCTTTGCTAAAACACGTACAAAATACGTTACTTGCAATTGGTGTAACTGGTTGGGCGGCAGACGTATTGCACTTTGAGTGCTTATTTCCAACCGCAGCAAGCATTGACCGGCTTTCCCGCGATGCACCAGTGACCTGTGGCCAAATGGCAAAAGAAAGTGCTTTTGTGGGCCCTCGTGATGTTCCTTTTGAACTACCTTGCTGAACACTCCCTAGATAACAAAACAAGCCTAGCTGCGTACTCGCGCAGTCCCCCGTTTTCTAATCAACGATGCACTATGCCGATTTGCCTTCTTTTTTTTTTTTTGCACCGAAAACGTGTTTCTCAAGTCCACACCAACAATGCTAAGGGAGAATTTACCACGAAAGCAAAGCAGCTTACTATGATTTTAATCAACCAATCAGCCAACGGATAATTAATTTCCACTGACGGTGAAATTGGTAGTACTGCTGACTTTTCTTCAACAGAAAAAGAAGTCGGGAGCCATCACTGCAATTAGCACAGCCGAATGCCTTGCCTACTTTGCCGTTGGGGCAGAATCTAAGGTGAAGGAGATTAGGCTGTGTGCTCTTAGCGTTCGTCCTGCAGACTCTATGTTGGAAGTGTACAATCGAAGGGTCATCCAATATGCTCCCTGTTAAGTTTTGCAGCACCACCAGCACAAAACAAGTGTCCTATTGAGACATTTGTTTACAACGATTCGCTCGTGTGTGTTGTTTTCAAATCCCGTACCTTCGAACAGTGAGGAACCTTCTCTTGTGGCTTGTATCCCGAGCTCCCATGAACCCTTTTACGACACTATGAGCACGTAGAGCCTGATGTGGTCAACCGTCTTGCCAATGCCTGCTCCCCTCTTGGTGAGGCGGGTTGGTGAGGCAGAACAAGGGAGAGGGAGCATGCGGCACCCACCAGCCTCTTAAGCAGGTTGTGGGAGGTGTGGCCACGCCTCAACTTGTCAGTGAACAACAACCAGGCAAAAATGGCGCTGCAGTTTCAACGACCGAGTGCAACTAACCCACGATCGCACCCTCCCAACTTACAACAACTCCTGCGAGTGGGAGTGTGGTCGTACCCACTGTATTCCAGACAACACGCTCTGGTACTTTTCAAACAGTTGGTGATAACTGTACCTCGTAACTAATATATACAAACTAGTTCAAAACAGACAGGAGCGCAAGGAACGGATGTGACCGGGATAGCCGCTACTGCCTGCTGGTTTTTCTCTCCGCCCCCCCCCCCGTCTTTTGAGCAGTTCAGTGCAGAAGCTCAACCACATGCACGATCAAGTGCCATGGAAACGAAAACTTCTACCTAGTTTCTCGAGGCCTGTGTGCACCAATGGCTTCTTGCCTAAGGCAAGTTGCCAGACCAAAAAAAAAAAGCGCAGACTAGTTAATGCCAAGAAATGTTACGCAACCCATACAGTTTTTTGTTCGAACGAACGACTCCCCAAGTCTCACCCATGGCCTTTGCACCCCTGCATAAACTGAGGGTATCATATTTAGTCAAATATAAGGCGGTCATGATTATAAGGTAAAGGTGCAGATTGGGGAGTAAAAATCGCCATATATACATACAACAAAAAACAACGAGCGCGAAAAAATAAGGTAAGTACAGACAGAGACACAGGAGAAAAACATTACAATATAAAAGTTTACTGATGTTTCAGGAAGAGGACTTCCTTTCTTCAGAGTAAGTCCTCTTCCTGAAACGTCAGTAAACTTTTACTTTTTAATGTTTTTCTCCTGTGTCTGTCTTTACTTATATATGGGGAATGACATTAAAACAGCGGATTTTGGAAAAAACCTCGCCTTATATTCGAATAAATACGGTAATTATCCCTCGAACTGTAGGCCTTCACTTAGTGCCGAGTAATGTAATGAACCCAATATAGCTTTTTCTTTCGACAAATGACTTCCCAGGAGTATATGTAGGCGACTTCCCCACGGCCTCTAAGCCCCTGTGTAACGCACCCCACTGAAATAACAAACGAGAACAGTCCCCCCCTCGCCTCTCCTCTTTCCCTTCCTCCTCCTCCTCAGAAGGGGTCCACGAGGGGGAAGACGGCCCCGCGCGGCTCCAGCAGGTCCGCGAGGAAGCAGGCGGTGCCGGCCAGCCCCTCGAAGAGGCTGTAGGGGCAGTCGGGGGTGCGTGCCTGCTTGAACTCGTCGGTGAACATGAACTCGGCGAACTGGCGGGCGCGGTGCAGCCAGCGCAGGTCGGCCGTCAGCCGGTAGAGCAGGAGGAGGGCGTAGCCGCTGCCGCCGATGCCGTGGCAGATGCCGGGCCCCTTGCGCAGGAGCCCGCACTCCCAGACCAGCTGGCCCGACCGCAGGCACGAGTCCAGGTACCGGGGGTCCTGCCACGTCAGGTACGCCTTGGCCATCAGCTGCATCACGCCTGCACAGCGGGAGAGGGGCACGCACGACACCATCAGCCAGCTTCGCACTAAACTGATTGATTGACTGTGGCATTTAAGTGGGGACATGGCTCTTTCTTAAGTAAACTCTGTGAAACTTGTCCGTCTTGCTGCTGTTTTCCCAATGATTTCAAATATGTCATTATTTTTCGAGTAAGTCAGTTAGTTAACGAATACAATTAGAGATAGTCATTTTTGGAGGAACAATAGACAAAACAGTGTTAAACATAAAACTGTAATCTTTGTATTTTCCAGTACTATGAACCGTGGTGAGTGCAATATTAGAATCGGTTTTTTGATGCATTGCTCAGAACTAATTTACTGCAGAAGAACGGAAAGCTGGGCTAGTTGGTAGGTGTTCATCAAACAAACAAAAGCGCTCAAAAACAAAAGCGGAAACAAAAGGTGGAAACAAAAGCGCTCAAAAAACAGGGACGAAGGAAGACGTAGACAGCACGGCGCTTACTCGCAACTACTCGTTTATTGAAAAACATACACATATACTATACCATCCAGAGTACACGTGGTCGGGTTCCCCTCCCCCATTATACAAACCATTACAAGGCCTAACAGCGGCCGAGGCACATGCTGCAGAAAAAGATAAAACACGCCAAACATACGGTACCCAAAAACCTGATAAAAACGCCACAACCCTACATAAACCAAAGCATTAGTTCCGCAATGTGTGACACAAACCCCCCCTTTGTCCGTTGTGCAACGTGTGTTGTTTATTGCTTACCGTTGAATAGTGGCCACATCTACGTGGACCAGACTGGCCGATGTTTGAATATACGCCTACAAGAGCAGCGAAGTTCATTAAAGTTGAAAAATGGCTCTAACCTGGCGAAACATTGTTCTGCGTGTGGTTGTTCACCAATTTTTTGCGAAACTTCAGTTTTATAAAAATATTGAGACAAAACCACCAGAGAAGTTATAGAATCATTCCACATTAAAAGGTGTGGTGAAAGATGTGTCAGCGCCTCCTCCCTCACCTTGACCGAAAGGAATACTCCTATTTGTGTCACACGTTGCAGAACTAATGCTTTGGTTTATGTAGGGTTGTGGCATTTTTATCAGGTGTTTGGGTACCATATGTTTGGCGTGTGTTTTATCTTTTTCTGCAGCATGTGCCTCGGCCGCTGTTAGGCCTTGTAATGGTTTGTATAATGGGGGAGGGGAACCCGACCACGTGTACTCTGGATGGTATAGTATATGTGTATGTTTTCCAATAAACGAGTAGTTGCGAGTAAGCGCCGTGCTGTCTACGTCTTCCTTCGTCCCTGTTTTTTGAGCGCTTTTGTTTCCACCAAGCGGAACTAATTTTACAGCTCATTAAACTTTCGTGTTTGAAATGGGCATTCGAAATGGTTGCTTGCCACTGGTGCCAGCAAGGTTTAATGAGCTGCAAAATTAGTTCCGAGCGGTGCATCAAAAAACCAATCCTCATATTGCACTCACCAGGGTTCGAAGTATTGCAAAATATAAAGGTTACAGTTTTATGACCAACATTGTTTTGCCCATTTTTCCTCCAAAAATGACTAATTATCTCTAATTATCTCGGGTAACTAATTGACTGACTCAAAAAATACTGGCATATTTCAAATCAGTGGGAAAAAAGCGGCAAAACTGACAAATTTCAAAGAGATTACTGAAAAATTAAAGGAAGCTGTAGTGGAGGGCTCCAGATCAACTTAGATTACCTAGGGAACTTTGACGTGTGCCAAAATCTTAACACACAGGCGTTTTTGCTTTCTGCCTCCATTAGAAAAGCGGTCGCCGCAGCCAGAATCAAAGTCGCGTCCCTGGGCTCAGCAGCACAATGCCTTAGCCACTGCACCACCACGGCGGGTGTAGCTACAAGCACCTTTCAAACATGTGGGAAATGAACTTTGGAGTAAAAGAGCTCCACCACATTGCCACTGGCCTTTCTTTGTCCAGAGGAAAAACACTTACAACACAAGGGCGGTTGCTTTGTCTGTTAAAACTTTGGCATGAACCGACTGGTGCAACATGACTCTTTGTTGGAGGCCGTCGAGGCCTGCCCTTCAGCTTCACTTCAGCATGGGCTGAAGTGTAGCAAACAAACAGTTAAGCACTTGCATACAGCCAAGCTGGCTCTGGAAACAGCATCACTGCAACTGAAAAACTGATTGCTGCCTTTGTGTATCCCAGAAACAGGAGCGCAAGCACAGCATGATGCCTCTCGACCCACTAACTCTGCTTTTCCTTCTGTTTCAGCCCGCACGTGTGCCCTTGTGGATAAAACTGGAATATCTGTGAATCACCCAACTAAAAAATGACCGGTTATAGTAGGCAAATGCGCTTATGCTGGTTCTGCAAAACAAGACGCACAAACGGGGCTGTTTTGTATGCCGCTGACCACCCTCCACACTTTCGAATATGGGTTACTAAATCCTAAACGAACATTCAGGTAAGGGCACCTCATGCCTAATAGAATAAAGAAGCATTCAGATCACAATTAGCACAAGCCGTGGTAATATGCGTGTGTAGTCGGCAAATGTGTTCATCAGTGCCATGTAGGCAATGCCTTCTTGTCAAGAAAGAGTTAACTCAGTGCCACATAAGAAGCTGGACAAGTTTGTCATCCTCCTTTATGTCCTATACGGTCAAACTTCAAAGTAACAAATTCCCTGATTAACAAAACAAATAAACTTTATGTAACTTCAAGCGTATGCATGCCACAGTTTACGGGGCTCCGTTAAAGACCCACGTGCCAAAAAACTACTTTTGGCTCTCAAAGCAGGTTTTCAAAATCACAAGCAGTAAAATGGGCTCCTGATAAAGCGTAAGTGGTGAAGTGGGCCGCCCAATGTCGCAAATCATTAGACGTGAGTGAATATTCAAAACTTTCAAATACACAAGAAAATACACAATATCTGATTCTGCCTCAAATCAAACAGCACTATTCGAAAAATTTGGATTAACTTCAAAAGTTCGAAAGCACGCACTGGCAATCTCCACTAGTGGCAACAAGTTATCCCGCACTGCTCTGGTGACATGCGGTGCAACATCGAAAGGGGGGAAGCAGCTCATTGGTACTGAGCCAACTCTGCCCCCCCCCCCCCCCTCTTTATGTGCTTCTCTTTTGGTACCCTGATAATGTGTCCATGCTGAAGAGGCCTTGGCAGACACTCTCTAGATAACAGTGCCAAGCTGCATATCGTTATGCGCAAAGTTATGCGCATATCAATATGTGCAATGGTGCCCAAAGTTGACCTTGTTAAAGTCGAAATGTTGCTTTTTTTCCTATATTAAACAGGAAAAAAAAAACGGTGAAACTGTCTAGCTTCGAGATCCTGGACACCAAAATGAAGCTTCCTTTACAAGGAGGAGATGAAACCACCACACTCGCTGACGGGACTTGCAGGGAACCTCTGTTACGTTCCCTTCCAGCGCTATTTAAGATTCTTGTCCGCGGTACAAGTGCTTTTGAAAAATCGAGTTCATGCGTTGTTGCACTAGGAAAGGGACCTGCTATAAAGTGCAACCGAGACGATACCACTATGCTATGAAGGCATAGGTTATTGTTTTATGCCTTCTGCTGCCCTGCACACCAAATTTTCTTCCTAAAGCTGTCATGAAAGAGTGCGTTAAAACTGCCTTTTACGTGTTTAAAAAGAGAAATGTGTTAATCTCCAGAATATATACCCTAACTACATTAATACCTAATGAGTTGTGGTTGAGGTCACCACACGAAATGAAAGTTGCCCTACATAAGATACAGTACCATAAAGCAAGAAGCAGCAGGATAGCTTCTGTGTGCTTGTTTTATGCCATAGAAAAATTCTGCAAATCCTTTTGATGGGCCTTTCATTTTTCTACAGGCTATAGCTACCAAGGCATGCTTAAGAAATTTTATATTCCAGTTTTCTGGCATGGAAACGCTAAATATTCCACTCGATTTGAAAATATTCGCTTCGCTTCCCAACTATTCGAACAAAACTGTTACTCACTTCAAAACGAAAAAAAGCACTAATCACAACGCCCTTCTAAATTATCAATGTAGCAAATGCGATGCCTACAGGCTCCATGCCTGCTAACCGGACAGAGTGCCTCCCAGCAAAAGGTCAGCAAGTCCGACAAGTGTGGTCGTATAAAATGTCCACCGAAGGCTTTGTGTTGTGTACAGTGCATAGTTTGTTTGAGGGAAAATTGAAAGCATGCATTTTCAAGCCATGACCTTTATACCAAGAGCTGTGAAAACACCAAATATTGTACCAAACTTTTGCCCTGTGTCTCATGAGCCAAGGTCAATACCCTTAGAGGGGAGGTGCTAAGCCCCTTTAGAAAAAGACGAAGACCTCAAATTTGAATCTAGCGCCCAAACAAAGGACAAATCATGTTGTACCCAGCTCAACCTCCAATGGAAGAAGGATGCGACCACTGAAGACAAAAATTCGAAATCTGCTAGGGCTGCCACGGCATCCGGTGGGAACTTAAGCCAGCAGCTGAAGGTGGAAGGTGGGAGAGGAGGAAGAAGCGCCAGACAAGGTCCTGGCAAGGTCCTGGACGAGCAGGTCAGGGGTGATGCTAATGGGACACCGATGTTGCAACCCAAGACTGGGCAGGAGCGGACTCATAGCGCAGCGATTCCGGCTACCGCGACGCTCCGCCAACAGGTGTTTGGCAGCCCCAGTGGCGACAGACGAGTGTCTATGCATAACGCCATCACACCGTCGACACACAGCTTGACAGTCTCCACAGCGGCGACGCTTTCGGAACCAGGCATGCAGCTACAACCGTAGTAGTCCCCGAGCTCCAACCCCATAAAGGTACACCTTCAGTGGTTTGTCCACGCCACGTCTGCACAAGCTTGGCTAAGCTAAAGCCATTATGGGCCCGCCACACCAGATCAACGGCACAGTGACAGCAGATGTAGCAGCTATAGAAGACTGAGTAAGGACTCCGCAGCAATTTATAAAATGTATTTGAACTGGAATGCTTAGTTCGGGTTTTGTTAGGTTCTGTTATTAGTACTTGTCAGTTTTGTTGTTAGTTTGGCTTTGTGGTGTTCTTCATTACTGATGTTCGTATGGGTATTTTCTAGCCTTTGATAAATGTGGTTTGTTCAACTAACCAACGTCTCCCGAGTCCACTCTTTTCTGCCTGCCTAGACAGTATGTGAGTGTCACTGACATCGACTCTCTGCAAGCTCCTCGAGCATCTTTGTGTAAACAGGATCAATCACTATTTATCTGACCCTTGTCAGAACGGCTTCAAATGCTATTTATGCACCCAAGACTGTCTTTTCCTCATGCAAACACTTCTCGCAACTTGACAACGCTGGTGGACGGCTACCAGTATCCTTGTCGCAGTGGATTTAAGAAAGGAGTTTGATATGGTAATTCATGAGATCATTATTAATGGCCTATGAAAGACTACTCAGGTAAGCATATGATTACCGTTACCAAGAGCTCTCTTCAACACTGGACGTTTGAAATTAAATCTGCCTGACATGATACTAAGGTCTTCGCCAACAGTGCAGGCGTACCCCAAGGGGCTGTTTTATCGCCGGTCCTGTTTAACATCGTTATGACTGGACTTGAGTGGATGCTACAGGAAGTCAAAGGCAGACATTTCATTATGTACACCAACAACATGTCAACCTGGGCTGAGACCAATGAGCATACCACTACATTCAGGGAAGTACAGGGGCCTCAAAAAGTTCTTGGATGATATCACATTTAACAGTTCAGGGGAGGAGACGAGGAGCAGAAAGACACCGGTGCAGTTCTTTTGCTGCAGTTCTGGATGTCGTGAATGAAAAGTTGAAGCACATGGGCATGCACACTTCAGTCGATAAAACTTGATAGATTGAAGAACTCTACCAATACTTGCGACTGCTTTCCCTCAATGCCATCATTAAGGCGCACAAAGGAATGGCCTAAGAATGGAATCTACTATCGCGTAAAGGGCAATGCGTTTTGTGCACTGATGATCCTGGTTCAATTACTTCTTCGTTGATGAGCACTGTGCCACGCATTCTGCTATGGTATGATTTTTGTGTTACTGACGGATGCCCCATACTACAGAAGACCAAATCCAAGAACTGCGGTCTGCAGCTTCACTCACGACCAACTTTACTTCGGACCTGCCCAGCCAACGGCGCTCTACGGGAGCACTTGCGCCAAGTCTCGTTTTGCGCCAGGCCGCTAGGGCGGCTACGGCGGCGGCTACAGCGGCTACGCTGGCAGTGCATGCTAGAGCGCTAGTAGCAGCCGTCTGGCGCGGGAATTCGTGTTTAATCACACTTCAGTTAATTGATTTCGGTAATTCCGAATGAATGAGTAGCAGTTTTACTGTGACCATCGCTGAATGAATGTTTTTTTCTGATTCAGCGTGTTAGGGCGGGGCGGGGCCTCTTTCCCGTTGTGAGATGCGTTACGGTGGACGCGACGCATTTAGTTTCGTGGTCGGATCTGAAGTGATGCCGAAAAGAAATAACATTTTCTCACGTACTGACAACCGAACTGGCTTAGGCACACCGGTTTAAGCACACAATGCCACAGAACATTAATGAGGTTTTCAGAACATTAATGAACGCTAGTATTGCACAATCCTTTTCACTTTGGCATTTTTTTTTAAAGTTCATTTTCGGTCACAACCATACACTTCACTTGAACAATGGAGCACAGTAGTCACATTTTCAGCACTATTCTGGAGTCTGGTTTTTCCGCAATCCTTTTTCCTTTGCCACTCTTGGCCGTTTTCTCCGCAAAAAAATTTGTGAAAAAAGGTCGGCTGATGTTCTCCAGCAAGGGCTCAACCACTGCCCTCGTATGACTATCTGTTGAGCCGTCGTGGCTGAAAAGCTTGTTTTTCAGTGCAGCTGGTAGCATTGTCCTCAAAAACAGTGGCATCGGTGTTTTTGTAGGATATCGCAAGTTTTGAGAATGCTTTGCCCGCTCTTTTCAGTGCACAGACAAATTCCAGGAACTGAAGCCTCGGATAAGATAGCCCACCCCGTCCAAATTGAAGATCACCGCAGTGGCAGGTCCAGATGAGCGAGGCGCCTTAAGCCGCTCCACGCAGAGTGAGCACTTAATGTGTTCCTCGACGGTTCTCTTACGAAAGCCCGCAATAAGGCCCAGTGTGCTGGCCTTGTTGCTTGGAACTGGATAACCTAAAAAACACACCAATAAATTTGGTGGGAACATGAGAGGTACGCTCGGATGTAAAGACAGCGCACCGCTGCTCGTTGCTTTTTAGCACCAATCGACCTAATTAAAATACAATAACTATGCGCAGCGAAGCATGCAAGCTTCAATTTGTCGTGATCGGTTGAGCGATAAAGCGCATAATCACAAAAATCAAACACAATTGCGAAGGGGAAAAAATAAAAATAAAACGAAGGGTGTTCTCATCTTTTCTTGAGATTGTCTTTATCCATTTGTCTCAAACTTCGGTGACGGGGAACTCGTGAAAGGAAACATTTCTCACCTTACCTTCTTCAGATCTACAATACGGTACGAAACAGTATACCATCGTGCTCCTTCAAAAGAAAAACTCGCTTCAGAGGACTGAATAAGCTGTATTTTTCATCTGAAACTTCGTGCTTTACATACAGCAGACGCAACTTACGCTCCACGCCGCGTCTGCAATAGCGCGTTCTCCATGGCTGCGCCCACGCGTGCGGTGGCCGCGGCAGCGAGGAACGACAGGGCGTAAGTAGCGCCACTCCACTATCAGCGGCGAAAATTATCCTTGCGACGGCGGTGCTGGGGCAGTGCTTGCTGGGCAGGTCCGAAGTATAGTTGGTCGTGGCTTCACTTTGGTGTCTGCATTAAGCTACCCGGCTGATACTGAGGGGCCGCGATTCCAAATTGCAACTAACACAGCCTGGAACCCAGCCAATAATGTGGCAGCAGTGGCAGCCAGAAGTGAAACAGGCAACAGCAGCAGTCAGGGACACCAGCTCGCGACGACACCTTTGATCCTTGTGCTTCAACTGCAGGCAGTTCACCACACCGTACAGTGAATGCAGAACACTCCAGAAATGATCCCTCATGATACTTGTCACTGTAATGCTGACAGGCAATGCAAACGTCCCAAGGATCGTACACGCTTCAAAGTCAAAAATTCAAGGATTTTCAAGGACGTTTAAGGACCAATAAGTACATTTTCAAGGACCCCATCTAATGGTTTATCTGGGATTATTTATAATATAACTTTTCCAACACAATGCAAAAGTTGTTTATTGCACAATACCTAAGAACATTAGTTCAAATAAGCACTAACGAGTTGTTGAAAGCACCCCAGCTTTATTTTTTTTTGGTTGGTGTTTAGAAGTAGTTCTTTTCTTTGTTTTTCCTGTTTTTCTCCGGTGGTTTTATTTCACAATGCATGCAATGTTGCTTGTATCACACGCTTTGTCAGCAAGGGTGTCAGCTAAGATATTAAATAAGCAACTGTTGCCCTCACGTTGTCAATCTCCTCTTCGAGAATACGACTTTTTGTCTGCTTTTTTTTTCACGAGGTGCTCTTTTTTTGAGATTCAACATTTTGGAACATTTATTTGTTTCGATATAAGTCAAAATTAGTGCATTCAACAAGCAAGACGACGCAAGTCGCATTTCTATATCTCCCGCTGAGCGGACCAAAAATATCATGGCAGATTGTATCAGGGCGGGTTGAATTCACAAGTTCCTCCTCCTAATATTGCCCCGTTGTCAAAAAAGTTCGCTAAATGTGTTGTAACTTTGTGCGATAACACTGAGACTGGATTGTTACAATATTTTTTGCGTTATTTAAAACTTACAATCCAAGATAAACACTTTAAGTCCTTGTGAAAAGACAGATCCACTGATAATCACCCATAAAAATTAAGGGTTTTCAAGGACTGGTAAAAAATTCCAGGACTTTCAAGGCCTTGAAATTGACACTTCCAAATTCAAGGGTTTTCAAGGACCTGTGCGAACCCTGTGTCCTCCGGGACATGGAGCAAAAACTATTGAGCAGGCGCAACAGGGCTTGGTCTGGAAGCGCGATAAAGTCACGGCGCCGGGCACAGCACCGACGCACCCTCTGACGCGAGGCGTCAAAGGAAAGACGCGCGCGGCGCGCTTTCTGAAAAGGCTCGCCGTTTCAAGGTCAGTTAGTGAGCCGGCTGCCGTCATGGGCAGATGACACCGACGAATTCCTCCCGCGACTGGCCTTTCATTGAGTCGGTTTGCAGTGGAAGAAATCGCGTTTCAAAATCTTTGTCAACAGACTAAGGGGCTTTGATTTTTTTAGAATGCGAAACCTACCAGAATTTAAAAAAAAAAAACGTGGTTGAGAAGCTACGCATGATTAGTTCCAGTGAATGATGGTTCTTATCCTACATGCCATTAGCTCATATTTCGGCTGCCCTAATTTCCCCGCCCTGCCTCCTATGATTGAAGGCATCGAGTATGATCATTGCTGCGATAGTAACACTTTGGTGTCTTGACGATTCGTGGGGCGCTGGAGAAAGTATTCTTGCTGCGTGGACGGTGGTAAAAAAAAGTGCATGGCATGCACTACACCTACTTCTGTGCCCTGTCCGTCAATTTCCAAAGACAACGACTCAATTTCTTTTTTGCTGCTGCTGCTGTCGTATTATATATACTGCGAGAAGGCAGCAAGTTTGCCGGTATGTCCCAATTCAACATTTAAGACCCTGTTTTTCGAAGTCTGTGATATCCCAGTACTAAACCATTGCTGATCCTTTTGGTAACGGCTCCATAGTTTATTTCAGAAGCCCGTGTTCCGTGCGAGGAATTCAAGCACCAAATCAAAGGTTAATGAACACGTGCCGCCGAAAAAGGCGCAAGGAAGTGCTGAACTTCCAACTGTTTTTTAATGTATGGATGAAGTCTATACAGGAGGCTGAACGAGAAAAATGTACGTTTTGTTGTTGTTTCGTGGTGCTATAGTAAGCAAGAGAAAAGAAACACAAAAAAGGAACCATGCTTGCAAAGCTTCGCAAAACCACATTTTCTAGCACAAGCATCAGTCACTTGCTAGCCTCGACATCTTCATCTTCTGCTGGGATGATTTCTTCTTGTTTCGCGCTTCACTTGCGCAATGCTGTCTCATGCGCATTCCCACGTAGTAGTGAAGGATTTTTGCTACGGCATCATTTTTGCGCTCCCGGCATGGAAACGTTAGACCGAAATTTTGCAGGACATGATCAACGGTTCCCCAGAAGACGTCGTAGTTACCCATGTTCTTGGAGAAGAAGTCTTCCGCACAACGAATCAGGTTGTACAGCTGTGTGGTGGGAGGAGTCAACCCCCCTCTTGATTTGTGTAGTGTTAGAGATGCTTGGGGTAATTTTGGTGCCACGGAAGAAAGTGACTCCCTGCAGAGTTTACAGGGCAGCATTGTTTTCATCCCCCTTGAGAGGAACCGTGTGATATAATACAGAACCGCATCGGCGACTTCGGTACTGGTTAGGTTATCCTCGATAGTGTCATACCAGTCCCAGTCTCCTGTTTCAACAAGCCCATCTAACTTTGCCTTCAGACCCGCTGCGGTGGCTCAGTGGCTAAGGCGTTGCGCTGCTGAGCACGAAGTCGTGGGTTCGATTCCCGGCCGCGGCGGCCGCTTTTCTGATAGAGGCGAAAAGCAAAAACGCCCGTGTGTACGAGATTTCGGCGCACGATAAAGATCCACAGGTGGTCAAAATTAATCCGGAGCCCTCCACTACGGCGCGCCTCATCGCCTGCGTTGCGTCGGCGCGTTAAACCCCACAATCAATCAACTTTGCCTTCAGCTGTTCGAGATGTGAAGGGTCAGTATCGGCTTTCTGGAAGATTTTGCGGAATTCTGAGAGGTCAAGGGCTGGATTTTCTTCAATCACTTCTCAGTTCTCGAATTTGGGTGGTTTCAGCAGGCAGTAGACAGAAAGCATGCGGTACAACTGCAGGAATGTTGGCATGTCGGAATGGTCGCTGTCACAAGCTGCTTGTCTTGCCTTTCCAAAGAATCTCCCAAGGGGGTCCTGATTGAATTTCGCCGTCAGGACGTATTTGAAATTGCACTTACCTAATAGATACTCTGTTAGCGCAAGGGTAGAAAGCATTGTGACATGAAGGCCTTCTGCAGTTGTTTGAGTGAGAAAACTTGCCTTCATAATGGCGCCTGATTAAGTTCCCATTCCCAGTTGTCAAGACACTGAACTGAGTCTTTAAACACAGCGGGGTCAGGGCTGCTATTTCACACTCCTTCTGTTGGATGCCATCTGTTCATAGCATCAAAAAGGTCGGTCATCCTTTCCGTGAAAGCTATTCTTCCCACGGCATCATGGGAATTTATAACTTTTTGATCAGCGTAGAATTTGAGACCCGAAGTTCTGTTGGATGCCGTCTGTTCATAGCATCAAAAAGATCGGTCATCTTTTCCGTGAAAGCTATTGTTCCCGCGGCATCATGGGAATCTATAACTTTTTGGTCGGTGTAGAATTTGAGACCCGAAGAATGGACCGGCTGAAGACTTCCGTTGCCAGTTTCATGCGCATGAGCTCCATTTTTGACGGGTATATGTGGTGTCCCATAATCTTTGGGCAAACATTTAAGCACCCCCTGTTCTTGCAGTCTTCCTTATACACGGCCATGTACAAAGACCACTTTGCCCACTGGCCGTTCACCTTGAGAAGGCGCTGCTTACTAAGTAATCTGCTCCTGATGCACTTCAACAGATGCAGCACATCAGAAAAGACGAATACCTCACGCTCCCCATTTAAGGGGTGCTCGATAAAATTCTTTGCCTCATCGAGTTTTCGACTGACGCCCAGGTGCATCCACATTTTCCTATTAGTTGCCACTTCGTCACAGACAATGCCATCAACTTGTGCGCCAGTGTTTTCAAGCATGACAGTCGCCTTCAAGAACCAACCGGCTTGGTACTGTGGCGTTAGTTGCTCCCTTTGATGCAAATGCACCAATCGGTCGCACATAACTGTCCCCAAAGGGGCAAAACATAAAGAATAGTGCATGATTTGCCAGCTCGGAGCATTGCTTATCTTCCTCGCCATAGTCCACGAGACGTGTTTCGTGTCACCTCCGAAACGTTAGCGTTTCGGAGTCGACACTTTTCTGCTCTCTCACCAGGGTTTCATCTAACAGAAGAATGCCATGTCTCCTGAACTCAGCTTTCGAATCCAGTTTGGTTAATAATGCTTAAAAAAAAAAACTGGCATCAAAACCCCATTTCATTCACACCATGAAAAGACACTTTCTGATTGTTTTCACGCATGGCAAAGACAGAATGTTATTGTCGCACAGAAATCTGTAGCCAGAGGACTGTTGAATGTGTAGAGGCAGGCAGAGCAACAACCAGGTAGGCAGAGCAATAGCCAGTCTTGATTATAGCGCAGTCTTGATTATATTCCTCGTTTCGACAAAGTTTTAGCAGCTTTTACATATTCCTTCAGGAGCAAACTGTGAGTCTCTAGAAAGCATGCCTTTTGCTTGAACTCGTCCAAGCTGTTCTCTCAATTCCTTCAGCTGCTCTTTGCATTTTACAAGGTCAGCCTCGAGTGCTTTTTCCTCTCCAAAAGTCGTTTCTTAGAGTGGTAGCAAACAGTATGCTGCCTTCCCAAGGCTTCAACCTTAATTTTTTTTTTTTTTGCTGGACTGAAGGGAAGTCGTACTCGTGTCTCTGATTGATATGATTGTAGGGTTTAACGCGCCGACGCAACGCAGGCTATGAGGCGCGCCGTAGTGGAGGGCTCCGGATTAATTTTGACCACCTGGGGATCTTTAACGTGCGCCGAAATCTCGTACACACGGGCGTTTTTGATTTTCGCCTCCATCAGAAAAGCGGCCGCCGTGGCCGGGAATCGAATTCGCGACCTCGTGCTCAGCAGCGCAACGCCTTAGCCACTGAGCCACCGCGGCGGGTTCGTACTCGTGTCTCCTTCTTGCACTTTTCCTTTCAAATTTTGTGGACCCATAATGTGTTAGACAACATCTTGCACGCACTGCATTGATCTTCTAGGCTATCAATGAGGAGGAGGAGGAACAAACTACCTTCTACGCTGCCAAAATCCAGTCGCATCATGGAGCCACATTCGAGTTTGATCCCGGGAAATTTTTGCTGTGCCAGACCACTGCGACATACATGTTTCTTGTGGAAAGTCTCGAAAATTTGCGCAACAGCAATAGCATGGTGGGTACCTGTGGGAACGTTCACTACCATGCTGTTAACCTCACGCTGTACTCCGGACGTACTCCATCACATTTACGCTCCCCTTGCAAACAGTGAATTCGAGACTTTTGTTTACGAACAACCGGATCATTGGTGATGGCTTCTTGATCTTGACAAAGCAGATGCTGACTGCTCCTTTTACAACGTCTTGTTGGCTCCAAGCAACGCCAGGCATGATGATTTCTTGTTCTCCTACTAACTTATCTAACAAGCTCTCCTACCAACTTACCTATCTAACAAGCACGTCTCAGGCGACTTCAATTTCGGAGTCTCGATTTGCGTATGCACGTAAGCGACACCATAAATAACGGCACAGAGTCTGTTATCGTCGCTTCCAACAGCGGAGATGCCGTTGCTTGTTTCCTCACAGTTCGGAGCATTGGTGCTAGCACTGCGGATCGCCGGCTCATGAACAATGTAGAAGGTGACAGGACACACCACCTCATTTTCCTCACCGTCTCCAGTAGCGTGCATGTTGGCATCTTCAACCACCAATGTCTTCATCTTGGCATGCTTCGCGCCCGTCACAATGGGTCCAGTTGGCTTTCTCTTTTTGCGAACAGAAGACAAGTAGGTGGGACAGCTCAGAAATATTGACGGCACGGGGTCTGGTAACAGGACAGGCCGTTTAGGTTTGTCTAATAGAAGGACTTCGCCACCAAGCTCACCATAATACCGCCACCTCTCTATGTCACTCTCCGAGAAGTGCTTTACGCAAACATAGTCACAAGGAATGAGCTCCCAATCTTTTCTGGGAATAGTGCACAAGCCCACACTTTCAACCGTACCGGGTCACTGGGAATTCAGTGGCATCGGCATTGTAAACTGAAAGATGGCAGACAAACTGGCTGATGGCGCTAAGAGATTAAGAGTAATGTCATTAAGTTGAAAATAAGATTTGGCAAATTTAGGTCTGTATGGTAATGAAACCCTTGGCCTTTGTAAAGCCACTGGCAAAGGAGGGCCTACTGAATGTGCTGTGGCCTTCCAACTCTATTCCAGTCATTTGAGCATGCTAACTACAGAAGTAGCAATTAGGAGAGTAGCAAAGCATGTTAAATGCTGTGCTTGCTTGGCTATGCGAACACAGGTATAACACGCCGTTCCTCTACTACTAACACCCTCGTGCACCATCTGCTGAAGCCTGTGATTGTACGGCATTGCCCCAACAGATTGTGTAAACAGCGTGAATGCAGGTATGTGTTGGCCTAATTTTAGGCCTAACATTAGGCCTGATGGCCTAATCCATTGATGGCCTAATCCTAAGCCATTTAGACCTAACATTAGGCCTGATTAGCTTTTGAGCTCTAACGTTGTCAACCGGGGCCCACTGCTTGACAAGCAACGAGTTTGATGTGGATTGGCACGTCGTATAGCTCAGCAACGTTAAGCCTAGATGTGGGCCTAACAGGGACAACCAGCAGAGGTGCTAGCTGTTACAATAACAGAGAGAGAAAAAAACAGCCTCATAGGGGGACTGACATTAAGCCTAGCGTTATGCTTTTAGCTCCAATGTCTTCAACTGGCATAGATAGCTTGACATAATGAGTTAAAAGTGAATTCGCACGTCGTAAGGCTCAGTGAAATTAACCCGAGAAGTAGGCCTCACAACGGTGCCCAGCCGAGGACCAGCGGCGCTCTTTGCCCTCAGTCGGCCTTGCGCAATAAAAACCCAAACATCATCATCATCATCATAACAGCGGTAACCAGTCGAGGTCCTCGGTCGCACTAATAGAGGAGAGAGGGGGAGGAGAAGAAGAGAGACTGTCCCCCTCGCTCACCGGGGGCTCCGTGGCACCAGTGGACGAGCTCGTCCTGCGAGCGGCGGGGCTTGGTGATGTCCTCCAGGTCGCAGGGGAAGTTGCCGCGGGGCGTCTGAACGTGCAGCAGGAAGTCCACCGAGGCCCGGACGTCACGCTCCACCGTTGGGTCACCCGCCACAAACCAGGGGAAGTGCAGCAGGGTCAGCAGGATCGACGACAGGCCATGGGCCGCCCCTGCAGATGCACAGAGAGGTCAGGGGAAGGGATGGCATGCGTGTGACGCTGAGGAACATGCTGTGCAACAGTGAGCTTGATGTTCACATTGCACAAGAATGAGAAAACGCAGCAAAAAACAAAACAAAAAACAAAGAAAGCTGGCTCGACGATGTGTGTCGGAGTCATGACAGCACAAAAACTGCAGGGCCAAGTTGAAAGTGTGCATGTTTTGTTTTAAATATGGTTCATTTTAAAATAACCCTTCCAACAATAAAAAACATGTGGAGGCATTGTCAGACTTGAGAAAATATGGTACTGCTTATGTTTAGTTTTTAGCCTCTTAAGTATAACCAAATTTTTAGTAGCCAGTGTATTTGCATAAACGTTTTGAAAAATGAAGTGTCATTACTATATGAGTTGATACACGATAGGTTCCCCTCCAGCAGAAACATGGTAGCTGAGGTGGAAAACTAAAAGTTCTTCAGCTTCAGCTGGACTGCCATTTAACAGAAGCGATCGGGGCACGAGGCAGACAATCCAGTACATGGACTCCAGGATAAGATTGCCAGATTTCCTACCACAGTAGTTTTTTTTTTCTCACAACAAAATTAATATTGAAGTAATACTGAATTAACAGTCTTCCATTGCCATCACCTAAAAAAAAAAATATCTACTGTGCCAATACACTATTGCGATCGCATACACCTTTCAAGGGACTACATTGATATGTTCCTTTTTGAGGTGTTTTCCAGGCAGTTAAGCTTAGTTCTGCTACAACTTCTGCAGTGCAAAACACATCCATTTTCCAAAACACACCCTTCTTTTTTTCGTAGTTGCCAGATAAATTCTTGAACTAGCAACCGTTCCTGCTATCTCACTCACTTGCAATGCACAGGCCACAGGTCTAACGAAGAGATAGAGATACAACAAGCGTGCGACACATTAGGAAAGCGAGGCTGCTAGGTTTATGGCTGCCCCAATGGGGTGTTCAACCCGCAAACCTTTGACAGCAACAGAGAGACGGTCAATCAAGCATGATTACGTGGTCTTAATGAAACAAAGGCAAGGTAGCGCGCACTGTTAAACACAGGCAACAACGAATGTGTGAGATGGGTGTGAAGAAAGCAAAGGACCCGAAATCAACTGACACATCAGCCACTCAGACACACCAGTGGTTGCCCAGTCTACAAGCACAGCCGGCCGAGAGGGGGAGAGAGCGAGAGAGAGCTCACCCAGGTACTCAACGTCATAGTAGGCGTACATGAGCGGGCAGGGGCAGCGGTGCTTCTTGGCATACTCCCGGCCAGACTGCACCATGGCGTGCAGCAGCATGGCGATCTTCTCGTCAGGCACCACCTGTCCGGACATGACAACCGAGTTGGCGCCACATCGTGGAACAGAAATCTCCCCATGAGCCACACACTTCTCATAGACCACGATACAGCCATTACCTAATTCTACCTCGCATTTACCAAGGTATTCCAGAGCATGGGCCAGCCAGAACCCAGGCTGATAGCTCGAGTGGCGAAGATCGTCCGGACAAGGATGCGGCTACACGATCGTACTCCGCCGGTGAACTGGCGGCTGCGTTCAGCTTAATTCTACGTAGTTACGGCGACATGGGAAGAACTGGGCTGTCACACCTGGATAGCCTCGAGAAGATCGAGACCAGCGTCTTTAATTCCATGTACAGGACGAAGAAGCAGGCCAAGATCAGCGATTTCTTTTCACGCAAATAAAGCATCCTGTTGCGTCGTTAGTGCGGAATTAGTTGTCATTCTTGAACGCGCCGATCGGTAAGTAGTCCTCCGCCACAGGTGAGGTCTCACAGCCCATGTTTTTTATATCGAATTTTTCATATATCGAACTATTTCGTGATCCCTTTGGAGTTTGATATATCCGTGTTCGACTGTAGTCGCGCACTGCCTGGTCTGCAGAGAATGCTAAATAAATTGCAAATTCTCAGGGATAATGCTGCCACCATTTTTTATTTAGTGTTCTTCAGCATAAAACTTGAGGCCAAATATTTCGAAGCTGCCAATCAAAAGAAGGCTTTTGAGCAATCTACTCCCAGTAAAACAGTTCAATACAAATGCTGTGAAATTGATTGGCTAACAATCTAGCTATCATTTCATTAATACAATGGTTAGCAGTCAAGTCTCTTAAACAATCAGTGAAAATGCACATCCGGATTACCCACTTTCTTTACTTGCTAAAAAAAAAGCACCGAAGCAGCCTAGTAGCAATATTTAGACAAAACCAGTAATCCCCATTCCAGACTCCCATGCGTGTAAAACAATTTCTGTGAGACAGAAAAAAAAAAAGCATTTGGGGCTCACAATGTTTTAACCTATAAATTTTACACAAATTAAAAATATCTAGCTCAAAGGTATTTTTTTTCCCCTTTCATGACTGTACATTTAGAATTATGGTTGTGGGTAATGCTGTACTTCTAGGCATTTTTCCTCACAGCCTTTCAAGCAATCCAACTGCCCTTCTGACAAAGGTTTTTGCATTTTTGCAACCTGTTTTTCTTTCCTTCAGAATAAGCAGCAAAAGCATAAGCTTTGTACTCAGACAGCTGCTTAAAGGAGCCATGAAGAGAAAATACGTACAACTTCGTTTAATTTGAAAGAACTAGGATTCAGTATCTTACTTAGCTCCATTACAGCCACAAAAGATGCTTTTTTTAACGAAAAAAAAAGCAAGAAGTATTTAAACACTTTCAAATTTTGCACCACAGTGACGTGTTATGAGCAAGAATGACGTCACACGGGCCAACAATAAAACATAATTTTTAGTGCGTTAACTGCACGTTAGCATTCAAGTGATGCGGTCAAATGGAACTAGAGGCCCCATTACAGGCGTCCAGTCATGTATCGTCGCGAAAGGTCAGTTAGGCAGCCGCCAATCGCACAAACAAGGTTCCGTGACGTCATAGAAAAGTTGCGGGAAATCGGCTAGGGGGTCGCGACTGCTTCACACGTTTTCTTTAATATTTCCGTTATTTGTTCGAAGATTGCGATGATATTAGTATCATTGTTATCGGGACTAAGCAGTCTTTCTAATAAACCCAACTTGTATTTTGTCTTCATGGCTCCTTTAAAGAGGCCATGAAGACAAAATGCAGGTTTCGCTTATTTGAAATATTACCTCATTAGAATAACATTGGCCCTCAAAATTCACTCAAATAACTTATATAATTAGTTAAAAACAGAATAGCCATGCAACCCACAAGCTCCTTTCCGACACTAAAACCTATGACATATTATTGGCTGAGGCTGGAAAAAGCAAACGCAAGTTAGGCAGGGCTTATAAGCTTGCAGAATGAGCCATTTTCGCCTAAATGTAATGCATATTCATTTTATAGCAGTAAGAATGGTGGGGCAACCAATGGAAGTTGCTTTTTCACTGAAAAATTAAACAATTTAGCCCAAAATTTCAATTTTCCCGCTAAATCGTGTGTTTTCGTGTCGTCAACAATGATGTATTAAGAGCAGGGCCTTGAAACTAAATATAGCCTGCTCACCAGGGCTGCTCCCATCACCGAGGCACCCGATTAATTATCTTGTTTATCACCCACTTTCATAGACGGCGCTGCAATACTGCTGAAGTGCCAGTGTTTGCACTTTCCTTCTGGCCGGACTTCTACACCTGCCGTATTTTCATTGCAGTTCATACTCATCTATTCCTAAAACTCAAGCTATGACTCGACAAACATGGTCACGTAAGCGACCGTGCCGCTTGTGTACGTTGGTCAGTATTGTTTCAGACAAGTCCAGCGCGTCCGACGGCTGTGTTAGCGGTCAGCCAGCACAATGCCGCACTAACTGCTTCGGTGTTTACGTGTGCATTCGTAACTTTAATTGTGCACCCCACAATTCTTACTGCCATCAAAAGAATGTGCCCTACATTTAAGCGCAAATAGCTCATATGGCAAGCTTGTAAGCCCTGCCTAATTTGCGTTTGCTTTTGCCGGTCTCAGCCGATTGCACAGCAGGCCTTATGACATCATAGGTTCTGTTCCGGGAAATGAGCTAGTGGGTTGCATGGCCATTCCCTTTTTTCCGAATTATGTAGCTTATTTGAGTGAAGTTTGCATTAGAAATGTTGTCAGTATGATTCTAACGAGGCAATCTTTCAAATGAACCAAACTTGTGTTTTATCTTCATGGCCGGTTTAAGTGTAAAGCCCTCTTATCCCACAACCACATGTAGCAGATCTTTAGTAATGTCTAGCCAAGTAAGCTTGATACTAATAGCTGGACCAGTGAGCCTTATTCAATTATTTACTTGATTAAAATCTGGTAATAAATTAAAGATTTATCGACGCACAGCCTTAAAAACATGTAACATATATTCCACACGTGGCTCCACGCGTGTGCCCTGTTAAAATTTCCTGCTTAGTTGTGCATGCAGCGTGACAAAAGCAGTGCCTTGCCTATGTGCACTGTTAAGCCTATAAACAACACTGACCAGGATAACCGTGTGCGGTAACTTCTTTCAGCTGCCCTTGAACAAAATATGACCACGGATGACATGGAACAAGAATGAGCTCTTTGCTTCGTAAATGAATGATGCTTGAATTGCCTCCCCAGCCAACTAACAGGCAGGAAGAGGGTAAAGTTTCCGGCATCCATGCTGTTTGAAGCCCCCCATCACAGTGCTCACCTCTCTGCCCAGTCTTGAGCGTAGGTAGAGAAGGCCAGTGAGATACCCTGCTCGACCCACAAACAGCTCATCACTGCCGCAGTCCAGGAACTTGACGGGCGTGCAGACATCAGCCACCGCCGCATACCTGCAAGACACCAGCGGTGGGTCTCAGCTAGCTTTGGCGATCCCAAGAAGGATGACACCAAAGGCAGACAGCAAGTTGCTTCGACAGTTTCGCGTGCCCAAGTCTACACCCCACTGTCGGCAACAGCAATTTTGAAAAACACACAAACGCTTCACCGGTATCGAAAGTGGAGCACGTTCCCCAAAGCACAAGCTGTGCTACTGGAGTCCCAGCTGACAATGCTCGAAAAAGAGGACTGAAAACACAGCAGTTTCCTTTCTCGCGGTCAAACAAGGAACATTTCTCCATGCATGGTCAAGCTGGCCTGCAGCCCTAACCATGCCGTTTCCTTCCTGTTGCCAGAGGCTGCAGATTGGTAGCCACACCCCAAGCGCTGATGCATTTTAAGTGGGGACCTGTGAACACTCGAGTCTCCGACAATGACTCCACAAAATTCCAAGTACATTTGAATGCACGAATTCAAAACACTGAACGTTGAAGTGTTGTCAATATTCAAAGCAGTTCGATACTCTCTCAACCTCTGCTGCAGGCCCGACCTGCTAGACCGAAATAATACACAATTGCAATAACCGCCTGATGTAGGCTGCAGTAAGCTGAAGCCACTGCAAATGAAGCACTATCTGTGCAGTGCACAGTGCAAGGGAGAGGGAGAAAGGGAACCAGCATCATCCTTTTCTTTACATGCATACCAAGGTGCAGTAATGAATAAGAATTGCGAGAAGAGTGAAGTGAAGCAGACAAAAGCATAAACATATGGCCAATAGCCTGGCTTAAGCCCAGTTTTAAGGACGATAGTCTTTCTCAGGCTACTTAGACGTAGAAATTTTGGTCTGTCTGTCTGTCTGTGACTCGATTCAACCACCCAGCCAAAGCAAAACAGAAGCTGTGCAATAGCCTTATAGACCTACAGCTAAATCTAAATGTGCAAGTCTGGTGTCAGTGTTTATACCAAAACAGGACATTATACAAATATAAGGCAGAAAATCAATACGTGAGTGATATTTGCAGTGTTCCTTTATGAAAAAATTGATGGATGCCTGGTATTTGCGACAGCAAGTGAAATACTACATCAAGAGCAGAAAAGCGTCACCTGCTGTTACCCGTGCTACCATAGCTCCTGGCGGCATTTAAGAAATCAAATGGCAACAGCAGCGAAAGGTTCCACTGAATAGGTTCCACATTCTGCTTGAAACGTCCGTAGAGTAGGGCAACATGGTTCTATAAACGTTCTAGTAGGGTGCCTCAATTCACGCGCGTCTCCGCCGTACAGCAGTGCTGGCATCGAGGCACCTGACTTGGAGCAGTAGAACGCGGTAAATTTAAACTGAATTGAGGAAACTCTACCATGTTACCTTGGGAGGAACAGCATGAGAGGTGAGCAAAAAGAGAAGGGAGGCATTTATTTCGTTGGGGCGCCAGTCGACTATCGTCTTCCGTCGACATTTGCAACAGAAGGAGCAGATATGCAGCCATTTTTCTGTTGAGATCTGTTCTTGTCTGTCAAGACTGAATGAAGCGTGCAATCATTGCCTAGGTGTAGCACCCCTATGGTCCTACTGTTGTTTTTTGAAAACTGTTGCTTCAAAGTATGAAGCAGCAACTTCACCTATGTAAGCAGCCCTTGCCATTGTATGAAATATATAGTATCTTTCTTTGGACGTGTTCAGGTTTGTATACTAACTATTTTTGGTGGGGGCTCCATATAATGTCGGCGCACTCTAGAGTTGGCTTAATCAGAGATTTATAGGCATTAAGGGTGCCTTGGATTTAAGGGTGCCTGGCATAGGCGCCTTCTTAAGAAGTTTAGCTTGCCTAGTGCTTTACTACATATGTTGTCAATATGGCTTTCTCAGGATAAATTACTAGAAAAGGTGACACCTAAATACTTTACCTGGCCAACCTTGACCACTTCAGTATCCTGAATTTTATACTGAAAATGTAAAGGAGCTTTCTTATTGGTGAAACTGATGCTTGGTGAAACTGATATTGGTGAAACTGATGTTTATTTGGTCAATAAACAACAAGAATAGTTTTACTTGCCACGTCCCCCCCACTTCATAATTCAAAAGTCTGCGTAGTATAGCAGACCTTTTTACGCTGCATACGCATGACTTGATCAGCAAGCCACTCTTAAGACGGAAACGGTGGGGATTCATGGTACTAGCCATCATGGTACCAGCAATGGCTACAAGACAGCTATGCTACTGAGAAACGGTCTGCTTCTTCCCATTTGGTGTGCAGCCACAAAAGCTATGCCTATGGTAAGCACACAAACACAGGGCGCCTACATGCATACTGCAGCAAGGCTTTTTTCATCACTTAAGACGTGAAGGGAGAGGACAAAATATGACAACACGGCGCCACAAAGGAGTCCACAGCTGACTTGCAAAAGAAGGCCAAACGATATGTCTTTACTGCACACTGCTTTGCAAGGCGTTTACCATTAAACAAAACCTTTCAAGACTGACCGCTAGGAAGACGTGCAACATTTGTTCATTTAGAGTCCTAAAATGGCAGGAACAAATACAAATGAGGCTGTGTTTAAGAATAAATGATCCCACACTTTTTATATATTTTGAAACATTTCTAAAGCCATCACTCCAACGAATACAACTTCGTTGCTTACAAACCTGTCATCAAAGACTTCCAGTTGCTGCTTGGGCAGCTGTTTGAGCCCCAGCAAGAATTTACGAAGCTTTAACATGAAATACAGTTGTTCAACTTTAAGCTAATTAGGAATGAGATTTAAAGGCGCTGGCTATTGATCTCATCGCAAAACAAACCGTCCCGAAGTCACCAATAAAGTGGAAATAAATTTAGAAGAAAAAACAAAGAAAGCAAGGGTGAGCCAAACAGGTAGCATGGACAGAAGCAGAATAAACTGCCAAGTGCCGTACGGCAATAAATTATAAAGGATAAACAGAAGAGATGAGCTAGCAGATGTTCTTGGACACTGAATCTCACGTTTTTCCGCGCCCACAGTTCACGTCCAAGACAACCTCTGTCAATTATGTCTCACCCAAGCTACAATGTAAACACCTCTAGGCAGTAACGTAGTGAATTGGGTGAGTTTGACTACGTTCATGACGGTCAGCACTCAACAAGATTTTTACGTCGGTGTGATCAGGAATGTATATTTTGTGCCGACAAGGAATGTAGCTGTGCTCCGCAGTTCAATCGGACAGTCGTGATGATGGGAACAAGAGCCAGCACACGAGGGAAATTGCCGAAGCTTATGAGATTTTCAAAAGCGGAGACATGTGCATGAGCCAACTTTCAATTTCGCTAACAGATGATGAGGTAGTCTTCCAAGACAAGTCGGGTGCGTAAACTGGTTGCAAAATTTTTGAGCCGTTTTGATTTTTGCGTGTTTTTTTTTCATCCCAGTTTTTTTTTGCTCATATAGCACGCGTTTTTCTAATACAAGTTCAGCGGCTAGACAGCACTTGTGTCGTCCTTTCTCTTCTTGTCTTTCGTCTGTGCTGGCCATCATGAACCTCTAGGCAAGGCATTTTGCAACTCGAGCCATTGTTTGTTCACATGAAACTGCAGCAACTTTTGAGCTGTTTTTACATAGCAAGTTTTATATTTATTTGTTCTATTTACGTTACACACACCACCAGGCAACATTTGACAGCCACGAGGCATGCGAATATAATGCACTGTCGGTGAATAATGCTGAGCCACGAATGAAAAGTAAAATTGGCACAGGTTATTTCACGTTTCCACTCGGGTTTAAAAAAGAAAAAAAAAAAACGTCCTGTTGAAATACCGTATTTACTCGCATAATAATCGCACCCCTGAAGTTTGTCGTCAAAGTTGAATTTTATTTATTTTCCCGCGCCATGAGCACCCCCTGAACTAGGTGCAGCAATATGTCGTATGGGTGCCAAGTCTGGCTGATAATGGTCGTGCGCACCCGTTTTCCTTCCCTGTCAAAGAGGACATGGCTACGTTATTGCGGCAGACTTGCCGATATTAGCGATATCAACAAGCACATGTTCAATATTAATGAGGAATAAACTCACTAAATGCACATAATGTACTCACAAGACAAAGAAAAAAACGCGCTCGGGTCGCTGCGTAGGGAGCCATGTCTGTTCTGCACTGTGAGAGTGGCAGCAACTTCTTAGTCGAACTGTTGTCACCTCGCAGCAAACTCGTTCCGGCGTGTTCCGCAATTCATGAAAACACCGCATTTTCGTCACTTTGCAATTTTCATTATGTTTTTATTTGTTACTTGAATTATGTTCGTGAGACCTACCGTAAAAATTTGGACCCACAACTTAGTTGCATTTTTTGTGCTCAAAAATTTTTCGTGATAAATTTGCCCGCGCGTAATGAATGCACCCCTAAATTTGAATCAATTTTTTCGAAGAAAAGTGCATTCATTACGCGAGTAACAATCACAAATGGTGGAGAGAAAATGCTAAAAACCCATGTCTACAGAGAAACTCACAAATCGATGGCCATGTTTCCTCCTTCTGGCTTGACTCACCTCAAAATTTCAAGATCAATACTTCAAGCATGTAATTTTTCTGCAACTGCACAGTTATGGCAACCGGGAAGAATTTTATAGTTATGTATCGGGCAACTGACGACAGTACAAATTATAAGCTAAACAGTTTTTCTTTTATTATGTCTAAGTGATCAATATACGAAGTATATGCAGCAAGCAGCCAAAAATGTTTTAAACAAGACAGTAACATTAATTTGTGGAGCACATGACGGCAAAGCTGGAGAAATGTCGTTCGCGTTAACCAGGTCTCTGAGACCTAACTGCAGGTATCAATGCCAATGTGAAGAAAAACGTTGACGAAACACTTTCTGCAATGAAAAAGCACAACTACCCAACTTGCCTACCCCATTCTGCTGCTGCCATGCAACCGCTTGCACTATCTACAGGTTACTGTTCTGTTTTCCAGCACTGGAGGAGCTAAACTCCGTTCCAGCTAAAAAAGGTTCTCACTGAGAGCTACGTGCTGTCTTCATTCACACTTGAAAGCGGTTTCACTTCGTATGCTTTTTTTTTTTTTTTTTCACGCAACTTCGCGCGAAGTGATAAATCGCTCGCAAGCACAAGACGACGGACAAAGCAGGGAAAGGAATACGCGCAAGAGCAGTGTTTTGTCGCTATTCAGGCTGCCTATCAGTCGTACGCCTTCGAGTCGCCGCGTCGCTTTTATCTTGTTTACAGACTGCGAGAACGAGCGAGCGCGATTAATTATACCGCATAAACAACCTCAATCGCGCACCGCCGCTGTTTCGGCGCTGCTACACGCGAGTCACGTCGCAGCCGCGGCCTGCAGTCAACAGGGAGGAGAACGTGAAGGAGGCAAAGGGGCGAGGAACGGCAATAGGGAGTCTTCCCTCACGCACCTGGCCAGGAAGTTGTCGCAGTCGTCGTGTCGTCCGACCTCGGCGGCGACCACGGCGGCGAGCGCCCAGACGCCCGCGCTGCCGAGCAGGAAAGCGGACTGCATGGCCCGGTCGGCGCGCACCTGCGGTTGGTCGGCGTAGCTGAGCGCGTGCCCCAGGTACGTCTGCGCCTTGGTCAGCAGCCGCGCGCGGTCGGCGCCGAAGTGCGGGCTCTGGGCCACGCGGTGGGCCATGAAGGCGACCCCCGCGACGCCGACGTACAGGCCGCCATCGCAGTCGCTGAAGCTGGTGCCCTGGTGCGTGAAGACGCGCTGCACCGTGTCGCGGCAGCGCTCGATCCACAGCTCGCGCTCCAGCGGGATCGGCGAGCCGTCGTAGTCGGGCAGCGTGTTGACGAAGTAGCGCTTAGACTTGGACGACATGGTCTCGTCGTCTTCTCCGCCGCCTCCGTCGTCGCTCTGCCAGCGGCCGCTCACCAGGAGGTTACCCAGACCTGCGGCCACGCACGGCCAGCGCCGGCGATCCGCTGCTGTCCCACTCGAGACGCGCAACAAGGGACCGCGCAGCAGTCGCGGCAGGACCGCGGCCACTTTTCGCCCGACTGAGAGTCGCCGCGCGCCGCTATGGTCGTGACGATCAACTTTCTCGTTACCGGCCCTGCGCCGAGCGAGCTCGACAAGCGACCGAATACCGTGTTCGCTAAGGCCTCTTTGCTCCTCGACACCCGCTGTCTCCCACTGCGCGAACAGCAATCAGCGCCGACTGCGCTTTCGCCACCTGCTTTCGCTTCTCGCTCTGAGCGCTCCGACTTGGCTTGGCTCGGAAGCTCGCTCGGCGCCGATCTGCGTCTATCGATTGGTATGAAATACGAAACCGAAACGGCAGTGCCGGGGCACATGCGCGTTACGTCTGCCTGGAGGCGTGAAGTCGGCGCGCCGAGAAAACCGAGACGTATTTGTCTGCTGTATATCACACGCACACATATATTCCTGCAAATGCCATTCCGCCGATCAGGGTGTTTTTGAACTAGGAACATATTTTGACGTGACGGTGACGATTTTACAACGAAGCTACTTGAGTACCGCCGTGTTCCGAGCGCTGTTGTTTCTTGCGGACACTTTACTTGGTTAAACATCACTGCAGTGTTCAGGCGAGCCGTGCGGCGCACACCCCGCCCACGCATTTCTGCAAATCCCACTTCTCGATCATGCACCGCCAGCTGCAGGACAGGGCCGCCTCACTATCATTATATATATATATATATATAATATATATATATATATATATATATATATATATAGAGAGAGAGAGAGAGAGAAAGAAAGATAAACTCACAAAGCGCGCAGAAATAGTATAAGTAAAGAGTCGGATACACAGCAAGAACAATAACAAACAATGTTTACTTACGTAGCGGCAACGGGACTTGCCTTCATCAGAATAAAGTTACATGACTTTGCTATATATATATATATATATATATATATATATATATATATATATATATATATATATATATATACTGGCTCCACTGTGCAACCGACGGGGTATGTGGCGGAGGAAGGACTGCTATGTGCCGCATGATGGTGGCAGGCGCAAGGCGCTGGGCGAGAGAAGAAGAGGGACGGTCAGCATCGCGAGTGGCTCGCTGTAAGAGAACGCACCGAGACATCGGTCTGCGCTTCCTTGCCCGTCTCTGGTCTCTGCCTCTTTCCAAGCGTCTTGCTGGTCACCAGCTATAATCCCCCTTATAATATATATATTGTAAGCGCGAATCTTAAATGTCCCGTCATCAGGCCATATCTCAGTATTATGACTGGCCAATACCGCCTTCGTGTTTCGTCGTCGTCGCTGCATTGGGTGCGTCCATCATCATCTCATCGTTCGTCGTCTTTCTCGGACGCGCCATCATCATCGCCATCGTGGTTGACCCTGTTCTGGCCAGGGTACAGCTCGTCGAATAAACGTCGTTCTCCAAGTCTCCTAGCATTGCCTCTCAATATATATATATGTATATATCGTTATATATATTTGTTCTGTGTGTGTGTGTCGAACAGAAAAAAATTCCGGTTCGCAAGCTCGAACCGGCTCCCGAACCCGTTCAGAACTGAATTATTAGCGAATTTAAAAAAAAAAAGTTTTGTAGCCTAATTCACCATAAAACTCGTGCATTTTTTTCGTTCATTCAATGAGCGTGCCCAGACAACACAAACACATCCTGAGCACATCCCGAGGACGTTCTATTGAGGACATCATGATGTCCTCAGTATGTCCTCTTCTGATACTCAATTGGTACTGAAAAGGTCCTATTGTCCGGCCTCAGCACATCCTCAGAACATCCTCAAGATGCAGCCAAGGATGATTACAGTACATTCGCAGGACTACTGTATGACGTCAGGACATTTTGAGGACTACTTTCTAGTCATGCTTTTTTTGCTAGGTGTTATGCACAGGGTGTTCGAGAAAGGAGGGGCCTGGGCTTGATACTGCCATCCCCGAGGTATTTGTGCAATTGACTCTTTGCCAAGGTATGTCATTTTGTGTACCCCTGGAATCTCCACTGGGTACATCCTTTATGTGTAGCATTAATCTAAAACCAGTACTGCCCAAGCCTCCTCGTTATGACACAAGTATGCAAAATATGCTGGAGATAATGATTTATTGCACAAGCAAATGCATCGTAGTGCAATGTGAGGCGACACATGCTGTGAATCGTCACCGGAATCCACTGGAGAGCCTAGTAGTCACTGGAGTCCAACTGCCCCAACGACCCTAGAAAAATGATACAAGCAGAACAAATTAGCAAAGCATATACACAAGAATTTTCTCTGAACTGGACCCCACCATTTTGTAATTAATGATGATCCAGCTTCTGGGCATTTCTTGGGGACTATGGGGCGAGCAGACGATAGCGCAATCACACCCTGTTGCGCTGTGGCGTCCTTGGTTATCAGACATCCCAGCGGCATCGAAACTCGGTGTCACTTATTCGGTATGGGTCATTCCAAGCGAAACGTCCCAGCCAAAAAATCGACCATCGCCAATTTCATTGAAAAAATTTGTGCTAGGTGCTGATGAAGTGTAGAAGGTCGGCACGGAGTATTTCCCTTGAAAAAAATTTTTCGGTCGCGGGAGCGCTCCTTGAAATTTCTGCAAACACGCAAAATGTGGTTGGAGATAATAAATTTTAAATAAATAGTGAAACTATGTGTAATGCCAAATATTGACTTGAATCATTCCCCTTGCATTGTTCTTTGATGTGGGACTGTGTCTGAAGCTGTGTAAGTATTTTTGGCGTTGTATTGGCTAAGTAAAAACACAAAAAATGGCACGTTTTTAGGAATTTTTTGCAAAGGCACCGTGAAAGTGTCACCCAAAATATTTCTATCGTGCATTGATGTGGCCTTTGAGTGTCGCGCAAAAATAATTTAAGCCGATTACAGAGCGTACTTTTCAAGCAAATTGCTTACAAAGATGCAAGAAAATGAGTTTTTGCCGAACTTCACACCTAAAAAAAGCCCCAAGGCCCTCGAGGTAAAATTACATGAGATGGCTCATTATACGAACCAGCACCTTGCCTTTTAATTTAGAAAATTTGATTCGGGTAAATTTTGTTTGAGGCGAGAAAAAAATTTTTAAAGTTCACAATCAGCTGCACTTGTGTCCACTATGCAACTAACTGCGCCCCCAAATCAGAACGCGTTCGTGCCGCCACCCCTTTTTGTGGCAGGCATGTGCACACGTGGCTCGATACTGAATGAACATTGGTTGTGTCGCTTGACAACACAAAAAATACACCGTAAACAACATACTCCACTCTGCCACTTTTTTATTTTAAAGTCTTTGCCCAGTCACTTCCCATCATTGCAGTTTACATATTTAAGAGCGCAGTGCTCGGAATACAGAAACAAAATCAGCCTCAACTAAAAGAAGAAATTCATTATTTCTTTGACGGAGCTTCTTCGCAATACAAGAAAAAAAACTAACTTCGTGAGTCTCTTCTACACAAGGATGGCCATAAACTGTCGGAATAATAGAATTTCTTTGCCACTTTACACGGCAAAAGTGGACGTCACGGCGTTGGCGGCGCACTTAAACGTCTGACGGAAAGCGCATTTCTCCAGACACCTTCTCAAGATCAGATTGAGACCCGAAAGGACCTGTATGCCTGGGCTAAAACAATATAAAAGGAGTAATGGTTCCAAGTTCTAAAATACAAGACACAAGGGCACAACTTGGTTCAACATTCGCCAATGCAATCCCAGTCAAAGGAGCGCGACAATTTCATCACTTCAGACCACCTACTCTTTCAACACTTTTTTTTACCATTGCATTCTAATCAAGCTAGAAAGAAATTAAGGTAAAAAAAGAAGAACAAGGCAGACTTCGTTGACGGTGATTATTCACCTGGTGAAGCGTTGAATATCTGTAAACAACAAAAAAAAACCGTAGGCAAAAGAAACAAGTGGAAAGAAATGGTATGTTTGCAGTGAAAAATATTGTGCGTTGAATTTTCTGGGGCTATGTGAAGTGTGTTGCGCAGGCAAAATGACTCTGCGATCGTTCTTCCTCCGCATCAGACAGATTAGGTCCAGCTCGCTGATAACTGCCACTACAAAACACTCACTTGCTGTGTTCACTGTACGAATACCCAAAAATAAAAATGACGGAAGCTCACACTAACACGCAAGACTTGAAAGTAGCGAAGCTGTACGCAACAGCAGCTGTTTCCTCTTTTCCACCTCACGGCGTCGTTTAAGCCTCACCAGTTTATGAGTGACCACAGCTGGATATTCATCTTCCTTCATCGCACACGGCTCTGCGCCGCACGTGGCCTCCTGGCCTCCATTCGTGCTGCGCGCTTATCACTGCGGCGGCGGCGGCTTGCTTGCACATTCCCGTTCCCTCCTCGCCTATCTCTCCCCTGCCGTCTATCTGTCCCTACCCTAAGGCCGCTGCTCCGTGCCGGGCACTTGCGGAAGAGGATTGACCTCTAGCGCTCAATGTCAAAACTGGTCATCCCGCGAAGACTTGCCGAGATAGTGTAGTGTAGCTCCCGCCACAAAAGTGGCAGAGTGGAGTATGTTGTTTACGGTGTATTTTTTGTGTTGTCAAGCGACACAACCAATGTTCATTCAGTATCGAGCCACGTGTGCACATGCCTGCCACAAAAAGGGGTGGCGGCACGAACGCGTTCCGAGTTGGGGGCGCAGTTGCATAGTGGACACAAGTGCAGCTGATTGTGAACTTTAAAAATTTTTTTCTCGCCTCAAACAAAATTTACCCGAATCAAATTTTCTAAATTAAAAGGCAAGGTGCTGGTGCGTATAATGAGCCATCTCATGTAATTTTACCTCGAGGGCCTTGGGGCTTTTTTTAGGTGTGAAGTTCGGCAAAAACTCATTTTCTTACATCTTTGTAAGCAATTCGCTTGAACAGTACGCTCTGTAATCGGCTTAAATTATTTTTGCGCGACACTCAAAGGCCACATCAATGCACGATAGAAATATTTTGGGTGACACTTTCACGGTGCCTTTGCAAAAAATTCCTAAAAACGTGCCATTTTTTGTGTTTTTACTTAGCCAATACAACGCCAAAAATACTTACACAGCTTCAGACACAGTCCCACATCAAAAAACAATGCAAGGGGAATGATCCAAGTTAATATTTGTCATTACACATAGTTTCACTATTTATTTAAAATTTATTATCTCCAACCACATTTCGCGTGTTTGCAGAAATTTCAAGGAGCGCTCCCGCGACCGAAAATTTTTTTTCAAGGGAAATACTCCGTGCCGACCTTCTACACTTCATCGGCACCTAGCACAAATTTTTTCAATGAAATTGGCGATGGTCGATTTTTGGGCTGGGACGTTTCGCGTGGAATGACCCGTATGTCAACAGCGTGAACTTTAACAGTGCTTAAGGGGAACGTTTAAAGCGACGGGGAGCAGCCAGCTTTGCCCATTAATTCCGTTCTCAACCCGCTAAGGTGGCAAGCGTGCACCCTACGTGTGCTGTCGTGATGGGGGTTGCCTGTGAGGATATGTTTTGCTGTGCCAGCAGGACGAATGCCCAACGTTTTATCACCAATTGACGTTTACTTTCTTCATTGTGGGCAGGTTTCCGTCATTGACTTAACTTGGCAATGCACAGCAGCCACCCGTCCGGGCGTCATTACGCCGTTGTTCGCTGAACAAACTATCGGCATAAGCGCAAAGTGCTCACACAAGAAACGTGTTAAGTGCATCACGACAAAAGAAGTGTCTGCATGTGTGGAGTCTATTCATTTCACAAATTTCCTGCATCCCTCGAGAGCCGCCGTGCTGAATCGGAAAGTGTTCGAACCTAGCAAATTTGTGAGAGAAGGTACGGTCCTACGCTGCTTTGTAAGCACTGTTTATTTACTGTCATGCTAAATCCTTATCGCATGTGTCTGTGCTCTGGAGGTATTCTCTGTTCATTTCATCCACGGGAAAGTGGTAAAAATCAACCCTACACCTTTGCTGCAGCTAGGGTACGCGAAAACCGCGAGCTGAAACCGAATTAGGAGTGTCGCGGTGGCGAAGCATGCCCGGTCGTTTCAATAAATCGCTAAAACGCAAAACCTCTTTAAACGTGCAAGAAGTGTTTAGCATGAGGGTGAATAAACAGTGCTCCCAAAGTAGAGTACGACGGTATTTACTCTCACAAATTTGCTACTTTTGAAGTCCTTCCGCTTCAGCACAACGACCCATTCGTGGCGGGACTCGAGGGGTGCAGGAAATTTGTGCAGCAAATAGACTCCCCACACGCCGACACTTTCTTTGCTGTGGTGCAATTCACACGTTTCTTGTATGAGCACTTTGCGCTTACGCGGATTGTTGGTGCAGCCAACAATGGCATAATGACGCTCAGACGGATAGCTTCTGTACATTTCCAAGTAAAGGCAATGACTGCAACCTGCCCTGAATGAAGAAAAAATAAATATCAATTGGTGATAAAAGGTCGGGTGTACGACCTGCTGGTGCGGCGAAATGTAGCCTCACAGGCAACCCCCATCAGGACAAAGCGCGCGTAGGGGGGCACGCTAGCTTAGTGGGTTGAGAACGTAATTAATGGGCAAAGCTGATATCTGTCCAACGCTTCAAACGTCCCCCTTTAGGCACTGTTAAACTTCACGCTGCTAACAAACCGAATAAGTGACACTTACTGATTTTCCATGCTGCTGGGACGTCTGATAACCACGCACAGTACGGCCCAACAGTGTGTGTGACTGCGGCGTCGTCTGTTGGCCCCGCAGTCCCCAAGAAATGCTCGCCAGGTGGTGCATCGGTCGCCAGAAAATGGCTAACCCGGCAAAATTCTTGTCTATAAAAAAATGAGACCATTGCAACTTCGTTGCATTATTACAGACTTTGACAACCTGACTAAAATGCTAAAAAATTTGCTCACCCAGCTGCACGGCTATATTTTCAAAGTTCTAAAGGAGAAGTATTGCCGTTCATGGTGCAGTGCCTTCCAAGATGTGCTGAATGAGTAGTAGCCATTATTTAATTACCTTTACCCAATTAGCTTAGAATGCAGAATGCATAGACCACGCTCCAAATGTTTCTCTGAAATTTTAAGCTATTTTCTTCCCAAGGTATTGACAGTGCCCTTTCCCTCACACCATCCTCCATGCCAGTTAGATTTATCAACATACTCGCAAATCACAGGTGGGCTAAATTTAAATTTAAGTGGATCGCTATTCCTGAACCTGTTAAGCAAAAAGTCGATACTGACCGTGAAGTGTATTACAATAACATTTTAGAAGCTTCAGGTAGCATGAAACACATTGAAAACCGGTAGCATGAAAACCCATCACTGAGCAGGCAGCAGCTGTTCCTTGCAACAACTCCAAAAACCACAATTCCGGGACCCATCACTTTCTTAAACTGTGGGTCCTGATAGGGAGCAACAAGTGGTCCAGAATCATGTGCAATGGACAAACAAGGGCACCTTGTAGGCTTTTGAGGTTTTTCAGATTTATATCCTTTTCCGCCAACCTACAGCACAGTTGCACTAGGGGATACTGGGGCTTACGCACCACCCTCTTTAGTGTCGACATGGTTCTCAAATGGAAACGCACTCCATGCGTCCAAGGGGCCCAAATGCTCAACATCAGATGCCAAATTGCACAATCCATGCCCACTGTGCGTGACATTGTGCTCACCATAGGCAGCAGCAAAGCCCTTAACAAAATACCTCAAAAGTCTATTTGCATACAGCACATCGCATGCCGGCATACAAGATGTTGTAAGGATTAGGATAACCACATGGAAAGTGAGAAAGTTCTGGTACAAGTTTTCAGGTAATGCTGTGGAAAGGACTACAGGCCCTTCGTACAGCAAACAAAGCGTAGTTCAGCAGCTTTCGAGTGATCCAGTTCTGGAAGACTTTGTAGCCTCCTATTGAAGTCACACGGAACAAATTTGGCTAATTCAAAGTTTCCTTCTGAAACCTCATTGGTTACAAGTGTCCACAGGTTTTGTCGTGGCTCCTGAAACCACAGAGCAAGTAGTTTGCGCATAACACCAAGACAAACATGTTGCATGTAATCAAGGGGAACGTTCTCAATAAGGTCTATAGGTATACCCGCGTGCTGTTCTTCCTGTGCCTTGTCACGAAAGCTCTGATCTGTGCGTAATTCCTGTCTGATATCCCCTGTTCTCATGTTTGCCTTTCACAATGCACTTTGAGCAGCAGAAGAAGTCTGGATGGCCTTTTGTGCACAAAACAAATGCTTTAGCAGGAGCATCACATACTAATGCATGCAGCATCATAAAAAGGGGTTTGTGATCTAACAGTTATGCCATCACCAAACAACACTTTCATTTCATCAACAAAACCTGACAGCGAATCATTTGCGTCACTGGGCTTGCTATGGCCTAAGAAGCACTCACATCAAATAGCTCCTTCTCAACATTGTTCACATGGCCAAGAGTGACCCAAAAGGTATACGTTATCGTGCTTTTACATATTTCTAGGCCGTCTATATTGAAGGAAAGGCTGAGTTCTGCAGGGAGCTCTGGACAATCCTGAAGTATTTTGCACAGTCCTGCTTTTACACTGAAGTGCTGGTACAGTTGAAAGCTTTATTACAGTAAACACGGAAGCGAATGCCGCTCAATACATGCAGAGCGCTCTGGTGAGAGGATGGCGTGCTCTCACAGTTTGCGCGATTGGCGGATGCACTCCCTGAAACGCCTTATCGCATGCCTGCCTGCTGCATCAGTTAGTCACGGAGGATGACATTTTTTAACACCCAATTAGGAAGCGAAAAGAAAACGTTTTAATCCATTCGCGCCGTTTCGCGCTTGATAAAAAGCCCTTCATCGGCACATGTATTCTCTGGAATCATGCCCAGGTATCTAACGTAGCTACTGCAGCAGCGCAATCAACCGTTGCCAGGGGGTGGATCCGCCAAATGTACGAGCTGCGACAGTTCGCCATCCCATCACTAGACCTCTCTGCATGTACTGAGCGACACACGCTCCCGTGTTTACTGTACAGGGTGTTGCGACGATGATTGGAACACTTTAAAAAATTTTCCTGAGGTAACCACCGCTCTGTTCGCACTGAAACTTGCCACGAAGGTCGCATTTTGTGGTCTATTTTGTATTATACCGGGAACAACGACGGTACTTACCTTTGTATTCTGAAAATAAATAAAAACAATTTTAGCCTACGGCAAACTGGCGGCTGATTTGGACGTGCGAGCCAGCGCAAGTTGATGTTGGAACGACGGAACCACCGGGGGCATGCAGAGCGAAACGCACGTTTGGGATTCAAGGTAGGAAGGAGCCAAATGGAGCAGCAGACGATCAGAAAATGCAACTAGGAATGAACTAGGAGACGATCAGAAAACCCTGTTTTCGGGCTCGCACGTCCAAATCAGCGCCATTTTTTTACAGGTGAAAATCGTTTTTATTTATTTTCAGGATAAACAGGTAAGTACCGTCGTTGTTCACGGTGTCAAACAAAATAGACCACAAAATGCGACCTTCGTGTGAAGTTCGAGAGCGAACCGAGTGACGGTTCGCTCAAGAAAAATTTTTAAAGTGTTCCAATTATCGTTGCAACACCCGGTATAAAGCTTTCGAGTGTACTTTCCCCCTGAACGTTGCGAAGTACCATTGGACCTTGGTGTGTGCAGCAGGGCTCTTCCAGACGATGGCAGTGATGAAAAACACGTGTGGCTGCGCAACACACCAAGCAGTGATGTAACTGCGGCAAGGGTCGATTTAGAATTTACCGCCCTCTCCTGCAGTTTGTGCCGAAACGCCAACGTGGTGTCTCCATCGTCTTCGTTAACAAAACTGGTCTGACAACTCGTGATCTCCGCTGGACAGGGGCAACGCAACGCGACTCTCGATGTGGCGGCGGTTTATTACAGACACAGCAGTATGTCACGAACTTTGCTGCTGGTGGTTGCTCAGACTGGGATTACGCCTACAACTCGAGCGGGTGCTAGCATCTAATTAAGTTGCTTCTAAACAAAGTCCACGTTGTTGCGATGTCGACGGCTTGGGCACAAAGTCGATTTGCGCGCTGCCAACTAACGCGTAAAATGCATCGACGTGGCGCTTCCGTTCCCGCCTGAGCTGCCGCTCGCTGCTTTCTGACATTTGGAATCCAGTAAAATTATACAGAGAGCTCACGTTTGTTATTTGCACCCACGACAGGTACTTACATGGAGGAAGAAAAAGTTAGGAGACGGCGCTACCGGAGAAACGTGAAGCCTATACATAAAAAGTAAAATCAAAGTCGGCCCAGGCGTCACTGCACCACGTGACCCCACCGTGCTGCCAACGCGTGCTGCCGCCGCGAGCTCTTCAATTTCGTCTGCTCGAAACTCGAGCCTGCTATATGTTGGTTTTTTTCCCACGGCTTTTGTCTTTCGCACATACGCGGCACTCCTGCCCGCACGCGGGCATGAGATCACCGAGCAAACAAATGCAGGAAGGACGAGGAAAAGCTACCGCCAACCAAACACGAAACACGAGAGATGCGCCGGAGTCGGGTGACCGCCGCCGCCGCCGGCCCACCCGACCACGGAGGTCACGTGCTGGGCCGACTTCGGCGGCTTGAGAAAGAGAAACGGCGGAGGGAGCGGCTTCAACGGAGCTGGGCTTGCGAAGGCTAGCTGCGTGACGTCATGCCGTCTCCTAACTTTTTCTTCCTCCATGGGTACTTACCTCTGTGCGTGGCGGCCATCTTTCTCAAGCCGACTGGTTTGTCTTCAACTTTCAACTTGGCTTGACTAGAAGAAGTACTTGCGCATGGTGGCCAGCAACAAAATAGAAGTGCTGAAAAATTGTTTCACACAGAAGGCATGCACGTACTGAACATTTTCTCTTATGCATCATTTTTAATTTTAAAATTTGCAGAAGATGTTTGTATTCTTCTGAATGTTGAAAAGGTACCCAGCCAGTAAATTAGAAGCGCTATTTTTTTACCTGTATTACAAACAAACAATGTGGACGAGAACGCTAATCACTATCTGTGTGAAATACCTGCGCGTGAAAACTATATTAGCGAGCGTTCCCATTGTCTTCTAGTGACCAAAATTAGCACATCCTGAGAAAGTCCTCAAATAAACGTTTATAGGACGCCAAGCGCACTGACGTACTGAGAATCTCCTGAGGACATAGCAAAATCAGTGAGGACGTTTGGACCTTTTGAGGACGTCCTGAGGACCTTGTGTGTTGTCTGGGTGGATCCTGTATTAAAGTCAACTTTAAAAACTTGGGCCAGAATTATACCAGCTAGTTTTCCACCCAGCCCTTGTGTCGTCTTAGAGAGTGTACATAAAGCCACCGCAAAGAGACAAGACCCTGGAATTTATTGTGCCTTTTGCTCCGTTTTATTGTACAGCTTGGGTTCAACAACACACTGCCGATTCTACTTAAATGATTTCCATATTGCATCGCTGCTGAGATCGTGCAGCAGAAAATTTGAAACTTTTTTTTTATGTTTCTCATCTTGTGAAAAGAACGTCCTTGAGGCCATAATGAAGTTGAGAGAGTGAACGTCTTCGCCAAGGCAAACTTCCAGCTTGGGCGTTCCTGCTCCAAGAGACGAACGGTTTACCTCGCCTCCCCAATTTTAGAGCCTATGCTACGCCTTCCATACCTGATGGGCGCTGTGGCTCCAGCACGTCTCCACCAGGCAAACCCGCAATTTATGTGTGCACGGCCGCGTATTCACAAACTCTGATTCCATTAGAGCCATGGTACACGCGTCTTAACTAATATATTATTGTATCGTGTTATGTGCGGCCACACAGCGGACGTGCATCCCGGCTACGATTGGGCTGGCTAACATCTCTGCACCGTTCGAACGCTCCCTGTCCCATACTTGTAACTGGCGACTTCAATGCGCCCCAGTAATTGCGATTGGGGATACCCTACCTCAAGTGAACGTGGACGTACGTTACTTGAACATTTCAACGACGCTCAATTCGCACTACTAAATGATATATTATGTCCTACGCGTCGATGCACTCATCCCCGGATGCCGCCCTACTACTCACCCGACTTAACCTGGTGGCTTGGGAGTGTAGTGGTATCTCGGCAGCGAGAGGCCGACTGCTGGGGCAGTGATCATCACCCTATCAGGCTTGGCATTGCCCCGAATTCAACGCGTCGGCTTCGGCGGAGCTATACTCTAGTAAACTGGGATGAGTTGCGGTGCAACATCAATGCAACCATAACGACCCCCAGCACAGACCCCACCACTGTGATTAAAGAAGCTCTGAGCAGTGCCAGTCGGAGGACGTGGGTAGAGGAGTCCCGGCCAAAGCCTGACCTCCGACTTTTGCAGCTGTGGGCCCAGCGCAAACAGGCTGAAGTGGCTGCCTCGCGAGATTCCTCGTGTGCGCCGGCTCGAATGCGTTTGCAACGCTTGACCGCTGCGGCCAGACGACATGAGAAGCGTCTTTCATGGCAATGATGGCTTAGCTGGTGCGAGTCACTCGGCCCTTCGTCCACCACATCGTCTATTTGGCGCACTTTTCGGGCAATGGAATCAGGCGGCCGCACTCCGGATGCAGCAGCCAGTGCGTGCCTGGCGTCAGGTACAAGAACCCGGACCAATTTGCCTTCGATGTGGTTCGCGCCTTGAACCCGGCATTTGAAAACCTTCGTGCTAGCAACCCGTGCCCGTTTCCTCTCCCGCGCCACGTCGGTGCCTCTCCTTCTGATGACGCGGTCCGTGGAATGCAATCGGCTTTCACCATGGCAGAGTTCCTGGCTGCGATAGACCAGAGACCAGACAAAACTTAGGCCTTCTCCCGGCCTAGACGGCCTTACGTACGAGGCTTATAAGAACCTCGACGATCCGGCCCTGAGCCGTCTCCTCGATTCCATCAATGAGGTGTCATGGCTCCGGGCAGATATCGTCGCTATACCGAAGCCAGGCAAACCACCCGAGCATCTCCCAAATTTGCGCCCAATCGCATTAATGTGCACCTTGTGGAAACTGTTGCAGCGAATGCTGGCTACGCGACTTCAGTGGTGGATGGACACTTATCGGTGGTACCACTCGGCACAGAGTGGGTTCAAACCCCGTATGAAGAGAGAGGATGGGCTTGAGCACTTATCAATTATCATCAATGGTGCTACTTGGTGGCCGATCTCACAAAGTGCGGACATTGCTTGCCATGTACATCACAAGGCATATGAAAACGTCAGCCACAGCGCTATCCTGGAAGTACTCCAAAGCCTACTTGTCCCGGAAAAGGCCCACTCTTTCATCCGGACCTTGACTAAAAGATCATTTTGAGTATGGATTGGTGGAGCTAGTTATGGCCATTGTACCTCCGTCCGTGGAGTGCCTCAGGGGTCGGTGATTTCACCCTTCCTTTTTAGCGTAGTTATGCTGCCGCTTTCCTGGCATCTTGGCTCCATATCAGACCTACACCTGCTGGTGTTCGCGGACGATATTACAGTATGGACTGTCCACCCAGACCTGTCTCGGCAAGCCGCAAGCCTTTATTCTTTTATTGCAACAAGCTTTAACTGACATACAGAAATGGTGTGAATACGCTGGTCTCTCGCTTTCAGTCGAAAAAACAGCCATTCTGTCCGTGGCCAATGCTTGGGGCCGTCGTAGACTGGAGTTGTCACCGATCGCGTTACAACTCTCCGGCCAGCCTGTGTGCACTGCCACCTGTCTTCGCGTGCTGGGATTGGAGATTTCGTCGTCAAGGTCAACTGCCTTGTGGCTTCGATCAGCCCGCCAACAAGCAGGTCAAATGCTACACCTTATCCGACGCATTTCACAAAAGTGTGGATGCTCCTGCTTCAAACTGGCCCGACTCTTGGTGCGGTCAATACTTCAGCCTCGACTTGTCTATCAGGCTCAATTCCAGCATATCACCCAAGCGGAGTGGGCCCGACTTGAAGCAATAAGCAGAGCTGCAATGCGGACGATCACCTGCCTCCCTCAAGTAACGCCTATACCATCTCTTCAGGCAGAAGCTCAACTGAACACCCTGGATGAGGTTGTACATCAGCGCCGCTCGGCCCGCCAGCACAAAGTTAATTTTGTTGCGGAGGTAGCGGCGTTGGCGATCTACATGGGCCGTTCTCTACCCGCCTTACCAGCCCACCCTGTAACTGGGCCGCCCTGGCTGTACCATCAAGTGACCGACAACCGGCCGCTCATTCGACTCTACAGTCGGTCGACCGGAAACGCAGATGCGCAATCCGCGGGCGCACCATTACTAGCGGCCCTGAGCCAGCCCCAGGTTGTAGAGGCATTTGCGGACGGTGGTGCCCAAGACGGTGTTTTAACTATGGCGATCAAATGTCCCTCTCATTCAGAAGCGAACCAAAACTGCGCTTATCAAACACTCCGCACCTGACTTTCTATAGGGACCGGGCAGCTGGACGGGTGGCGCCACCACTCGGCGCTCCCCTCGTCAGTGGAATGAGCCGGTGCATTGGACACACAGCCTCCCGTTGTTTTTGTCGTGTTTGCTTCGGTGCTTTGTGTGTTTTGGTGGCGTTGTGAGCAGACATGTGAGATGAAACGAAGTCTAAACAGATGTGTTGGGTTCTTAGATGCAGTAATGACTACGTAAACTTGTCGGACGCGTCTAAAGTTGGGTATCGGCTGCAATGGCATGAGCGCTTTTTGCAGCGATCTGCGCTTGGCTCCACCCGTTCTGAGTACGAATAAAACTACTATTATTAGTATTATTTTCTTCTTAAATGCACTCACGGATACGCAAACTTATTGGATGCTTGTAAGGTTGGGGAAGGGCTAGATTGACACGAGCGCTTTTTGCAGCGCTCTGCGCCTGGCTGCGCGCGATCTGAGTAGGAATAAAACTATAGCAATATTAGAATTCTTTTCTACCACTTTAAATGATCTTCACTGGTTTCAATGACTACAGTTTCCACGCCAGCCATAGCGCTGGGATACCTCGATACCTGTGCTTTAAATAGAAAGGCACCTGCATACGAGATGGATTACCGTGTAGTCGAAGAAATGTTGCGGTAGTTTACACTTTCTGTAACCGTGATCTTTGTACCTTCGGTTTTGGTGAGTGGCACTGTGACAGCATGGGAGCCTGAAAGCCGAAGTGGAAATCCCACGTTTGTGTGGTGGTCATTTTATCAAGAGCCAAAGTTATTCACCAACTCAACAGCCCAAGCTACAAACCATCCACCATCCCTCCTCCCCTTCCCGTTTTACCACCTGCGTAGAATAAAGGCTGGCACCGATAGTTAAAAAATGTGGCAGTGTTAACGTCAGCCGGTGTTTTTTAATGCTTAAGTATTCTTTACAGAGTAGCTATAAAAATCGTGTAATGCCCGGTGAAGACACCAAAAACGCGCGATTAGTTGCCTCAAATATAGGTGCATGAGCCCGAGTCCTCCACCACAGACACATTTCCAACACGCTGGAAAAAGTTTAGATTCGGAGAGGGGGCATGGAAGTTCAAAATTAAACAGCAAAATCATCTAGCCCTCGGTCTAATGATTATGGTGGTTGAACACAAAGCTTTCTTCGTGCGAAATCGAATGGGAAATGATCAAAGTCAAAGACGCTGCGATCAAAAGACCAAACTGCGTGCTGGTCAAATTCGACGCTTAACTAGTCAACGTTTAAATCCAGAAGGCAACCAAGGAAACCCATACGATAGAGCTGTGCGATAAACCATCATCGTCGTTAGACGGAGGTGTGCATGATTTTTCAAGAGTAGGTAGCAGCTTGTAAACCGACCGCAGCATTCAGTTGCGAAGCTGAGTACAGGTTTCGGGCACCCTCCTGTCTCGCGTCCTTCTGCCACGCAGGAATTGGTTTTTGAAAAACCATTTACCAACTAGCCAGCAACCATTGCAATTCTTGTAAAGCAATGCTTCTCCACGACAAGCAATAACATTCTACTATCATGCTGTATTTATTCTATCAATGATTCCCGATGACTGTATGATTCCGAAATGCTCTTGCATTTCTCTGAAATTAAACACGTTTCAGCCGTAGGTAATGAAGATACGGAAGCGTCGTCCCTCACAATTTCTGTTTTGAGGCAAATCTTCGAAGACACCCTCCAACTTTGTCTTTCGCTTGTGCACGACGTCGGCGCCGTTTCGTCATCAACTGCCAAAGGCCAGCGCCGCAGCATTCCTAGATCGGTTGCACACACCGGCTTTGTGGGAGCATTTAGCGGCAATATACTCCTCGATTCGCGAAACTGCATGCAGGCATGAAAAAATTGCATGGAGCAACGAACTTTCACTTCCAGCTTGACTTCCAGCTTGGCGCATTGAGCATCGTCTGCTATTTGTAAATACCGAGTATGGGCGTAAATAACACACATGACATGCCTCGTAAACATCACATCCACACTCAAGATTTACCGATCTGAAAAATGCACGTGGGGTTACGTTCGCTTTGCAAGCCGCACCGCAAAAAAAAAAAAAAACGACAGAAAGCCACGCACAACTACGCTGCGCTGACCGCCACCGGCATTCCACTGACGAGCGGTTCGCCACGGGCGGCGCTGTTCGCTGAAACGACGGTGGCGCCATACAACGGCCGCCCGGTCCCTATGCTGGCAGAGCATCCGGGACGGACTGCAAGCGCTACTACCGGCACTTCTTCAAGCCCCTGGAAGTTTTACTCTACAAATTTACACGGACTCAACGGCGGCCGCATGGGATTTGCGCCGTGTAGCCTCCAACTCGTCTGTTTAAAGAGACATTCATAAACTACTGGATACGTACCCCTGCCCTCTCCGACTGTCGTGGATTCGGCGTAATACTATCACCGCTCATATTACTGCGGATAGTTCCTGTCACCTTACGTCGGTTCCACGACCGCTGCCCTTGCTGACAACTGACCCACATGAACAATTTCTCCAACTAAAGGAAGATCTGCGTCGCGCCACACGCGCTCTCATCCAACCGTGTGACCACTGATGCCACGAAAAGTGGCCTACAACCACCCATTTAGCCGTGGTCTGCGTCACAAACTATGCCTTATATTTCAACTTTCTACAAAGAACTTATCAAGTGTTCCCACATTGCAGGCGACCACATACGGACTGTACTTCCCCCCTACATTAGCTCCCCACATCCGATGACCACGGCCTTTCATTCCCATTAAAGCTTGCCACCGACACAATAGGATTATGACAGCCAGTTAGTGGCCACTTCCCTCTCCCTTCCCTCCCCCAAAGCCGGAATTTTCGGATGGAATGAGCGGAAGGAACATTTTTCGTTAAGAAGAGATGCCCCGAAGCCGCAAGGGGAAGCGGACGGGCAGGGGGGACGCTACTCCCTGCCTTTGAAGGGTGGAAGGAGGGCACCAGTCGTACCGTGCTTCGCCGTACGAAACGGCGCTCAACCACAACTTTGAGCCCATACTAATATAGCACTTTCATACCGCTACCTTGTGAGGTTCCTAATTGGCGGTTCGCGTGGAGAACAAAGCAGATCGGGAGTTCTCTTACAAGCATTCACGGCCATAGCCGGCCGTCGGGAACTTCGCGATCTCTAATAAGGGAGGCCTAGTCCGGCTGATCCTTATTGGAATTATACCTTTTTTATACGAGAGCATTATTATGCGCTCCTCCGCTCCTCCTCACTCCCCTCTCGAAGCCAGAAACCCGGCATTGCGACGAGCGGATGGTACCAAAAACTCCGCGAGGCATCTTAGTCTCCTCACGTGCTTTGACGGCGGAAGTCTGGCGATACGTATGAACATACATCGTATTTGCGTACCCTCTTTTCACTTTCGTTTCTTGGTCTTACAGCGCGAATTACATCAAGCAAACGAGCACACTCCACAGCTTATCCACAGTCAGGGTTCCGCGTGGGTGCTGTGCACCTGCTGTACTCGCGTGCCATCACCTTCAGGTGTCCCGCGGCACAAACTGTTCCGCTATTTCCGCGCTTGCAATTCATAGTTTTGTGCATTTTGTGAAGTGGGAACATGGGCCCCTCAAAGCTTTCTATTCGTGGCCAATCACCGAAGTGGGTATTTGTCCACGAAGAAAAGATCAAGAATAACACTTTTTTTTACGCCGATATCCGACGGCTTAGTTGACCCAGTCACTGAGCGGGCGGGTGCTACTTCGTGTGTCCAGAATGTGATGAAAAGCCTAAGATACACCTTTTCGACAACACGACACCTGGGATGGCCAAGCTGATAGCCATTCAGCGAGATGTTCAAGGGATAGAAACGCAAGAACGTTTATAAGAATTGGTGATTCTCAGAGAGCGAGAGAGAGAAAAAAAAATAATCAGGAACGGGTGGGTTAAGGAGACAGGGTGGCCACCAGGCTAGTGGCGACTAAAGCAGCTCGTTCAACCAAGAGCTCTTGGGTGGCGAGGTCGGAGCTGCCCAGCGCCTCCTCCAACTGCTCGCTGCTGGTGATTGGAGGGAAAGGGTCTTGAGGGCATTCCCACATGAAATGGGTGAGTGATGCATATGCGCCACAAAGGGGACATTCAGGGGAGGAGAATTCTGACGGGTGAATGTGATGGAGACGGGATCTCGTTGAGAAGGCTCCAGTTTGAAAGTCTCCATGTTCGTACTTTATGTTGTGGAATAGATGCATGGGCTGGTGGGTAGAGACGACGGGAGAGACGGTAGTGCTCTGTAATATCGTTGAAAGTTATTAGTTTGTCTCTGGTCAACATGGCGCCGTGGTGGGGGAAGGAGTTTATGCCGGCTTAGTGTGTAAGCTTTCGGGCCGCCATGTGTGCTGCCTCATTCCCCTCTAGCCCTGCATGGGCAGGGGCTAGAGCGTAATGAGGGGAATCCACCCACAGATAGTGGGTGGATTTTGCTGAAGAATGTGAAACGCACCCGAGGAGATATTGCCTGTTGCAGAATTTTGAATGGTCAGTTTCGAATCTGACATTATGATTCTAGGTTGTGGCCGGCAAGTAAGATCCAGAGCGATTGCCATCTCTTCCGCCTTACCTGGGGAATCAGTGCGGATGGTGACTGCATTAACTGGGGTGGAGTGCGGGTGGTTGATAACTGCCACCACGTAGGCATTGTGATGCCTCTATTTTGCGGCATCTGCGTAGGCGATATCGGGCCGGATGGGTAGCTGTCGGGCGAGGGCTCGAGCCCTTGAGATTCGTCGTGGTTTGTTGTAAATCGGATGCGTATGCCTGGGAAGAGGCCGAACGATAAGATGCTCTCGAATATCTGTCGGGATGGAACACGCCTCCTGCACCAGGTATGATGCAGGGATATTCTGCGCCTTAACTATTTCTCGACCCGATGGTGCGTGCTCTAGGCGTTCCCTCTGTGAGGAGAGGTGCGCTTCGATGATCTCGTCAGCAGTATTGTAGATCCCAAATTAAGCCGGGCAATGGAAGCATGCTGAGGTAGCTGCAGAGCCGCCCTATATGCTTTCCGAATGAGGCAGTTGATTTTAGTGAGCTCCGGTTTGCTTGCACAAATATAGGGCAAGATATAAAGGAGCCTACTAATGAAAAATGCCTGTACGAGGCTGAGCCTGTCTTTCTCGCCCAGACCTCGGTTTCGATTGGACACCCTTCTGATGAGTGCTATCAGCTGGTCTACTTGGGAACTTAATTGCCTTATGAGTTCCGAACTGGTTCGATTCTGGTGAATAATGAGGCCTAACACCTTGAGTTTCGGGACCTGAGGAACGGGGTGACCCTATACCAGAATTTCGAACTTAGAGGTTGCAGAGGCTGTCCTTTTGGGAGGGAGAATGAGAAGCTCTGATTTCGTGGGAGAGCACACGAGACCTGCCTTATTAGCCTGAGTTGAGTTGAGCCAGCCTGAAGGGTGCTTTCGATGTGCGCGTCGCTACCCCTCGCGAAGCAGAGCGTAATGTCGTCAGCATATACAAAACTAAAACGGATATTTTGGATTTGTTTCAATTCGTGTGCTAGCGGAAGGAGAGCCAGATTAAAGAGGAGGGGCGGAATAACAGCTCCTTTAGGAGTGCCTCTGTTTACTAGATTAAATGAACCATCTTCATTGTGACCAATCCGTATTGTAGCGGTACTCGCCGTCAAAAATGCTTTGACGTAGTTATACGTTCTGTGTCCACGATTAATAGACGCCAGGCCAGTAAGGATAGCAACGTGTGTCACTGTGTCGAAGGCTTTTTAGGTCCAAGGCAAGCAGTGCTGTAGTGTCTACCTTGCTAGTCGGCTGGACGACCTCCTTCGGCAACTGCAGCAAGATATCTTGAGTAGACAGTTTTGGGCGATACCCTACCATTTCACACGGCAGCGCATTGGTTTGGTTTATATCTTGAGTAATGCGAGCTAATATGATATGCTCGAGCACTTTGCCAACACAGGATGTTAATGAACTCGCTGTAAGGTCTTCTAAGGTGATGGGCTTGCCTGGCTGTTGGATAAAAGAGATTTTTGCTGACTTCCATTCCTTAGGTAGTTCGCCCTTACTCCAATAGTAATTGTAGTAAGCTGTTAAATTTGTGATAGATGAATCATCCAGATTGCGGAGCAGCTTGTTAGTTATGGAATCCAGGCCCGGTGCGGAGCCAGGTCTGAAGTTCTGGATAGCATTCCTAACTTTTGTCTCGTTGATGTCTTCATCTAGTGATGTGTTTTCTGTGCCACGATAAGTCTGGGAGAGTCGTTTGTTTGCCCCCCGGAATATAAATTTTACGAAGCTTATTAATGAGACTTGGCATGGAGCCGGGAGTTTTGTGAATTGGCTTCTGGATGTGATGAAATTGATCTGTCTTGTTTTGTAGGGAATTAAGAAGGTGTCGAAGAAGAACCCATGTTTTCTTCATACTGAGTGCTCCTTTAAGTTTATCACATATATCATGTCATTTCTCTTGAGCTAGTTGTTTCGTGTATTGCTGTAACATGATTTCTAAATCCGCAATCTTTCGGCGAAGGGTTCTGTTGTGCTTGTATCGCCTCCACCGTTTTTGCATGCCGCGGTAGGCTTGCCAGAGGTGCTGGAGTCGTGAATCAACCCGGCAGGATGGTATTTCTGGGTCTACTCTGTTGCTGGCTGCATGGCTGTCTTGGATTATCTTTTGGGTCCACGCCTCTATATTTACTGTTGTGGACACATCGTCGTTAACTTCCTGTGTTCTAATTTTACGGAATTTATCCCAGTCTGTAACGTATGTGTGTTTGGGGGGGGGTTACTAGTTGCTGCGCGGTAGTAATCTCGGTCTGAATGATGAAGGGATCACTGCCTAATGTGTGCTCCGTGCATAACCAGTGTGCCTGTGTGATCCCGGCTGTAAGTGTGAGATCTGGTGTAGTGTCACGCTGGACACTAGTGCCTATTTAGTGGCCGTGTATGGGTCGGATTCAGTTGTGAGGTGGCACTTCTGAATCTGTTCCCACAGCAGTCTGCCCTTTTTTGTAGTGTACGAGTATCTCCAGGCAGTATGAGGGCATTGAAGTCACCTACTACAATTATTGGACTGCCGCTTGATTTTTTTAAACTTCTGCAAAAAGAGAACCGAATCTCATGAAGAGCTCGCGGGCTGTTGTAGATGTTTAGGATGAAATAATGGGGATCTGTCTCGCGGCGTGGAAATATCCTAACTAGATCGTGTGGGATCTCAAGTTCATTGAGCTGGATAAGCTCTGCCGTAAGATTTCGTTGCACGAGAATAATTATGGGGGATGATTTAGAACCCTGAAGGCCTTTATAGCCGGGCAATTTAACTTCTGTCCCCGCTTCTTGTATGGCGATTATGTCGGGAGCTCTCGTTCGGGATTAAATATGTAGCCTTATATAGGGCATCTCGCTTGCGCTTGTAATCCCTGCTGTTCTGCTGCCACACAGTTAGCGTGTTAGTGTCTTTGGTTTGGGTCATGTGTTGAATCAAACATGGGTTGTGGTATTGCCTGAGGAGCTACCGAGACGCCCAAGGCTGTCGCCAACTCCGCGATGGTTTTGTGCGATTCAGCTCGTACAGACTCTATCGTGGCCTTCACGGTGGCCTGGTTCGTCAGAAGTATCTGATGAAGGTGAATGTATTCGGCCTTTTTCTCGGCTAGAGCGCTTTGTCATGCTCTTTCAACCGCGACCAGTCTGTCCTCTGTGGGCTGTGGTCCCTCGTCCGACGGAACTGCTGTCCGAATGGCCCTACGTTTGGGACGAGGGGAGGATGACTGGGAAGCGAGAGTAGGGGAGGGTTCCGATGATTGATGCATGGCTTGCTTGAGAGCCTTATTCTCCTGTCTAAGCTTCTCGATTTCTTGGCGGAGCTGTGACCGCTCTCTACGTATAGTTGGCAGTTCTCGCAAGAAGGAGTCTGGGACTATTGGGATTGGGGAAGAAGTGGGTGTTTGCAGCGAGCAGTTTGAGGAGAAGCTCGGGGAGCTCACCGTGGCTGTTCGGTTTACAGGTCGCTGTGCCTGGTCTTGCTTTGTCTTTTGGGCGCTGTGCTTGCCTGGCTCCCCTAAGTTGTGGAAGGGTGGAGTAGATTTTGTCGTTTTTTAGGAGACTGCCAGCTGAGGAGAGCGCAGCATTGATGGTTGCTTGGACATAGGTGAGGGCCTTCCGTTGCGACTGGAACGGCGTGGACATTCTGCTGATCCGGTGTTGTGGGCGCCCTCGCATACCATGCATTTAGGGACACATGGGGGTTGTCCGTTGGATTCGGTAGTCCACACAGCGTGCATCATGGAGGCGCTTGCGCTGTTGGGCAGACGCCCTGGCGGTGGTCGAGGCGCCAGCATGTGGTGCAAGCTTCTGGCTTCCTTTTGAACGGTTTGCAGCGGTACGTTGCCGCTCGGTAGCGAACCCAAAACGGCACTCTTGTTCCGTCAAACAGAATCTGTACGATGTTAGGTGTGTTGAGCCTCCTCGCGTCTAATATTCCAATGTCTGGTTTGTAATGCGTTAGGCTGTGCACAATCTGTTCAGCTGTGTCAGTACTGGGGACATTGAACATCACGCCGAGTGCGGTATTCGCCGGGGCGGAAACTTGCGTTACCACTGGTTATTGTTGCCCGTTGAGCTCCAGGTAGGAAATACTCGTGTATTTATTGGCTTGATCTTCATCGGGAGTGCTGACAACGACGAAGTTTGCTCTCGGGTGGATGCGTACTTGATCCTTATCGTTGGCGTTCAGGCCTGCAAACTTCGTAACCAGCTCCGCAAACGTGGCGATGGAAACCGATACAAGGGCTAGCCCGCCTCGTGGCCTAAGCACTATCTTAATATCTGAGTCCGGCAACGGAGTAATAAGGGGCTTATTTGGTCGTTGCTAGCGGCACTTCCGCTGTGGCTTGCCTTGTGGCCGCCGCGTAACTGCCGTTGGTGATTCCACCTGGGCTCGCTCGGGCTTGTTGCTTGCGTCGTATATTGGCCCATCCTGGTTGCTGTAGCTCCGCTGGGTCGATTTCGACACCTCAACGATGTTGCTGGCTGGCTGGGCGCACGATGTGCGCTCACTACGGGTTGCTAGGCCTGAGTAGGCCTAGCAGACACTTTCAACGTGGTCGCAGAATTTGTCATCATAGGTAATGTCCAGACGAGGTAAAGAGCTAAAATGTGGCATCCGCACGTGTCGGGGAACTTGCCGGTTCTGCTGGAGCCAGGCTGAAGGCGGAGGAACCACCTAGTCCGACGTTGAAGGCGAAAAATCGGGGAGCCGATGAGAAGAGCGTTCGAACTCGGTAACCCCCTAGCGGTCTTCATCGTGATTTTCAGAGACACGATCAGCGTCCTACGCCGCCGAAAACGACCGGATGAAACCTCCGTGGTCATCTTAAATGATCCGGCAACGAGTCAGCACGCTGCGGACCCGACGATGTCTTGCGACCTTTTTTCTGGATACCGTCTCACACGGCAATCTCAGCCAATGGCAAAGCCCGCGCTCTTGCGCTACAAGCCGCAAGGGACTCATCAACTGGGAAAAGCTCACCCCTTCCCTTCTGACCGTGGACATTCTCCTGAGCGTCCTTAGGTTACAGCGCTATAATCTGCATCTCAGGACGAGCAGACGGATTAGAACTGTGAGAACACAGCGGATCGAAGAACCTTCACCTACTTCGAGGTCGGAATTATACACCCGCCGCAACGTGGAAAGTAGGTGGCAACTACGAGTGGCTCTAGGTGTGAAGCATCCGGATATTCCTCAGCATTGGCCCAGGAAATGGCACAGTATCATTCACAGGATTAGAACTGGGTCGGCAAGAACGCCACACTTTCGCGCTACAAGATACGGCAGTTTAGATCATCCTGAATATTCACGGTGCTCAGCCAATAACGACGCTTCGCACATCCTGTGGGACTGCCTTCGCTTTGCCGGCTGTCGACCACAAGCCTTACGTAGGAGCAATAAAATTTGGGAGCCGAACCATTGCCATGTTGCGGATTACTCAGTGGAGCTGCCTCGACTTCCGTCGCCTGTAAAGCGCGATTGACCGGATCGCAGCCCCAATGGAGCCACAAAACTACTGCGTCTTGCGGCCGGCCGGGTCACCGTGATGGGCGGCGGGAGCGTCTGGTCGCGTCCGACGCCCCATTCCCCCGCGTGGCCGCATGCTTTCCGCGGGCCTAATGTAGCGCCAACGCCATGCTGTCTCCAGACTCTCTCGACCCCGCCGCTGCCGTGCTCCGTGCTCTTCTCTTCCTCGAGGCTTTAAGGCACCACCGACGCCACACACTCTCCACCCTCTCCCGCGCCTCTCTGCTAACACTCCGCGCCTTCCCCACAGGCACCGATTTCTTCTCGCCGGCGCGTCCCGTTCGCGGACATTTCCCTGCTCGGGTAGCCCTAGAGTCACCAAGTAAGCTGCGCCTTCAGTGACGCTAGGTATCCCCTAAGAACCTTAACATGACCTGATTCGCTAGTCTTAATTCCAGGGCGGTGCAAGGAAAGCGACTGAAATACAGAGCATACCGCGGCCAACACTAGAACATACGTCACCAAGCAGATTGGCCGCATTTGTTAGATGCGAAGCATATCATGGTCAGGGCTATGTCCCTCCCTTATCGTTGTCGTTGTTGCGCCGCCCACACCCCCACTGCGCATGCTCAGCTTGCTGAACGCCCGGTCCCTTCTATGGCTCCTGGAGCGACAGTGTTGCCGGTGTCTTCCTGGGCCGGCACGAGACGAGCACGATTCCCCTTTAAGGGCTCCTGGAGCGACAGTGTTGCCGGTGTCTTCCTGGGCCGGCACGAGGCGCGCACGCTTCACGCGCCTTCGACGTTTTATCGTCGTCGGCAGCGGCGTGCGTCGGCGAGTCTCGGCGGGCCGTGATTACAAGCAGCCCACAACCATCCGGGGAACGTGCATCGACCTCATCTTCAGCAACTGTAGGGTTCAATCCACTACAACAGCCCTTGACTTTACATTTCACAGACCATAAGGCGGTCATAATCAAAGCGGAACGCTAACCACAGCTGGACGTCACCTACGTTGAACATGATTATGGTAATGCTTAAATACAGAGAAATTCATACCACGTACAACGTCTCTCTTTCTCTCTCTCTTTAATGCCTCTCAACCCTAGCACCCCCCACCCCCATCCAATAAAATTACACCATCTTCCCGTAGGGGAACCCTGAGTAGTATGCGAAACAGCCATGGGGTTAACGGAATTTCCCATTTCGTAGTTCCGGTAAGTAAAAACTGTGGTAGTTACCATGGAAACCAAACCGTAAATATAACGGTAGCTGTACGTCAACCTCACGGAAACGACGAACTAAAAACTAATGGGCACTTGAATCGACCCCATGCCTGCTTCGCATACTACTCAAGGTTCCGCTACGGGAAGATGCTGCAATTCTTTTTCTCCAAAAATCGAACTGCATGGCGTTTGCATTATTGAGTATTCGCTTTGTACGTATTGTGATGCCTCGAGGCTATTGTTTGCTATAGTTACAGAATATTTTAATCTGGTTGCACTATTTTCGACATTTATCCTCACTTCCTGATTCCCGAACGGTGATGGTTCTACGATTGTTTTTTTTTTGTTCGAATTTGATCGCATTTGTTTGTTTGAGTTTCACGCAACGATAATGTTACATGGACACCGAGTAAAAAGCTTAAGTAAAACTGGTGTACTTGAGCGTATATGGGCCCACACAGAAGAAGGAATGATGTTGCCCGCGGCTCGGCGTTCTGAAAATTAACCACAGCGCGCGCGCCCCTCCTCCGCTGAGGTGGAGGCGCCGGAACCGCTTCGGAGGAAGCGGCCATTGCCATCGGTGTAGTACAGTCTCCCACACCCGGAGTCGTTTTTTCGGACTCCCAATTGGCGATTCCCAACTTCTCTGCTGTACTACTCCCTCCAATCGTCCTCAAGATCCTCTTTTAACACCGTCGGGCAGTCCACACGCCCCCACGCACCCAATAGTCGCCACGAGAAATAAGAGTCCCCCTTCAGTTCCATTCACAGTCCTAAGAGAACAACAAAAGCCACACCCCCATATCACCAGCGTTCCCGAGAAGAAGGAGGTCTTGTACTTCGGGTCCTGATTTTCATTGGAATTACTGTGAGTCCGTTCCTTTTCCTGCTTGTGAGTTAGTGTATCGGTTTCGTAACGTTCCAGCGTTGGTCTGTACAGCTGTGGCCCACTTCAGAATGTTTTTCTTTAAAGGAGACAGAGCTGTTCGGGGGTTAGGCTTAGCGCCACCTGAGTCGGTGCGGGAGCACGCTTGTGGAGGGTAAGTTATACTCTGCATTTGGAGTGCCAAGTGTAAGTTCGGATCAGGGATCACGCGTCATAACACTGCAGCCTTCTCCGTCTCTCAGTTCCTTGGGGACTGAGGATGGAGCGGCATTGCTAGCTGTGGTGGATGCGGCAGAGGGGAGCGGGTGGCAATCGTCTCGTGCAGAACTCAGAGGGCGCTGCGGACGAGGTCAATCCCTCGGGTGGGCTTGTTTCCCCTACTATCAGCTCTCGTATTCCAAATTTCACTGAGGAAGTATCGGCAGTCTGTCGTCGGATGTTTAACGTAATTTGTGATCCCAAAAATAAGATAACTTCTATTGTGCGCCAGTCAGTAATGGATTTATTTTTTGACCTTAAGAGAATGGCGGCGAGCCTAAGTGTCGGGGAGGCCCGTGCTGAGGGCCAAGTTGTGGAGCTTCGGAGGCTGCTGTATGAGGTGAGGGCGGGGCATCCTGGTGCTCCGGTGGTTGGTGAGAGGCCCTATTCGTTCGCGGAGATTGTGGCGCGTCCGGCTACGTCCTCGGTTAAGGTTGTGGATGCGTCTCCTGCGTCGGCCCTGGCTCTTCCTCCGGTGTTAACTCAGCCGGAGCATGCCTTGCAGTTGCTCCTCACAGCGCCATCATCATCTCCAGGGAAGGACATTGCGTTACTGATCAAATCGACGTTCAATCCCATGGAGCTCGGGGTGGGCCCAGTTACGTTTAAACCGAGTCACCTCGGTCTCACAGTCACCTCCAGGGACAAGTAAGACATCGACAAGTTGGAAAGAGCGCGTACTTCAACGCAGGTCACTCAGTCGGCCCTGTAGGTTAGGCGACCAAGCGTCTTCCACAATTTCTAATCACTGGAGTGGATCCGGGCATTGTTCCTGCCATGCTGTTAGATCAAATTAATGTCCACAACAACTTAAACATTTATCCAACTGAGTTCAAGCACCGCGAACGGTACGGAAACAGGGTGCACATAGTGGAGGTGGTTTCCTCCGTGTACCCTGTCCTGAAACAGAGAGACAAATTACTCATAGGATGAACTTCCTGTCGTATGAGGGTAAACTTTTATGTGCCCACTTGGGCACGCAACTACTCACTGTACTGAATCAATTCAGACTTGCATCAACTGCGCGGAGCGGCACACCACTCCAAAGCGCAATATGCAGAACCCATCCTGGTACAAATGTCATGAGTGCTGCAAATGGGGACGCCCACATAACCACTATTTTGGAGCCTCCTCATGCCCATCCGCGTTTGCGGGGATTGAACGGCAGAGGGCAAGAACCGACTACGGCTGCTAATTCTTTTTGTACCGCAGGTTTTCTTTTCACCTCGTTTTTTTTCAAGTTACGGTTTTTTTATATACATATAAGGGCTAAAATTTATTCAAGAGAATTTGGACCATACTCGTGCTGCAAACACATTGAATGGATTATATAGAAGCAAACTCCATCAATCTGGCTATAATTGGAGATCCATATGTTCGTTCAGGACGGTTGCCTGGACTGCCAAATTCTGCTATTGAATTTGCGCAAGCTTCTGATCCGAAAGTATTGTTATTGACCCGTTATGTTTTTTTCGACTCTTTCCCGGTTTTCATTTCACAGTATGTGGTTGCTGTGCCATTTTCGGCGAGGTCCTTTTCTTTTTTACTCGTTGCAGTATACGCAGCTCTATCGATATCAATCTCAGAAGTTTAGGATTCAGTAACACAGGTTCTGATTACTGCTTCGACAAATCATATCACAACTGCGGGGGACTTTAATGCCAAGAGTCCATTGCAACGGACGCTCGCGGGGCAGAAGTTATTCAGTTTTTAGCAGCTCACTCAATGCAAGTTATAAACGATCCCTGCAGCCCTCCTACTTTCGATTCAGATTATGCTCAAGCTTGCATAGATTTGACAATAGTGTCTCGCTCGCTCGGTGCTTTTGCCGTTGCCTGGGAGGTAGGAGACAGTATGACTTTGTCAGACCCCAAATTTATCACTTTTCGGGTGCCGAGCCAGGATCTCCCGCCGCGGAAGTGTGTCGACAAGACAACCCGCGCAGGCCAGGCGCGAGTGCTGGCTTCGCTAGAGAGGGAACGTTGGTTTCGACAGGTAGCCAATTGTGTCATTCAAGATCCCAACACCCTTGATCTGGTCCTAGATCATTTATATGATCTTTTTCAGAGACGTCGGGCAGAAAACATGCAGAACGTGTGTTTCTACGCGAATTCTAAAATGTGGTGGACGGACTAAATAGCCCGGGAACGTTCCTTCATTAGGGGACTTTGCCGAAGGTTTCACCGAACGAGGTACGGACGAACGGCTCATTAGGCGTGATGTGTATAACTCAGCCCCCGCGGAAATGTAGAACTAAAATAGTTCAATCAAAAGACGAAGCCTTGCGGAAACTCAGCAGTGAGCAAATAAAAAAAAATGTTTATTAGGAGATCCGTTTAAACTGGCTTTCAACAAATCGCGTACTCCTATTTGTCTGCCCCTCTTTTGTGCTCAGACGGTACCCAGACCGTGTCCCAGGCTCCTCCTGCTCGTATTTTATTGTGCACTCAGGTCCGGAAAGATTTATCTCTGTCGGATAATGAGGGGCATGCAGGAGAGCTGGGATTGGCGGCAGAGCCTTACCCTGATTTGCCTGACGATGTGCTCTTTAGTGAGTTTGAGGTACAGGGAATGGTTGAATCAATAAAATTGCGGTGTGCTGCCGGCTTGGACGATCTAACACCGCAGATGGTGAAGTCTTTTTTCAAACTGCACCCAGCTTTTTTTAACTTTGTTTTTAACACGGCTTTCCGGTTAGGCTCCTCTCACGGGTTTGGGGGAAAGGGCGGGTAATTTTTTTACCTGAGCTGGGCCGTCCTCCGGATAATGCCTCGTCCTAGCCCCATTAGTATGCTTTCGTTTTTAGAAAAATCTTAGAACGTTAGATTTTCTTCCGTTTGTATATGGCTCTTTATAACCTTAAATCCGCCGTTCAGACAAGGCGTCAAGATCTGCTCCTCTCCGTCTTAATATCGTTAGACTTCCAATGAGCCTTTGACTCTTTTTGGCCCCCGGTCGTTTTAAATGTTCTTTGCAAACATGCTTTCCCTAAAAAATTACATCCCATGTTAAAAACGTTTCTAACTAATCGGCAAGTTGTTTATCTAACGAGGTAGGACGAAGGACCGGCAGAACCGTCCTTAAGGAGTCCCGAGAGATCACCGCTGAGTGCATTATTATGGAGCATTGTAATTCATGGGCTTTTAGACCTTGTTTTTCCGGACAATGTTTCTATACAAGCGTGCGCGGATGATACGATTTCAATCGTCTCAGCCAATCAGCGCCGAGATCTCGAAAGCGAGCCAAGCAAGCTTTGTAAATAGTGTATACGTGGGCGGAATCGGTTAACGTCCGAATAAATGGACAAAAATGTTCATACCTGCTATTCCCCAACGGCAGAGTAAGTATGTCGACAAGACTGCCAACAATCCGCCTTGGAGGAATAAGTTTCCAGAGAGTGAGAGAAATGGAGGTTCTAGGGGTTATTTTATACTTTTGATTCATGAACACGGCCCATGTCACGTATGTGAAAACCAAAATCGAAATTCTTACTTAAAAATCACAGCGGTTTTTACATATGTATTGCCGGCTGCATGAAAAAATTACACCGTCTTCCCGTAGGGGAACCCTGAGTAGTATGCGAAGCAGCCATGGGGTCGATTCAAGTGCCCATTAGTTTTCAGTTTGTCGTTTCCGTTAGGTTGAGGTACGTGGCTACCGTTATATTTACCGTTTGGTTTCCATGGTAACTACCACACTTTTCACTTACAGGAACTACGAAATGGGAAATTGCGTTGACTCCATGGCTGTTTCGCATACTTCTCATGGTTCCCCTACCGGAAGATGGTGTAATTTTATTGGGGGGGGCGAGGAGTGTTAGAATGGAGACGAATTAAAGAGAGAGAGAGAAAGAGAGACGTTGTACCTGGTATGAGTTTGTTTTTATTTAAGCATTGTCATCATCATGTTCAACGTAGGTGACGTCGAGCTGGGGTTGGCGTTCCGCTTTGATTATGACCGCCTTATGGTCTGTGAAATGACCCTAAAGTGGCTGAATATGAGGTCGATGCACGTTCTCCGGACGGTTGTGGGCTGCTTGTAACCACGGCCCACCGAGACTCGCCGACGCAGGCCGCTGCCGACGACGGTGAAACGTCGAAGGCGCGTGAAGCGTGCTCGTCTCGTGCCGGCCCAGGAAGACACCGGCCACACTGGCGCTCCAGGAGCCCTTAGAGGGTAAGACACCACCGGGCGTTCAGCAAGCCGAGCATGCGCAGTGGGGTTGTGGACGGCGCAACAACGACGAGGGAGGGACATAGCCCCGACCATGAGATGCTTCACACCTAAAAAGTATCAGCAACGTTACACTCAAATGGTCCTGCCTACGCTTCTACGTACGCCTACCTACGCTTCTCCAACATGGTGGCCTGATAATCCTCCCCCGTATTTACAATCCAAGATTAAATCAGTGCAGAGAATACCATTATTGGTGGTCACGGGTGTGGTGCGAACGGCCACGTCCGAGATTTTCGATGCTCTGACGGAAACTGTTCCAATATGCGAGCGACTAACAGCTTTGGTTCATCAATTCAGCCTATTTCAGTTACGAAAAGACGTCAAATATGGGAGCTTGGACTTCAAAGCAAGTGAGGTACAGCTCCAGTATAATGAGTGGAGTATCCATCTAGCCAGAAGGATACCCTGGAACTTTGAGTGTCTCACTCGCGTACAGGCTTAGCAGATGAGTAAAATGCCGGCCCTGCACGTGTACTCAAATGGCGCTTTCTGTCACCAGGCCGCGGGAGCGGCTCTTGTGGCATTGTCCCACACAGGCAGGCTGGTGTTGCCAAGCGTTTTAAATTGACGCCACCATGCAATGCTTATGCCGCCGAGGTAGTTGCTTTCTGCGAGCTGTTGGTGTATTTGCTTGCGCATCAATCACAGCATCCTGTATTTGTATACACAGACCGTCTCTCGCTGCTGTTGGGTCTCGGTTCCATTCGCTCACGCAGCACTGAGATTGATAATTTTAGAAACTTGATTGAATGTTTGTCCAACCGAATGGCAATCACTTTTTACCACGTTAAAAGGCTTTCAGGCTTGATTTGAAATGAATTGTTGGACCATTTGGCGGTGCGATCAGGTACGCTCTGGGTGGCGAGGAGCGTATGGGTGTCAAAACGTGTTGTGAAATATCCATTTAATGTTCAGAGTAGACGGATTTGGCAATTAAATTGGATGCAACACAACAACGATACCGAACTTTTCAAATGGCTGCCGAACGTTCTGGAGCCACCTGACGATTTCCCGCCTCCAAAGGAAGTAATTTTTCTTATCACAGGTCACGCGAGATTCCGTTTTTATCTACATACTCTCTCGTTGTTACATTAGCCAACTTGTTTCTGTGATGCCTCCTGTCTGTCCACTGATGATTTCATGTCCTCCTGCGCAGGAAACCCATCATTCCGGGACCATCTGTTTGAGGTAGCTGGCCGTGCTGGTTGAGATAGCCAGCCGTAAGCTCCTTCCCAGGCCTTATCCGCTGCTCCTCCGTTGTCGCGGTGCAGTTGAAACACTTCGTGCTAGGGTGCGGCACATAAATTTTTGTATGCCATCTACTGATAAGTGATGGCTGATTTGTGAAGGCACCTGCCATGGCATAAGTGGACATGTAGGCCTACTCGAACCCACGTGACGCTTATGGCAGCACCCACTGAAGGGAGCAAGGCTGCCCGCCCCATCCACTTGGATGACGGTTCGTACGTGGCGTTCAGGGGTGCTGTTGGGCCTTTGGTTCCCAACCGCTTCACCTTTTCAGCTGGCTTGAGTGGGCGCACATTGCCCTCGGGGTAACCCTGACCCGTGGCAGCAGGCCTGAGGCCTTGAGGAGCTATGGTTGCCTCGCAAGTCCACCCCCATCGTGAGACTTGTACTGCACGTACGCTTGGGTCTGGTGATAAAGGAACATTGGCATCATGCCTCCTCATGCTCAAGAGGGGTTGATCTCGAGATGGCGGTTCGACCGGGTGTGCTGGGGAGGGTGAGCGGCATGGTTATCACGTACTACCGAATTGGATGTTTGAAGCCCATGGCCCACCTTGCCATTGTCGATGTGTTTGGCATTATCCATTACTTCACCGCATTTCCTTCCCCCCGGGGGGGAATCTAAATGGCGGGTATTCGTTAGTGTGCTCCACTTTCAGTTTCACAATGGTCTCCCACTGCAGTCATATAATGCAGTATTTCTACCTTTTGATCTGAACAAGGCGATCAACGAGAGAGTGGAAGCTCAAGGTGGCGGGAGTGGTTTGCGTTTCAGTGTGAAATGGGAACAATTAGAGCGGCAACAGGGTGCACAACCACCCATTACCTCCAATACTTCATCCCCTTGGTTGGGGTATGGGTACTGAACAGCCAAACAAACACTTTTTTTTTCGGGCCTTGTACAGAGGCTTAATAAGTATTGGATTGTTCTCGGCGATTTGGGGATTTCACGCTACAGCACGACTAATCTCAGAGAATTCAGACATCGGCCCCAGGGTATATACCTCGTCGTCAATCCCCTCTAGAGAAATGTACCCCGACCCCTATAATGCAGGGATTGGCCGGTCCGTTTAAGGTTGCGGTAGGAGTGCTGCAGGTAGGGTGGTTAGTCGTATGCTAGGTCTGAGAGGGAAGTACGCTAGATACTTAAGGTTTTTATAAAATTGTTTTTAATGACTCATTATTACGTAAGGCGCGAAAATAGCGGGTATGCACGGTGAAGGTTGACTCGTTTGATCTGGGTAATATTCAGAATGGATATGTGTTGACTTTCTAATGCCAGAGGGAGGTTGCTCACCTTGCCCAACGGTGGAAATTGTTTCCATTGGGTACGGTATACGTTGGCTCACATACTGGTTGCCGTTGCTTCTTTATTGCGTTAATATGAAGCCCGTCCACTCTCCTACGGGGGTAAGGTATACGGTTATTGGCAGGGCGACATTGGCTCATGCGGGAATAAGATGATTATTCAGTATATGTTGATTTTTTGGAGGACTGGGGATGGCGATGTGGGTTCTGCTGTTCTTGTTTTCTTTTCTTTTTGCCACTTCATAGGACATAACGTGAAAACGATTATTCATGGTGGCCTTGGACCTGGAGGCTTGGGACTCTGCGGGTGCTGCCTTGCCGCAGCAATCTGCGGGTTCGCACAATCCCGGATTTGCTCGTCTCCTCCGAGGGGTATTTCGGATGCTTCCTGGACCAGGCATGCCGACCTGGTTGCGGAATGGCCGCCCATGAACGGGGTCAAGTTTGCATCGTGCCTGGTTGGAAGATAATGCGTCGGACAGTGTTTTGGAATTCATATGTGCTTGTTTCTTCAAGGTCTTTGGAGTCTGCAATAAGCAAGACGGAAACGGTTAGATGGTTTAGTGTTATGGTGCGCCGTGGCTTAAATTGTCGAGACTGCGGAAGATGAAGACTCTTGCGGCCGGTGTGCAGTGTACCGGTACTGTGTTGGGACTGGGCCATAAGCGGGTAGTCTGGTTGTTCTCCAAGGACAGCAGCAATTCAGACTTGCAGGTGGACTTTTTTTTTTAGGACGGCTGCTTGTGTGGGCGTTATATGTCTTTGTGCTGTGCCGAATTATGACCTCGACCATTGCAACTGTGCGACTTGAACTACACCGCATGGGGATGGTTGCACTGGTGGAGTGATGGGACTGGTGGATGGGGGTGAGGCTTTTGGTGCTCTCGTAGGATGCGAATGGAATTGGAGGGGGACTCTTCTTTCTCGAGGAGACTATTGGGTGCTTGGGGGCGTGTGGACTGTGCGATGGGAGTGTTGGTGCGGGGCTGATGGTGAGGCTGTGCGTTGTTAACTGTTGGATGGGACACGGATCGGGGAGGGAGATCTGTGTGGGTATTTTGCAGGAGGGGAGGGTGGGGACGGGCTTGTGTTAGGTATTTGGGTAGTTTCTGTTGAACAATGAATGTGTTGGTTCTGTGTTGTATTGTTTGCTGCCGACCAAGACAAGGACCTCCTTTTTTCTCCTTATCGGTTTTATTTTCAAAATTGTTTTGGGGGCATGTCGCCCTTTTTATTTGTCTAATTGGCTTTAACCTGTGATAGCATTTGCTGGTGCTGATTTGTTTCCGTTTTTATTTATTTTGCTTTCTTTTCCTAAGAACGCATAATTTTTTTGACGTGGACCCCGGCCCGCCCAGGAACAGAAGCCAGTGAGGCGGCCCACAGTACAGCTCCAGCTGTTATCACCCGAGCTAGCCCTTCCTGTGGTTCTACCACCCTCAGCTTCCGAGACGCTCTATTCTCGTTTCGGGACATTAGCCAAGGAGTTACCAAAGGAAGGAGTTACAAAAGCCTAGTTCTTTCAAACAGAACAAATTTGTATTTTGTCTTTACGGCCCCTGTAAGCGCACGTGCCACCGGTCAATATTGCTGATCACCGACTCTCGCTCATAGAATGTCGGTTGGCTCTTTCTTGCGCGGAATGGCTGTTAGGACGCGTGCCAGCGCTCCGCATCAAGCAATGGAATCTCACGCATCGTTTCTAACAAACATCACCAATTAATACTTAGTAAAGCTATAAAGACACAATATAACCTTGTTTAACTTGAAAGACTAGCCTTGGTAACTCACTCGATTACCTGTTGTGAGGAAGCGCTGGTTACCGGACAGGGGTCGGCGGGTCGAAGCGAGGAAGACGAGGTGTGTGCGGAGGCGGAAGCAGAGCGCGAGAGGCAAAGAGGAGGAGACCGAAGAAGGGGCGAGCGCTGGAGGCAGGAAGCAGGTGGTTCCAGAAGCTCTCGGCTGGGCGAGAACGCCTAGGGGATCTTCGTCACGGAGCCGCACATTCCTCCTGGAAGCTCTCAGCTGGGCGTCAACGCCCAGGAGATCTTCAGACCGAGCAACACCTGGTCTCTTGCAGTCGAGTCTGTCCACGGAACACCCGGGCCGAATACGACGTGTTGTTCATCGGGCACAGCACGGGCATCGACAAGGGCACCGAGCCCAGCGCACCGAGCCTTGTGCACCGAGTCAACTCACCAACTGTGACCTACACGTGAGCGCGAACAATTTGGAGTGGGACTTCTCGCAGGGGACTTTGCTACCATAGGACTGTTGTCATTAGATTAGCTGGATGTTCATTTGTGTCCGTTATTTTCTAATTTGCCCCGTCATATAATTTGGTCCTTGTCCGTAGCCAAATCGTCTCTACTCTTGTCCGCCCGATAAATTTTAACCTCCTCATCCAGAAAAACAACCTGCATCACACCTGTGTACGCCAGCTACGCAAGACGCAATTTAAGCCGCCTTCAGATTTCTTGTTAGAGGGAAGTCAGCAGTAACGCGATAGCGGTAGCATTGACACAACCGAGAAAAACACTAAAAGCAGTTATCAGCGCGTTAACTGCGCGTTAGCATTGAAGTGATACGATACAACGGAACTGATTGATTGATCGTAGGGTTTAAGCGCAACGCAGGCAATGAGACGTGGCGATGAGGCGATGATGAGAACTACGGATTAAAGACCACATGGGGATCTAACGTGCGCCGAAATCTGGTGCACCCGGGCGTTTTTGCTTTTCGTCTCCAACAGAAAAGCGGCCGCCGCGGCCGGGAATCGAACCCGCGACCTCGTGCTCAGCAGCGCAACGCCGATGCAACGAAACTAGAGGATCCACTGCAACCGCCAAGTCATGTTTCTTGGCGGTGGCTTGGGTCGACACGACAGCCGCCAGTCGCACTAACAAGACTCTGTAATGCCATAAAGACCTAGCCAAAAAGTGGCTAAGAGTCGGCGCTGCTTCATTCGTTTCCTGTAACATCTCGAATAATTGTTCGAAGTTGGCGATAAAATTTGTATCATCGTTATCGGCACACCGCAATCTTTAAATAAACCAAACCTGTACTCAGCGTATACCGCTAGTAAAAAAAAAAATTGGGCCCATCTCCCCGCGAGGGGGACTCGAGTAAATGCGTCGCATAGGGGGTGGGTGTATTGCGTTAACGTTTAGTGTTTGGGGAGTTGGTGGTAGTGAATGCGTTGTATCAGCAGCTTCTTGACGTAGTTTGAATGAGTCAAGGATATAAGGCGCGTTCGTAGCCTTTGAACCTGTGTCGGCTTTGTGGCCAAGTGGGAAGAGCACCATGTACCTCGCGTTCCACCCACAGGTAGTGAATGCGTTGTATCAGCACCTTTTTGACGTAGTTTGAATGAGTCAAGGATATAAGGCGCGTTCGTAGCCTTTCATTCTGTGTCGGTTTTGTGGCGCAGTGGGAAGAGCACAATGTACCTTGAGTTCCTCTCGCAGGGTCGTGGGATCGAAACCAGGCGCCGGTAAGTATTATTTTTTTATATAGTGTAGGGGGAGGGGTGCGGACCTGTTGTTGAGAGCGAGGAGGGTTGCGTGATGCGGGAGAGGAGGAGTGGGGGAGAGGGCGCACCTGCGCGCTGAGCTGTTGCGGACGGACGGCGGACGCTACATGTGAGTTAAAGAAATGCTCTGCATTTAAAAAGAAAGAGAGACTTCAGGCGCGATAGCATGAAAAGATACGGAAGACTGCACAAATTGCTTGTTATCAAGCAAGTGCCTGCTTACTGGAAGGTGGTGGGAAACCAAAGTAAGATATGCTTCCAGCAAACTACCGGGTTCCCCACCACTTGTTACCGATTCTAAAGGATTTCTCATTCGTAACGCTTGATGGGAACGTGTACTCGTGCTTCCGTGCATTCACTGAGAAAACCACGTAAGTGGGCCGTGGAGTTCTTGTGTGGCGGCATTTGAACTTAGTCGCTGAAAGGTTGCGTTCAGAAACAGGCGCGGCAAACTGTGCTCCAGCGGGACATCTTGGGTGTGCGAGGAACTTGACCTGAAGGTTAAACGGTCAGACAACCGATTTTTGCACATGTTGTCTTGTCATTTAGCTCCTTTGAATGCCATTTCATTTAAGTGGCAGTGTGCCATATAGTGGGATAACCGCAAGAAATTTCAAAACAAATTGGGGGAAATAATTTTAATGTGCCACTAAATTATCTCAAAACTGAAAGGTGGGGCCACGCAGTGTCTAAGCGTGACTCTACCGTAAGTGTATATTATAGAGTTAATACTGCTAACTGTCTACGCAAACGGCCGCGTCGGTTTCAGTGCGTGCTTCAAAGACGGCACAAAAAATAGGTTATTGCTTTAACTGTGGACAAGTGTTCAAACGCCTCTTTTGATCTCACGTACAGTTAAAAGCATGTTGCCACTGTCATGGTTGCAGCATTCGTTTCGTGAGTATACGTATGGCTGGCAGATATAAAAATTTCGCTCTCAAGCGTTCTAGGGCCTATCAGTAAAACCGCTTCGGTTCAAGGTGTTTCACGTGATTCCCTGGCATGGTGGATAGACAGCGTACACCCCGCAAAAGCCGGTTAAGAAGCTTGCGGAAGCTGCTAGACGGATAGTGCGAACGTGGAGTACTGGTAGTGTAGTACTTGTTCTTTAGTTTTCTCATCGGTGCGTCGAAACTCCATTACTTCGAGGGTCCCTTCGCTGGCGGCAAAAACAAAAAACTTCCGCCCCGCTGCGTGGGCTTCCCGTCATTGTCCGCCGACGTGAGCAAAGCAGAAAAAAACTGTGGTTGATTCTTTTGTCATAGGAATCAGTAAAACATGAAAGTGAAATGTGCAGCGAAATCTGCAGCTGGGCATGGTTTGCGGGTCGGCGGCTGTCTTGTAGGTGTTGTTGGCGAGCGACATCCTGCTGGCGGGTCGCTTCGGCAAAGGTGTACTTGCGTCATTCCCGTGACGGATATTACGTCAGTGAAATCACGGTGTATCCCTAGATAAAACACTTTCGTGTTAAAATATAAAACCCTATAACCAACAACCCGAAGTATAGCGTACTCTTTAGTACTAAAGGTTGCTTCTCCACAAGGAGACCCTGTGTGCAGGGGTGCACCCTTTCCAGGCCGCTTGCTTCGTTGTACAGGCGTCACTTCCGTGACGGATATGACGTCAGCGAAATCTTCCGGCATCCGGGAATAGATAGATAGATGTAACTTTATTAGGGAAAGGGCTGACTCAGAGGCCTCTAAGAATGGTAGGGCGGAAAAGGAGGGGGTAAAATTAAGTCTGGCTCAGAATGTCAGCCTCGCGTGCGAAGTCCCACAGGGAACGCAGGACTCGGGCTGCGTGCGTGGGCTGTGGTGGCGAGATGATGGCTGATGGCTGTGGTGGCGGGAATAAAACACCTACATGTTAAAAAAACACCACCCCGTACGCTCACTTCGCTGCAAATGTCGTCGTAAGACGACAGTCTGCTTTCGCGCCTGCTACGTAAATTTTTCTCTTCTCTTTCTCGCTCACCGCTCACGCTCCTCCTCTCCCATCTCGCTTCTCCTGCGATAAACCCGAACGAGGTTTCCTCAAATCAGTTCAATTTTACCGCGTTCAAATGCTCGCGCGCCCATTTACCGGAATCTTTTCTTACTGTTGGGTGCTTCTTGAATGCCGCCTCGAGGGGCGCCGCGAGCGCTTATTGTACATTTGGGTCAAAACCGCGTCTTGAAGGCGTTTATTTTTATATATTGTTGCAAAAAACCGCCGCACATTTATTTTAAATTAAAAGAACAGTGCACATAACAATTATATATTGATGTTTTGCCTGAAATACGCGTCATGTTTTTTTTTTTTTTTGGGGGTGGGGGGGGTGGGGGGGAGGCTCAACATTGTTGACAAGTGTAAATGCTTTGTCTTAGTAAACGTATCGTTCAAGAAATCTTTTCTCTTTTGGCCGGGCGGGTGATTCGACGGAGAGATAGACATACTGATAGACATACAGGCCAACAGAAATTTTATCGTCTTCAAAAATCATCGGTCTTCTTTCGTGCTGTGAATGCGAAAGCAGATTGGCTTTCGCTGGCGATACGTTTCACTTTTTTTATTGTTACGGTGTGTTCGGATCCATTTCTTCGCCTTCTTTTCTCAGTCTTCATTGATTGCCAGTCGACAAACTATTCGGAGGCCCGTACTTTGAAGTTATGAATCTCTCTTCGAACTGGCATGACGTACACGTGGTAAAGCTGTGAAGATGTCTTTGAAAAGTACTGCCAGGGAAAACCATGATGCTTGCACACTCAAAGCCCGCATACGGAGACTTTTACGCCCGAGGAAAAGCTCCAGCGCACGCTGTCATTGTTGTTCGATCAAGAAGATGGCTGCTGCTGTAAAGAATATTATTGAACACACTTGCGAACCCATGGGATTTAAACAGAATATTCAACACTTTCCATAAACGTTTTTAGTCGTTCCTTCACGCCTGGAAGCACTGCAAAAGCTATAGTTATCGCCAACACGGAGCGGAACTGCGTGATTTGCTCGTGGCAACAGATACGCCTTCCGTTTCTGCTTTGCTTTTGTGGATTTCTCTTTAAAGTAGGTATCGAATGCGTTCGTTGCTGTAACGGAAGAAAAGTCGGCTAATAGCCGCTACACCGCTGTAATGACGTAATTCGCGCGCTCGATGAACGCCAAACCGGGAACGAGAGAAGATTTTCTTGAGCAAGTTTCTAAGTTATCTGATTGGCATACAGCAGTAATTTTTGGCTGATCAGCTTCGTGACTTGCTATGCTAAGTACTGGTTGTGTTTCTTTGACTATGTTCTGAGAGCATTTACGATTTAGAAAAAAAATATCGTGAAAGTGTTCCAGGATTCCTTTAATCCCGGGTCTCCAGAGTACCAACTCCGTGCGTGATAGCGGCGGAGAAAAAGTGTTACTGTTGTTCTTTTCTTCGTGGACACATACCCACTTCGGGGATTGGCCATGAATCGGGAGCTTTGAGGGGCCCATGTTCCCACTTCACAAAATGCACAAAACTATGAATTGGAAGCGTGGAAATAGTGGAATAGTTTGTGCCGCGTGACACCTGGAGGTGATGGCACGCGAGTACAGCAGGTGCACAGCACTCACGCGGAACCCTGACTGTGGATAAGCTGTGGAGTGTGCTCGTTTGCTTGATGTAATTCGCGCTGTAAGACCAAGAAATGAAAGTGAAAAGAGGGTACGCTAATACGTTGTATGTTCATAAGTATTGCCAGGCTTCCGCCGTCAAAGCACGTAAGGAGACTAAGATGCCTCGCGGAGTTTTTGGTACCATCCGCTCGTCCCAATGCCGGGTTTCTGGCTTCGAGAGGGGAGTGAGGAGGAGCGGAGGAGCGCATAATAATGCTCTCGTATAAAAAAGGTATAATTCCAATAAGGATCAGCCGGACTAGGCCTCCCTTATTAGAGATCGCGAAGTTCCCGACGGCCGGCTATGGCCGTGAATGCTTGTAAGAGAACTCCCGATCTGCTTTGTTCTCCACGCGAACCGCCAATTAGGAACCTCACAAGGTAGCGGTATGAAAGTGCTATATTAGTATGGGCTCAAAGTTGTGGTTGAGCGCCGTTGCGTACGGCGAAGCACGGTACGACTGACGTCCTCCTTCCATCCTTCAAAGGCAGGGAGTAGCGTCCCCCTGCCCGTCCGCTTCCCCTTGCGGCTTCGGGCCATCTCTTCTTAATGAAAAAATGTTCCTTCCTTTCCATCCATCCGAAAGTTCCGGCTACGGGGGAGGGGGCGGAAGAGTGGCCACTGACTGGCTATCACTGTCGTATGGTATTCGGTGGCAAGCTTTAATGGGAATGAAGGCAATTGGGCAGCGCGTGTAGGGAGCAAAGGTACGGGGGAAGTTCAGCCCGCATGTGGTCGTCTTCAGTGTGGAAGCACTTGATAAGTCCTTTGTAGAGTGAAATATCAGGGCATAGTTTGTAGCGTACACCACGGCTAAATGGCTCGTTATAGGCCGCTTTTCGTGGCCCAAATGGTCATGCTGAACCCGGAGCTGGTTGATAGTGTTGCTGGATATATCTAAGTTGCGGTGTCAAGGTAAGTGTTGTGCATGTGGAAATGTGGAAGCGAGAAAATGTGGAGGAGTGCCATGTGAGTTGGTTGAGCTCGGCTGGAACTGGATGTTGAGAGTAGGGACATTGGGGGAGCTTTGTGAATAATACCATTTTCAGGTGGCCCTTCGGGCAGTACAGGTGTCGGTGAGGAACTCGGCGAGGAAGAGTTCTTGCGAGTGCCGGCGGTGCTTTGTCACAAAAGAGAGGCAGAAAAGAGGCGGAGCATGAGCTGAAGCGAGCCTTCTTCTCTGGGCAGCCGGAATTGGCTGGGGATGAAATGGTAAATAGACGGTAGAAAAAATATGCACCCCTCCGTCTAACGACGACGATGGTTGATCGCGAAGATTTCTCGTTCTTTCCGCCTCAGCGAAGGTGATGTTTTCTGTGACCTTAATGTTTATTATTTTCTTTTCTAGGTTGAAGCTTTCAGAAGTCCTGGAGTAGGCCGCGTGTGGGCCCTGACAGTTAAGGCAGAGTTGTTGTTGTGAGCTACAATTATCTCTGGGGTGGCCATGTTGGGCACACTTTTCACAGGTTAATTGACCCCTACACGAGTTGGGATGTACGCTCGGACGAAGCCCCGGATGAAGCCGGCATTGATGTGGTCCGGAAGAACGGAACAGTCAAACGTCAAGATGATGTGTAGTGGGTACTACCCTGTCGTCTCTTATTATGGTGATGTGCCTGACTGCCGTCGCACCCTGACTTCTGGGGCTTTCGAGGAGATCGGCCTGTGCCTCGTCTGCTAGACCTGACTTTGAAATCCCACCCTGAGAGCTGTTAAGGCTTTGCTGGGGTGTGACCTTGATCTCCAGATCCAACATGCGGGATTGAGTGAGGAGTTTTATGGCATATTTCTGACTGCTTACTTCGATTAGACCTCGCCGGTTCTATGTTCCTTAGCATTATAGTATTCACCTATAATGCTTTCTAGAAACTTCGAGATCAAGAAAACCGATTGTGAGGCACCAGGCTTTGCTTGTTCAAGAAATTGGATTACCAAGAAGCGGGGGTAGTTGTCAGGTTTTGGGAGAGTCATGGTGAGAAGGGGTGGAAGCAAAACTTCGGTGTAGCTCCTTTTAGTGGCGCGGATCATTGGGTTCGGAAAATTAAAACAAAAAAACCCTAAAGCATGGGAAAAAAGCAGGGGACGGGGGAACGTTCTCCTCTAACCTTACCCAGGTAGTTAGAGAGGTCTCGGCGCTCCCTGCCTGGTGAACAGCACGGGAGACCATCCTGCCGAGGTTGTCGCGGCTCCGACAGCCACGGTTTATGGTTTCTGCCCTTCACGTTAAGACTCATCACTACGGTTGGTTAGAGCGTACTTATGGTTGCTCGGGCTCCGCGGTGTCACCAATACCGCCACCTTATATACACAAGATGCCCCGTGCGGGTGTATGTATGTATGTATGTATGTATGTATGTATGTATGTATGTATGTATGTATGTATGTATGTATGTATGTATGTATGTATGTATGTATGTATGTATGTATGTATGTATGTATGTTTGGATGGATGGATGGATGGATGGATGGATGGATGGACGAATGTACGTATCTATGTTTGAATGTATGGACTTGGCCCTCATAATATGTCCTCTTAGAATTTATACTGCACGTACGGCTAGTGTACGGTTAACATTCCTGCTGGGGAGTTTTAAGTTGTATTCACTTATAATAATCATTTCGGGCAGCTCGTTTATCGTTGTGTTTAGCCTGTTCCGCTTTCCGGTGTTTCGTTGCTCTTATGTCGGCCGGGCGGTCATGGTGTACGAGTGGTGCGCAGCGGAGCCGTGCGTACGCGTTTCGGTTTTCGTTTTTTTGGCAGATGGAGATGAGCGTGCAGCCCATAGAGATTTTCGCACTCTGGGGAATGTTGTAAACGGCGTTTTATTTTTCGGGGGCTGAGCGGCACCTTTTTTGTTCTGCGGTGGGAAGATGACGATAATATGTCGGCGTATTGAAACAGTGACGGTAGTTGTTGAGAAGATCTCGCTAGGAAGACCGTAGATGCGAGACCACTTGAGGGATCAGGAAGTCGGTATGGGAAAACGCGACGCATTTTCTGGCGAAAGTTGTACCGCCAAAGCTTATAAAGTGTACGTGAATTTTTTACGCGTCTGAGACTCGGCCCAACTGCGTATAGAGTTTCTTAGTAAGTATGTAGTAATAAACTCTATGCAACAGTGGGGCCGCGCCAGTGAATGCATGACCGTGCGTTGTGGTTGCCCGTAGCGCTTCCGGAGAATTTGGGGGGCGCTAACAAAGGTAGATAGGTAATTTCCGGCGCAGAGTTCTATTCGTCAGTTCTATTTGTTTTCTTGTTTGTTATTGGCCGTATGTTCGATAAATACCTTTGGGTGTCTACATGAGAGAGACCGAGAGAGAGCGAGAGCGAGAGCGAGAGCGAGAGCGAGAGAGAGAGAGAGAGAGAGAGAGAGAGAGAGAGAGAGAGAGAGAGAGAGAGAGAGAGAGAGAGAGAGAGAGAGAGAGAGAGAGAGAGAGAGAGAGAGAGTTGGGTCGCGTGACGGTTTGTGCACACACCTAAGATATGTCGTGTCTTTGTGGCCAATGAACGGCCAAGCGGCCAAGTGTGAATTAATTGGCGGGAATTTCTCGCTGTCTGTTGTTACGTACGCATCTATTAGATGCCAGGTTTTTCGTAATAAAATTGAGTTGTTCAGTGTCTTGAGGGAGGAAGGAAGCCCCGTTTGATGCGACTCAATTCCAGCGCTAACTGTGAAGGTTGTGCTCCTCAGTTGTGAATGGTACTTGTATATAAGTTGTTCATGTTTGGAGTAGACCTCTGTGTGCCAGGTGCCGCCGATCAACGAGCCATCATCGATCATTGTAGAGTCTGAACTTTGATCACATTACGCTGTCATGTCGAAGGATATAGAATAAGTTTATTCATTCATGCTCACAAACAGTCGTATTCGAGCAGTCCTAGAGGCCACGGAATGCAACTCCAAAGAGAGAAAAAAAGAAAGTGCGAGAAAAATTGGAGAGAATTACTTAATTTGCCATCAAGTGGAGAACTTGGGGCTAATTTCTTTACGTGTCAGCCTACAACTTCTGCGCAGGACAATAGACAAGACGACACACACACACACACACACACACACCGCTGAAATGCCAACTGGAGTTTATTGCCTCCTCCTAGTGGTAATTTGAACAAGTGCTAGGCGTGTAGTCACGACGCAACGGTGCGAAGAAAGAGCTCTTCTTTGTCCGTGAGTGCAAAGAAATCTTTTCTGCGAACGTCTGCAACAAGGCCTTCATGTGGGCGAGTTGGTAGAACATACCGACGAAACAACAGCACAAACGACGGGACGAAGGAAAGCAATACAATAGAGGGGTGCTAACCTTCAACGAAATTTTGATTCGAAGAAACAGAGGTTGATGACAGCCAAGTCATCAGGTTTTTCCTATTGCATCACAAGCAGGGCTGTTGGCCATTCCAATGGTGTAGGAGTAAGCACCGGTGAAGGCAACACCTAGCCACAGGCGGCAAATTAAGGTTACGTCCGAGCGTGGCACGTTATTAGGTAGGTGGCGCTGCAAATCTGGGTCGAGCGAGTAAAGACGAGAGTTGGAGAACTCGGGTGTATTCCACTTAGCGAGAGTGACTTCCCGGGCAATGGACCGCAGCGACCTTGCTGCATCAGTGCGTGATAGAGGGATGCGGGTCAATCTTGCACTTGTGTGGGCGCCATGAGCCGCTCTATCCGCCTGTTCGTTCCCAGTACGAGACGATTGAACACCTTCTGTGCCATTGTGACCGCTTCATAACGCCGAGGCAACAGTTCTCCACCACACTTCGCCGACTCGACGACCTCCCCTTCACAGCGCACACAATTTTGTGCCATAGGCGTTGTCCGACACAGGCCGAAAAGGCTATAAAAGCCCTACTGCTCTTTTTGAAGGACACGGGCCTGTCTGAACGATTGTAGGGACATTACTATAGTGCAGTGCTCTTAGTTCGCCCATTTTATCAGTGGACCGTATTAGTTTTGTGCATTTTCTGGTTGTGTGCGTTGTTTGTACCGCCTTTATAGTTGCCTGGTCACGCCTTGTGTTTTTTCTACTTTTCTTTCTCTCATTTTCTCCTTTAATATGTACCGCTGTCCTTTCTTTCCCTTTCATTTCCCATATACCCTCCCCCCTTAGTAGGGTAGCCAACCGGGCAGTATTCTGGTTAACCTCCCTGCCTTTCCTGTACTATTCCTAGAGCCTATTGCATCGAACCTTATCGGCAAGCGCCACAGACAGGGGGCTAACCCACTCGTTCCCGGCCCTCGCGATATGAAAAGCTGCCAGTATCTCCCCTTTAAGCTTGTCACTGGAACGTGCAAAAAACTTTGTATCACTACGAATTGATTTGCACTTGCAAATGCCAACCTATTCTTAATGATAAGAAGTTTAATTGGCGCAGTATCTATTTATTTATTTATTTATTAGAATACCCTCAGGGCCCGTAGGGCATTACAGAGGGGGTGGGTACAACATTTCATAACACAAAAAGGAATAAAGACAAGGAAAAAACAAAGACAAAAAACAAGTGTTAGAAGCGCAAATTACGAAGGCAACATAAATCAACAGAAAAAAAGAATGTATTTGTAGTAAGAATTCAAGCATATAAAAGACAAAGATAGATAATGGAAAGCGCATATAGTTACAGAAATGGCTGAGAAATTGCAGTCGAACAACAAAGGATCTGTTATCGTTACAACAGAAGAGGGAAGGTGGTGCCAATCGGCACATGTTTTCGGTAAGAAGGCTGCTGAAAAGAATTTCGTGCGGCAGAACGGAATGGCAACCTTATACTGGGGATCAATGTGTGATGAGTGGTACGATGGTTGTGAAATGAGGTCTCGCCTCATTGATCGGTTGTGAAAAAATATCTTCGCGCCAGTTTCCTCCGGTCGCGCCAGTTTCCTCCGGACAGTTAAATTGGGTAGGTCAAGGTTAGATTTCATTTCTGATATGCTAGCAGTACGGGAATAATTAGAACAAATGAACCGAGCTGAGCGGTTCTGAACAGATTCTAACGCGTTGATTAGATTGTGCTGCGCGGGATCCCATATAGCGGACGTGTACTCGAGCTTTGGGCGAATTAGTGATCGGTATAGTAGAATTTTGAGGGACAGCGGAGCGCGAGAAAAGTTGCGGCGCAAGTATCCCAGCGTTCGGTTAGCGTTATTACAGATGTAGGTAACATGCGTGTGCCAAGATAGGTTGTTGGTAATGTAAACGCCGACGTACTTATATGAAGAGACATGCTGGAGGGGGACTGCGTTAATTCTGTAGGTACAAGCGGGAGAAATAGATCGCCGGGTTTTTGACATGCACTTAGATTTGTTAGAGTTGAGTGTCATAAGCCATTTATTGCACCAGGTTGAGACAGTCTCAAGGTCTGCCTGTAGGAGTTGGTTATCTGATTCGTTGGTTATTTCGCGGTAAAGGACACAATCGTCTGCAAATAGCCTTATAGAGGAGTTAATACTGTCGGGGAGATCATTAATATATATAAGGAAAAGTAAAGGGCTTAAAACGGAACCTTGCGGTACGCCAGATGTTACTTTAGAAGGAGGTGAGTTGAGCAGAGCAGAGCAGAGCAGCAGCAGAAAAATGCAATTCACAAGTGAGCCGCGATGTAAAGCTGATGCTATGTCATAAGTAAAATAAACAAGTTGGGTTTCTCATGAGTAACTTTTTCTGAATCCGTGGTGGTAGGGAGTAAAAAGAGTTTTATTCTAGGAATGAGACAAAGTTGGAGTAAATTATATGTTTTAACTTTTTACAAGGAACACTGGTTAGGGAAATTGGTCTGTTATTGAGAGGAGACTGTTTGTTACCAGACTTGTGCAGAGGGACCACCTTCCCCACTTTCAGTCAAGCGGCAAAGTGGAGCTCTGAATAGATTGCGAAAAGATTAGGCACAAATAAATTGATGAATACAATGCAGTATTTTTTAGAAACTTCGAGTTGATTTCATCTACGCCACAAGAAGAGGATAAGTTAAGGTTGTGAATTAAATGTTGCACTCCAACGGCATCAACGGTCACAGGATACATAGGTAAAAAGTCACGACTAGGCATTTGTGGCAACGCAGATGCAGAACAATTCGAAAAAGAAGTAACAAAAAAATCGTTTAATGCAATGCAACAGTCTTCACAGCGAACTGGCTGCCCGTCTGAGTTCGTAAGCGAAATGTTTTTCTTTTCACTAGGTTTAACAGTTTTCCAATTCAACGAGAAGAAAACACACATCGTAACATTCCATTGTTTATACAGTTACTACATCGCTGGCGTCTGAGAACACGTAAGAAGAACAAATTCAAACAATGCGTGAATAGAAAGGCAACCAAAGGCCGCAATTATGAGTTGTTTGATAGAAGATCGCTCAGGGCGTACATTTTGTGCGTAAATCTGTTCGAGAGATGCGCAACGTGTTTGAACTGGATGCACCCTATCAGCTGTCACAATTGTCTTAGGTAGGCAGGTGCCCATACTCGGTAGTAGAGTCTGTGGGCATTGTAGCTCGTTGCTGTTTCTTTTCTGCACACGTAGACCATTTCCACGAAATACAGCCTCAATGTCGTCCTCATGTTGTCTTTCAGATAAACTGTCAGTGTGCGTCTATTTTGAGTGGAGCGCAGCACTCTTCTCTTTGGCTGTTTGTTCACATTTCACTTTCACTAAGGCTGAGATTGCGCCGCTGAATGGGTAATGTGGGCTCCAGTGACATCAGATGCCCCCCGACGCTTCGAGCCACGCACGTCAATTTTGACGTGCGTTTGGCTTTTAAAAGTTGTGGACGAACTTGCTTTATATCGAGGTCACCGGGCAAGTATAAGAGAGGGAACGTGCCATCAGAATGTCTTGCTTAGGAGCAATACCGAAAAAAAAGCCGTTCCACTCAGTGTGAAAGCTGTCGGGATTGCAGAGCAGTGATTCGCTATAATGGGATGTAGCGCCGTTATCTGCTCACTGCTACCACCCAATGCAATTAAAATTTCCTGCCTTCACAGTGCTTGCGCGCACCCTCTGCCTGAAACTGCGCCAGCGGAAGTTCTGTTCTTGTGCTTGCTTTTTCTCCCGCACGTGCCGGTGTTGCAGTGCCACTTTTTCCCGGTTACTATCGTAAAAACCAACCCAACGAGCGTTCCTTACTAAATAAACGCGTGCGCTGCCGGTTAATAACGTATATAATGGCTCAAATGTGCCTACAGGTTTTTTTTTTCGCTGAAAAACGGGGAGATGTATTACAAGCATCAGTGGTTCACGAGTTTGGAACGATTACGACTCTATAAACCGCTTGGCTTTCGAAGACCCGAGGTTACGCCGCGACGAATGTAGCTACGACGGAACGCCGTGTGGCTCTACTTGGGTCCAGCGAGTGAGCTACGATGACAAGGCGAGCTCCTAAAGTGTCCTGCATTTAAAAATTCTATTGAATGCCCCCAAGGAACTTGTCTTTGCTTTATCTTTATACCAATGTTCAGCTTTACTTCGTGTAGATGGCTTTCTTGTTATAAAAGTTCGCTTGCAGTGAAGCACCCTTTAGAGGTTCTTCGCTCGAAACCCCTTCTGGCGAGTACAGCCAAATTCCAGGCCTGTAAAAAAAAAAAAAAAAAAAAAAAAACCAAGGAAGCTTAAGTTAACGCGTAAGACGGGACTGCACCCAACCTTCACGGCTATCACGGCGGTTTAAGTCCACCATTGCAGCCGATTTGTTTCTTTTTCGCTGCCGCAATGAGTGTACTCCATAATTGTTGCCATAAGTGTAAGCTTTCTTTATTTTTATGGAAGTGATAATCATTGGACATCACCTTGGAGGGGCGTACGCTATGACGTGTATTTATCGTTCCGAGCAAGTGTTGCCATGACTACGGCGAAAGCAGGAGTTGTTTATTTTTTTTTAATCTTGGCCAATCTCCCTAAGTGGGTGTGCTTGACTTGAGAAACGTGCGCCGGGAACGCTGGGCGGTCGTCGCGAGGTACGCACACACGAGCGCTCGGCATTTTCGTGGTCTTTTTACAGGAAAATGCAGGACATTTTTACAGGAAATTTTCCCACTTATGATGCATAGCAGAAGTGGGAAAATCGTACTTAAACTACCTCGTTACGTAAATTTTTTTCAAGCCCAAAATACAAAACACAGACATAACCTCTCTATTACTCTATACGCCAATATTTTCTAATACAAATTCTCACATGAATAGTTTTTTTTGTGCGTACCATTAACGAATGGAATTCCCTCCCCCTTGACTTTTACAATCAAGAAACTTCTTACAAAAACTGGAAAACTACTTGCCTCATGAATTAGAATAATCTAAACCTAGGCTTGTGACCACTTGTACGTTAAAGAAAATTTACCTGCTGTTTTGTTAGATTAGTGCTGTGTTTTTGGGGCAAGGCGTTTTGCCCCACTGCCATTTATTGTGCGGTTCTTATGTCGTGGTTGTGCTAAGTCAAGTATTTGTAAGTTTTTGTGACATGTTATAGGTAGCATCCTGTTCATGCGTTCTTTGAATTCTTGCTCTGTACTGCCCTCCCTCCATGGGCCAGCATCTTGGCCTGCAGTATGAATAAATGAAATGAACTGCGAACAGGAAGGACTGCGATTTGCTAAGCTGTCTGGCTATTAAAAATTGCCGCAGCTTGCACTGGTGTTGCAAGGCTGGAGAAACAACGGAGCTGGCGGCCCCTCTCCCTTCGTCGGAGACCCGGATAGTGCACCTCACACGGATTTCGGAACTTGCCGCTGAAAGTTCTCCATTACTAGCCGTCAGGGATTGTTTTGTCCGCAGACCGGCGGCAACCGGATTTGCGAACTCAGCGTCTGTACTCCCCTCTTCGGCGCGAACACACGTGAACTGGTGAGCAGAACAAGTCCGCAAGAGATCACACCACGAACGCAATCGCATAGAAGCCGGTTTCATAGCGCGAGGGAACCAGGTTAGATTCCGACCACGGCAAGCTTTCCCCCCTGGTTCGTCATTTTTGTTTTATACGGCACAAATCTCTTCATTTTTTTCTTTTGTGCTTAATTTAGAGGGTTAGGTTATCGCTTTCTTGTCATTTTAATATGCCCAACCTCCCAAACACATGTGTGCATTTGCCTTCCAGTTCCGCAATGAGGTGGCCCTGGAAAGCGAGATACAAAGGTTTTCACACGCTATGGGCGCCTAAATTCGTTGTTAGGTTTATTTATTCGTTTACGCTGCATGATGATGATGCTGATGATGATGATGATGAATAAATCTTTATTTGTCAAGCTGGTGCAAATGTTAGGGCACCCTTTCCTATTCCGGGATGCCCTGAGCTCGGCTGGCGGTCCAGGCCCTCTTCACCAGTTCACGCTGGATCCCAAGGTCCGGGCTCGTCAGGCGGTTCACCCACTGCTTGTAGGAGGGGGAGGTTATTGGGCCAAGGCCTGGGGTCTTCTGGCACTCCCAAATCTGGTGGTACAGTGTACCGGGCGTTGGACAGAAATTGCAGGTTGACGAGTATTGGGTGGGGTAAATCGCATGGAGTAGGGTTCTGTGGGGGTACGTATTTGTCTGTAGTCTTCGAAGGGTGGTGACGTCTGCTTTTGTTTACTGAGAATGCGGAGTCGAGAAGGCTATTTCATTTGGCTATAATGCTTGTAAAATTCTTATTCGGTCTTTTTTTTTGTAGGTGTTGCGACACTGGGTGCCCAAACAACCATTTTTTATTTCCAGTTCGTTGCACATGTTATTGTTCCCCGCCGCTGGTAACCCCGCACCCCTCGGGTCCTTGGGGTCTTCCAGAGCTTAGGTTGCCGGTTTTACGGCGTAAAGGTCCCGGGTTCGATTCCCGGGACCTCCCAAACCACATTTTTTTCTTGGGGCGCGAAGTCCCAGAACCTGCTCGTAGGCTCCTTATCTCATCTGCACTTCCTGTCACACTTCTTGGCCTAGCATTTTCCTCCTCTACAATCCACCGATTATTATAGTTTTCTGGTAATGCCCCACGGCGTAAGTAAAACGTTAAAGAGTTTTGCTGCTAAAATTGTGTTGAATGCTCCCAAGGAACTTGCCTTTGCTTTGCCTCTATACAAGCGTTCAAGGCTTACTTCGTGAAGATGGCTTTTTCGTCATAAAAGTTTGCTCGCAGTGAAGCATCCTTTACAGGTTCTTCGCTCGTAGTGCACGCTGGCAGGAATTTGTAACCGTATCTCCAATTAAATTCCACAGGCTGACTTTATAGGGCTATGAGGTGGGCTTGTTACCCCCAAAAAGCCACCTCGTTTCTTGACCAATCCCCCACGTGGGTATGTGCCATCAGTGAAGGAGCAACAACAACAACAACAACAGCAACCCGTTTTCGTCCCTGTTGCTGTAAAAATCGGCCTGCCAACCTGTCATGACATGCCGCTCTGAAACAAGCTGTTAGTACTATAGGGACCGGGCAGCTGGACGGGTGGCGCCACCACTCGGCGATCCCCTCGTCAGTGGAATGAGCCGGTGCATTAGACTACACAGCCTCCCGTTGTTTTTGTCGTGTTTGCTTCGGTGCTTTGTATGTTTTGGTGGCGTTGTGAGCAGACATGTGAGATGAAACGAAGTCTAGACAGATGTGTTGGGTTCTTAGATGCAGTAATGACTACGTAAACTTGTCGGACGCGTCTAAAGTTGGGTATCGGCTGCAATGGCATGAGCGCTTTTTGCAGCGATCTGCGCTTCGCTCCACCCGTTCTCAGTACGAATAAAACTAACTATTATTAGTATTATTTTCTTCTTAAATGCACTAACGGCTACGCAAACTTGTTGGATGCTTGTAAGGTTGGGGAAGGGCTACATTGACACGAGCGCTGGCTCCGCGCGATCTGAGTAGGAATAAAACTATTAGCAATATTAGAATTCATTTCTACCACTTTAAATTATCTTCCCTGGTTTCAATGACTACGGTTTCCACGCCAGCCTCAGCGCTGGGATACCTCGATACCTGTGCTTTAAATAGAAAGGCACCTGCATACGAGATGGATTACCGTGTAGCCGTAGAAATGTTGCGGTAGTTTGCACTTTCTGTAACCGTAAGCTTTGTACCTTCGGTTTTGGCGAGCGACACTGTGACAGCATGGGAGCCTGAAAGCCGAAGTGGAAATCCCACGTTTTTGGTGGTCATTTTATCAAGAGCCAAAGTTATTCACCAACTCAACAGCCCCAGCTACAAACCATCCCTCCTCCCCTTCTCGTTTTACCACCTGCGTAGAGTAAAGGCTGGAACCGATAGTTAAAAATGTGGCAGTTTTAACGTCAGCCGGTGTTTTTTAATGCTTAAGTATTCTGTACAGAGTACCTAAAAAAATCGTGTAATGCCTGGTGAAGACACCAAAAACGCGCGATTAGTTGCCTCAAATAGTCCTCCACCACAGACACATTTCCGACACGCTGAAAAAAGTTAAAATTTGGAGAGGGGGCATGGAAGTTCAAAATTAAACAGCAAAATCATCTAGCCCTCCGTCTAGTGATTATGATGGTTGAAAAAAAAGCTTTCTTCGTGCGAAATCGAATGGGAAATGGTCAAAGTCAAAGACGCTGCGATCAAAAGACCAAACTGCGTGCTGGTAAAATTCGACGCTTAACTAGTTAAAGTTTAAATCCAGAAGGCAACCAAGGAAACCCATACGATAGAGCTTTGCGATAAGCCATCATCGTCGTTAGACGAAGGTGTGCATGATTTTTCAAGTGTAGGTGGCAGCTTGTAAACCGACCGCAGCATTCAGTTGTGAAGCTGAGTACAGGTTTCGGGCACCCTCCTGTCTTGCGTCCTCCTGCCACGCAGGAATTGGTTTTTGAAAAACCATTTACCAACTAGCCAGCAACCATTGCAATTCTTGTAAAGCAATGCTTCCCCACGACAAGCAATGACGTTCTACTATCATGCGGTATTTATTCTGTCAACGATTCCCGATGACTGTAGTAAGAGCATTTATGTGAAATTAAACACGTTTCAGCCGTAGGTAATGAAGTTACGGAAGCGTTGTTCGTCACAATTTCTGTTTTCAGGTAAATATTAGAAGGCACCCCCGCCAACTTTGTCTTTCGCTTGTGAACGACGCTGTTTCGTCATCAACTGCCAAAGTCCAGCGCCGCAGCATTCCTGAATCGGTTGCACACACCAGCTTTGCGGGATCATTTAGCTACAATATACTCCTCGATACGCGAAACTGCACGCAGGCAGGAAAAAATTGCATGAAGGAAAGAACTTTCACTTCCAGCTTGACTTTCAGCTTGTCGCATTGAGCGTCGTCTGCTATTTGTAAATACTGAGTATGGGCGTAAATAACACACATGGCATACCTCGTAAACGTCACATCCACGCTCAAGATTTACCGATCTGAAAAATGCACGTGGAGTTACGTACGCTTTGCAAGCCGCACCGCAGAAAAACGACAGAATGCCATGCACAGCTACGCTGCGCTGACCGCCACCGGCATTCCACTGACGAGCGGTTCGCCACGGGCGGCGCTGTTCGCTGAAACGACGGTGGTGCCATACAACGGCCGCCCGCTCCCTATAGGCCTCCTGCGCTGCCCAGGGGGCGCTGCGCAAGCGGCTTCCGGGAGTACTTCCGGGTAGTACAAAGCTGCGCGGGTCCCATAGGATCCCGTGTTGACAGAAGCAAAATGAGCTCGACGCTCCCGATTATTTTGCGACGTTATCACCAGCTCATCCCCGACGCGTCCGATCTATTTCAGCGATCAACTTGGCATTAGGGGAAAAAGCTTTGCGGCGCTAAACACGTTTACAGCGACGACGAAAGTGCCGGGACCGTGACGGCGTCTGCTACTCGCAGGTTCCCCGATCGGTCGTACGAAGTGAAATTTTAAGTGAAATTTCTAGGTTAAACTAATACTCTAGGTGACAAATACTTCTCAAAAACAGCCGATCAAAAAAGAAGAGTGACGCAATCGGCGATGATCGCGCTTTAAAAAGCCAGCGAGTCCGGCGGAGCGCAGGCTCGCCTGCTGCGGTGCGCCGCTCTTTTGCGTACCGGCACACTATGCGTGCACTTTCATTAAACAGTGCTCGTTTGCGTCGCCGTTACGAATACATGGTGCAGCGTTAGCTTGCCGTTTTGTTGCGTGTCTCAGTGACAAAATGCCGCGACCGTCAGAAGCGTGAACTCTGTTTTGCGATTCCGAAATTAGTGGCCGTTAAACAAAGTGGTCGGGCGAACTAAGAGGCCGCTCGATTTCCTTGTTTGCTCTCACTTTACTTATTACGCTCTTGCAACATACATTCCCAGTTCGCACTTAATAGCCTAGAATGGGGGTCAGTAACGGCCGAGTTCCATGCATCCGACACTGCGGACGGCTGGACGGCAAATCCGGAGGGGGGGGGGGGGGGGGAGGGGGAGGAGGATGGGGGCTTTGAATGCAAAGAGAAAAAATTCAGCGAATTTCGAATAATATTTGACAATAATCTGCCGAAGTGTGAAGATGGGGGGGGGGCGCAATTCAACTGGAGGACGCCAATAGACCCTATGCGAAATTGCTTGGTGATCTAGCAACACTGATGTAAACGAAACCGTCGGCCATATTGGTGCGGGCGCCGATCGGGAAGTCTCGTATTGTTTACTGTGGAAGAGTAGGTGACGGTAACGCGGTGTGGCTCAAACTGGACGGTGTTTTCCGGCTCTCGACCGCGGATTCTGGACGAAGGACTTGCCTGCGCTGCCGACTGTGTATGAAGACTCATACCACTCGGGGTGCCGCGCCAAAGACCCATCCGAGCGGCAGCGGAGCAGGGCATGCCGCCTAGCCACCGAGGCGCATTGCTCGCCTTCATCGGTGCGGACAAACACGTGCGACTCGCAGTAAGTAAATTCTTCTTTGTTTTTACTTGACGCGAGTTAACCGGTATGAGCATTTGTAGAGCACTTTGTTCACCGTTGTTTACCACGCAAATGCGTAGCGGTGACCCTGTTGCAGTAACCCTGAAAGAGGAGAGCGACAATCGCCAGGCCGTACCGCTAGTGGGTGGATTAGGTATTTTCAAATACTGTACATGGAATTTACGGGATGATTTTTGGCGAAGATGTTTACGGAAAGGTTGCGGCCGTTTTCCGTGACGGTCGTCCGCCCGCGCGTTTGCCGCAAAGCAATCGTGCTTTGCGGCGAAGTCAACTACAAAAGCGCACATACGCCTTGAATTTTCTTTTTTTGTGTGTTTTCATTATTTATTGCGCATGTTCTGCGCACAAATCTGTTTGTGTGTCTTTCTTCTCCTTTTTTGGCGGTGGGGTGGTTGTGTTTGTTTCTAAATCGCATGTTTTTGGTGTGCACGAATAGATAATACAGTAAAACCTCGTTAGCTCGAACTCACTGAACTAGAAGATTTTTTTAATTCGATGGGTCATCGGTATAGCCCGAATGTTTACCTGTTTATCTCGAAAGATTCTGGAAGTGAGTTCCAGATAATCATATTATTGCTTGCTTAAGTTATGACGAACACGATTATGCGGGTACTAGTATCATTACCCACGCTGAGGTTTTTAAATGTTAAACTTTCTTCTCTTGAAAAATGCATTAACAAAGCATGCAGAGATACTTGCACGCTCGAACTTGACAAACAATTTTGGCATCATTGCTGTTTGAGGTGTAGATTATTGCCCTTGCAACAGTGTTAAGCAAGACACAAAATCTCGTCATTTTGAGTCTGTTCCTTGCGGCCACTTCTTTCTGCTCTGTCCCTTTACCATAAACTGTAGCGGACTAGTCCTGTTATTCCCTGAGTGTTATTTACTGATACTCTCTCTGTTCTTGCAGGTTGGGCCTCATCCATGTGCTCAGCAGCTGCTTTCGCTCCCAGAAGAAAAGTGGCCGGCCCTATGTTGTGTGCCTCACCTTTGAGACGGACAGTGGGGCGATTGGGGAGGCATCGTGCGAGTGCCCGGCGGGTTGCAGTGGAGCATGGAGTCACATCCTGGCTGCTGTGCACCTACTCGCCCTCTTGCAAGCCGAAGGTTTTAAGAGGCGCCACCGGAGCTTGCGTGCACTGAGCTGCCACAACAGTGGGGACGTCCGAGACAGCAGGGCATCAAGCCAGCGAGTGTCCAAAACATTGACTCGAGAAGCCCGCAATAAAATGGCCCCTCCCTTCCCTTGCCAATGCGTCTGTTCGATGCACGTCGAGTACAGGAGCAATGCGAGCAGCAACGAAGTGCCGTGCAGGCGCTTGCAAAACTTGGTAGCCTTGGGAATGAGTTTTTTGCCCCAGTTGTGCTGGCCTCCTGCTCCTCCTCCTCCCCCCCCCCCCCCACCTTCCAAGTGACAGAAACAAGGACTGGCATGGCACCTGAAGGGTCACCTATGAGCTACCAGCAAGCAATCATGCCACATTTCGCCGTGGTCATCTCGCGAGCACGCAGAGGCTGGGCAACGTCATGTTTACTAGACCGCGACATGCAGGGGTGCGCGAATGCTTCTTTTTGTTCCATTTATATCCACAGTTTGCTATACTGCACGCGCTATAAATCAGCGAAGTAGTTTAATTTACTGGGATTTTCACTGTGGTACAAAAAACGCAAAAACACTCAAGCTGATGCGCGGCGGCCTGATGCAACTGTGGCCGTTTTCTTTTTTCTTTTTGAATAAAACTTGAAAATAGCCTCAGCTGCCTACATCAATGGCCACTATCATTACGTCGGAGGCATGCATGCAGCATGTGACAAACTAGAGGAGTGCGTGTGTATTTTAGTCGCAAAATATTCGACAGTAAATTTATCGTTGCTGGAATGACAATGGGCACCAAGTTAACTTGACGTAACAACCTTTCAGCCCGGCAAATAGCGAACCAAGTGCAAAAGCTCGAATTTTCCACCGTTAGATCATCATAAAACAGTGTTCGCCACTTCTGCAACGACGCGCGGCTAAATGCAACGTAAAGAAACCAACAACACATATACCGTGCGCGCCCGCCACAGAGGAAATTTTCAACCGTGCCGTGACGCCGTAGTGCGGCAAGAAAAGTTTGTTTACAGCCCTAGGTAAGATAAAGGCTCGTGTAGGGGCCAAGCGGTACCATTTAACAATGAAATGAAGCGGGCGCAGAGCCACAGGGACGAGTAAAGAAACAGCCAAATTTTGGCAACGCGCGGTACTGTTTTCCCGGTCGAGCGCCGCTGTCAGTTGCGTGAATAGGCGGCGCACGCTCAGGCTTCATTTAGAATACAAAGGCTGCACAACAGAACTCCAACGCAGCTGTATTTTTTATACGGACAGCGACTACGGAACCCCGCGCTTAGCGAACCAACGACAAATATTCGCTCCAAGCGCACCGCGCCCAGCGTGTCACAAAGGTTGCTCGCGCCGGCATAGTTCGCGTCACAAAGTTCGTTCAAAAGCGTGGAACTTCACGTACCTTTTCTCCATTTGAACCGGTATTTCCGAATTGCGTGCTCTGCGGCACGAAAAAATGCTCCGGCATTGCAGTCCATCACCAAGAGCGGTCAATGCCCGCCTTCTATGTTTTGCTAATTGGTTTCGGTTTCAAACGACCGTACCAAAATGGCGGTACGGTCGTTTAGTTACCGGAGTCGACGTGAGATGGCGGGGCGCATTTTGCATAGGGTCTATCTATTCTCTGTTCTTGTCTCGCTGTCTAACTCCATTTGAAGTCAAAACAGGCGTGTCGGCGTTCAGATTCGACGACCCCTGCACTAGAAAACCAATACAGTTAGTGATGATCGTGTGTAAATATTTGGGGCCCCGCGCCGTGTATGCGGCTGTGTTATGTGATGTTATAGAAGTACACATCTCTGCAGGCAGCGGGCGTGTGATTTAGTGCATGTTTTGCGTCTTTTAATAGCGCTTAATTTGTTTATTTGGCGTATTGCCCCACCAACTCGCTAGTATACATGTACCCTGCCGTTCGTTAATCGTGCGGCGTAAAACGTTACGCAAGAATCCTTTAGTTTGCGAAAATACGAAACAAAATTTCCACTCGTTTCAAAGGCGGTGCCAGGCCAGCAGTGTCAGCTGAGTCGACTGCGCAATTATTGCGTTCGCTTGCATGCTCCCGCTGAAGCAACGTTTTCCAGTTACCTCAGGATATAGGATGAGAAGCGTTCCGTGTTTATGCTACTCGTGAACTTTCCTTTGTCGACCGCACGCAAGAAGAAAGAAACTGTAACTGTCGTCAAACAGTTAAACCACCCGACCTGGCGATACTGTCCCACGCCGCGACCACCGCGACAGCTCGCTCAAAAGAAAGCCGACAAATCGGCTTCTTTTAGCGGATATTATTTTTTTGAGCCTCTGCAACTACTGTAAGGGCTATTTCATACAGTATGCAGTCATTTAAACACGCCACAAAGCGCAACAACCAACTTTCACTCTGACTTGTAATTGAAAACACATGGAGGGCGGCGAGGGTCGTCTGCTTTTGTACTACCCAGAGGCGTCGGCCGCTAGGGGCGCTGCATGTCGCCAAAACTCCAGCGCAGGAGGCCTATAGCGTATCATTCTTTGGCAAGTAGCTGGATCAAGAAGTTGACCTGCACTTTTCATGGTCTGAAAAATTAGAAGATCCATCTGTGTGGAATCCGTAATATTGTGTGGAATCCCTAGCCTACTAGGGCCGCTACTGTTTTTAATCCATATTAATGACTTACCATCCTGTGTCTCTACCCGAATAAGAATTTTTGCTTACGACTGTGTGATTTACACAATTTCTTGCGATAATGACCGTGAAGCTCTGCAAACTAATCTTAACGCTATCAATGCATGGCGCTCATCTTGGCTAATGACCCTAAACCATTCTAAACCTAAGTATATGTCCTTCACTAATCGCGCCTTCCGCTTTCCTACCTCCTACTTGCTCAATAACCATGCCATTGACCTCGTCTCCACTTATAAATATCTGGGAATTCACCTACAACCCGATCTGTCATGGCATTATAACATAAAACACACCTAGCTCCGCTAATCGTTCTTTCGGTTTTCTAAAGCGTAACCTTAAACATGCTCCTTCTGACATCCGCAAACTTGCCTTTACTGCACTAATACGTCCTAAAATTGAATATGCATCAGTCATTTGGGATCCCCATCAGGCATACATCGTAACTGGACCAATATCGTAACTGGATATTAAGTCTCTGTAAAACCTGGCTGCTCTCTTCATATATTCACACTACTCACCTCATTATAGCGTCACAGCACTAAAACGTCGCGCCGAACTACCCGATCTAGCACACCGACGCTAACTTTCCCACTTCACTGTTGCATAAGCTTTGTCACCACGCGTCACTTCACGATGATTTCTTCGAGCCACCTCCCGTCATTTTCCCTCGCCGAGACCACTCCTAAAAAGTTAAACGCATAAATTGCCACTCATCTGCTTTTGTCCGGTCTTTCATTCCACGTACCATAGTCGAATGGAATAATCTACCAACTCATATCGCTTCTCAACAAGACAACACGAAATTCCAGAAACTAATTCAAGAGCTAACCTGACACTTTGGTCTCCTTTTTGTGTTTTTATTTTCCGTCCTTCAAAACATGCACTGAACATTCTTTTTCTCTGTATTTTAATTTTTGTTGTTGTGCTGATAGGTTGTACATCGTAAAGTGCTTGATTTTGAACCATCTGTATTATATTCCGGTCTTTTTTGATGCTATGATGTTTTGATTATTGCGTTATCAGTTTTTTCAAGTTTACGATGTGTATTTATTTACCTTCACAGTTCGAACACTCCTGCTTTTTGTTTTATATCTTTTCCTTTTACTGCGCTAATACAATAAGGGTGCTATGTAACCCCCCCCCCCCCCATGTAATACCCCATCACGGTGCCTTTAGGGATATTGTGAATAAATAAATAAATAAAAATCGCGTTAAGAATATGTAGAGGGAAAACCTTCCCCTCAAGTGGTGGCGCGGTTCATACTTTTCAGCATTCTTCAGCGCACAAATAGCCCTCGGAAGATTTCATGCAAAAAAACAAAACAAAAATGCGTAAGCAAAACAAAAACACCCTTCTTTTGCGTAAGAACTTAAGTCGTATGGGTTACAAAAGCGAATAAAAGCATTTTAAGAACGGCTGTCGAAAAGTGACGAGACAAAAGCAGAGCAGAAAAACGAGATAAATCAAACGTTTTCGCCGCCCTGCGCTCTCACAATCGGCGCAACACAAAAAAAATAATATGGCAGCGTGGTAATAATAATAATAATAATAATAATAATCAATCAATCAATCAATCAATCAATCAATCAATCAATCAATCAATCAATCAATCAATCAACCTTTATTATAGTGCCCAGGAACAGCCGAAGCCTTGGTGCTGGCGCACTGAGAAAAAAAAAAGAAAAAAATGCCGCATTGAAATACATCAGCGGCTGACACATATAAAACCAGGAAAAAATGTGGGTGAATGAAATACCACAGAGAAAAAATTAAAAGTGGCATCCAAACTACATTATACGAAGTTATGGTACATTGCACAAACACAGCGTACAATGACCATAGCAATCGGCTGAAGCATCAATTACAGAAAAACGTATGAAACAAAGTACAGGAAATGTTTGTAACTATTCACATAAACTGATAAGTTATAGAAACATTTGTTTCTATAACATTTGGTTCGCCCGGGCCACTTAAACATATGTATGAAGAGTTGACTACACAAGTGTAGCATAGTACATACAACGATTACGCCCGCAGCACTAACATATATGAACATATGAACAACATATGAACACTAACATATATGAACATATATGAACAACATATATGAACAAATGAGAACAGACTCTGTGAAAACAACATACACATGCGGAAAATAACTGAAGAACACGAGAACTGTCGAAATGAAGTTAGTGCGCCACGGCTAACAGCCCGGACAAAAACCCCCAGGGGGACGGCAAAAAATATCAAGTTCCCCTGAGTGAAGGTTATATAGGCGTTGCAGTCTATCAAGAGGAGAACATCTGCTAAGTTGAGCAGCTGTGTGGAAAGGGTGGTTAAGCCTTGTTGCTTTTTTCGGAACACGAAACCCGATTGCTGCAAGCAGTTCCGGGCATGAAATTGTACCATGAAGCAGTTTATATAAGAAATAATAATAATAATAATAATAATAATAATAATAATAATAATAATAATAATAATAATAATAATAATAATAATAATAATAATAATGCTTTATTGCGCAAAATACTGAAAAAATACAAGGAGGCAGGCCTGCCAAAGCCGCGTTGGGCTTGAGCGGCAGTGCCTGCAGGCAACGGAAACCGCAAATATTAAATAAACACTGACACAAGTACAAAGCATAGTATATCAGAACGCTTAAGTATACATACAAAGGAAAAAAGTGAGACTAAGATGACTTACGACACAGATTACACCCGACAGAATAACATCACTCAAGATTTAAAATATCAGCTTGTTTCCTAAACGGGTCACAGCTTATCAGAAATTAGTCTACAACAGCTCGAACGTCATACAACTCACAAACCGCGTTTAGCACACACCACCCGGTATGGTTTGACAGAACTTGAAGGGCTGATTAAAAAAAAAATGGAATTGTAAAAGGTCAATAGTAACTGGACAGAAAAGTATATAGCATTGCTTTCAAGGCTGAAGGCGCTTGAAACCCATAAACAATTTCGGCAAGACTATACCCTCAAAATACAAATTATATGTTTACACGACGTAATACCTTTTTCAATGAGCGCTTCGTTTTTATAGAAAAAATACTGGGCGGCAATCTGTTAAAGTAGAAAGGGACATAGTAATGACGCATTCTTCTACCGTACCTAGTTGAGTAACGAGGAATGCAGTATAAGTCTTTCGGTCGTAAACAACGAACCGGTGTATATGGCTGCTTGACTGTGCTAGTCCAGAAATGTTTTATTATGACAGTTTCCATTATTAATTGATCAAAATTCGGTAAATACAATACTTTAAAGACGTCGGCTTTATCTTCATAGCAGAGTATATCGTACGCGACACTCTTTAAAATACATCTGAGAATTCCGTCAATTCTAGCTTTCCAACGAAGTGAACAGTGACCGTACACTGTTGCACCGTAGCGTAGGTTGCTGTAAGCTAGCGCATGCGTGATAGCTTTCCGTACAGATATGGGCACGTAGTATTTAATATTATAAAGCAGAGCCGATACAGCCCAAAGTTTTTTGCACAAATGCGAAAGGTGCGAATTCCAGGAGAGGTCATTATCGATATGTAGACCGAGATACTTTACAATGGGTACATATTTGATAGGTGTACACGTGCAACGAGAACAATCAGATGTATGTAGCACGAACGAATAATCAAGATTCACTTTTTTTAATGGATTATGAAAGCAAGTAATTGTGTCTTTACAGCGTTGACTTTAATTGAGTTATCTCTAAACCAATTCATTATGTTCGTTGCTGCCTTTTGTAGTAACACCACCGCAGCCTTATACTCTTTAGCGGAAGCGATCGGAACAGTATCGTCAGCATACTGTAACAAAGAAACCGGCACAGCGTTGACAACATCGTTCACATAAATATTAAACAGCAACGGGCTCAGAATAGAACCTTGAGGAACTCCAGCTCTTATTAAATGAAGCAACACTTCGACAATCTCCTATTTTAACTGACTGGTATCGACCCTGAAGGAAATTTTTAAGCAACAAAAGGAAGACACCGCGGAAGCCAAGTAAGGAAAGTTTCTCTAACAACAGGTCATGACAAACACTGTCGAAAGCCTTGCTGACGTCAAGGGAGAGGCCGGAAGTCACATTATTACGTTCGAAACAAGAGTTTAAAAGATCACAAAAATCTTCCAGTAACGACTGCGTTCCCCTACCTTCAAGAAAACCATACTGTGTAGGAGATAATATGTCATGTTTGTCTAGGAAACATAGCATCATTATTAGCAAGTGTTTTTCTAGTATCTGGGCTATGCTCGATAAGATAGAAATGGGCCGGTAATTTTCTTTGTTAAGACGGGAGCCGGATTTATAGAGTGGAAAGACAGTTAACGTTTTCAATTGCACAGGTATGTCACCCGTTGCAGTGATGTTCAAGATATGCAATAGAACGTTTTTTAAGGATTCAAAATTTCTGCGTAATTCATTAATCGCAATATTGTCAACACCAGGCGATTTATTGGCTTTAAGGCTATAAATTATCATTCTTAAATTTTTTTCATCCAAAAATGGAAGAAAGGCTGACTGCGAAACGCTAGAACGCAGAGTGCACACTCCTGTACTGAAAGGCAAACTACCAGACACTCGTGAAAAAAGGATATTGAATTCATTAGCAATGCTTTCATCATTACCGGAAACATTAAAAGGGAAATGATTATTATTGCCGCTGCGACTGCTACCATTTCGAAAGTCATTAATCAAACGCCACGTTTTCCTGCTGTCAGAGCGTGCCTCGTCGAATTTTTTTCCGAAAATAAACCCGATTAGCCGAACGAATCATGGCATTAACTCTGTTTCGAGATTCCTTAAACTTGGAACGCAAAAAGGCACTCGAAGGTGCTCGTCTGGACTGCGCACAGATAATATCTTTCTCCTTTATTGCCGCCAAAATTGCCGAAGTCATCCATTTATTTTCTGAATTCCTTTGTTTAATTTTAACTTTGCGCGTAGCCGACCCCCTAAAGCGATCGAGCACTGTAACAAGATTATCATAGATTTCAGGTGGTGCCGTATTGACAAGAAATGTATCCCAGTCGTGCTGCGCAATTACATTATCAAACATTTTGTAGTCAGTGATCGAAACTTCTTTGCTATGGTTTGACTGCCCCTGCGCAATCGGTGGAGTACTCAATGAACAAGAAAGTAATGGTCAGCGAGTTTCGATTCTACAACTGCAGAATGGACAGTACACCTTTGACTTCGAACGTTTATATGATCAAGGCACGATTCCACGAGGCGACCAGATAGGAATTCAGAACGAGTTACTTTTTGAACAGTTTCCTGCATCCCCCATTTAGAAATGACGTCAAGATAATAGGAAACCAAACCGAGAGTTGGACGAAGCAGGTAAATATTAATATCACCTATCATAATTACATTTTCTTCAAGGGACTGCGCAGATAGAGCTAAATCAAGCTCCGACAAAAAAATGCGTCCATTGCAGCAGGGTGGTCGATAGATAGAAAGCATAGTCAAAGAAAACGTGGGCGTGCTTAATCGCAACGCAACTACTTCGGGCTGAGTAAATGACAGCGCTTGCTCTGTTACAGCCCAAGTGTTTTTAACGAACACGGCAATTCCTCCTCCTCTCCCTTCTGGACGCGTGTAGGAGAACCTTTGGTAACCTGGGATGCCATATTGTGGCATGCAGTCGGAATTTACATTAATCTCTGTCAATATAAAACAGTCGTAGAAAAAAAATCGTGCCAATCCACCCCGTGAATGTGGTTGGAAAGCAAAGCTGTAAACGGCAACCAAAACGATTACCCATACGACGTCACTTAAATTCACTCACATCGCTCTACAAATAGTAAAACCAGAGAGAAGTGAAATGCACTTAGTCACACCATTTATTACTTCAAAGAGATATTCTTGGTAAGGTTAAATCAACGCATGATGCATGAACGGTGTTTGGCTGAGTTGTATTGGTGTAGAACAAGAGTGGAAACTTTTTTTATAAAATTTAAGTAAGCTCGAACCCGGTGTTAGACGATCGACTTCTCCGTCTCTGCGCCGCGGACGGAGGCGACGAGATTTGCGGCAGGGAAGGAGGAGGAGGGTGAAGAAATACTTCTGTTCAGATTTCTGAACGGCCCAGAGTGCAGCCCTGGGGAGTGATTCCTTCTTCGGTGGGGCCCATATGCAGTCCGAGCGGCCTGTGTTCTGTCCACCCGCTGAAGCTGGGTAGGTAGAGAGGGCCTGGACAGCAGCATCTCCCATTGCTCTGGTTGGGTACTTGATGGAAAGAGAGGAGGGTGCTCAGGGCTAAAGTCGCCCACCCCAATTACGAGGCGGAGTGTTCCTACTTCTGAGCAAAATTTACATTCAGCGTCGTAGCGATTCGGATGCATTAAGGGAAGACGCGTAGGCTGTGGGAAGGAGCCCGGATTATATGAGCCGTAGGGTAGTTTGTTGTTCTCTGGAAAGGTCAGGGTAAGGAGAAGGTACGGTCTGTCTCAGAAGGCGATAATGCTGGATTATCTCCCTGAACGTGGCAAGCGGGTGACTGTCCTCGTGCAGCTCCATAGCACGGGAGGTAAAAGCGCAGGCTTGTTGGGTGGGCGTATTTGTTTCCCTCCATTGAAGCGTGAGGGGGTGTCCAGATGAGCTGAATTGAACCGTTTAAGGAGTGGTTTTTTAGCACGCGCAGTGCAGGTCGGGACACCCAACTCGACTGGTAATTCCAGTAGGCTTCCTGGAAATCGGTGACTACCCTCCAAACCCCTGGTTGAGTGAGAGCCAAGGTGATGGCTTCCTCTTCTGCTGCCGTCATTTCTTGGGTCCTAAGCGAGGTACACGCAAGGGGGTTCGTTCTGGAGGTAGCCACGATGATGACGTATTGCTGCCCTCGATGTTTGGAGGCGACTGTGTAGATAACTGCATGATCCCCAGCGAGGGTGGTGTTTTGCGCTTGAGCCCGTGCTTTTCGGTGACCCTCGTCATGTGAGGTATTCATATTTCTAAGCAAAGGGAGCATCTTTAGATTTAGTCGCCAAGAGTCTGGGAGTACGTCAAGCGGAGTGACATTCTGGGCTGCCCAACCAATCTGATGAAGCATGCGGTTACCCACCGCAGTTCTGAGTCGGACCTTCTGGTTAGAAAGATGGCCTTCTATCAGCTCTTCCACCGTGTTGTGGAGCCCCGTACTAAGCAGCCTCTGTGTGAACGCACTCATGATAAGACCAATGGCCTGCTGGACCGCCTTACGAATCATTATATAAAGCATCTCTATGTCTTCATTGTCTAGAAGAAGACAGGGGGTTGACGTAAGTGACTCTCGAGAGGACAAAAGCTTCAATTAATCGAAAGGTACTGGATTCCTTTAGGCCTTGCTTCTTGGTGGCAACTCGCGTGATCATGTGGTTGATTGTAGGGTTTAACGCGCCGACGCAACGCAGGCGATGAGGCGCGCCGTAGTGGAGGGCTCCGGATTAATTTTGACCACTTGGGGATCTTTATCGTGCGCCGAAATCTCGTACACACGGGCGTTTTTGCTTTTGGCCTCCATCAGAAAAGCGGCCGCCGCGGCCGGGAATCGAACCCGCGACCTCGTGCTCGCGTGATCATGTGTATTATTTGATTAATGCTGTTTTAGAGGCGCTGCAAGGAGACGTCACTCTTGGTGTTAGCCTCGAGATGTAGGCCCAGGATATTGATGCTGCGGCTTGGAGTGATGGCCTGGCCATCAAGGAGTATTATAATGTATTCCTTGATTTGGCGTGAGGGCGGACGGCAAGGAGCTGTGATTTTTTACGGGAACACTGGAGGCCACAGGCTTTAGCACATTGGCGTACTAGAAGTGAGATGCCATGCATTGGTGTGAGCTTCCTTTAATTTTTGTAACTCTTAGCACATGAGCAAGGTGCGCACAGGGCCGGTAGACGGGCGTGAGTGGTCGCTTGACGCTTTCACGTGGCATTCAGCGAGAACGCAGGGGGTAAACCCGTAGATGTGCTTGGTGAGTACACCACCTGTCTTCCCTGTCTTTGCGTGGGCTCGTAGCTAAATCGGTTAGACAACGGGCTCTCGCTTTGTTAGTCTATTAGTTCCAGGTTCGAATCCCGGCGGGGCCAGTAAATTATTTTATTTGTTCGCTGGAGTTTTCTGGTGACACCAACGGTCGCGAAAGAACCCTTGGGGGGTAGAGGTAAAAAGCTTTGCTTTAAAAAGGAAACGGCGAGGTTAGTACTCGGAATTGATCCCAATTTTTGCGCAGACTTCGGATGTTTACGTGACAAGCCCGGAAAGCATTGCCGGAAGTTGCCGAAAACGACTGATTAACTCCTGCAAAGGTCGTCGCTGTAGTGTCCAAGACTCCCATAATTAAACTATCTTTTCTAGGTCAGATAACTTGTCGATGCGAATGACAGGTGCACCTTCACATTTTTTAGCCAGAACCTTCCCGTTTCCCGTCCAGATGAACTTGAAGCCCTTTTCTTTTCCTCGAAATCGAGCAAATTGAAATAGCTCGCGGTTAGTCCGTGTCAGGTTCTCATTGAAGTAGAGCCGTGGGAAGGTATCAGACTCGAGAGCTGCAAGACCCTTTCGGGCGTTCATCCAAACTTGCTTCTTAGCTGCAGTTGTCATCTGAACAATAATGGAAGGAATGGCATCCTGTCTCGCTGGTAAGCGATGTACTCTTGTTATATCGCTCTTCTGGAAGTCGGCAATGTTGAGTTTGACGGCAAGGTCAGTCATAAATGCAGCTAGGTCTTCACCCCGAGTTGCCGGAAAACCATGTATTTCGAAGTTGGCTCGCCTAGTGTATTGCTCTAAGCCATTGGTTTCTGTGCTCATCTTATCAATCGTGTCGTTTTGCTGCGCTACAGTCAAAGAAAGGGACGCAACTTCAGCCTTTAGCTGCGCCAATTCCACCTTGTAGGTGGATGCAGTTTCAAGGACGCTGTCGTACTTTTCCAAGAGAAAGCTTACTGATTCTACAAGCTTTTCACTAGTCTCCTTAAAGGCTAGCATTACTTCCATTTTCTCCGCCAATGTCGCGACAGTGGCTGTCAGTTGATCCAACTTAGCAATGACACTCGATAGTTGCGTACAAGATGGCTCATCTGGGTTTGATGAATCGCCTGTATGAGACCGACAAGCTTGGCAAATCCAGGCATCGCGTTTGGCTGCGGACATCTTATTATACGTGGCATCGGTGACACTCGAGCAGTTTTTACCAACATGATAACATTCCTTACACACTGAACAGCTCAGGAATTTGTCATTTAAACACTTCGGGCAGACAACGCACAGGGAAGACATTGAAATGCACTGAGATGCAGTCAGCGGCAACAATCATAAAGGTACAGGCATTGGTCAGACGGGCTCACCTGCCGAGTGAAAACAATGTGTTCAGAACCGGGAATCGGTTCGCTGCTGACTGCAGAGAAGCGTAGCTCCGATGGCGTTTATGTAGGCGCTGACAGGTATCACGTGGCTGCTACTGGTGGCACCCGGGAATGACGACGATGCTTGGCCAAACTCTAGGCAAGCGCCCACAGAAGGTCCGCATGCGCAGAAGGGCGATCTTGAAAACTGCATCCAACGTACATCCAGTTGATCCTGGGTGCCCCGTGGCTCGCCTGGGAATCCTGCCGAGCGAAAACAATGTGTTCAGAACCGGGAATCGGTTCGCTGATCAGCATCGTTGGCCGATACTTACCGGGACGACAGCTGGCAGGATTTGTCAGTTCTCGGGGCTGAAATGGTCGCTTTCACTTTTTCAAGGGTAGTAGGTGCCTCAACCACCGTCCGATTATCCTCACTGATAAATACACGCGAGAGAGCGAGAAAGCGAGAAAGACAGAGAGAGAGAGTATGAGCTTTTATTCGAAGCAAGCGCTGATGCTGGGCGCCAGCCCGGCGAGGGGCTTAATAAGGGCCAAGGTAACCCTGGACTTCACTGGCCGTCCCGGTCCACGCCACTTGCCGGTGCTTGGATTAATAACGAGGTTCAACGGGCCGACGCTTCACAGGCGATGAGGCACGCCGTAGTGGGTGGCTCCGGGTGGATTTTTACCACCTGGAAATCATTAACGTGCACCGAAATCTCGAACACACGGGCATTTTCGCTTTTCGCCGCCATAGAAAAGCGTCCAGCGTGGCCTGGAGTCGAACCCGCATCCTTGGGCTCAGCCGCACAACGGCTTAGGAACTGAGCCGCCGCGGCGAGTAAACGCAACGTCAGAACTTGTCGGCTGGCCAGTCCGCTTCTCGTAGGTTGGGTAAAAACTTGGTGTTAGTGATGGGGTGTGTTCGCACTCCCATGCCATGTGGTAGAGAGTGCAGGGCAGGCGCAGAATTTTCAGGTGACGGAGGGGGCAAAGACGGCAGGAACGGGCTAAAATAAAGCAGAATACCGGAACCCCGGGTCACTATTGAAAAGTTTTCACGTTCGGAACGAAATGCTAATAGAATGCTTTGAGTATCTTAAGCATCTGCCTTCATAGTGCCACTGTACTCTGTGTTTACTGTAACTTTTCCAATTGTTGGCTGCCTTTAATAGCTAAGTGCATGTCGTGTTGGCGGTTTCTCCAGGACCCTGCGTGTTCCAGAGCGAATTAGAGCTCTCCGATATTTTTCAGCCATATAGCTGCTGCACCTGAACATTACACATTCAATCGAACAACGACCCACGCTCAACACTTGTAGCCTTAGGCAGCTTCATTATTAAACTGCTGAGTTCGTGTATCACGTTGCCGATGGGAGAACAAAAGTTGCCTTTGTTTCTCTCTTCGTAGCGCGTACACACTTGAGGGATTGGCCAGGCAACGGGAGTTTTGCGGGGCTGATGGGCCCGCTTCCCAAAATTCACACAACTATGAACGGGAAATGTAAAAAGTTGAATACTGCGTGCCGCATAACACCTAAGCGTGATGGCACGTCAGTGGAACATGTTCTAGGGAGCCTGTTCCCTAGAACCTGTTTTCGCGAGAACCTGTTCCCCAGAAACCCTGATTCTAGGGAAGCTCTGGCGTGTGCCCGTCGGTTTGCTGAGATAATTCGCGCCGTAAAGCCCGTTCTACATGGGGCGAATTTCGCCTGCGAATTTCGCCTGCGCCGCAACTGCGAATTCGCAGGCGAAATTCGCCCCATGTAGAACGGGCTTTAGGCGTAGAAATGAAAGAGCACAAACAGAGGCAAACACGGTGCAGCCCGAAAGAAGCCGGTCTAAGTAATTCGCGCCCCAAAAACTTAACGAAAGCCAAGAAAGAGATGCATATACGATATACGATGTAGTAATGAAACATTGTTAAAACATGTCGCCAAGCTTTCACCCTCAAAGCACGCGAGAAGACTTAAGTGTCTCAAGAAAGTTTTAAACTCGAGCTATCAATTTGAAGCAGGGTAAACAGACAGCAGGTAGTCCCCGGGACCAGTTACATTTGGCGTCATTACACGTCAAATCACTTTATGCACACATACTAGATTTGTCCGGCGGAAGCATGTGGCAGAAGACCCGACCAGCAAAGGCTTCCGGTCCAGGCGGCGAATTCAAGGAAACTTCCCAGGGTCAAAAATGGTATCCCACTTTTAAGTGCGCTCTCTCTGACCTCTATTTTTATGTTACTCCCGATCTTAACTATCTCTCCTTCCTTCGCTATATACGCGTTCATCGCAACTTCCAAATGTCCCAGCCGGTAGCACATTAGTCATCCACGCATGAAACTCCGGTTCGATCCCCGCAATTGCCGTTCTTGCCGCGACCACTCAAAATATTTATTTTCTTGGGAGAGCACTAGAAGCCACACACCTCAACAAAGAAGAAAGCCAACGAAGTAGAAAATGTACAAACAGCAAAACCAGCCTGTCCAGAGGACGCCCGCCGTGGAACACTTTCGCGTGGAATGCTCTCTGCGAGCTGCGCAATGACTGCCACACGCATGAACGATGACCGATGGCACGGCCAGTAAAAGGGTCGCGGCAAACCAGGCAGTGATGCTGCGTTTCTGAAAAAAATCGGGCCCAAGCGACCGTTGTGCGCGTCAGTTGTCATGGCCGATGTCGCCGCTGCTTCATACTTCGGAGTAGAAAATTGCTTGTCTTTCTTATTCGTTTTTTTACTCCTTTCCAAGTGATTGCTGACGGGACCGCTAGGCGGAAAGCCCCCGTGGACACCTTGATTGGTGTCTAGGGGTTGGTAGAGTACTGCAGTAGAATGTACGTAAGTCTTTGTCAAAGTTTTCTATCCCACGCCGAAGGTTTCTGGGCCACAAATAATTCAAATCAAGAGCATAGCGTTTGAGTGCAACCAGATGATGTCATGAAAGCAATAAAAAAAAGGGCTATATCCAGCTTTCTGGCATAAAATGTTTAAACCTCACTCGAGAGGTAAGCTCGTGCTTTGAAATATTTTTGTGGCCAGCTGTGCACTTATGCCATGGCCTATAAAATTTTGGCAAGCACTGTATACACCTTGAAGTGATGCAACAGGCGTGGAACTGATGAGGTTCAGAAACACGAAGTGTTTTTAAAATATACTCACGAAAACAAAAAATGGCCGCGGACCTGCCCACTTCGCTGCAAATGTCTTCGAAAGACCACAGTCTTCTTCCACCCCTGCGACGTGAACGCCTATCTTCTCTTTCCCGCCAAACCTCTGGTCCCGCTCCTCCCACGACGACCACGATGGAGGTTTGCCCTATACTCGGGGACAACTTAAGATCGACAATGATGGTGATGATGATTGATAATTTCTAGTGGTATCCCTCTTGTAACGGGGCAATGAGGTGTCATCTTACCAAAAAAAAACGAATTTATTTATGTTTTATACTCTTCGTTTAACACTAGCGCTGCTCTTAGGGCAGGCACAAAATACTTATTTTTTCTGTTACAGGTGGTACCTCTCCTAAGCAATATTCCCCTCTCTCTGCTTCTCGCCCACCAGCATTCTAATCTTCTTTTCGTATCCTCGACAGCCTTAAAGTTAACTCCCGCTGTTTTACCCTTAAATCCTAGAGCTTCCGGAAGCCGAATAATTTTCTCTTGAAGATTTGGATGGATACCCTCGAATTTTAACACTATATACCACATAGTTTCTGTCTCTTTTCCGCAGACCACGCATACCCCACCATTTTGTGAATACTTCCCCACAAAGCTTTTAGTTCGCCAGCAACCTGCTCTAATGTCAAAAAGCAAAGCACTGTCTTTGGAATTATCGTAGAAATTTTCCTTTTTGACGACTAATTTCTCAGCCCTCTACATCTTTCATTTTTTCTCTCAATTCTTTCGTTTCTATCTGCCCTACCTGTCTTTTGGCTACCTTGGCTTTTTTTGTTTCTCCACTGTTCTTTCCTTATTTAATCGTCAGCCTTCTAGTTTTCATTAGCCACTGCGTGTCCACGCTTCTCGTGTACAGTGAAACGTCGTTAAACCGTACCTGACGGGAATGCGAAGAAAGTACTAACTAACAGACACTGCGGTTTATCCGAATGCATTATGTTAAAGGGAAACAGAGTGAGGGATTTGGCTTAACTACGTATAAATAGCAACTATGGCTTATGGGGGTACGGTTTAACGAGATTCCACTGTATAGGTACCTAAAAACTTGAACTGCCCACCTACGTTGATACATTGCTGTCAACCTCCTCTCAAACCCTCCTCTCAACGCCCTCAAAACCTCCTCTCAAAGCCTTCTCGCAACGCCCTCTCAACGATGATGATGATGATGATGATGATGAAGATGATGATTCCCCTATTGGATTCCCCTTTGTAGCGGGGTGATGACATGTCATCTTGCCAAAAAGGAATAATATACCTATGTTTTATACTCGTGATTTAATACTAGCGCTGCTTAGGGCAGGCACAAAAAGCTTATTAGGCACAAAATACTTTTTTTCCTGTTACAGGTGGTAATTGACCTAGGCAATAGTCCCCTCTCTGCTTTTCTTCCACCAGCATTCTAATCTTGTTTTCGTCGCCTCGACAGCTTTGAAGTTAACTTCCTCTGTGCTACCCTTAAAAGGGCCCTGAAAGGCATTTTGAGCACACTAAATGAAGTAGCGCAATCGTTAGATTGGGTCGTCAAGGTCATCTGGGCCAAGTATTACTCTTTTACGCGCAGCGGAAAGCTCACACTTTTGTTGCAAAGTTTGTCGCTTTTTTCTCACCCTTTTCTTCGTGTTTTTGGACGCCGCCATCTTCACATGTCTACATCATCGATTCCCCGATGTTCGTCATGAGATAGACATCCTGCTATTGGGCGGCTTTTTCACGCACTTCCGGCAAAGAGATGAGTCGTCTGCTCAGCGTCGACTCGCCGGCTGATCTGCCAGGGGAGTGTCGGAGTGCTTGAACATTTTACGACAAACGAAACAAGTGCAAACAAACGCTTAACCGTTCGTATTGAATGCAACACGGCCATAACACGACATGGATATTCTCTTACCGGAGTACGTTCCATAAAGAAAGCGTTGAAGCCCCGTGGCACTTCTTTCGTGCAATCGCAGAGAACGCCCTGAGCCGAATGCCCGGGTTTGACGGATACATTTTTTTCCACTTCAAAACAATCCAGAGATGCGTTTCGAACGAACACAACGTCACAACATGCGTTGCAAGTCTGAACCGCGATTGACAGACGATGGGTTGCCTCCTCCTGCCCGTCGTAAATTCGGCACTCACCTCGCGCGCGGTTTGCGGGGACGAACAGCAAGTCACTCAACTCTGGCGCGCAAGCCGAGATGGCTTTTAGCCACGCACACTGCACATACCCCATGCGAGGTTGAGTCGTACGTCACTCGAGAAAGATAATCCAGACCATGGGAAGCACTATCCACCTGCAGAAGCACAACGTCGCATTTCATCGCGAAACAAAGGCGTCCACAACACACACACCATCGCCTCCTGTAATGCCAAACGCATCTCACACTTCCTAATGAGAGTGAGTGGTACGTCTGCAGTGCCCACATGTCGCAAAGTGGGGCCCCGAGCTGAACCGGGATCACGCAACCGTACCTGCCTCTGGGGCGGTTTGTGCCTTGTTGCCAAGGCAACCCATGTTTGAGATCGTCAAAGAAAGGCGCTCGCTCCGGCGCTAGAAAGCTCAGAGCCGCGCCGGAGCATGTTTTGCCAACGTTGCCGCTCTCCACCACGCGTCGCCCCAAGCTGAACTGGTCACATGATTGAAGCGTTTTGTGCACGGGTTCTGTATCGGTTATGTCTTTTTCACATGGCGCCGGCAGGAATTACCACCACCGCAAAATAAGACCCGGCACCAGCGGGGCCACATCTGATACGGCGCTTTTTGGATAAACAGTGCGCGGTGCATGAAAGGGACCGAGCGCAAATCCTCCCCAGCGGCTGCGAGTTCGCCGCCGATTAAAAGTAACGTGCTGCACTGCAGCAACGCACACCGCGAAAGGGCAAGGCCAGGCCACTGCGCACATGCGGCCAGATTTTTCGTTCGCTTATCCATCCTTGAGCGGAGTGCGGAATTCGTGGTGTCAACAAAACTTGCCCGTAGCAGACGGCAGTCGGAGGAGCGGAATGCGGAAGTACGTCACCGCTGACAAGCGCAGCATCATGGGAGGGAGTGCTCGTGCGCCGTCAACAGTTGAAAAGAGGAGGAAACGCGGCGCGACGGTAATGCGCGGTTTTTGATTTACGATTTCTCAGCTAATACTCATCGCTTTAACAAAATTCTTGCGGGAGGAGATTGCTAATACATTGTCTTATTTGGTTACATGTACATTCATGCATCGGCGGAAGGTATTTCAGGACCCCTTTAAATCCTAGGGCTTCTGGACGCCCAATATTTCCCTCGTGTAGATTTGGATAGATACCCTCACATTCTTACACTATGTGCCGCATAGTTTCTGTTTCTTTTCAGCAGACCACACATACCCCATCATTTTGTGAATACTTCCACACAAAACTCTTAGTTCGCAAGCAACCTGCTCTAGCCTCAAAAAGCAAAGCACTGCCCTGGGAATTATCATAGAAATTTTCCTTTCTGATGTTCAATTTCTCAGCCCTGTACATTTCTAACGATGTTTTAGCTTCCATTGTTTCTCTCCATTTATTCGTTTCAATCTGCCTTGCCTCTTTTTTGGTTACCTTGGCTGTTTTGGATTCCCCACTGTTCTTTCCGTATTTCATCGTTAGCCTTCTAGTCTTTCTTAACCACTGCGTGTCTACGCTTTTCAAGTATAGGTACCTAAGAACCTTAGCTGACCACCTTCGTTGATCCTTTGCCCTCAACCTCATCTCAAAGCATATTTTACTCTGAGCTTCTCTAACTTCAAACGACGCCCAGGCCATATCTCCCTGAACTGCTTCGTTAGTTGTTTTTCCATGCGCGCCTAAGGCCAAACGTCCTACCGCTCTCTGGTTTACTTCAAGGCCTGATAGAACGTCTGATTTTAAGCAGAGTGCAGCATTCGCAAACGTGAGACCCGGAACCATTACTCCTTTCCACATTCCTCTTACTACTTCATATTTGTTATGCCCCCACAGAGCTCTAGCTTCATTATAGCTGCGTTTCGCTTTCCCTTAACCTTAAGTTGCTCCTCGTGAGTACTTAAGTAGTTATCCCCTTCGTTTATCCACACTCCCAAATATTTATATTCCTTCACTCTAGGTAATTCGCCTTGCTGGATAGACACTACGTCGGTGGTAGTGTAATTGAAAACCATTATTCCTGATTTTTCTGCACTGAAATGTAACGGAAGTTGCCCCTGCGCCTCATCACCGCCGTCGGCTGTTACCCCGCGCGGCGCAAAAGTGCCTTAGTGATAGTATTTTGAACGTGACACGATAAGTTTACGTGATTTCTCGCACTTAATCTGCGTTTAAATTCTTGCAGCGACTGCAAAAAGGCTGGGTGTTAAAAATAAGACCATGTTACGCATTAAGCGCAATCTCGTTTGAAAACGCACGCGCGAGTTGACATCCGGGTCCGTCGCTTGGGCGGAGTGATACACTACATCAGATATTGCCGTTCTTAACTTGCACCCGAGTATAGGAACCGGGCAACTCGACGGGTCGCGCCACCACTCGGCGTCGCCTTCGTTAGTGGAATGAGCCGGTGCTTTGGACTACACAGCCTCCGTTGTTTTTTCCGTGTCTGCTTCGGTGCCTTGAATGTTTTGGTGGTGTTGGGAGCAGATATGTGCGGCGAAACAAAGTCTAGACAGATGTGTTGGGTTCTTAGATGCAATAACTCGTACGTAAATTTGTCGGACGCTTCTGGTTGGGTACGGACAACGACATGGGCGCTTTTTGCAGCGATTTACGCTTGGCTCCACCCGATTTGGGTACGAATAGATCTACTGTTATTACTGTAGATACCGGAACTTTAGGCAAAATGCCTATTTTTCCCTTGAGTCCGTATCAAGCCTATTTAACATATAAGAATGAAGTAAGGAAAGGGGGGCATTTTGACTATATGGGCTTTTTAGCGCCTACCCCCATGAGAATGGACGTTGAATTTTAATAGACCCTCTATTGTGTTTTTATAGAGTCAATGAAAAGTCAATTAAAACTCATCGCTTATAAACTGTGCTCGTTAAAAAGTCAACAAAATTTATATTGCACAAACTCAACCAACATTTTATTGCCTTCAAGACATTGAGTTTTAATTCACATCATATTGGTTTTCGATAGAGTGAACCAAATATCCCATATTAAAAACTGCGGCAAATATAAAATCAGTGAACTTTTTATTGCAAAAATGCAACATGAATTTTATTGCCTTCCCTTTATTAAGTTTTAACAAACTATGTATTGCCTTTCTATAGGGTCTATCGAACTCCTAATGTATAGACTGCAGTCATTAGACAGGCAACAAACTTTTTATAACGAACACGCAGCAAGAATCTTATTGCTTTCATTATGTTGAGTTTCAATAGACTCTGTACTGCGTTTTTATAGCCCACCAACGGAAGTCTGATAGCTTATCGGTGCATATATGTGGGGTGCTATGGCGCGGCCTGCCCCGCCCCATCAACCAAGATCAGGCGATGGACGTCCCATCACTTCGTCTTGGAAACTCTTGGTAGCGGTGGCGCCTGGTATGGCAGACATCACCGCCGAACAGTTCGAGCCAATACAAAGCTCCTCTGTTAAAACTTGCCAGAAAACCTGACTCACAGGCAACAGGATATTACGACTATACTCAATAAAAATTTTATAGAAAGCTAACAAAGATAACCTTAATAAAAACTCATCAGACATTCTGTTCTGACTTAGCTCATATGCAACAGGTTGCGATGACTGGGCGCAATAAGAATTTATAGAAATCTAATGGAGATAGATTTAATAGAAACCCATCAGAAACTGTATTCAAAGCTGACTCACACGCAACATTTTGGTACGACCATACTCAATAACAATTTTATGAAAGCTAATGCACGCAAATTTAATAAAACATAATCAAAAATTCTATTCAAACTTTATTCAAACGCAATAGGATGTTGCGACTATACTCAATAAGAATTTTATAAGGAGTTATTTGCCATAAATTGTATACAAATCCGCCAGACACTGTATTCAAAGCTGACTCCCACGCAACAGGCTGTTGCGACTGTATTCAGTAAGAATTGCATAGAAAACCTATTGACTTTCTTTTATAAATACCCCATAGAAACTCATAAGAAACAACATTCAGAACCGATAGGGTTCTGAATGTTGTTTTTTATTTATGAGTTTCTTATGGGGTATTTATAAAAGAAATTACTTTGCTCTACAGACTTTTAATTGTAATGGAAACACAATAAAAATATTCTATAGAATGTTGACAACATGTTTATAGGATTCTTCTGAGCAATCTCTATAAGCAGTATATTAAATCTCGGTAACCATTTTTATGAGGGTATTTTGACTATATTAGCCTATATGGGCTCTTTGGTCCCTAAAAATGCCTTTTTTGTGTTATATATGCTTTTCTTGGTTTTTCGAGTCGGTAGTCTGTACGGACTGTTTTCGCTTCAGAGGCCCGCAACGAAGTGTTTGTCGCACCCCGTTTTCGATAAACAATCAATCAAACAAACAAACAAACAAACAAACAAACAAACAAACAAACAAACAAACAAACAAACAAACAAACAAACAAACAAACAAACAAACAAACAAACAAATAAATAAATAAATAAATAAACAAATAAATAAATAAATAAATAAATAAATAAATAAATAAATTCGCGTGCCGTGCCAAACAAGCCCAGAAACGCAAACCGTGCACAAGCTATCGCCACCTAGACCTCGCCACATCGAACGAACCACCAGAGGCCCGTACCCATCCAACCGCAGCCAACCTCACCGACGTCACCGTTGTCCGCACGACCTGTTTTGTTCTATGTCCTTCTGACGCGCTGTATCCGCGGACCAACGGCGATAACTTTTGTCCATATGCCCCATCCACTGCTAACTCAATAAAAACCACGGCACCGATGAATCTATGGGATTCAACGGTGCTGTGAAGGACTGATCAGGTCGTTCTACTCTGTCAACGAACACCTACCTGCAGCTCAGATCTGTCTTCTGTTCGCAGTTGTGTCTTCAAGCAGCAGTTACTGATTGTCCCTCTTCCACCACAGCTCATTGCTACGACTTAAAAACTCGGCTAAGGGCGGAAAAATACTACAAATACACCCGCCGGTGCTACTAAGAGCATCGCAAACGACAAAAGCATTGTAGCCAAAATTGTTTACACCACGGTACACGTTAACGGTACTTGGCACATTTGTGTGCTTATTTCACACTCTTAGCAAAAAGCATTTCCGCAGCTGAGAGCTTGGGCGCAACTCTGACCAAGAATGTTGGGCTGATTTCGGAGGTCCAGGACTTACCCGCCACAATCCCCAGAGGACCGCGTCCGATAGAGCCATTCCTGTCTGACAATCTGCCATTCTGTCTGATATAAAATTCCTGGATTCCCTGTGCTAAAAGAGCTGCCGAAGGTCGTGAGCACCAAACATAATGATATTTCAGATGGAATCAGGTCATGAAGCGTCCCTAAGAACAAGCACGCTCCTCCAACTTCAGTGATCGTTGAGTGTTTTTTTTTTTTTTTCGCGCACAATTATCGACCGAAATGAGAGGCAACGTCAAGCCGCAAATAATTGCGATGGGTGTGGCTTGCCATTGCTTTTAAGCTTTTCTTTTGTTGTCGAGTCACCCTGGATTTCACGTAAATCTGTTAAAATAGCAACTCTCGTGTGACCTATTTTCACGAATAAAATAAAATTACTTTCCCACTCTACAATACTTGTCCGCAGTTTTTACTGCTAGCCAGAAATTTGTAGCACAATATGCTGCTGAAATAAATACGAATTGGGCCTATATGTGCCTAAACGACAATATTTCGTGCCTATAAATGCTAAATACAACTTTTCAGTTCCTATTATAGGCGCCTAAAACCGTAATTTTTCGTGCCTAAAGTTCCGGTCTCTTATTTCGTCTTAAATGTTCCAATGGCTGAGTAAACTTGTTGAACGCCTCTAAGTTTGGGAATGGGCTAAATTGACATGAGCATTTTTTGCCGCGCTCGGCGCCTGGCTGCGCGCGATTGAGTAGGAATGAAACTATATTAATGTTAGTATTCAAGTATCAATGCCGCGACCACGGTGGTCGTGCTTCCGACCCTCTTGGCGCCCACTGCTAGCAGGTTCCACTCGTTTACGATGTCCCCATCTAGCTCTTCGGCGCTCGCGTCCACGGGGATGCCTCTGATGACGCCCGTTACGGTGTCGTGAGGTGCCGTGCCATATGCATTGGTTTCGTAGGGTTGGTCTGGAATAGAGATTTCCTGGATTTTAGCGTACCTTGCGGCGTTGTATTTGTTCGGTGTACTGAGGACCGTGATGTTGTATTGCGTGTTCGGGCAGATGGTGTCCGCGGCGCTTTCCTCGCTCGTGATCTTGGCCGCGGCCAGTATTTCCGCAGCGACGGTTGCGCTACCGCTCTTGACGATGCCCAGTCCCCCTCTGGGTTTTGCTATCTTCCAGCGGTATGACTGGCGGCATGCGTGCGGCCTTGATGGCTGAGGCTCTGACGTTCTTGCTGACTTTCCATTTTGGGCTTGCTTGACTCCTGCCGGGTCCGTCGGACTTGCCGCTGTCGGTGGTCGGCTGGCGCAGCCTTGACATGTGTTCCCCCGCCAGCGTCCATCCGGCTTTATTACGGTATTCATGTGGTGATATCTGTTCTCCTTGAACTTGGACGCACATCTGGTTATTCACGATCGTTGTTGTCAGAGCGGTCTCCTCCATCTCGGAGCTGACGAGCGGCCACCGGGGACGAGTACGGCCGACGGCTGCCGGTGCGGTGGTGTTAGGCCTAGCGCGCGCGAAGAACGTCTAGGCTTAGCCGTCTGGCGCATGGCGGCGGGGGAACAAGTCCCAAAATTTGGCAGAAGAAAACGTACGTTTGGGGTCAGATGGTATCAGTCGATGCCTGTCGACTTCACGGATACATTGGTGCAAAGAAACCTTTATTTCGAGATAGTTAGTTTTGCGTAACTTGTCAGCAATGACGGAGCCGATGTGAACACGTCTATCGCCTCGGCGACCGCAGTGGCCCCCTGTGATATTAGGTGATTCCTTGATAGGTTAGGAGAAGTGTTGGGCTGGCGGAAACGGAGTACCTCGGTGGGCCAGATCTCGAGCCTGTTGATGGGCAAAATTGCTACCCGTAAATGAGGGGTGGGCAGGCGTCCACACGATGTGGACGCGGTGTTTTCAGTGATGTCTCGGCAGGAGCTCGCGCAATGCCGTGGAAGCCACCCGTCTCGACAAAAAACTCTGGCAAGCTGCTTATGAATCTGCAGTTACAGTCTTCCACCGGGTTACACCTGCGTTGTTTTTTTAGTCTGTGCATTGGCGACCATTTTGTTGACAGGACAGCAAAAATGAGCGCTCCTTTTTTGCCTTTTTTCTTTACTTACGTCTTTCGCCTTAAAACTTAAATTGCCTCTGTATACAATTTGTCGCAAACGCGGGCGGCGGTGACAGCTTTCTCTACGCTTTTCCATTGACACTGAAACATAAAAGCCCGCGGCACCTTCCTGTTTCGGGGCTCGACGTTAAGACCTTCCCGCAGGCCTGCCCCACCTCCGCCTTTTACGCACACGCACACTCCCGCGAGAGAGTAGCACCGGATAATCATCATCATCATTATGATTGTGTTCACTGCAGGAGGAGGGCCTCTTTAAAATATTTCCAGGCGCTTCTAACGTGAATTTGTGCAATTCATTCTTTGCCTCGAATGTCCTCAGCTCATCTCCTCTTTGAATCCGTAGTTTTCTAATATTTGGTTAACTATACGTTGTTCCGCATTCCGCTCAACGTATGGTCCACTTGTCCTGAACAACACTTCTTTTGGTTAAGTTGAAGTAGAATGTTTTCTACACTTGTGAGGTTGCTCCCTAATTCATGCTGATGTTTCTTATCCCTAAGGGTTGTTACAGTTAGCATTTCATTCCACAGCCCGTTTGGCCGATGTATGTTTGCTTTCAACGAACTCAGCGAGTGCCGATGTATCATCACTGCAAGTACGCATAGCATGCCAGTCTTTTCAGTGCAAATGCATCATGCTGCCGGTATTCGCAGGATGCGTGTTGAATGCTGCCCAGCCAATAATAATCTTGCGCCTAATTTCCTTCTTCTGAGTTGGATACCTACTGCCAATTTACTTCTTCTGTAGGACCCCACTACCAGCCTTGAAAAGGCGTCTCACGGCTGGGCTCTTCAACATTACCATCCACTGGGTCCCCTGACGTAGGGACCAGCCCAGGATGATCATCTGAAGTCTTTTGAGGGCTTCAATAAAGTCTCATCCTCATCCTCCTTCGTGTCTATTTTTAACGACGCCGTTAAGAATTTAGTGAACAGTCGTAGAAGTGATTTTCGTAAGTTCTGACTGTGGCGACTCAATTAGGCAATGCCATCTGCAAATTTCAAATTATTTAATTTTCCCCATCTATTGGCAATCACTTTTTTTTTTCAGAGTAAGTTTTCTGAATCCCCCTTCTAGGTATAGTGTGCACCCGAAGAGTGTGTGACAGAAGCCGATGTGAGCTAAAAGCCTTCGAAGGCCTGATCAACGACGGCTGTGTCGATTCCACGCGCTCTCCGCTTCCACTTGAACCCTTTGGGGCCCTACGAACTTGTTCGCATGAGGTGTGTATCCCTCGCATGCGTCTCTTCACTTCGCGATGTACAAAAGTTCAGTTTTGTTCAAGCCACGTCTCTGCCATCCGTCGCGGCGCGTTCCTCTCCCCCCCCCCCCCCCCCCTCCGCCTCTTTCGGAAATTCGAAAAGCACGCCATGCTATCATGCACAAACCCTTTAGGCGCCCTTTAAACATCCTCAGGTGGTTAAAATTAATCCACAGCCTTTTCTACGACGTTCTGGAGGTTGCTTCAATGCGCAAAGCCTGAATTTGCTTCATGGTAGTCCTTATCTGTGACACAAAGAGCTTACACGAGCGTCCAAAGCGTAATCCACTCAATTTTCCAACTCGCTGGCTGGGCGTGTTCGACAAGGTCGTTCTGATTTCAAAGGAGCAAGCAGAGCGTGAACCGCACACCGCCGTAATTCCCCCTCGACGTTCGCAGAAAATCGTGCACTTGCATGCAAGCGTGCGCTATGTCCCTTTAGCGTAAGCCCTTTGCCCGCGTGTGTTTCTTGGAGCATTCTGCGAAGATCAGCGCAAATCGTTTTTGTTGCGTCGGCGCATGCTCGAATAACACGCACAACGGGACAAGCGAAGCGAACAAAAGTCAGGGCCCCCTCCCTCCCTTTTTTCCGCTGTCCGTGACCGAGTTCTAACGAGATTCTTTTCTGCGCCGTCTGAGTGAAGGGGGAAGCGGCAGCACTCATAATGGGTCCGCGCCCACGCATTCGCTTGAGCGGAAAGCGACGACGGTCAACGGCAAAATGCGCCCCCGACGGTGAAACGAGAACTCCGCGACCGTGCCGCATCGCAGCCGGGAAAATGAACGGCGCGCTCTTCTCTCCCTTGCCTCCCTTCGGCTGCAGCGCGTGGGCTTTGTTGCCCGGGGCAACGGCTCTTTCGTTTGCTCTCGCTAGCTGTTTCGCGTCGCAGCATCGCGGCGCCGAGTACCGTGTTTCGCGTTCAGGTGTGTTAGCCCACTAAATTTGGACCCGGGTGCCGCTCTTCGACGGGTGATGCACGGAGCGGGCTCCATTATGTCCACACTCGAGCGACCGTGAAAGTGGAATCAGTGGCGCCCGCACTGAACAAAGAACGCCGGAGGGCCCCAGGCGTGTTAACGACGCCGAGAATCCCGCGTGGAGGCAGACGCCGGGGAACTAGTTGTAACGCGCATCAATAAGGCCCGTTCGAGCCGTAAATGACAGTTTCCCCTAATGCGGGGCATTCCAGCGCTAGTTATACCACCTTCAAATGCCTCGCTTCTTCGGCTACTATGACATGTCGCGCTCGAGTACGTCGTAACATCCACGCACACAGGCACGCACGTACGCAACTCACACTCCCAATCGCACTACTACACGCACGGTAAGATTTATCTCCTGGAATGATCTAGGGATCCTCATCTGTGGATGTTGGTGAGGGGATGACATAGAATTCCCCCAAGCAATTTGAGCCAGAAAAAAGAAGTCGAAGAAGTAGTACAGTAAGAAGTAGCAGCAGCTCGATCGGTAGGGTGGCCTGCTGCTTCTCATCTCTTCGCCCGACCGGTTTTAACAGAGGCAATCATAGGAGATGAATTTCGGCCTGCAATTCTGTACTTTTATTCTGTGGTAATATTTTTTTTCAGCAATGACGAAGCGAATGGTTGGGCAGCCGCCGTTCGCTCTTCTGTGCAATGCCACTAGTACAAAAACGGGAACACAGTGGCTGTATTTGTGGCACGAAACAGAACAAGGCATAACGCGGTGACATTTGGGCCGCGAAAAGGTTTCACGTGATCCGCAATGCTGTAGACGCCTGATTACGTAACTGCGGCGGGCAGAGTCAAGCCGACTTTACTCGACAAAAAAGCGAACAGACTTCGTGGTTGTTCGTGCCAATTGTGATCTATTTAGCACAACTTTTTGAAGCGAAGCCTTATACGGCTGGGCGAAAGGGAATTTAGGTACTGTTGTGTACGCAGAAGACTCCTTCGGCGCAACCCGATGCGCATGCGTGGCAAGACCAGGCTGGAGAGGAGTTAGAAATGAGGGGAGAGAGTGTGCCTGGGTTATCTGAACTTATCGCTCTCGCAACAGTGCGCGTGCGCATAGAGTTTCTTACTGAATGCATTGGTGTCTACATACACTGGCGCTAGCGTCTATGCGGCTCACGGGCCGACCGTGCGCTCGTCTTAGTTACGTCACGTCGTAGTGGCCATATATTCAAATACAGTGCCACAAAACGCAAAGATTGCTGTGTTATTATATAAGTGGGAAATAAGGCAGGCTGTTTAAAAGCTAAATAAAGAGGAAGTACAGCGTATTTTTCCCGGAACGGTTGTGCCACCTATTCGGCAGGCCAAGCTGGTATTAACAACTATGTAATATTTTGCGGAGTTCATTGGATTCTCTTATTTTGTTACTTTTACCATTGTTTCAAACTAATAAGTTGTGTGCAGAGCTGAAAATGTTTTTGAGCGTGTCTATGAAAACGTCGCCTTCGTGGTGAGCAGGTGCACCGACCGCCAGCGACAGTTTAAAAAAAACTTGTTGCTGAGCGAGTTGGTTCATACTTGGGAAAAAAAATTATACCATCTTCCCGTAGGGGAACCGTGAATAGTATCCGAAGCAGCCATGGAGTCGACTGAAGTTCCCATTTGTTTTCAGTTCGTCGTTTCCGTTGACGTTCAGCTTCGCGTGCCTTCGTTGTATCAGTAGCTTGTTGACGTAGTTTGAGTGAGTGAAGGACATAAGGCGCGTTCGTAGCACATGCTCCAGTCCCAGTTTGTAGCGCAGTGGGGAGGGCGCCACCTACCTCCCGTCGCGGCCACAGAGTCGTGGGATCGAAACCGGGCGCCGCCTAGCTGTTTCTTTTTATAGTGGACTGCGCTGACGTCAGCCCAAAGACTGACGGGGCTGAAGAGACGCGCATGAGCAGTAGAGTGCAGACGGCGGACAAGGGAGGGAGGGACACAGCCCCGAGCATGAGATGCTCCGCATCTAAAAAGAAAACGTGGCAATAAACAGTCGTGGACCGACACAAGATACGATGGATACAGGAGCCCGTATCTGTCGTATCTTGTCTTCGTCGAAGTACGCTTAGTTTTTTTTTTTTTTCGTCAGCTGCAAATTTCGCGGTGCCATATTACCCGCTCAGCCATACCAGAGTCCTTCAATCGTCATGCGTTCCTTCGACTCAGGCATGCCCAACCTTAGGTACGATCACTCACTGCCTGCTCTTTCACCGAGAACGCAGTTCCCACGGCTCACAGCTACCACAGAACAGGCAGGATTTCGGGTACCCAGTTGCTCGTACTCGTGTTACAGAAGCTGGGGTCTTCCCATACGCCTCCACGAAGACAAGGATTCCCAGGGGCAGTTTACTCTCTAGTTTACTTACTAATAAACTCTATGTATGTGCGCACCGACCCACTGCGTGAAGCACACATCAAGCAACAACGGCGGGACGGGGCAACTGGCGTTGAGGGCGGAGCAGCGCCAACGGACCAATGGCAAGCACCGTCCGCACGTTACAACGAAATGGGACGGTCACGCGTCATACGTGTTCCCGAGAAGCAGGCAGCGAGCAAGAACGGAACGAAAGAAGATGTCACAACCACGTAACGTATTCTGAGTAAGGCTCTTATGAACCATATGGAGTAACACACGGGCAAACATCGCCCGCGTGTTAGAGTTTCGCTCCGTTAACCATCCGTACGGCATGCACTGACGCATTTTTTTGCTACCCATGTTAAAAACTTGCACCAACTTGACTCGAGCTTAAGTTGGCGCTTGCATTTTTTAACTGAAACAACGTGAACGTTGTAACAAACTTTTGTTATCTTCTGTTCTGTTCAAATATCATATTCCGGTCGCGAGTTCTGGTAAATAAGGCACTCACAAAAGGGACAGCTGGGCGAAATGAGAGTGTTCATTATTTATCAGCGCTCTCTGTTGCCCAGTGCAGGAGACCCGACGGGCCTCACGGGCACACGTGGCGACCTTTCTCCTGCTCGTCCTGTTCATACATGTTGGGACCCCCACGTAGTAGAGTTGCCCAACCTTGATCCGCAGCTCACCTCTCGCGCACCTACGTCTGGTGATTGCGCAATGTCTGCGCTTGGGGGCACACTGCCGGAAGAATGGGCTTCCTGAGACACCCAATTTCCCGAAGGCCGTTGCAGAGGCAGCCGACGCGAAGTAACGCCAAAATCTTGCGAGCAGTCAATCCCTCAGTTTCCGCAGAACTCATTAAGCAGCGCATGAACGCATGCTCTTGTGTTTCCCCAACCATTGCGCAACATTTGCCGTCTGAAACCGAGGGTAAAGAAACAGAATACCAAAGAGAGAGAGAGAAAGCTCTTTATTAGAGGAGAAAGCCGAGAGTTTTGCCGGAATCGTACCACCGACATGCTACTCGGCGGGGGAATGGGTAGGGGAGGGTAGAAAAGGCCCTATAGATACAGGGCAGAAGAAAGAGAAGAGAAGAAGTAAAAAAAAAAAGAAACGGGCATCATGTAGTTTGCGTGAACAGTTCGACGAACGTCATGTTCTCAGTAGTTTAAATCAGTTCAGTGACGCCGATCTCGTCCAGGTATTCAAACAACGCCTTTAGTGCTTTGCGTTGTGCTGAAGGAGTGTGCCAGGGGCCAAGGAGCACTTGTAGGCTGATTGGTCCTGGGCGTAGGTGTTCGATCTTCTGCTCCAAACGGCACCTTGCGAGCATGTAAGCGGGGCACTCTAACAGTACGTGTTCCACGGTTTCTGGCGATCCGCAGTTATCGCAGTAAGGATTCGAGGTGGCGCCAAGTCGAAACAGGTAAGTTTTTGTAAGCGCTGCATTGAGTCGTAATCGGTGATACAAAGTTTCTAGTCGGCGCGGAAGTTGCTCTGGCAGCTTAATCCTCAGCTCGGGGTCTATGTATTGCAAGAACGGATAGTGGTGCTCTGGAAGAGACCAGAGACGGTTCCGCTCCATTAAAACAAGTGCCTTCGTCATAGCTGAGGCATCATGTTTGGTGAAGAAGACCTTCCTCATATTATGCATTTGAAGGCCCCTGCGAGCTGCTTCATCTGCCTTTTCATTACCTGGAACACCACAGTGGCCTGGTAGCCACTGAAATGTCACTTGGTGCCCAGTGTCTTTGGCCTGGTGGTGCAAGTAAGTTATTTCACGAGAGGCGTGTTCGTGAATGCTGAAGCAGTCGTTGCGCAGTAGACTTTGGAGGGCTGCCTTGGAATCTGTGAAGATGGTCCATTGCCCCGGCGGTTGGCGGAGAATGTACCGGATACCAAATCAATCAATCAATCAATCAATCAATCAATCAATCAATCAATCAATCAATCAATCAATCAATCAATCAATCAATCAATCAATCAATCAATCAATCAATCTTCTTCACTTGAGCACTTCACTATGATCTCATTGGCAAACCAAGGAACAGGAGAAACTGAGAAAGAGTTGAAGGCATTTCGTAGGGAAGTTCAGCTTCTCGTAAAAGGTCGTCATTGGGTGTCGCTGAAACTGGAATTTGTTGAGGTCTTGGCGGACTGTATTATATTCACTTAGTGCGCATGCGGTTTCCGAATTGGTACAAGCGCATTGGCAGTGCTAATTTTTGCGGGGCAGGCAAGCTACTAAGTCTTGGTGTAGGACACTACGACCGCGTATAACTACAATAAATTAATTACTTTGCATAAACAAGTTCAACGATAGGGCGGGAACTACAGATAGGCGAGATCTAATTACTCAACCACTCTCTATGTGAAAGTGTAAAATTGGCATCTGAAGGTGTAAACGAATACAATATCCAGAATCTAAAACGAAAGGTGCTTCTCGTAACGACTAATTACGGGCAGCAAATCATCTGAAGTCGTACATACTCACGAACTAAATGTCAAATTTCATGGTGGTCCATTCACTTTAAAAGAGTGCGGAGGACGCTTATATGAACGCTGGATTTTTAACCTGGTAACTAGCGTCTCTACAAAAGAAGCTTCAGTAAAACACATTTTTCAGCAACTTGGTGCATACTTGTTATAAAAAATCGTGCTCCCCTCCATCTAACGACGACGATGTTTGAACGTGAAGCTTTTGCGGGACGGATTAATCTTTGGTTGGCCAATCCCACACTACGAGTATATGAGCTACTCTGGAGAGGTTTGGGGTGTACGGCGAGAATCGGTACCTCTGCTTAGCGCTCGCTTCGACCACATCGAAATGGAACAATCTGATAGACGTCGGCTTCATAATGAGACGGACCCAGGTTCGATTCTGGCCACGGCAATAGTTCGATTCTGGCCACGGCAATAGCAAACCTTTACTACTTTGGTCCAGCGGTTTCACCTTTTGACAGGGGACACACCCCCTACGACACACCCCTCGAAGCGCATCGCGTGCATGACTCGCCAGCCCGCTTTCAGCGCTGCCCACACGGCCTCGTTTTCAGTCGTTCTGCTCAACTGATAAGCTGAGCGGCGCGCAGTAGCGGGTGATCAGCTGATCGGCAGCCGACCAACCTCGCCGCCTCCCACGCATGCGCCGCTGGGTTGTCTCGGGCTACGTGACTCGTCTTGCGCCCGGCGAAGAGGAACGGTGCGTTCGGCATGAATGAACGCCGCGCTCGCCACTTTCGCCGGGCCTTCTTCTGTGAGTGTTGCACGGGACCGAACGGCTTTGAGCCGTGGTCGGCAAATCAGCTACATCAAAGGCTAACCAAGCGAAACGAAGACTCAACCGGACAAAGCCAAGCTTTTGCTTTGCTTATCCAAGGTTAGCTGAGCTGAGCCACAGCCATTTTTTTTCTTTCACTTCACCCACGATCATTCATCATCACCGTCAGAGAAAGTTGGCTTTCGTACAGTGCGTATTGGCGTACAACGGCATCGGTAAGGACACTATAGCTTCGCTTTAAAATTAAAGCGCCATAACCACTACACAGAGAAAGCGCGACAGGACGGGAGCGCTTGTCCCGTCTTGTTTTTCTGTGTCAACCAACTTTAAAATGCCTTGACTACCACGAAACGCATATGCTGGAATGTACACGTCGGTACACATTTTGTGGTTGTGGTTGTACAGCTGTGTTTACTGATTTCTTTCTTTCATCTTTAAGGCTCATAATGTGCAAACATACAGGTGCTCACGTACACGTCTTTTCTCTCACTGTTTCAGCAATATCGTATGATCTACTTTGTTCTAACTGTTGTAGTCATTTTGTTTGTTAGTGCATTTATGTATGAATGATGCCGGGACCTTGTCAGGCGGTTTTGCGCCTTTATCCCCGGTTTAGACTCATGCTCGCACAGTGTAAGGAAAAAAGGAAAAAGAAAAAAAAATCACATTCTGGGAATAGCGTTTAAATCAGGTCAATTTGTTTCGTCGTTTTTTTTTTTTAAGTTTTGAAGCACTTTTAGGCTATGTAGCTAAGTTGCGCGAGTGTAAGGTTAATCTTTAGCTACACTTTGTGGTGTAAGGCCTAGCGTTACGTTTTCAGGTGTAACTTTGTCAAACGTTACCGCCAGCCTGAACATTATAGCAGAGTGGAGTTATAGATGGTTGTAGGACAGGGACAACCGGTCCGGTATGGCGCCCGGTTGACGACCGGCCGCACTGCGTGTGCGCAGATGCGGCGAAACCGGTTTTGCGCATGTGCCATGTCGTACCGCACCGTACCGGGTACCGTACCGGGACCGGTTGCGCGCTGTGCTACAGCTTTCTAAGCCCCGGATACATGGACTCGACGAGAAAGGGTCGAGTCGACTGGCGGGTTCGGATATCTCGACCCCTCCCGCGTTTATATGAATCCCGTCCAAAGAATCGAGGTGAGGGGAGCGGAGGGGTTCCCTGAAAAGGAGCTACCATATTTTGACGATTCTAACGCGCACCCTCTTTTACTGAAAGGTAGCCTTAATATTGGTGCGCGCGTTACAATCGGGCTCAAAAGCGAAACAGGCTATAAAGCGGCCAGCAGCATTGTCATACGGAACGGACTCGAAGTCCCCACAAAATCTAACTTGATCTAATGAAAACAATCTGTCAACACTACGGGAATGAATTTCGGCGCACGTATTCCTCAATGGCATGCCGCATACCCTGGCCAGCTATTGACATTTATTGGGCTGCTGAAATTAGCGCGCAACGCCGAGCATTATGAAGATAAAGACACTTGAAATCGCAAACACCTTCAGTGTTTCCCGCTATAACTTCATTTCCAGCAGGAGCTGGATAAGCACCCTTATAAAGCACAATCATTTTTGGCTTCCACAGCTGCATACGCCAAATAAAATCTGCCTCTTCCAGGTACATGGTGTCATGTCTTTTACATCTGCGCAGTACCGTCAGTGTCAAATTATCTTTTTTAATTTTCCTGCGCGAACTTAAACGCGCGTTACGATTGGGGGCGCGTTAAAACCGCGCAAATACGGCATTCTGCTCCCCGCGGACCGCCGACTCAGCCCGACGAACGAGCCAACCCACCCCCTGCCTCCGGGTCGACTGGACTCGCCGCGAAGGCTCTCCGACCCAACCCGTCCGCTTATACAAGGGAGGGTTGAGTCCAAAAAACCTGTTTATTTCGGCTCAACGCATCCTCGTCGGGTCAATGTAAACGGGGCTCTAATGAGTTTAGCCTTACCTGGCAGGTGGTTAGCCTTAAAGTTAGGGCTGCCACCAGTTAAGCCTAAACATAAACCTAAAAAGGCGATTATCCAAGGTACTTAGTTATAGTAATTAAAATGAATGGTTGTTCGGAACAAAATTACCTGCGTTGCCTTTTGTGCTGCGTGGTAGGAGCGGTAGGAGCAGCTGTACATGTCCCAGAGACACCGTTGCACGCAACGTTACAGATTACACATTACAGAGACCGGTGCAAGCAGAATTACAGATTACAGAAATGGACCGCAATTAATAAAAAAGTACCTGCTATATTCCGCCCCCTCCCCCTCCCCCGAGCTGTATTACCACCAAACAATAGCCGCGCAGGTGCTTGCTTCACTGGAAACGACGTGAAAATGTGATAGCGTATGGACAATCCCAGGTACTAAACAAATCCTCCTCTCTCCCTCTCTTACACGTCACGTTCTTCCCTTCCCTCATCTTCCTCCCTCGCACAATCGGGAAGAAAAATTACGCCCACCTCCCCTCGCGGGAACCCTGGTGTGATGCGACGCTGTGGGGGGTTCAAGCGCAAGCGGAGAGCAACCGTCGACCGTAAGGCCGCCGGAGAGCGGCACACCGGTTATATGCGCAGCACGCCCGGAGGAGAGGAGACCGCGGAAGAGAGAGTACTGCACATGCGCCGGCGCCAGTGCGTCTGCCGCGGCTATGACGCAACACAATCCAACACAACCCACTTTAATCCAATCCAAGCCAACCAATCCAATCGAATCCAATCCAATGCCCCTCGCGAGAGAGTGTTCGCTATCGGAGAGGAGAGGGGGTGAGCGGCGGAGAGCGCAGCTGGCGCGGCGAGGAGAATGGGGGAGGGGTGGACGCCGACAACGCCGACAACGCCGGATAGATGCAGGGACAGGACGAGTGGATGAGATGCGTTCGCATCTAAAATATTTCAGCTCAGCTTAAGCGAAAGAAAAGGAGTTGGGCAGGTGATGTAATGCGGGTGAGGGAGAACAGGTGGGCCACCTGTTCAACGGAACAGTTGCCAAATTTGGGTGATTAACAAAACACGGAAAGACGATGGATTCCGAGGAGGCATGAACGAAGAAAATTTGGAGGGAACTACATGCCTCCCTTTTTCATGCCCCTCCACCATTCCCTTCGGAATCCTTCCCTAATGTCCCTTCCGGCCACAATCTTACACGATCAATCAATCAATCAATCAATCAATCAATCAATCAATCAATCAATCAATCAATCAATCAATCAATCAATCAATCAATCAATCAATCAATCAGTTTATTCCAGCACGAAATGCTGAGGACCGCGAACAAAAAGCCTCAGAACGGGCTTGACGGGGTCCACAGGTCATGTACAGAGAAGATGCCACAGGGACATACTTTCAACATACAGTTAAGCCTGGATAAAACGAAGTTGACAAAAATTCGCAATTTTTCGCTACATCCAGGTTTTCGTTACATTCAGGTTTTGAGTTAAGGCTTGCGTAAATGAAGTAGAACTGAAACCAGACTGACAGACATCAGTGGCGGTGAACTAGCCATTCAACGATTCATATCAGCTGCAGTGAAAAACTGCGTAATTATCGCCTCCTGCGTTCTCACGAGCTTAATCACTACACGGCACTCAAAAGGAGCAAGGTGACGTACTGTATGCGCAAACCTAGCTCAGGTATCTCTTTTGCCTTTTGACACTTTTGCGTGCGTTAACAAGTTTCAAGGACCAAACTTATGCTCAAAGGGCGCCTTTTGCGAACTTGAAGCTTTTTGCCGCACTCAAAATTGTGGAGAGGTTGCTAGCTGGGATACGTTAACGGGCGACGACGTTCTTCTTTCCCGCTGGCGGGAACGGCATATAAAATTTCGAGTTTGTCTTGCCGAGACAAAAATTTTCGTTTTCTGGCAGCATGACCGACACTGCAGGTAACAGCGGCGACACGCAACTACACGCCGACAGGCAGGCCTAGCACCTAATGGACACAGCACTCATACGGAAATTCGCCAAATTAGTGCATTTCTCTATCCTATTCTTCAAGAAAATGCCAAAAAAAGCCACTCACCAACGTAGCGAATTCGTTACATCAAGGTTAACCAGCGCAACGTCTTTGTTACATACAGGTCGCTAACACATGGGCTTCAATGGGGATGGCAATTGGGAATTGAAAAACTTCCCAAGAAAACCACGTCTGCAATGAAGCCACCGTGCTCGCTATCTCCCTGTGGAAACCGGTGATGCGAGAGCCGTGACCGACCGAAACTGATGTGGCAAGCCATGGCCGCAAGTGAAGGGTGCCTAAGCATTGGATGGCCTCTTGAAGAAACGGGTCAACCTGGTCGCGGAAAAAAATGACGCGCTGGACTACGAGCTTCAGTTCTGCGTTTACCAACCCAACGCCTCGCCCCTCCACGCCCCAGAAGAGATTTGTGCGGCGCATGGGCTCGTATTGTGACCGCCAAACAAACACCGCCCACGGCCGGTGTAGCCTCTATCGAGCCGGCATCGATGTGGTAATGCGTGCTGCGTACAGAATCGCGAGGTAATCCACCATGTTGCACAAAAGGGACCTTGCGTAAATAGATATGTTCCGGTTCCTCCAAGGGGGACGCTTCCATTCGGCCGCGTCAACTTTTGGTTTCCACCGAGGCGCCACCACCTGGCCCACACCGATCTTAACCCCTAGATATGTCTCAACACGGTCCGACAACCGCATGTTGAAGCACTTTCGCGGTTTTTTTTCCCAGCACCCCAACCAGAATCCCTGATTTTTCTAGGTTCAGCTCTGCACCGGAGAAACGGCAGAACTGGTGTGCCGGTCGGAGTACTTCGGCTTGGGCAGCTGTTGAACAGGCAAGGGCAACGTCGTTGGGATACGCCAGCACTCGCGGAGTTCCCGTCCGCCCATAACAAGTCCTTCAATTTTGCTGGACGCAGCAACCATGCGGCACAGTGGCTCCAGATAAAGAGCAAAAAGTAGTATTGACATGGGACAGCGTTGGCGGACACAGACCACTCCGGGAAAGGCCGCCTTTCCTGCAGCTTGCCCCTGCTGGTGCGGGTTGTCACGAGTCTCACCAGGCCAAGGGACGAGGCTCAAGTAGTCGATAGCTCCTATGCAAACACATGATTATATTCGCAGAAAGTAAATTCAAAGTGAGCAGCATAAACTTATGAACTAAAACCGAATAGACCATGCGCAAAACCACACACCATCAACAACTAGCTATTGAGTCCCGAAAATTTCCCTACCTTACATTCGGCTAGCTATGTACACCCCTCGTCCCTAGCGTCATCGGCCCGCGCAGGACCTCGATTAGTCAATGGAATCCGCGCCTCCATAGCCAGGACCCTCTACTCCAGCGCCGTCTTCCGTGTGGGGTATCTCGATCACAGTCTACTTTACTCTGTAGACTGTGGTTTGTAGTGGCCTTCACAAAAGCCTGCTCCTTCCTCATCAGGATTGCCAGTAGTGCCCACTGCGACGCTTGCGAGGTTGAAGAAACAATCGAACATGTGCTTTGTCGTTGCCAGCAGTATTCATTGGAAGACGTGTTTTTGCCTTCGAGCTCAACCGATTGGTCAATCAGCCGTTCACAGTAAAGACTATTCTAGAACACCGACTTCTACAATCGACTTCGCAGAAGGCAACAAAAGCCCTTCTGCGTTTTATGAAGGACACAGGCTTAGCTGAGACTATAGTGCCCACAAAGGAACTAAACTGTGTGCGTGGTCCTGCTCGTTTCCCATCTTTTAGATGCTGCTGCATCTCATTCACTCGCCTTGTCCCTCCATACGGCGTTGTTGTCCGTCACACCCCTCCCCCTACACTATGGAAAAAATAATAGTTAGCGGCGCCCGGTTTCGATCCCACGACCCTGTGGGCGGAACGCGAGGTACATGGTGCTCTTCCCACTGCGCCACAAAACCGACACAGAATCAAATGCTACGAACGCGCCTTATATCCTTGACGCATTCAAACTACATCAAGATGCTACTGATACAACGCATGACGGGGCAATGATTAACACTTGCAATAAAAGAAAAGAAGTTCCCACTTACAGCAACAATGATGGAGTAAAGGTCGTTGCGACAGCGAAGCCCCAAGCATACCAGTTCGAGAGATTGACCAAGATTGGCCAATAAAACATAATAATAATCATAAAACATAATAATCATACGCGTTCCCGACACGTTTCACGCGATTTCAGAATCAATCCAACGGAAACACCAAGTGAACCCCACGATGCGTCGCATCTACACAGGGTTCTCCTCGCGGGGAGGTGGGCGCACTTTTTTTGCCTGCCCTCTCTTTCATCCCCTGTACACCCCTTACCCAGTCTCGAGTAGCAATCCGGGCTCTAAGCGTAGGTAACCACTGGACCTTTCCGTTTGCTTTTTTCTCTCTCTCTCGTCCCCCTCTTCCCTAGGTAACGATGCAGGTATTATCGTGATGGTAAAGAGATCTTTCTAACGTGGATGGCGATGTCTAGTTGAGCGAAACGGCTGAGGCAAGCGGGCACGATCGTAGTTCGCAACGCATTCTTAAGCCCGTGCTGATTGCTCGCCCCAAGGTCGCCAGGCACGAGGGATTTAGCTGCTAGTTCAACTTGCTCACAGTCTCGATGTTCCGCGGCAGTTAGCGACACTGAGGCGAGTGGTGAAAACCGCTGATGCGGTGGGCGCCACAGAACACCACGAAGCCAACGGATAGAAGCCGCTGGCGCGTTGGGAGTACGGCGCTGCCGGGTGAACCTATCACCTCCTCGTCCCTTTCCAAACTCTCTCGCTCGATCCTCGTACTCCTCTTCTTCAACTCGCCTTTTTCCCGTGCCTGGCTCTGATTCGTCGATACGTCCATTTTCTTTTCGTTTGATGTCTTGCATGAGTTCTTCATCGGTCTCATTGGCTGGTTCCTCTTCATTCTCTTTGTCTTTTCATCAATAATTTCTTTTGGTAATGGCTAATCGCTTCTTTTTCTCCTTTGCCTTCGTACTCTTCAATTCATCACATCAGCAGCATGCTTCCTCGGGCGGCACAGCTTTTTTCTTCACTATAGGGGCATTATCAAATTGCCTGTTCTTTACTGAGAACCACAAGTACTTGTTCTGTTCGCCACGGCTCCCGTTTGCCTTCGCGGGGATTGAGGGGTGATCTGCTTCTTGGCGGGAAATTTAAATTCCCATGTCTTCCCAGTTGCTTGCAAGCCATAAAATGATTTCCACCGACATAACAGGCATTAAAACACAATTCAACGCATGATTTAATTTCATAGAACCACGTGTGGCAACACTATAGTCTGCGAAAGCTGGTTCTGAAACAAAATCTATATGCGAAACTTGGCGCGCCGAAGCTGTTTCGGCAAGTAAGACGAGCGCAAGGTTGATTCTCAAAATAGACGAGCTCGAAAATCGATCCCGAAGACATATTATTTTGCGCGGCTTTAAAAGAGACAATGGGGAGGATGGTGGTACTATATTGCCTCGTTTATCTGGGCTTGTCACGAAGGCAAAGAGAATGCATACGCCGTACCTGTAGCGCTTGCGCAGCTCAGGGAAACTGCGCGCGCAGCGTGCCCGTCAAATCATTGAAGGTTCTGGATTTTAGCCACAAGATGGCTCTATCAAAGAATTCCATAAAGCTTAAAGGCTCCGTTTTTAGAATCTCCGAAGATTAATTCTTTAAAATGCGCGGTATCCCGCAAGAGACTGTAGGACTCATTTCCGCTTTTCGGAACAACGGTTCCCAAGCTAAATTAGTGTATGACCATGTAAATTTGTCAGCGACGTTTTATTTATTTGTTTGTTTTATTTATTTAAGCCCCCAATCTGTGAAATGGCAGTGTTGGGAGAAAAGCACAGCAGACAGCATAATAGGCTGGGACGTAGAACATATAGGGTCTGCAGATTATACGGAATAAAACCAAAGGAACCGCAACAAAACTTCAAACCTAAACGAAAGGGGGAAATGTCAGCAGGTATTCATCAGAGACAAAAACTAATTTCAGGGAAGAGAAGGTATGCTGCCGGGTAAATTGTTTTGCAATTGAACTGTTGTGGGAAAAAGCTAAAGTTGAATGTGTTTGTACGGGTCTAAAATCCGCCAATTAAGAGTATGACAGTGAAGCGTGGGAAAAAGCCAAGAAGAGGCTAGAGAGAGAGAGAGAGAGAGATAGAGAGAGAGAGAAAGTACATTATTTAATGCCCGAGATGGGTACTGAACGGTAGACCCCTTGGACGGTTTTCCCCCCTCAACCATCAGGCAGGATTCCCTGGATCCTATAGAGGCGGTTTCAGCCATCCAGAGTGCTGTGAGGTGTGGCTCAGGAGCTGCGCTGAGTAGAACAGGCTCCTGTTGTTCTATGGCCTTAATATTGTATCTTCTGAGTATATTGATATCTGACTTGCTATCATTGTCGGTTGTATGTTTTGGAGCTCATGACAGGGCCATATCATATTTGCTGTTGCACGGTGTGTAGAGGCTTGAATAGAGGTCTGGATAGCGATGGTTGAGAGAGACAGGGCTCGGAAATGTATTTCTCTGCAACTGTCGCGCATGACTGCCTCTTTTCTGGAAGAGTGTGGTGAGCCGGTTGATATTTGCATCTGGCTGACGTATACGCATTTATGATATCCTTGTATGTGACTAGCCTCTCTTTGTGTGATGTCATAATGTGTGCTTGTTCTTGGCCTTCTTGTGCTGTCTGGTATGGAAATGATAGTGGTTGTGGTGGCGTTGTCGGTAACACAGATCAGTTGGCAAGAGCTCGAGAGCTGCTGCGTGGGTAAGTTCATTCCCCGGTATTCTGCAGTGGACCGTAATCCATAGTAAAAGTATTTTCCTTTTGTTGAAGATCTTTTCTAGCAGCGAGGCAACTGTAGTGAAGATCCTGCCTTTTGCGACGTTACATATGGCGGGCTTCGAGTCCCTTAAAATGGTGGTCTTCGCGTTGTACGTGAACTTTTGTCTAGAAAACGTTCAAAAATTATGTAATCAATCTTGTGTTTAATGCCCTTATGTCGGCATACACATGAAGTCTCGAGATAACAATATGCTGGGTTCCTGGCCACTGTGGGATAGCCGGGAACGAAACCGCAGATCAAATGGCTGCTGCTGCTACTCTCTTTAATACTGTAGACATAACAACATTACCCTACTCTGACGTAAAGCCACACATCAGACAACAGCTTCGCAAAACATGGCAAATGCACTGGAGTGAAAATACAGACAAGTTGCACATAATAAAGCCATTCTTGGGACCATACACCATTGACACACGCAGCAGATACAGAGAAGTTGCACTTGCTAGGCTACGGATAGGGCACACACATGTCACACACTCGTATCTGCTTACAGGGTCTTCAAGACCTGTGTGTAGCAGGTGCGGAGAGGCCCTATCCGTAGTTCAAATACTCATTCAATGCGGGGAACTCGACACAAAACGACACAAACACTTCAGAGAACTCTACAGACAACATATTCCGCTGCACCCATCGTTTTTTCTGGGTGACGATGCCATGGTTTCTGTGAAAGGCGTGTTTAAGTATTTGTCAGTCGTTAAGTTTTTAAACCTCATTTCCTATCACGCATAATCAAATCTGGCCCTATACACCAGCCATCACCATTATCTTTAATTGATTTTACTATGTCCGGTTTACACGTTTTTATACCTACGTTGTTGTAATCACTTCTCTTCAACCATTAAATAACTTCTTCTCTGGCGCTCTTTGCCCTCGCTGGCCTTGCGCCATTAAACACAAACCATCATCATCATTTAAATTGTGGTCGCTTTAGTAGAATTTATAACAAGGGTATGGCCATTTTCTCGTCCTGAGTGGGGTCTTTGGCCGGCGTGGATGCTGACGCCACTGTATCTCCCTCATTGCTGAGGACTGCAACTGCCACAACATTGAGACAAGAGTAGTAATCGTAATATCGGCAGTGTCTACGTAGACAATCTTGTGTGGCTCACAGTGGTTTCTAAAGCGTATGTCTTGTGCTCGTGCTCTAGCTTACCTTCGTTCCACGTGTAGCTGTGGGTGTATATTTTTCGGTAGTGGCGGGATGCTAATGGGTTTTCGACCTTCGTGCGCAAGGTCCACTTCGTGTTGGAAGGAGCTTCTGCTTCTGACTCCGAGAGACTGCAAAATGTGTCCCCACGTTTTGCTTTTAGACAGGCTTTCCAACTGGGCTGTTTGTTGCCATTCGATTAGTTCTTCGATCGAGTTGTAGATGCCTAATGCTCCGAAACGTTCGTTGACCGTGGTACTTGGTAATCCTGTTGCTTTTTCATAAATAGTTTTATTTAGGCCGTTAATTTTTATTTCCTCGACATTTTTGAGTAGTAGGAAAGGAATGGATTATAATAAGATTTTACTAATTGCGAAGGTTTATGCGAGCCGTACGAGCATGTCTTCCTTCATTCCTCTATTCTGGCTTGCAATTCTGGAGATGAGTCTCACGGTGAGCTGAGTGCTTTTTTGTAAATTAAAGATCGTCTCTTTGTTGTGGTCATTAGATTGTAGTCGTCGGCTGTGGATTCGAATGCGGTTTACGACTGAGATCTTCTGGTTGTTGGCGTAGACGCAGATGTCGGAATCCGACGGATCTCTTTTCCGCCTCCTACTGGTATGCCGGTAGATGAACAAACTCGGATTTGTGCGGAGAATGTTTATAGTCGCGTCCTCGTTCTCCAACGTAATCCTGTACCATGCCTACTGCCTCTTGAAGAGAGTCTAGAATGTGTCCGTCGCTGTCGCCGCCGATGCAGCCCGTGATGTTGCCGAGTGAAGAGTTTATCGTTTTTTTTTTAAAGTTCGCAAGACTAATTTACGGCAGATAGAAATAACCTCAGTGATTCGTTCTCCGCCGCCGTGAAAGGGGGTATAGGTTTAAAGGCGGTGAGGCCGATGTTAATGAAAAAGCGGGACTGAATGGCGGGAAGGTTTTATCTTGCACCAGATAACGCTGTCCCCCAATTACCCCGTCCCCGTATCCGAGAACGTGACTCACTGAGGATTGGGGGAGGAAGTCGCTTGGGAAAGTGACTGAGAATGGTGCTGACGTCCCCGTATTACGCCCGAGGGATCGGTCCGAAAAGCGGCTGGCGATACAGTGCTGGGAGAAGACCCAATGTGTCACGTTCTCTGCGCTTGGAGCTGGTGGAGCCTTCGCCAGGGCGATTGAGACATTGAACGTTTCTCGTTACCTTTCGTACTTCTCGGCAGACTTGCCACTGCTGCCCGTCCTGAATAATTGGCTATTACGCTAGTGAAATAAAACTGAAACATGCCGCAGGCAAGTTCTTTTCAACCCAAGTATGCCACGATGAAAGTTTCTCCTTACGATGATTGTGACCTATGCTTGGCAGTCGCTATTTTTTCTGTACCGGCTCAAGCTTAGGAAAACGACAAACTGAGCTAGTTGATATTGGTTCAAAGTGAAAAACTGCGAAAACGCACACACTTCAGAACAGGAAACCAACACGAGCGCACACTGTCATTACAGTTTTTATTGACACGAATAAGATATAGTAGGGAACGTGGCAAAAAAAGAAACGCAGACCAACCGGTAAACCAAGCGTGAAATAAAAAAATTAAAGCCCTTCTATTCCACGTGAAAGCTGTCGAACGTACAGAATTGAACGAACACCGTCGGCCCCTGGCGGCGGCGGGACGAATAGTGTGGATGGCGGTCTCGCGTCGTCTGCTCGTTCACGTTGCGCGCGACTCAAGACGCGTGCTGCACACGACAAAACAACCAATCTGTGTACTTTTTTGGCAGTAAGCAATGACATTGTTACCTCTGATCGTGCATTTCCTCTAGAAACGCAATAATCAGCGGCCATTGCGGGTTAATGCGCAGGTTTAATTCCACGAAACATCTTCGCCGCGGTCACCGCTTGAGTGTGAAACGTGTTATAAACATTGCTTCGACACATTGCACTTTTCTTATTGATGAGTGCAGTCTTCTGCTGTTTCGGACACGTCAAAAGGAGCTTTTTGAAAGTGGCGTGGTGGTTAAAGTAATACATTGTTTAGTGCACGAAACGAGTAAGAAGTGACAAGACTTGTGCATACCCGTGCATTTTCCACCCCTTTGTTAAATTGCGCTGTGTCTTTATAGGAAGAAGAAATAAACAAAAACAATTACACTGCACACGACTCGTGCTCTATCGCCCATACATTACCGGGGACGTACCTTACACCCACAAGCGCCTGTGTGATCGAATTCTTCCCGTACCTTTTCGAAAATAAGTACCATTTTTGAGCAGTCGTTGCTTGTAGTGTTGCTAATTTTATGTATTATTTAAAATACGTGCCTGTGAATGCGCAAGAGTATTTCGGGGGGGGGGGGGGGTTTCTCTGTAAAATTAAGCAGTTGTGAGTTTGCGCCTGTCCTGTGACATTTCGTGTATCATATATATATATATATATTTATATATATATATATATATATATATATATATATATATATATATATATATATATATATATATATATATATATATATATATATAAATATAGACTGAAAAGATAAAAACTCACACAGAGCGCGAAAAAAATAAGGTTAGTAGAGACAGAGACAAACGAGAAAGACTTAGAAAATAAAAATAAGTTTACTGACGTTTCAGGGAGAGGACTCCCTTTAGTCCTCTCCCTGAAACGTCAGTAAACTTATTTTTATTTTCTAAGTCTTTCTCGTTTGTCTCTGTCTCTACTAACCTTATATATATATATATATATATATATATATATATATATATATATATATATATATATATATATATATATATATATATATATATATATATATCCCATTTTAAAATGCTGACATGAATCACCTTGTCCAGAAACGTGTTTCACTCAGCATAACCAAAGGCATAATAAGGTCACTAAGTTTAAAGAAGGGGGAAAAATCGCGTAATATAATGCACGTTGTTGCCCACACCGCATTTGTAGAGGGTGCGTGCCAAGATTCGCTGGATTTTTTTTATGTTTCCCACAATTCTCGCTTTCAATCCCGTTTTGAAAAAGGCGAGCCACAATTCCTGGGCAATCTCGGGGCAAAATAGTGGTTAATCAGGTTTGAAAATACTGGCGTCTACTTGTTGAAGTACTGCTTTTTCACCGCTACGGAACACGACGTTTGGCTTTTCGCGTTACGTGCGTTCTCTTCTCACTGCGCTTGGAACGTTGGCAGAAACCCGCCACCCCCCTCCCCCTTCCTAAAGAAAAAAAGACGAAGTGCGCAGAAAACTTTTATCCGTGCCTTTTTTAACCAATCCTCACTAATTAAATGCCAAGACAAAAGCGAGGTTTTGTTTACAACACAAAATAGTTACCGGAAACCCGTTGCGCTGTTTCGTAACGAGAAATAAAAAAGAACGTTTTACTACATTTTCAACAGCCTGTCTACCGCATGTGAGTATCCGAACCCGTGCGTGAGTCTTCGGATTCCGCAGGGCTAGTGTACGGCGCGTAGCGTTCTCCAGCGAAGCTAGCCGGGGTCCTCTGCTATCCCGTACGTTAACCCACACATTTTAGGTAACTAAAGATGCGCGCAAAAGACCTGTTAGAACGGTTGCATTTATATATCTGCCCTGGTTAAAATTCAGTAATTTTATGTTGTCTTTCGAACACACAAAAATATCGTAAGCTCTTAGAAGAAATGTCGTAGCAGATAGGGGGTTTTACCAATTCAGGGCATCCCACAAATGCAAGAATGTGTCATACTACGACTGAAAGCAATTGAAACTGCTTTTGTAAACTGAATTCCAGAGATCGAGTCTTCCTATTTTGTTTCTATTTATGAATTTTATTGAAGGCTCAAAGCCATAATCTGGAAAGATCGAGCTTGCTACGAGCCATGGCGTACAAGTTCATTGTCATTATTGAGGCCGTTTTCAGATTCTCGATGGGTCGCCGCTTTTTTGGCGTAGTAGTGAAAACTTATTGCCGCTTTCATGCTATATATTGAACGTTGAGGAACCGAACTACAGCATACCATTCTTGTCTGCGGCTTTCGTGCGCACGTACGGCGAGAAAAAGGCTTGAAGCACGCCCACAATGTGCATTCTCCCGGACCGCGCAGCGGAGCATCCACACTAGCAGATGCTAGCAGCGCGACGCCGTTGCCACCTACATGTCCATCTCGCGGCGAATAGTCATCCACGAACCGTTCTCCGCCATTGCGGTTTTTGGGCGTAATTGCAACTGGCTTGTTTTTGTTACTGTAAAAAGTGATCGTCTCGTGAAACCTGGGGTATCCTCGACAAACAGGGTCACGTAAGACAACGCCGATTACGCCAATCGGCCAGTGTCCTGTAAAACAACTTCAAAGCGGCGGAGTGCTGTGCAGCTAAAACTTGCATAGTGCGCCCAGTACAAACAGCAGTGCGCATCGGTACTTCTATGCTTACGTGCGTTTTCGCAACTTTCATTGTTTACCACACTATTCTTACTAATGTAAAATGAATATGCATTACACTTAAAGGGGCCCTGAAAGGCATTTTGAGCACACTAAATGAAGTAGCGCAATCGTTAGATTGGGTCGTCAAGGTCATCTGGGCCAAGTATTACTCTTTTACGCGCAGCGGAAAGCTCACACTTTTGTTGCAAAGTTTGTCGCTTTTTTCTCACCCTTTTCTTCGTGTTTTTGGACGCCGCCATCTTCACATGTCTACATCATCGATTCCCCGATGTTCGTCATGAGATAGACATCCTGCTATTGGGCGGCTTTTTCACGCACTTCCGGCAAAGAGATGAGTCGTCTGCTCAGCGTCGACTCGCCGGCTGATCTGCCAGGGGAGTGTCGGAGTGCTTGAACATTTTACGACAAACGAAACAAGTGCAAACAAACGCTTAACCGTTCGTATTGAATGCAACACGGCCATAACACGACATGGATATTCTCTTACCGGAGTACGTTCCATAAAGAAAGCGTTGAAGCCCCGTGGCACTTCTTTCGTGCAATCGCAGAGAACGCCCTGAGCCGAATGCCCGGGTTTGACGGATACATTTTTTTCCACTTCAAAACAATCCAGAGATGCGTTTCGAACGAACACAACGTCACAACATGCGTTGCAAGTCTGAACCGCGATTGACAGACGATGGGTTGCCTCCTCCTGCCCGTCGTAAATTCGGCACTCACCTCGCGCGCGGTTTGCGGGGACGAACAGCAAGTCACTTAAGCGCGCAAGCCGAGATAGCTTTTAGCCACGCACACTGCACATACCCCATGCGAGGTTGAGTCGTACGTCGCTCGAGAAAGATAATCCAGACCATGGGAAGCACTATCCACCCGCAGAAACACAACGTCGCATTTCATCGCGAAACAAAGGCGTCCACAACACACATACCATCGCCTCCTGTAATGCCAAACGCATCTCACACTTCCTAATGAGAGTGAGTGGTACGCCTGCAGTGCCCACATGTCGCGAGGTGGGGCCCCGAGCTGAACCGGGATCACGCAACCGTAACTGACTTCTGGGGCGGTTTGTGCCTTGTTGCCAAGGCAACCGATGTTTGAGATCGCCAAAGAAAGGCGCTTGCTCCAGCGCTAGAAAGCTCAGAGCCGCGCCGGAGCATGTTTTGCCAACGTTGCCGCTCTCCACCACGCGTCGCCGCAAGCTGAACTGGTCACATGATTGAAGCGTTTTGTGCGCGGGTTCTGTTTCGGTTTAAAATGTCTTTTTCACATGGCGCCGGAGGAATTACCACCACCGCAAAATAATACCCCGCACCAGCGGGGGCACATCTGATACGGCGCTTTTTGGATAAACAGTGCGCGGTGCATGAAAGGGACCGAGCGCAAGATCCTCCCCAGCGGCTGCGAATTCGCCGCCGATTAAAAGTCACGTGCTGCACTGCAGCAACGCACACCGCGAAAGGGCAAGGCCAGGCCACCGCAGACATGCGGCCAGATTTTTCGTTCGCTTATACATCCTTGAGCGGAGTGCGGAATTCATGGTGTCAACAAAACTTGCCCGTAGCAGACGGCCGTCGGAGGAGCGTAATGCGGAAGTACGTCACCGCTGACTAGCGCGGCATCATGGGAGGGAGTGCTGGCGCGCCGTCAACAGTTGAAAAGAGGAGGAAACGCGGCGCGACGATAATGCGCAGTTTTTGATTTACGATTTCTCAGCTAATACTCATCGCTTTAACAAAATTCTTGCGGGAGGAGATTGCTAATATATTGTCTTATTTGGTTACATGTACATCCATGCATCGGCGGAAGGTATTTCAGGACCCCTTTAAGCGCAAATAGTTAGTTCGGAAAGCCTATAAGCTGTGCCTAATTTGCGTTTACTTTTTCCGTCCTCAGCCAATCGCACAGCTGAGCTCATGTGACATCATAGGTTTTGTTGCGGGAAATGAGCTAGTGGGTTGCATGGCCATTCCGTTTTTTCCTAGTTATGTAGCTGATTTGAGCGAAGTGTGCGTTAACGGTGGTGTCATAATGATTCTATCGAGGCAATCTTTCGAATGAACCGAACTTGTGTTTTGTCCTCATGGCTCATTTAAGACGGAAACGCTGGGGATTAATGGTACTAGTCATCATGGTACCAGCAATGGCTACAAGACAGCTATGCTACTGAGAAACGGTCTGCTTCTTCCCATTTGGTGTGCAGCCACAAAAGCTATGCCTATGGTAAGCACACAAGTACAGGGTGCCTACATGCACACTGCAGCAAGGCTTTTTTTATGGCTTAAGACATGAAGGGAGAGGACAAAATATGACAATGCGACGCCACAAAGGAGTCCACAGCTGACTTGCAAAAGAAGGCCTAACGATATGTCTTTACTGCACACTGCTTTGCAAGGCGTTTACCATTAAACAAAACCTTTCAAGACTGACCTTAGAAGACGTGCAACAAACATTGTTCATTTAGAGTCCTAAAATGGCAGGAACAAATACAAATGAGGCTGTGTTTAAGAATAAATGATCCCACACTTTTTATATATTTTGAAACATTTCTACAGCCATCACTCCACGAATACAACTTCCTTGCTTACACACCTATCATCAGACTTCCAGTTGCTGCTTGAGGAGCTGCTTGAGCCCCAGCAAGAATTCACGAATGGAGGTGCTATGAATGCGTGATATCGTCTGCCTTTCCTCGCGTAGTTCATCTGCCGTCGCTGCAGTACTTTATCAGCATATTAAGTGCATAAAATTACGAAAACGGCTCGTGCCTTGTTCAAAATATTTCCAGTAACGCACTACTTGCTGCGCGCGGAGTTACATCGGGCTGCGGTGATGGGGCACAGCGGCAACTTGCGTTGCCGTTCTTGAGTTATAACGTAGTATAGTCGCCATGGCAGCTCCAGCACTGATGGATTTCGTAAAGCGGTACCGCGACAGGAATTCGCCCTCGCTGAAGTGCTCGAGGGTATTCAGCCGGTACATTGGCCGGTACATTATGCGCTGACATGGCATATTCACGGCGCTGAAATCCTCTAAACCTTCATTTAATGCTTCGTGAATGCAGAATGCATGCACCGCGAACTCTGCAAAATAGGAGAGTGAGCAGAGCTGGCTCGATCCGAAAGGTGCGTAGGCGGCCATCTTGAAAGTAGTATTCGAGGGCTGCTTCAAGGTAGCACAGACGGTACCTTAGAATGGCTCCTCCAAAGCGCCGAGTGGCTCCGACGTTTATTATCAGGGGTGAGACAGCCCCAACACATTTGGGAGCAGTTTTCGGAGCAGCAAAATTTCGATTTTGGAGCAGAAGAATCTTGATTTGGAGCAGTTAGGGACATTTAATACATCGTCTTGTGAGCTTAAAAAATCATTATTTCAGCAATTTGCAGGGCCAAGTGCACATTTCAATCAGTTTTGAATACACAGAACACTCAAACAGCCTTACCTGAAAGAGTTTTTAATTATATCACAAAGTACTAACTGCACTACCTTTTTCCTAATTGGTGATATTGTGTTGCACATGCACGCAACACTGACAACTAAACTGCCGTTAACATTAGAGAGTTTTAGCAGTCCGTCTGTTCTGTTGGTTACTTTGTTACCCGGTTGCCGGACCGGTCTGCGCCTGCGCGCGCGGAAGGGTGAGGAGGCGCGGGCAACTAATCCCCCTACGGCTACGAATGCCCAAGTGCCCAGACGAGTCCCGGTGAGCACGGCAACTACGTACACGACGGAACAGACGGACTGCTAAACTCTTGTCAAATTTAAGGGCTCCGCAATTGTGGCGTTTTTTTTTCTGTTTTAATGCTAAAATTATTATTTTTGTAATCCCAGGCTGTGTTGTACGAACAACTGTAGTCACGGCAACAGTTGAGCAGCTTCGAGCTAACGATCGCATAGCGCAACCAGCCTACCTGTTTCAGTCCCCGGGGCGCAGGTTCACCCTATGGTCATTTGAGTAGCGTTAATGTTTAGCCACCTAGAGTTTGGCATTAAATTTCACTTTGCATACATCAAGTGTTATAGTCGCATTCTATGGCAACCGTGTAGTCCTGCAGCTATTGGGCGCTGCCTGAACAGGTCGCGGCGCCGCAGCACAGCCCGCAACTTTCGTATCGACCGTTCCATCCCCGAGGCTCGCAATCGCGCATCGAAGCACAGCAACACCTCTACATTTTACAACAGCACAACAAGCCAAAAAATTCACTTCACGAACCTGATTATAGACGCGCGCACCGCGTTTCGCACTCAAGGACAAACCACGCCGAAGTCGTAGGCCCCACATTTAAATGAACTTTTTTTCGAGCCGCCCAACTTCCTGTAACCTGGCACCAATCTCAAACCATATCCTTGCGTTAACGTCACCGTTCAGATCCACAACAGATAGAATGAATAGACTGGAACCCAGCTGATAGCGTAAAATAAACCAGGGAAAATATCGGCGATACGCACTGAGCGCGTTGGTAGCAGCCAGATCAGGCGGCGGCCATGTTTGTTGACACAGCGATGCCTAATCGAGAAGGCCGTTTCTGCGAACCCGGACGGAAAGCGAATCGAGTTTTAAAAGCTATCGCTTGCTTCGTTTCAGTCTTTCTATTTCTGCCGTTTCTGTGTTTGCGATTGACCGACGATAAAAGCGGTGACCAGGATATGTGGGAGGCTTTTGTCCCCGCCGAAACTGACATGAGCATCAAAAGTTTGGCGCAATTTTCGTCATTTTCGTGCTTTTGGAGCAGCTTGGCGCAGGAAAATGGAATTGTATCAGAAAGGCGCAATATGCGCAGCTGTCTCACCCCTGTTATTATTCTGATTATTCTGAGTTTAATTTTACGCGCTTCTTGATGTTAGTTGTACACACTAAACTTTTTTACACCCTTTTAGCCAAAAAGGGCGTAGCATAGGTGGAAAAAGGGTGTTGGGAGGCCTTTACACCCTTTTTCTTGAGTCTCAACACCCTTTTTCTAGCTCTACGCCCTTTTTGTTTGAAAATAAGGGTGTTGATCAACTTCAACACCCTTGGTTTTTCTTAGGGTGTTGAAAGGGTGTGGAAAAGGTGTTCAGCTGTTCATTGAATAAGGCCATGTTCGGATGCATAATAGCACTGTAAAAAAGAAGACATCCCCTCATATACTCCTCTACTCGCGAGAAATTTCCAAACGCAAAAAAAAATAATTGCTCTTATGCAATGATCGCTCGTTTCCTTATTGGGTGCACCTCATGCCCCAAGTTTAGCTTTGGCACGTGAAACACCAATTTGAACCTTCAAAATTAAGAAGACTGTAGTCGTGTGGCGAAAAGGATGTTTACGAACTGCAACACGCTTGGCTTTCTGTAGGTTGTTGAAACGGTGTGAAATAGGTGTTCAGTTGCAAAAAAAGAACAGCGGAGCTGGGGGTCGACCTAGTTTCTTCCGGTGTTGCTAGGTTTTGTTATGTTTGCTAAGGTTTACAATGTTCTTGCTAAGCCAGGATGACCGCTCAGGGATGAGGCCAAATTTAATCAGATTTTACAAGGCTGTTCCAGTGTGCCCGCCTCCCCCCCCTCCCCATTTCCAGGAGATCCAAGAGGGAAACAAGGTAGGTCGGCCCCCAGGGTTGCTGTTTCTCCAGTCTTGCACCACTATTGCAAGCTGCCCGAATTTTTTTACCTTTTAGAATCCAAAAAAAGACTAGTACCTTTGAAATGGTACAGTAAGAGGTGCGGATACGCATACGCCCCTTGTGCTCACACTCTAACAAGCTCGAAAGCCGACTTCACTGTCATAATACCCTATCTGCGGTGGGGCACCCTTTACAGGCGCCCCAGTTTTTTCTTTGTATGTTTTTGCTAATGCTGCCGAAACTACATCCTGAAGCTTAAAGAGCTTCACTGGTAATAAATTATGCCAATTCATATTGCTGTAAACATCGTGAGGCACAACCCCCCCCCCCCCCGCCCGGTTGTAGAGAATGTTCAGTCCACCCGTGTAAACAGGTACAAAATGCCTCCAAAATTGGAGGTCTCTCCGCCTTTTTTCTTCGTTGGCGGTCTTTTCTCGCACCCTTTTTTTCTTTACGCCCTGTTTCTTAGTTTCGAACACCCTAATTTGTAGCTTTACACCCTTCTGGGAAAAAGGGTGTTGAAATAATGAACACCCTTTTTGAAGGGTGTTGAGGTGGCAGGGAAGATTTGTATGATATTTAATAAAATTCTTTAAGTTACGGATCAGAAAAACTACAGCGTAATTAAAAAGTTTTTGCAAATCCACGTGTTGATTTGTATATTCTCGTAGTAAAATCCATACTTCCAAAATTAGCGCTAAAATATCAGTTTTTTGCGACAAGCCCACCGACTCCATCTGGGGGCTTTCCTCTGCTGGGTATAAAAGCAAGAACAGCACATGTATTGCTAAGTAAGTATGCACTCCCTATACCGCTTGCATCCCGTGTTCCAACTGTAACTTGTACGTATTGGCTGTTTGTGTTGAATGCTGCGCGCTCCGCCGTTTGACATTGCCTCTGCGCATGCCATCACCTCAAAAAATGGGTGTGAGACTCCACACCCTCTTTTTAGGGTGTTGAGCATCCTCAACACCCTTTTTTAAAGGTGTTGAGCTCATCACCCTTTTTTCATCCATACACCTTTTTTTTGCCAAAACACCTTTTAAGGGTGTTAGCCATGGGACAAGATTTTTACACCCTTTTCGGCCCAAAAGGGTGTAAAAAAGTTTAGTGTGATACACATTGTTTTAAAAACGTGTGTTTCTACGTCTTATATTCACTATACTGTAATATTTATGAGATTTCATGTACTGCATAAAGATTTTATATTTTTGTGTATAACATATCACAGATACGCTTAAAATTGGAATGCCCTAGCGCGAAAGGAATTAAGACAACCCGGGGAAAGAGAGAGCGATCAAACTTTATTTAAAGCGGCCCATGTCCGGGTTGCTAAAAATGGGGTTCTGGTAGGCCTGGAACGCGTTTAGGCGGGTATTCCGAAGGTGTCAGGGCCCCGCACGTGGGCAATGTGCCGGGCGAAGCGAGGCCAAAGGATGGGGTGAAGATCTGTGCACCTATGTGTATATACACATAGGTGCACAGCTCCAGGTGCACAGCTCCAGGTGCTAGCTCCAGGTGCACAGGTGCACGTGTCTTTTAGATGTCCAACCAATCTAAATGCGGCTGCCGTGGTTGGAAATCAAACTCGCGTGCTAGAGAAACACCACCGCTTAACAACCACTGCAGGGGAAATATTTCAACGCACGCACATACTTGTGGATTCAAATGGAAAGCAAAAAAATTCAGCAATACCAACTTGTGACCTAGACAACCACGTGAAGTTGCCAAGAGTCTGGTCGTCAAAGGTGATGGTGTCTCTCGTGTAAGAATACGAGCTATTGTTACGCCGATTTGGCGTGAACTGTAGACAGTGTAAGCTAAACTACGGACACTTTTAAACCCTTATTTTTCGCGTTTAAATTCATGACATTCTTGTACAGACTAGATTCTCCGTCTGATTGCCTGCTATGAACACACTGGACCAAATACAATAAACAAATTTTCTTCAGCGTCTAAGACCGGGCCTGGTCACACACACGCGGGCCCTCCCTAGGGTCAAATAAATGTCCGTGGCCGGGCCGGGCCTGGGCTCGAAACGACGGGCTAGGGCCGGGCCCAGGTCAGTTATGAATGCCCGGGCTCGGGCAGGGCCCGGGCTTGGTGTTACGGGCCCGGGTCGGGTTCGGGCTTCACAAAGCGGGCTCGGGCTGGGCTCGGGTCTTAAAATTATGCCCGTGCAGTGTTCTAACCTCTTCAGCGATTGATTGGGATCTGGATCCCGTCGTCGCGAACCACCATTTGCGTCACACTTAGCCACAGGGAATCAAAGATGGCGACCGAGCTCGTGGTTTTGCGGGCTGCTGTTCACTACATCTTAATTTAAACAAGCCAGTAACTAAATGTGTGTTTTTTTTCACTGATTCCGGTTCCGCTATAGTGCACCTAGCATCACTTCCGAAATATAAGATTACATGGGAGATGCACTATCTGCACCTCCAAACAACACAAAAGCAGCACGGTGAGAACTGCAATGTCTTCTTGTTTACTGCGGAGTCGCCGGAAATGTTGCAGCTGATAACGCAGCCTCATCGTCCCACAGCCTGTCTGTTCCACCGTTGCCCACACCTTTTACGAGAAAAAATGTGGTAACCCTGGCATCCTCGACTGCCTGGAGAACCCAGCGGTGAATTTGGTCCTACAAAGGACTCCAGTAGACGCCTCTGCATTTAATTGACCCTAAATGCACCTTTTGAGATGCCTCCTGGGCTCAGCAAGCGTGAGGGAGCTGTACTCCACCGCCTACGTCTAAACGTGGCATACACACGGCGGTTCCTCTGCAAAACTCAGGACTGTTCACCACTCTATTCGACGTGCCATGTAACAGAAGACATCAAACATATCATCTGCATCTATCCGAAGTTCACAGTGCCAAGGCAGACTGTCTTAACAGCTTTGTGTATGCCACACCACGCAGGCCTTGAACTGAGGGCAGTTTTAGGCCCTTGGTCGGACCCACACCAGGGCGTACGGGCTACCAAAGGTCTGGTGCTGTTCTTGCGTAGCACTGGCTTGAACCAAGTGTTGTGGTTAACTTCACTGCCGAAGTCTGTGTATGTGCTTCAAAATTCGGGCGCTTCACCTGATTTTACTATTTATTTATTTTACTTTTTTTCACAAACCATCATGTTTGTTTCTTCATATGGCGTAGCAAGATAAGCAAAATGGCTCGGCTAACCTTGCTTTTTTCATTAAATGCATTCTCTCTCTCTCTTGTTAGTGTTTCTTTCTTCTTGGCACATAAGCATTATTGGATGGGACAAGAATCGGTAGCTTTGAAGGGGAATAATGTGTCCGCTTCACAAAATACATAAAACTGTGAATTCAAAACGTAGCAGTTGTAGAAATGCGCGTGCCGGGTGGAACCTGATGGTGATGGCACGGGAGTAAACTAAAACGAGCCCGTCGCAGTGAGTCACACCAAAAGACAAAGAAACAAAAGCGGAGAAGGAGAGAAAAACTATGGAGCCCGTAAAGTAAGCTTGAAAGCTTTGAAAGCACGTAGAAAGACTTAAGGGCCCTGATGAATTTTGCCAACATTTTTATCCCATCGCCACGTCCAGGTATGTTAGTGCTTTGATTAGTCATTTTGAAGATTTCCTAGAAACTTGGACTGTGCATTCGTGCCGATTAAAACTTCAAAAAAAGAGAAATACTAATTTTCCCTCGATTAACCGTGTTTGGTAGATGTGACACGTTTGCTTTGGTTATAACTTGCTGTTTTTATATTTTTCTACTTTAACCCCCTCCCCCCCCAAACACATGTGCACACACAAAGAGCGATTTCAAATGGGTGATGTCAGTACTTATACGAAGTAAATGAACGAACAAATGCAAATTCAAAGTTCACGCAATAATTATGATGGTATTTACAAATTCATTAAGGCGAAGTAAGAACTTCAACGCAAAGTAAACTATGCCAAGAACATGCTTTGAGTACAACTCCGGAGCTTGTTATCTAGGAACCCTAGCAAGTTGTGAGAATCAGTATTGTCCCGTGATGCAACGCCAGCTTCATTTTCCCTGACGAAACCATTTTTGATTCAGCGGAAATTTCCGATGGTTTTGATGCCTTCATTGGGACAGATTTTGTTTGGGGAGATCCTTAAAACACCCAAAGTTCGTAGTACAAACCCACCCTTATTGACACCGGAGATTGAGAATAGTGTAGAAGACGTTTTCAACCTCATCCTCATCATAACTATTACGTTCATTATCAGCCTATCTACGCCCACTGCAGGGCAAATGCCTCTGCCATAGATTTCCAAGTACCCCGGTCCTGTGCTAATTGCGATCAATCAATCCCCGCAAACTTCTTGATCTCATCTGCCCACCGAACTTTCCGCCGCCCCCTTCTATGCTTGCCTTCTTCAGGGATCCACTCTGTTATTCTTAATGACCAACAGTTATCTTGCCCTTCGCATTACATGCCCCGCTCATACCCATTTCTTCTTCTGGATTTCTACTACAGTTTAACCTCGATTTAACGAAGTCACCAGGACCCCCGAATAATTTCGTTACATCGGGAACTTCGCAAAATCTAGAGCACGACAAATTTTGTTCGAGAGAAGGATAAATTTGTTGCCTAGTAAAAAAGCTCGGGATTTTCGTCTGCACGCGCTTCATGAACAGCGGGGGAACACATATTTCGTTGCTGGACAAAGAAGTTAAAGCGTTGTCGGCACCCTGGCGTGCCCCAGCAAGCCACCTCAGAAGGTCGACGGCGTCCATCATCTCGCTTACTGGGCACAGGAGCGTCAAAAGTATCCGGATCGGTCGCATCCTCAGACTCCTTTTGTGCGCAGGAAAGAAGCTGCTCTATCTGCTCGTCGTCGAGGACTTCTGTTGTGTCGGCGTCTGCGTCGGAGTTCACGAAGTCATCCAAGTTCAAACCTACTACCACCTCGTGACGCCGACAAAGCTTTGCCGAACTGGGCGATGCCTCTTCCTGCTCGTGTTGCGGGCTTGTGGAGCCTGACGCAGCCTCGGAAGTAGAAATGTGGAAGGTGTTTTTGGCAGTGTGGAGGCAGTGTGCTACCGCTCCTGCGCTGGCAGCACACTGCTAAACATTCTAGACGCCATAAGTTTGGAAAAAAAAAACTATTTTTCTATGCATCATTCTTCTCCCGAATGCTTCGTTAGATCGGGTTTGGCGGCGAAGTTTGTTTCGTGATTTCGAGTTCGTAAAAGCATGATGCCTGCGGGAATTAAAGCGGATAGTTGGGCGAGTTGGTTGCTGCTGACTAATGAACTCATACTTCCAGCGAACTAAGCACAGGACGAAGAAAGAAAGAAAAGACGAAACACACGCTAGTCGAAACACACTAGTCGAAACAAGCTAGTCGAAACACGCCAGTCGAAAAGACGAAACACACTAACGTGTGTTTCGTCTTTTCTTTCTTTTTTTGTCCTGTGCTTAGTTCGCTAGAAGTATGAGTTCATTAGTAGGCCTACGGGAAACTGCGGGGGAATCCGAATTTGTTCGTTAAATCAGGAAATTCGTAAAGTCGGGTTTCGTAGAATCGGGTTTTAAATCTAATTTGTCCTTAACACGGGTTTTTTCTCTGATCCACTCCACTCTCTTCTTGTACCTTAACGTTACATTTAGCATCCTTCGTTCCATTTCTCGCTAAGTCGCCCTGAATTTGAGTTGAACCCTTTTAGTGAGCCTCCAAGTTTCTGACCCGTAGGTGAGTACCGGTAAGAAGCAGCTGTCGTACACTTTCTTCTTCAGGGACAACAGTAGGCTGCCATTCATTTTTTAAGAATGCCTGCCGAATGCATTCCACCCCATTCTTATCCTTCTAATTATATCTGCCTCGTGGTTGGGATCCGGGGTCACTACTGGGCCTAAGTAGATAATATTCGCTTACCACTTCCACTGCCTCGCCACCTATCTGAAACCGCTGTGCTGTCCCGAGGTTATTGATCATTACTTTACTTTTCTGCATATTAATTCTGTTCGTCCAGTGCGGAAAGCATGCTTTGCAATTCGTCCCCCGAGTTATTTTGCAAGGCAACGACATCAGCAAACCTGCGGTTACTGAGGTATTCTCTATTAACCCTTACGCCCACCTGTTCCCAATCCAATGTTCTGCATACTTCTTGTAAACATGCTGTGAATAATATTGGAGAGATCGTTCCTCCTTGTCTGACGCCCTTCCTTATAGGTATTTTACTGCTCTCCTTATGTAGGACGATGGTAGCTGTGGACCCATTGTAGATATCCTCTAGTATTTTAAAGTAATGCTCGTCTACACCCTGATTGTGCAATGCCTGAATGACTGCTGAGGTTTCGTCCGAGTCACATGCTTTCTCATAATCTCTGAAGGCTATATATAGTGGTTCAGTATACTCCGCGCTCTTCTGTATCCCCTGACTGATCGTGTGAATGTGGTCTATTGTTGAATAGCCTTTACGAAACACTGCTTGTTCCTTAGGTTGACTGAAATGTAAGGTGGCAGAAATTTGGTTAGCGATTACTTTGGTAAGTACCTTGACGACTGACAGTAAGCTGATCTGCCTGTAATTTTTTTTCCTTCAAGTCCTTCATGTCACGTTTCTTATGGATTAGGATGAACCGTATATGGATGAACCTAATATTACTCTTAAACACTACGAAACGAAAGGCCCCTAGGATATTCCCAACAAGTTTTTATCCGTTTTCTGTTGGTATGGCCGCAGTGTTATTGTCATATTAATAAATTGTTTCGAAATTGGCGTAGTCCATAGCTCATGGAAGTTGGCTAAAGCGATTCCTTATCTAGGCCGCATAAAAGCAAATTATAGCAACTATACGCCACTGCCACGAGCTTTCAACTCACATGAACTCTATTATTGCCAAACAGATCAGTAGTATTTAGAGCAAAACAAGTTTTAGTGTCTCTTTCAGCATGAATTCAGACGTGATTTAAGTACGAAAACCCTACTAATGGAGTTGCGTCATGTTTTTTTTTCTCCTTCCGATTCTGGGGAACCAGTCGATGTTTTTGACTTTCGCAAAGCTTTGGGCAAGGCATCCCCTGCTAAATTGACGTGAAAATTAACTGTGACATTTCACAATTTTAATTTGATCAAATGTATTTCAACATTTCCTTCCAATCCAACACAGTTTGTAACTTTCAACGGTTCCGAATCACATCTTGCTACCGCAACTTCTGGTAATTGAGAGAGCCCAGTCCTCGGGCCACTGCTGTTATCGCTCTGTTTAAGGGGTTTGCCTAATGCGTCGCTTCTAAAACTCGTTATAATGGAGTATATTGCATTTTGTTTTAGAGTACAAGCTAGCGTAAAGGTAATTAGAAACGTAAACAGTCGCTTTCCAGGTTTGGCGCCTGGTGCAAACATAGAGATGCAAGTTTTCATGACATTTCTAAGGGCCTAAAGAAAACAAGATTGTTTTCATGTTTTTCAGTGTGTATAAATATATATATATATATATATATATATATATATATATATATATATATATATATATATATATATAGGGTTTGGAAATGAGGGGCTCGTTAGTATATACAGAAAGAAATGCCGGCAGTCTACAATGCCAAAGAAGGCATAGGGGAATGGTTAGACTAGTGACGTTACATTATTATTATTTTTTTATTAATTACGTGAGAAAGAAAGAAAGAAAAACACGCACCCAGAGTGGGGACCGAACGCACGCCTTTCGATTAGATCTCGAATGCCTTACCAATTCGGCTATCTGGGCGAACTGAGTCGCCCAGATATGTTTCTGTATTTCCTTAACGAGCCCCTCATTTCCTTACTATATATTGTCGCGAAGACAAGCACGATGCAGTTGTCTTGAATGAGAAACACGTTTATTGGAGCGAACTTGTGCTCCCCTAACAACTCAAAAGAATACAGAGGCGGCGAAGCAGCGGTCAACAAAGTGACTTGCACAGGCGAGTGTCGTCGAATCGAATGCCCCGGCGTCCGCACTGCAGGCTTTTTATCTTTCGGCGCGCGTGGTTCTCGAAACGTCGATTCGCATCGAGAACATAGTAGATCCAAGAAGATTAGTCTGGGCTGTTCACGTTAGATCGGAATGCTCTCCCTATCACGACAGAGAACACATGCGGCACAGAAAGAAAGAATGGAACACGCGCTTCCCTTGGCGCAGAGATAACACAGACCGGCGCAGCCGGGCGGTAAAAGCAAAACACAAATAAACAAACCCAAATGTATGGTTCGCGGCAATATATATATATATATATATATATATATATATATATATATATATATATATATATATATATATATATATATATATATATAATATTGTTATTATTGAAAGTGGCCAAAAAGTCTGCCCTTCCAAAGCCACTCAGGCCTTGTCAGCCAGCGCACGGCAGTCATAGGCAAACCACGAAGGAAATGTAAATGTGTCGGTCACAGAGCGCCTGAAAATTTGTGCAGACGTGCGTTCCACCGTCAGCTGTCGTTGTCTTGTTTCCGCCCGAGGGAACAATGCCGTTTCGCAACGCGAATTCTGCCCGCCTCGTGCGCACTGCGCGCTGTCCGATCGATACGAGCTCCGGCTACGGTGTCATTTCGAAAGGCGCGGGTCATTGTACGGCCCCCGGCATGGGCCTCGTGCTACGCCTGAAGGCAAATGAAATAGTTCAAAGTTGAAACGGGGCCTTTACGCACCGCGGCTTCAATTGTGGATAACTCCGAATCAATTGGGACCGCCTTATCTGTATAATACAATAGCCAAAGAGTTCTCCAAACATGGGAATGAATTGGGACGGCCTTACCTGTAGAATACAATAGCCAAAGAGCTCTCCGAACACGGGCCTTTTCTAAAGCGTTGCCTGCTAATAAAATAAAGTTCACCACAACGCAAAAAATTTGCTCACTAAGATTGTATAAGTGCATGTCATTGTTTCCGCCGTCGGTGTTTCCTGCACATAAGTACACGAAGAAAATGCTAACGATGTGCCCTATCGCCTCCTCTCCCTGACCTCCCATCTAACTCCATTATTCGTCTTTCTTCCTTTCCCCTTCCACCCTCCCACTATGGGCTGCAAACCTGAACAACTGAGGCGCGATTGCTCAGGTCAAGAGCCGAAGAACAAATCGGCCTCAGAGAAGGCACCTTGTTAAACAATTTTGTTACCCTATAAACCAGTGTGCCGATCCGAAGAAAGTACCGGTTCGGTTACAGTTCGGGTTCAGGTGAATTCATTTCGCTTGGGTTCAGTTGCGGTTCGACAAAATCACAACCCTGAACGGTTCGCGAACAGGTTCGCAAGCTTGAACTGGTTTGCGAAAGGTTTGGGTGAGTAAAATTTTTATCGAGGTGTGAAAATGGTTTTGTAGTTTAGAGTGACCATAGGAACTAAATAAACTTTTTGTTCATTGAAAACGGGTTTTTGACAACAATGTTGGAGAATTTTAGAGAGAACCGTCAGGCCTGATAATAAGTAGAGCAGATGAAGTGAAGGGGATGTTTATTTCATCTCTTTAAAAAGTGCATACAAGTAATAATACAAAAGGAGGTCCCGTAGTTAAAGAACTGTCGGGGGGACCTCCTATCAGAGAGTGCGTTAAAGAACTGCCGTAGAGGAGGCAGCGGGCAAACTATACATCAACAGGGAATAAGCAGGAACAGCCAGAAAATAATATATACAAATTAAATGCTGGAAATAGTAACAAATGCACATCAAGAAGTAAAGCAAATAATATAAACGCTTAGAAATAACAACAGAAACACTGCACAAGACAGAGATACAATGCAAACGGTTTTCAATGTTATGCCAAAGTAGATAATAGAGAACATTTCACTGGGTTTCGGAATAAACGGGCAGAGCGAATCGATTTAAGGGGTGTGTGCAGTTGATTCCATATTAAAATAGCTGCGAATAAGGTAGTTTTTTTTGCCGTAGTCTCAGCAAATCTTCGGTGGAATTAGGTTATTCTGTTTTGAAAGACGGGTACTGTTGTGGTCGAAATGTAAGAACTGGTTGATCCAGTTATGGGTAAATTAATTATTTCTGGTGCGAAAGAGCAGATGCCCATTTTTACTTTATAATCAGAAATAAGGGGTAGGATTTGAAGGTCAAAATATAAATGGTGAGTACTCTCTTGAATGGCTTAAAATGGGTGGCTCGGTTTTGCAAAGAAGCAAGCGGGGATAGATGAACATTATAAGTGCTTCCCCACGAACTCAGACAATGTTATGACTGGGTACAAAATTTATTTATTTATTTATTTATTTATTTATGTATTTATTTGTTTATTTATTTACTCTCAGGGCCGAAGCATTACAGAGAGGAGCGGGTGTACAAAGTTTGGGAAAACCAAAAAGCAGTATATAAGAAATACAAACATACAATGGCAGTCTCAAAGGTAAATGAACTTTAACTGTGCGGAAACAATTAGCAAGATACAGTAAGCAGATACAGGGCAGTTACAACGGCAGATTCACAAAAAATATCAATACTCAGCATGGTTGCGTCAACGAATCACAAGCACAAGATAACCGAACAAAAACAGGAAAGACCGTGTTGTTAAAATGGGGGTAAACTTACATCGAATGGTTAGCAAGCGCATTTTTAAACAATGTGATGTCAGTGATAGCAGCAACAGAGGCTGGAAGGTGGTTCCACTCGCTTGCGGTATTCGGAATGAATGATTCGAAATACAGATTGGTGCGGGCGCTGGGAACACCTATCTTGAACACCTACCTTGAACTACCAACCTTGAACGGTGGGAAATGTGACTCAAGCACTCAGGTGTGCCCCGTGCTCGGTCAAAAAATCTCGCCTCAGCGGCGCCCACGTCTTCTCTCCCATAGACTTAATAAATGTTTTTCACCACCACCACCACCCTAGCAGTCGGGTAAGGTTCGACCAGGATGGCTTCTTGCGTGGGCGGGGCCTATGTGTTTCGATTTTAAAGCAAAGCTCTGCTACTTTCGGCCAGCGGTTTTGCGGAGGATGCGCAAGTTAACCTTTTTTTTGACCGGAGACACACCCCCGGGGGCACACCCCTCGAAGTGCATCGTGTGATTCGCCGGGCCCGCTGTCGGCACGGCGCACAAGGCCCCATTTTAAGTCGTTCTGCTCACATCTCAGCTGCTCCGGTCGCGGCGGCGACGGAGCGGCCGCTCAGCTGATGGACGGCCGACCAAACCCGCAGTCTCCCACGCATGCGCCGCTGGGGCGTCTCGGGCGATGTGACTCATCTTGCGCCGCGTTCGCCGTGAACAAGAAACGCCGCGTTTGCCGATAATGAAAGCGAGGCCGGGCCTCCTTCAGTGAGCGTTGCTCTGGACCGAACGGCTTTGAGCCGTGGTCGGCAATACAGCTACATCAAAGGTTAACCAAGCGAAACGAAGACTCAACCAGACTAAGCCAAGCTTTTGCTTTGCATATCCAAGGTTAGCTGAGGTAAGAAGCTTCCATTTTTTGGGTCCGTGATTGACCCAGACCTTTATAGTTCAATGAGCCCTATGTGTAACTCTAGGGGCTTGCGCTGTGAACAAACAAATTACCCCATCTTCCCGAGGGGAACCCTGAGTAGGATGCGGAGCATCACGGGGTTCACCTACATTTCCCCCAAACCCAACTACTAACACAACGGAACTCAGCGGAACCCCCGATGGGAATGTAGACGTTGTTGACGTTTACAAACGGCTTCCCGTTCTCGAAGGTTCGGTTCCGCCGCTCGCTTCGTACGGTTGCGTTCCACTTCACGTTGTCGAAGTTCCGGTACCGCCGCTCGATGTTCTCGAACCGACGCTGCTTGACGTTGCCGAAGCTCAGGATCCGCTGCTCGACGTTGACGCTTCGCAGCTGCTTCGCGCTGACGAAGTTCAGGGTCCGCCGCTCGCTTCAAGCGTTTGCGTTCAGCGTCGCGTGCCCTTCGCTTCGCAGCTTTGTCTTGAGTAGACGTAACGTTGCTATTAGTGTTTGGGCTGATGCTGACGCGTGCTTGCGTCAGCCCACTCACTGACGGGACTGTTGCTTTCATCACACTTCATCGGAAGCATCAACGGAGTCAACCGAAGCAAGCGCTGCACTGAACGCGCGCAGCGCTCTACCTGCTTTATATTCACACTTGAAGGAGAGGAGACTATAGGAGGAGAGTAGCGCATGCTCCGCGAAAGCAGAAGTGAGAACGCAGGAGAAGCGCAAGCAGGTGGTAGGAGAGAAGTGGAGAGAGTATCGCGCAGCTGTTGAAGAGCGGGAAGGAGGAGAGTTGCGCATGCGTAGTGTGAGTGCGGACGCCGACGCCACGGGACATACCCCCGAGCAAGAGATGCTCCGTATCTAAAAGGCGGTGTTGTGCACCGCCGAGGGTTGCTGGCTGCGGGATTCATTTCGAATCACAGCGTCCAAACTTGTATTCATCATTTAAATACCAGTATAAAGATTTTTTTCTTCATCAGCACGCCTCGGTGTCCTGATCAACGTTTTCTGGACACGCTATTAAAATGAACTCCTGAGCCCGGATTCACAACACTTGTAACTTGTACCCTGCTGGTTTGTCCAAGTTTGAAACTCTAGGCTGACACGATATAAGTAACGACCAAGACTCTAAAAGAATTCAACTATTTGTTTTCCAACGCTACAGCTCAAGTATGACTCATTCTGTGCTGCACATTTAGGCTGGGCTTGTCATGGCTAAAAACTGACCTTTACACTGCTGCATCGTGCTTCAAAATTTTCGTGTTACCCTAAATGCGCCAACCTTAGCATCGCGGTGGCGTTAGTTGAAAGGCCGACGGGAAAAGCTGCCGAAAAACCTTGTATTAGTTTACAGGAATTTGAGATAGACACAGCTAGTTACCGAAACGGGACCCTTTCTGCCATATGCTAGCACGTAGTTTCCCCTGAAAAGGAAGTTCGTTTGAAGTCCGCCATCCGCAATATTTGCTCTGCGCAGGGTGCATTAATTAATTTGAGCAAAGAGAGGAATTCTCTGCTTTTTTTTTTTTCCTTTGACAAGGCTTTCCCGGCCGCTCACAGCCAGATGTTACATGCGGAATGAGCCACATGCTCTGCGCGACGTCTTCAATCGATAACGGGCGCCGAGGCACGGCGGCAGCTGTCTGGCGTTAGTTCCGATTCGTTGCAGACGACGACTTCTCTGCCCAAGCGCGTGACGATCTCATTAGAACGCACGTATTCCAAGAAGCGATGCCGCAGCCAGTTCCCATCGCAATGCGCAGCTGGCTTTGAATGACTGTAGAAGCGCAACGTGAATTAAACGCGAGCGTCCAGCGACTTAGTCAATTAATAACTGCACACCTCTCAACAGAAAGGACAGAATGGTTAACAGGAGCATTGCCACGGCAGGCGCTCTGAACGTGTCCTCGTTTCCGACAAGCCAGGCACATATTAAGCTCTCGCACTGCCGTCCCTGCTGGCTCCATTTTACGCTGACTTCAACCCGCTCCACCTTTCGGGGGTGTACCCTTACTAGCACTAGTCGAAACACCTGAATGCCCAATCGCGAGTCCTTGAACGTCATACTGGGTAAGTATATCTCGGGCTAGTAGCTTGTGCAAAACAACCAATTTAGTATTATGACCTATAGGGTGATGATGCCCGAGAATCGCGGTTAACGTACCAAAACGTGCGGTCCGGTGACGCAGAGTGGAAGCGCTTAAGGACGTTACAATTGTTTCGACCTCGGCCATTGCACACCTTTGGCTCTGAGTAGGAAGCTTCGGTCCTCCGCCTGTTCGCAACCCCCGTAATCCTAACTGCAGGCACCCTCTATCTCTACGCAATTGTGACGAAAAATGCTTCATCTTGTAGACATTGTCTTTGCGGCCTACTATGCTAATATGTTTTGTCGTGTGATCACAGGGGAGGGCAGCACGTTAAGACAAGAGAGATAGTGCAAGAGGGCAGGACGCTGGCACGCGAAACTCTATGTAAACTGACTGTTGAAATCAGGGGTAGTTTCTGTGTAGGGTACCGGCAGTACCAAGACACTACGCGTAGATAGTCGACTATCACCGGTACTGTCAACAGGTGCAGTATAGTCGACTATGAGAGGAATCCTCCGTAGTTATACAATAGCTCAATTGGTTAGCTCCGCCTATAACAGTAGGTTAGCTATAGCTTTGCACCGCCTATAACAAAAATGGGTACAGCTTGCACCGCTGGTGCAAGGCTGGAGAAACAGCAGAGCTGGCGGCCCCTCTCCCTTCGTGCCACGCTCAAGCCTGGACGACGCCGCTGTACGCGAGCCTTTATACCATGTGTTGCACAGTGACGTCACGGCTTGACGGGCGCCGGTGCGGCTCGGCGGAGCCATGCCTAGGCTAGCGAACCGAGCACAGCTGCGCCAGGGGTTGCTAGGCAACGCAAAGTGACGTCATCGCTCTGGGAAGTTTTTGGTGCGATGGAGGATAACACTCGCTTTAAACAGCTCTGTCGTTAAAGCTACTTTTCTTGTGGTGCAGCTTGGAGGTTGTGCTGGAGCTTCGAGGCAACTCTGCCCGTTTCCCTGGGATGTGAAATAACTGCCGCCCCGCCAGTTCTTCGTCGCCTCCTGCCTCTGCCCCGGTTCATCGTTGCCTGATTATGAATCGAAAGCATTGTATATCTTGCTAAGAAAAAAAAACCCTGCGTAAACTTTGTCGTATGCCTCTAAAAATCAGCATGGTGCGCGGCTTTACCAAAAGAAAAAACACCGTCACAGGCCCACAGTGACAGGCAGGTGACGCTATGGTCGTGGCACACGGAACAAGGCTTTTGAGGCACTCTAAATACGAACGAAATGGGTTGAAAGATGAGAAATAAAACAGAAACCGAGCGTTCCCTCCCTCTGGTTTTACAACTCGTACTTCGAAAGGTTGCTAAGAGGCGACATTGCATTGAAATAAATAAATTGCAGGTTAAGGCAAAGTCCACAGGCAGTTCCGAATGCCCTCACAATCAGAAACAGTGGGAGTCTGTGCTGCTCAGCTCCCGCCCGGAAGGTCAACCCTGGGCTGTCCACCCGGCTGGGGGCGCTGCCAGACCCCGAAGGCTTACGGCCTACGACGAAGCACAGTAGAAAAATGGTGTATGGCCCCAGCGAGGAAAAGAAAGAGAAGAGAGAAGAGCGAATGCATGTCGAGGGCAACACCAGGAGTCCATGAAAGATCGCACAAGCTGAGGAGGGTGACGCGGGAGCATATTGTGGCTGGTGGGTTGATGAACTCCTCGTCCGCAGGAACGTGTTTGAAGTATTGAATGCAAAGTGGCTAAAGCCCTGCGCAATCTGATAGCGAACGTTTCACGTCCGCTCTACATTTTCCCTGCATAAATTGCTGCTCAAGGAAGGTCTGTGCTGAATATCCTCGACGGGGTTATCGTCATGCGTTAGCCCACGTGTACGTGGTTCCTGTTTTCTGGAGTATGCCTCCAGAGGCGAAAGGAGATGCAAAACGAGCGCGCGCACACCGTGGATCCGTAGCGCGTGTTTTGACAGGATTTCGAGAGCCAAGAATGCAAAAACGCCCGTGTGTACGAGATTTCGGCGCACGTTAAAGATCCCCAGGTGGTCAAAATTGATCCGGAGCCCTCCACCACGGCGCGCCTCATCGCCTGCGCAGCGTCCGCGCGTTAAACTCTACATTCAATCGAAAGAATGTCGAAAAAAGAAATAAACACAAAAGTTCCTCGGGGCACTGAAATCTACTTACGTGCTTTGCACGTGAATGCATGACGGCTTCCCTTGGCGGTACTTGCTGATAAAACGCACCTGCGTCTCTTTCTTCTCTTTCCTTTCTTCTTCTTCACTGCCCTCTAAGGCCCACGTCATTGCTCATTGAACTTCAAATCGTAAATTTGCTATTTATTTGCATGCAGAGATCGTGAATCAAGTGGTTCAGCTTCATCACAATTCACTTGCGTGACCAGTCCGCTAAGAAAATTTGGAGAAGGACGGCACAGTGCCTATCATTTGACTTGAAAATTGTGATCTGCGCCCTGCCGCTGCGTTATGCAGAACGTCTTGCGTGGCTGCCGAACTGCTGAGTCAAACCAGTGTTGTACGCGTTCCTCTAAAGCAGCAACGAAAGCTCGTTCCTCATTTCTTCCCAATTTTGAAACGAGTTCCAATTACAACTTCCTTTATTGCGAAAGGAACGCGTTGCAGTTCCACTTCGAACATTGGAACGTGTCGTTACATTAACGTTACATGTCTTTTTTTTAAATTAAAACATGGTGTCGGATAATCCTGAGGCCAAATAAAGTAAGAAATTTAAAGCTCACATCGAACTACCTATATTATACGAATATGAACACCGCCAGCACCAGATTATCTGGAGGTAAAAAGAATCCAAGAAAACGCTCTTTTTTTGTTTTTCAGGGAGCACCGGACAAACTCCAGACATGTCTAACTGCGATTTTGGTGCTCGTCCGTTATAGGTGCAACACATGTGGCACTTTCCACTTCGGTCTTATAAATGCGTAGTCAGGTTACTGCGCTTCAGATGTGCAAATAAAGAGTAACTCACATACCTTGCAGGCCCCTCACATACCTTCACATACCTCACATTCGCAAGGGGCACGCCCTATAGGAGGCGCGCAAAGCGATCCAAGATGGCTGTCCTAAGGAGGATCGGGGGGTTCCCTCAACGGACCGCCGCTTACGTGCGCGTTGAAAGCAAAGGGGTTAGCTCTACTTGTTAACGTCGTTAGGTGGCGGTGACGCCAGATTTTAACGGTCGTCCTTAACTTGGATGGTACACGCCACATTAGAGCTAAAGACGAAGATTTCGGCCCACAAGCGAAGGTGAAGTGATGTGGCAACAGCTGCTCACGTCGCTTGTGCGGCGGTAGGGCTGCCGGCGCTCGATCTGTGACGCTAGAAAGTTTCTGCCTGCAAATATCACTGGTTCACTAGCCACCACCACAGTTCGCTCATTAGCGGTTCGGACTTATCAGAGTACGCCAGTTTACTAGGCGTTTTATTAACGCCCGAGTACTTGACAAATCCTGCCTGTATAAGGCATTTGCATAGTATACCGCTCGGTAGCACGTTGTGTCGCTCCGTGCAGGACATGCAAGTCAATGGCCTGGCCAGAATGAATAGTAATAGTTTTCCACTAGGTGTGTTTTACCACCAGCAAAGGCAACGATATAAACGTTTTCAATCAAACTACCTAAGCGTGACGTTTTCTTTTTGCTTAAAACAATACCGAGTGGTCGACGCCGTGGCAGTCGTAGTCGCATTGCGCCCTACTAAAACAAATATTTTAATAAGACACACTATTAATAAAGCATTGGATGCTCCTTTAAAGAAAAGGAAACACAACCGAACCAACCAAAACAATTTTGTGGCTCCAGATTGCAGCTGATTAAACGCTTGAACCTTCTATGCAGAATGTTAACCTGCAAACCAGCTTGAGCTGCTTTCCTACTATCACCTAATGTTTTCTACATTGCTAGAAGGGGCTCCCTGAATCAAGAAAATGCAAGGAAGAAACACAAAGCTCTTCGCACGTAAATCATTAGTTGTAGTGCCGGGGCCCTATTCTCGACTGCACAAATTGCCGGCATTTCGCCCATGTTTTTTTGCGTAAGCACGACGTAAGCAATCAGTGACGTGCTGCACCTATAGCTATGACGACATGCAGTGTAATTTTACGAGTCACTCATAAAGATCGCTACCAAGGTATCAAATATTGTGCAAGAAAGATATAAAAACACTTGGCATGTACTATAAAAATTAAGACGGTAGCTGAGGCTGACAAGAAAAACACATTTCTGGAGGTTACATTTGGCGCCAACACCACAAGGCGATCGAGTAACGTTGATCCAAAAGCGAGCGAAAGGCGGATGTCGCGCTAAACAACATCACACATTTTTTTTTACCGTATCTATTTATTTCTTTCAATCGCTTTTATTAACATAGCTGGGCTCTCTGCTTCAATGCAAGCTTTGTTGCGTTATCACCTTCCCTGCCGCCACCGCCGCCACGCCATCGTCTGCTGCTATGTTACAAGTTTATGGCGTGATCACAGAAAAAGACGGCCGCGACCATCGCTTCTATGACACATAAGAGCAGCGAAGCGCTACGCCTGATAACCGCGGAGCGCACCGATGTCGCCGATTCAGCTGGACTGCAATCAGCGCTGTAATGAACTAAATAGTCACTTTTCATTGTTATTTTTCTCTTGAGTTCGATCATGTGACCCAACAGCTTACTAGGACAAGTATGGACAAATGCCATGCATTGGGTTCTCTTTGTCATGGAGAGGCTTGTACTGCCCTCTTATGTTGCGGTTACGCCAAACAAATAATTTTTATTTCATTGCCAAACATAAAAGCAAAATACTGCATGTTATTTGTATGTTCCGTGATCGCTGACTTGGAAGCAGTTGAAACTATAATTTGTTTCGGTAGGAAACATGCTTTAAACAGCGCGCTTGCGAAACTGCGCCTGCTGCAAATTGCCGCACATTTCGCGGCGCCGTAAGCCGGGACAATATTGTGCCCTATTTTGCTTGTATTTTGCGACAAAAACAGCCGCCATTTTCAAGCTGTTACGTAGAATTACGTCAGTTTTACGCAGGCTGAAGTTGCCAATGCATGACGTAATCGTTCCCGCCAACTGTTTAAATTACGTCACGCCTTCTTAGCCAATCACAGAGGGGGTGTGCATTACAAGCAGTATTGTTGTTGAATAGCAAATACAGGATTACGTTGTCATGTCCGCTGCATTTAGTCTGGTTTTTCATTGCCGGCCAAGAATTATGCGCCTTTAGTAACGAGAAATAAGGCAAACTTTAGAACTGGTGTCCGTAGACGACATGAAACGTCAAAATGACGACAGCAATCACACAACCGCTTTGTCAACCGGAAGCACGTGACCAAAATTGAAAGCCAATCAGAAAAGACTTCCGGAAAATTGCCTGAATTGCCGGCAATTTGTGCAGTCGAGAATAGGGCCCCTGGTTCTAAAGTAGCGCGCCTGGGCAAGCCTGTTGTCTGTGAAATGTGAGGTGATGGCCAAGCCTGTAGAGCACTGCACGGGCCCGGGCCGGGCCGCCCGAAGTCGATTATCGTGGGCCCGGGCTCATTGCCGCGGGCCCGGGCTTGGCTCGGGCTCAGTGCCGCGGGCCCGGGCCGGGCTCGGGCTTGAAGCCACGGGCCCGGGCCGGACTCGGGCTTGAATTAATAGGCCCGGCCGTTAATAGTTCCGACGTGCAGTGTAGAAAAGAGCATAAAATTGAATATTCTGAGTATACTTTTACGCGCTTCTTGGTGTTAGTTGTACACATTGTTTTAAAAACGTGTTTTGCTAGGGCTGATAGTCACTATACTGTAGCTCTAATGACATTTCATGTACTGCATCAAGATTTTATATTTTGGTGTATAACATATCAAAGATACGGTTACAAGGAATGCCCCAGCGGGGAAGGAATTAATTAACCCATCCTGGAGCTGTGCACCTATGTCTATGTACATGTGTTTTAAATGTCGAACCAATGTAAGTGCGGCTGCCGTGGCTGGAAATCAAACTCGCGTGCTAGAGAAGCGCCACCGCTTAACAACCACTCCAGGGAAAATATTTCAATGCACGCACATACTCGTGGATTCAAATGGAGAGCAAGAAATTTCATTAATACCAACTTGTGACCGAAACAACCACATGAAGTTGCCAAGAGTCTGGTCATCAAAAGTGATGGTGTCTCTCGTGTAAGAATACGAGCTATTATTACGCCCATGTGGCGTGAACTGCAGACGGTGTTACGCCCATGTGGCGTGAACTGCAGCTGCAGCTCGCGGAAATATGCGCCTGCTGTATTGATATCGCCGGTTTATTTTGTATACAAGCAATAAAAACGGTCACTCGTGGAGAGCGCCTTTATACGATAGAGTAAATATAAGCTTCACCTTACCAGAGTCCTTCAATGCTCCTCTGGTCATGAAACTCCCGGCCAAGTTTTGTACGGGGACAAAGGATACCGCGAGGGGCGCCACCCCAGATCGGAGGGCATCGGGCGGCCGCCGCTGCTCTGTAGCCAGACCGGCTGGCAGGAACGCAGTAGCAGCATGTCCGTTCACACCAATTTTTAAATGCAGCGCATTTCTTTAACTCACATGTAGCGTCCGCCGTCCGTCCGCAACAGCTGAGCGCGCAGGTGCGCCCTCTCCCCCACTCCTCCTCTCCCGCATCACGCTACCCTCCTCGCTCTCAACAACAGGTCCGCACCCCTCCCCCTACAGCATATAAAAAAAATTTCCCCCGCATTTCCCCGAGGGGGAGAATGTGAAAGTGCGAATGCACGGTTGTCGGCCCGCTTGCGGCGCTTGCGCTCGGCCCCCGCAGCCCACCGCCTCGCCGCCTTCTCTTCCATCTCTTCCATCGGGTTTGTAGTATCACGTGTACACCACGCAGTTATCAAGCCGCTATAACGCCGCTGAGTCGCCAACGCACGCCGCTGACGACGTAGTTTGAATGCGTTAAAGATATAAGGCGCGTCACTAACGCTCATATCACGTCGCGTCCGTGCCTTGGTCGGTAGAGCGTCGCGCTGCGGCCGCAAAGTCCGCGGATCGAAACCTGGCGCCGGATGCTGTTTCTTTATAGAGGAGCACTGCGGACGCCGACGCCGCCGCCGACGCCGGCGGTGGATGGTTTGGGGTCGCTTATAAAGTGCATTCGCACTTAAAAAATAATACTTATCGGCATCTGGTCTCGATCCCGCGGGCGGAACGCAAGGTGCATGGTGCTCTACCCACTGCGCCACAAAGCCGACACAGAATCAAAGGCTACGAACGCGCCTTATATCCTTGACTCATTCAAACTACGTCAAGAAGCTGCTGATACAACGCATTCATAACCACCAACTCCCCAAAAACTAAACGTTAACGCAATACACCCACCCCCTATGCGACGCATTTACTCGAGTCCCCCTCGCGGGGAGATGGGCCCAATTTTTTCGCCACTCACAAAATGATCAAGTCCATTTGAGCGGCCCACGACACCTAAAGCGAAAGCACACTGCTGATAAGGCGGCGAGCGTCCGTTCCCTGCGAAACGCGCTCTGACCACGCCTTCGGCTGCCCTCCGATCAACACCAGCGCTGCGGCGCGGCCTCCCTGGGCAGCGCACGAAGCTCTCCCATAGCGTGACGGCGGAGTTTCATGACCAGACAAGCATTGAAGGACTCTGTCCTAACCAACCCTCCCAAGTCCCCTTTATCAGTTTTGTTGCTCCCACCTGAAAAGCACCCGCCCACTTCACAATGAGGGATGCAGCATCCTGGCCACTGGGTCAGAGTCTGACGTACGCATTAGGGTTGTACGCTGTGTCTCCTGTATGGTGAGACTAATATTAGAGAGTTATAGCAGCGCGGAGAACCGGTACCGGTACGGTACCCGGTACACCTGCGCATGCGCAAAACCAGTTGTTCCGCCTCTTCGCACGCGCAGCTGGCGCCAGTCTCCTACCGGGTACCGTACCGGGACGGGTTGTCCGCTCTGCTATAACTCTCATCAAAAAGAAGCAGCGGAACAAGATGCCCCAAAGTACTGCAAAGGTTTAAATGCATACATACTATTAATTAATACTTATATTAATACATCCATCCATCCATACGTAGACATACATGCATAATGCATGCATACAACATACGCAATCTATACATACATACATACATACATACATACATACATACATACATACATACATGTATGTATGTATGTATGTATGTATGTATGTATGTATGTATGTATGTATGTATGTATGTATGTATGTATGTATGTATGTATGTATGTAGACAGAAATGAGGGTTGGCAGACAAGAAAACCTCAGAAAGCAAAGGGGAGGATGTGGTATGTCATTGAAACAGGTAAGGAATTTGGAAAGAGAGAAAAGAAAGTGCAGAAAAAAAATGACTGCCAGGTGGGATCCGAACCCAGGACCTCCAGAATACGCGTCTTCTGCGATGACCACTACGCTACCGGCGGGACTAATTTCCCCTCCACTTTCTGGGGTATTTATGTTAAGGTATTTTTGTTTCCTGCGCTTGGGGGTGGTAACCAGCGCCACTCGGACTACTCGGGGGGAAGGGGACCTTCTTTTTAACCCCCGAGCCGTGACTAGTGTCTACGACATGTCGAGAGTGGATTGACCAGCGTTGAACCCTCTTAAAGGAGCCATGAAGACAAAATACAAGTTGGGTTTATTATAAAGCGTGCTTAGTCCCGATAACAATGATACCAATATCATCGCAATCTTCGAACAAATAACGGAGATGTTAAAGAAAACGTGTGAAGCAGTCGCGACCCCCTAGCCAATTTCCCGCAACTTTTCTATGACGTCACGGAGCCTTGTTTGTGCGATTGGCGGCCACCTAAGTGACTTGCCGCAACGACACATGACTGGACGTCTGTAATGGGGCCTCTAGTTTCATTTGACCGCATCACTTGAATGCTAACGTGCAGTTAACGCACTAAAAATTATGTTTTTTCGTTGGCCCGTATGACGTCATTCTTGCTCATAACACGTCACTGTGGCGCAAAATTTGAAATTTTTAAATACTTCTTGCTTTTTTTTTCGTTAAAAAACATCTTCTGTGGCTGTAATGGAGCTGAGTGAGATACTGAATCCTAGTTCTTTCAAATTAAACGAAGTTGTCTTTTAAGTGCAATGCACTTCTTAAGCGACCCTGAACCTGCGTCCACCGGCGATGTCCACGCACGTGGAGATGGGCGCGCGAAGCCTGGCCGCTGACATGGCACATACCCACGTGGGGGATTGGCCAGGAATCTCCTCGTCTTCCTTGGCAACGGGGGGAGATGGGCGCGCGCTGCCTGGCCGCTGACATGGCACATACCCACGTGGGGGATTGGCCAAGAATCGGGCGTGAGAAGGGCTAATGCACCTGCTTAAAGGAGTACTGACGCGAAATTTCAAAGCTGAGATCCGCTCTAGCAATCAACTACAACGACAACACAAATAGGTGTCTGTGAATAAATGCATCTTTCTTTCTTTGTAGTTGTGTGTGTGTGTGTGATCTCTCTTTCGCGAACATTACCGAACCGCGCAAATTAAACTCGTGCATTCGCACTTTCACATTCTTCGCCTCGGGGAAATGCGGGGAATTTTTTCTGTTCATGGCTCCGTTAAGCTCCCTATGGAACCAAGACTGCCAGAACACAGGCCCTCGCTATGCATATAGCAAATCAGAATGGAAAATGAGGGGCTCGTTGAATTAAGACAGAAATAAGGGTTGGAAGTCAAGAATACCTCGGAAAGCAAAGGGGAGAATTTGGTAGGTCATTGATGTGTAGGTCATGAATGTATTTGTGTGTATGTGTGCATGTATTTATATGTATGTATGTATGTATGTATGTATGTATGTATGTATGTATGTATGTATGTATGTATGTATGTATGTATGTATGTATGTATGTATGTATGTATGTATGTATGTATGTATGTATGTATGTATGTATGTATGTATGTATGTATGTATGTATGCAGGCATGGATGTATATATGTATGTATGTATGTATGTATGTATGTATGTATGTATGCAGGCATGGATGTATATATGTATGTATGTATACGCGCACACATACAAACACACGCACTATTGTAAACACCCACCCACCTACATACGAGCGTACCCGCAATGACAATTTCCCGTAAAAGGCGAGCGCGCTGCAGAAGCCACCATTGCACACTGAGGAAGCATCAGGCCAGCTGTCGACCGACAATGCGCGAATGGGCCTCATTTAGTATTCGAAGGTGTGGAAATTTTTTTCGCTGCTAGCCAGCCGTGCTCACTTAGTCAGAAAGCGCCGCAGGGCGTCTATTTTGTAACCGTCTTATGATGGTCAGCGCAGATGACAACACGGGGCTGAAACAAAAAGGACGACAAAAGCTATGTCTTACTGAATTTTTCGGGTTCTTCGGTTGGTTTTTCCGCGGATTTTATTTGCCCAGCGCAAAAAGACATGTGGAATGGGGAATGATTCGCCCCCTTTTTCTCAAATAACATGTGTCTTCCTAATAAAAATTCAATTGTTATGAAAGGCTCGTGTCTTCTCTCGTTCTGTTCCGTGTTTGTCGTCTGCGCTGACCATCATGAGTATTTTACAATTCATAAAAAAGGCATATAAAAAAGGGGCAAAGCTCCAGGAGGAGATGACGGGGAGTCAACATTTTCTCTGTGGCGCAGGCATTACGAAAAAAAAAAATTGGCGCCATTCCACCCGGGTGAAGGTGGGTGACCAGGAACAGCTTTTTAGCCCACGACAGAGATGTGGCACAGAATTTAGACGAGAGGTATAAGCAAAGTGTATTTCCCTCGGGCGTGTACGGCGGTCAACCCCACGATAAAGTTTTGCGTCTCGAACACGTTACGTGTATGCAACCGTATCCATAAATTGTGCTGCAGTTTAACGTCGTTAAGCCAAGTTTGTCGAGCGAAAGCTCTGTTTTCGAGATAGAGCGAGGAGTTAACACGCACGCAATGACACAGACACTTCTCTGCGCAGTGCCGTTGTAAGAGCCAACACGCAGTGAACTCTGATGTAGCCAGCGCCTTGTATCATTTTCTGACGACTCGCGTCCTTACTCTTTCCAGTTTCCACACCCCTCTCATGTCAACGAATTAGTGGTTAGACGCTTTCACTGCGGAAGCGTACGAAGCAATGCTGAACAGTGGCTGAGCTTGCCGTACCTCTTCTATCTATCTCTCAGCAACCCTTCCCTAGGAACACACGAAGGATGAGACACTTTCACTGCGGTAGTCGTAGGTGACCCCGAATGTCAGATGGTGCTTTGCCGACCTTCAATGCACCAGGCGCTTGTTTGAAGGCAAAAGAGACGCTACCTCGCATCTCCTGGGTTTGTATCGGGTGTAATAGGCTTCGCTTAAAACTCGCGAAATTGTTGTCTCCCTGCCCTAGGAACTGCAAGGTGCTAAGGGCATATAAAGAGCGAACATAATTCTAATTCACAAGAAGGGCGACGTCAACGAGCTCAGAAATTACGGACCAATCAACATTCATTCATTCATTCATTCATTCATTCACTTTTATTGCGTGTCCAGTACACCACAAGGGTTTTTGAATTGGTACACATGTCAAGACTATAAAATGTAAGTGTATTTGTAATGATAACATGTCACTGATAAAACTACACGCAAGTCTTAATTGTGAGCGCAGATTGTACAAGGAGACATTCGTGCATGCATGTCAGAACCGCGAGTCATGACATCAGAAACATAGGTTGATTAAGTCGCATTAGAAAGCAGTTGGAGGCATAAAAATCGATCTCTGTTAAGACACTATTGCCCAGAACTTTTAGGCGTTCAGAAGGTGATTTGATATGGAATGTACTGTCGCAAACAAAGTACAGTGGCTTGTAAACCGCTTTGGCACATGTAAATGAATGCTAAGCAGTACATCTGTTGCATCAATGTTGCCGTTTTGGATCCTATAGAAAAACTTGACGTCTCGACAACCACGGCGACTATCTAGATCGTAATATTTATTATATTTAAAAGAGGCTAGTATTCATCATAAACTTTTCGTTGAACATATCTGTCATGGACAGCTCGAAACAGGCGTTCTGGGACTTGTTTGTCGTCTGAGCTTTTATATCGCCGCTATGGCGTCAGAGACGGTAATAGTGACATACTCTCTGTACAGTAACATACGCTCTGCCGGTAACATACACTCGGTTTGGTATAAGTTATTTACAAAAAAGGTACTTCATCGAATAAGCAACATGCTGCGTTTTCATCAATCCAATGAGCAAGCAGTCTTTAGGAAAGGTTTCTTAACCATAGATAAGATTCATACAATCAACGAGCCAATTGGAAAATATGCGTAGCTATACGAACCCCTATATACGGCATTTATAGTATATGAGAAAGTATATGACTGAGTGGCCGCTACCACATTGGTGGAAGCATTCATAAATCATGCAACACGAGACACCGGTCCGGCCCAACGGGCCACCTAACGTCGTACGTACATTCGTTTGACATTATCCAAACTGTACCTTCCATTGCAAGTGTGCCTACCAGCATATATAATATCATAAACAGTCATTGTGACCACCCTTGCTAAGTGAGAATGACATTACAGCTACGTAGGTCATCCACACTGGCAGGCGGGATGGTCCTGATATTTTTATGATGGTGGCCAAAAACTAAAATGCCGGTGTGTTGAGGTTTCAGCGCACTTGAAATATTCGGCACGCAAAGCCCCGAAATTGCGGTTTTTGAAATGTGTTTCCATCGCTCACGTCGTGCAGTCGCCTCCGTACATCATTTTATCACTGTTATCAGTTCATTTAAGCCCACTGCAGGGCGAATGCTTCGTTACAGATTTCCGCCAGTCCTATTCCGAGCATTTCGAATCCATTCTTCTCGCCAATGTTTATCTCCTCCCTCTGCAAAGTTGTCTTTGTCCGTCGCCCGATGGACCTTACTCTCGTAGCCCACCTGTCGTGAATGCTCCGTTTGGAATGCCCGCAGCTGATCCAGTTATTTCTGATATTTTGAGCTAGGATCCCTTCTACACGACTCTATTGTCTAGTAGCGTGCGAAGCTGGGACATTCATTAAGAATCCCTGGTAGAAAACAGCGCAAGGGATTAGACGAGAGCAAAGAGACAAACACGGGCTCTGACTGACGACTAAATTTTATTGCGAAGACGTTTCTCGCAATAGTCGTCGTTCGGTGGGCCTGTCCTTGCATGTGTGCTGTCATCTAATCCTTCGCGCTATTTTCTGCCAGGGATCCATTCCCTAATTCACGGCGCATGTATCGTTCCTATCGCTAAGCAGTGTTCTTATCATCTTCTTTTCGTGGTCAGTAGGGAGAGTGACGTTTTTCTTTTTCAGGGTCATTAGTAAGGCCTGCTGGTTTGTGCCCTCTAAGTAACCACAGAGAGTCGGCTGTCATTGCTATGCTTTTAAAATGCACCCCAGCCAGGACTAATTCTGCCTCTGGTTTTTTTTCCGCAGCTTTGATCAGCACTCAAAGCATGACCAGGGTATACTTATGTTCACCCACCTCTTCGGGTAGCTGGTTAATACCCCTGACACACGGGCGCCTAAAAGGCCTTTGCAGAGAAGGACTGCTAACGAAACGGCGTTTGCCTTGATGACACACGACAAAGGAGAATCTCCTTCACCGCAGGGGGCATTTCCCGTAAGGGGTGTTCGCCTATCTCCTTTCCCGAGCGAAAAGGAGCAGCTAGCGGCGCAGCCTCGTAAGCAGGCACTTGCAAATCATAAGCTTCTCAGAACTTAGTGCGACCAAATGCGATTTCATAATACCTTCATAATTTTTTAAAACTGCAATGAAATTAAATTGCACTAAACAAGCCCAATCGTAATGTATTTTTGTAACATCTGCCCACTGTTGCCAGATTAGGCACAGAACATAGGCTAAAAAAAGCACTCCTCGTTGCTGTTTAATACAAATATGTGAAATTACCCATTTATTTTTCTAAACAACAATAAAACGCACGGTTCCTCTCTAAAATAATGAAGAAGACCTATTAGCCGCACTTCATTTTTGTTATTGTGCATGCTTTTTCTACAGAACTGCTAGCGCCACTTTAATGGTGTGTCAGTTACGGGAACTACATAAAGGAGACTGGGGGTTGCTGTGTGTTAGGAGCGCTACTCCTTGCCACAAAATGTATTTTGACGTGGCAAAAGGGGTTTAGTTTAAAGGAGATCTAGCGTTGCCTACGTATCTGCAACGGGACGACAGAGAAGTTCCTGAACCGCTCTTTCGACGTCTTTATAGGACACACTCAACAGGACCAGTTTATGGCAAATATCCTCCACTTATTCGTACCTGGCAGCTTCCTGCCGCGTTTCACAATTACCTCGTCTACGCAGGTTGCGCCAACTTTCGGGAAGCTAGTATTTTGTTGTAGGGCACCTTTCCTAGAGAAGGACGCTTACAGATATAAAAAAGTTCGGCTTGTTTGCTCAGATTAATAATGTAAAAAAGTGGAATTCGGATAAACGTGAACAAAAAAAGCAGAACGAGGTCACATAGCTGAACTCACAACTGGACCCATATTGGTAAGGAACACGTAGTAAGAGCAAACAGAACAATAAGGCGATAGCGAAACACGGTAAAAGTAAACAATCATGCACATTTGCAAGTTACACACTTGCTAACTGTGCACCGTGTGATACTCCGCATCCGGCAAACGATTGCTTTTTGCTACCCGACAAGCAATCAATTTCTCTCTCGAGAAATGACAAGGATGAAGAACTCACACTTACTCTCATTTCGTCAATAATCTGCCTGACTTGCTCATCCGTATGTCTGGCAACTACTGTAGCACCTTCTAAGGCTGCAAAACAACGAAGCTCTCTGAAATCCTGGGCAATATATCAATAGCCGTCTCCCTGCAAACACCGCCTAGGCTCCGTAAGTCAATTTCTTAGGCATCGGCTCGTTTCACCATTTTAATATTTTCTGTACCGCAAACGTGTCAAATACACCACACTGACATTACAAAGGGAAAAAGGGAAATACTGACACGCGTTTAACCCCGCGGAGTGCATGACTACCTGATTGTGTCAGCTGTGCGACATATTTACCTATAACGTCAACCTACAAGCTGTGAGCTGTGTGACATTTATGGCGCATAAGACATAATCGAAAAGTGTTTTAAAGCGAATATTTTTACCTGTACCACCAAAGGGTTCTGTCGCGACCGTTGGTGTCAACAGAAAACTTTTGCTAACAAATAAACAAAGTTGCTGGCACCGCCAGGATACTAGCCTTAAATGAATAGAAGAACGTAGTGAGAGCCCGTTGTCTCAGCGATTGAACTACGAGCCCACGCGGCGGAACCGGGGGAGACAGACGGTGCACGCACCGAGAACATTACCCCCTGCGTTCTTGTTGAATGCCACGTGATAGCGTCACGCGACCTCTCCCGCCGCTGAGCGCTCCGCCCACGGCACGTGTATCGGTCGTTTGCTCGTCTTGCGCATAAGCTACGAGTTATAAAAATTAAAGAAAGCTCACGCCAATAAATGGCACCTCACTTCTCCATCTCTACCGCCGATCTCGTCGCGTCCATAGGCAGCCGCAGAGACGGAGAAGTGAGATGGCTTAATACCGGGCTCAGCTTCTTTAATTTTATATATATAAAATAGTTTCCCTCAGGTTCTTCCCCAATACAACTCAACTGACCACCGTTAATTTAATCTCATCAAATCATATCTCTTTGAAGGAATAAAAGGTGCGGTTAAGTGCATTTCACTTGTCTCTGGTTTCACTCTTTGTAGAGCCACGTGTGTGAATTCAAGTGAAGTCGCATTGGTAATCGTTGTGGGTGTCGCTTTCCAGCCACTTTCACAGTGTGGATTGGCGTGCATTTTTTGTTTTGTTTTTTCAACAGCGAAGCTCCTCTTACTTGCCGTAAATTCGTGCTGGCATAAAACTACCCGAGAGGAACGCTGTCGCACAGCTGTCACAATACCTGCTATACAACTGAAAGCCACGTGATAGCGGCCGCCGCAGCACTCGAGAGAAGCGTTTCGCCTTTATCGTCGCAGCAACTGCTCGTAACCAAAAAAACGTGACAGCGTGCGCCTCTCAGATCGTTCGTAGATAATCCACTCCTTGTGTCGTCGTGCGCATGCGCTCAGAGCCCTGCGCGCGGCAGCGTCTGCGCAGTTCTCGACATGGGCCGGCCGCGAATAGATCGCGCGGCCGAGGAAGAGGCTGCGCTCCGAGAGGCTCGGTGAGCTGAAGACCGAGGACAACGTCTACTGAAATTCGACCCTGCACGCGTGGACGCACGCAATGCTGTTGGTGTAAATCTACAATGCTGAGGACGACTTTGGACCCGCCACTCGCGAAGACGACGACTTTTTCGTTGCATATGACGACGATTGCTAGCACTGCAACTATGCGAATGAACAATGATACTTGAACTTGACTATGCGTCCGGCAATGCTCACATAACAGCTTCGCCATTGAAGTCTTTCGCGTGAGTGCAAGCTTCCCCGAATTGTTTGTTGACTGCCGTTGTGAAGGGGAACCAGACTTCGCCCACTTTCACATTTTCTGACGGCAAGACGTAGAACGCGCTTATCGGAACCGGCCATCCTCGGTCTTTCTATCTGCGTGGAAAAACTGTTCGCTTACCACTAACGCAAGCCTTTTCCGCCAGGAAGTCCGTGGAGCGTCCATTTTTCAGTGGAATGCCAGAGGTTTAAAACCACGAATTTCTGATATTCGCCACTTTGTATTCAATAATCCGTTCCCGATTCTCGTGATCTGCGAACAGAACCTACCAACTGCAATAAGACTGTCCGGCTATGAAGGCATCGAGTCATCTACTGGTGGGACCAGTAGCAAAGTCATGGTATTCATACGCCGGGAACTCACATATACTGTTCATTCGATACGCCCGCACGACACCAACCAATACGTATGCTTAACTGTTAAAAAACGACAGCTCTCTTTCACGCTCCTAGGAGCCTACATATCCCCATCAGCTATCCTTGATCGACAGAGACTAAAGCATATCTTCGAAACAACACCAGGCCCTTGTATCCTCACCGGTGATTTTAATGCCCACCACCCGCTTTGGGGAAGCTCCAAGATGAACCTCAGGGGTCGAAGACTTGCATCATTCGCGTCAGAATATGGGCTCTGTGTACTGAATGATGGAAGTCCTATATTTCTCCGCGGCCCGACCTATGCGAGCTGCCTGGATCTGACCTTGGCTTCAAGGCAATTCGCAGGACATCTCCAATGGTTTACGGACATTGAAACCCGCGGCAGTGATCACATTCCAACATACATCAAAATTAAGGGATTCCGGCACCCTATATCTCCCAACGTGTCCAAACATACTGACTGGACGAAATTTGAATCCCTTATGGAGGACGCCTGCTGTGAGGGCCTTTCCACAAGCTTTGAAACTGCTATCGGCAGTGCAACCCAGGCTTCCACGCGTACTGTCACAATGCCGCCGAAAGTGACAGAGTTTGATACCGAACTTGAACGCCTCCGGGCAATTCGACGGCGAGCGGAGCGACGGTACCGGCGTACAAAAGCTGTACACGACCTAAGGGTAGCCAGAAGCACACAGAAGAAGATACAGCGCCGCATCGCTCAGGTTCAGGCACAACGGTGGAAATCATTTTGCGAGTCCCTCGACCTCTTTGTCTTCTATATGGAGAGTGATGCGTGGCCTGGCGACACATGTGCAGCAGCGCTACCCATTCAAGGCTTTCGCACTATATGAAAACCGTCCGGAGATAGAAGTCGCAGAAGATTTCTGCATGAAGATTGCCTCTAGAACTGATGGCTATCGATCTGAAAGAATCCGTGAAGTCCCCACGTCACGCGATCAACGAATGGACGTGCTCTTCTCCATGGAAGAGTTAGAGGCGGCTCTGGCATCCTGCCGGCGTAGCTCATCTCCATTCCCGACGAAATCTCCTACTCCACACTATGTCACCTCGGTCCTCAAGCACGTCAAACGCTTTTGGACATCTTTAACAAGGCGTGGATGGATGGCATCGTTCCACCGGAGTGGAAAGTAAGCCGTCTGGTCCCCTTACTCAAGCCTGGCAAATCTCCGCTCGACCTTCCATCATACCGTCCAATTGCCCTGGCCAGCTGCCTATGCAAGCTTATGGAAAGAATGATACTCACGCGGCTGCAGTGGTACCTCGAACATAACAATATATACCCTGAAGTTATGGCTGGTTTTCGGCGTGGGCGTTCCTCCATAGACTGCGTGGTGGACTTGGTAACGTTTGCACAGCAAGAAAAAAGTCGCAAACGCATTTCAGCAGCCCTCTTCCTTGACGTTAAGGGCGCCTATGACAACGTCGTTCATGAGGCTATTCTAGACGCCCTGGAGCACTTCGGACTTGGTGGGTGAGTTTACCGATGGATAGAAAGCTTCTTGTCTGGAAGATCTTTTTATGTCATGACGGAGGATGGCCCGACATCACAGCGCTTTGTTCAACGTGGTGTTCCTCAAGGTGCGGTGCTAAGTCCAACGCTTTTCAACCTAGCGATCGTCAGACTTGTGCACGCTCTCCCCAAGAATGTCTGCGTCTCCATTTATGCCGACGACATTTGCCTCTGGGCTTCGGGGGTCAACCGACCACAGCTACGGGCACGACTTCAAAAGGCGGCCAATGTAACGCGATCTTACCTGCGGCAACAAGGTCTGAGTATCTCGGGTGACAAGTGCGCGCTGGTTGCATTTACCCGCAAGCCCATGTTTCGATATTCCATCAAGATCAATGGGAGGTTGGATCCCTAAACCAGGCATCACAAATTTCTTGGTGTAATCATCGACAGGGACATTTCCTGGAGCGCACATGTTTCTTTCCTTAAGAAGAAACTTACCACCATTGCCCAGATATTCAGATTTCTTGCTGGAAAGACGTGGGGAACATCGGTAAGAGGAATGCTGCAACTGTACTCCGCACTTTTTTTAGGCGCCTTGCGTTACAGCTTGCCAGCAATTTCCAACACTTGTACCACTAACCTGCGGGTAATACAGAGCGTCCAAGCGCAGGCTCTGCGCACGTGTCTTGGTTTGCCGCGTTGTGCATCAACAGTGGGCATCATTTGCATCGCACAGGAACACCCAATAGCAACGTACGTGGCTACTGAAACACTACGCCTGTACGTCAGGCTCCTCACGAGGCTGCCTTCTTACCATCTGGCGCAGCTTCCTCAAAGTAGACCACGATCTACTTTTTCAGCCATTATCACAACGCACAGGGCTGAAATCCCTTCAAGGTACGCCCCTGTGGCAACACCGACCTCCCCGTTGTGGTGCCTGGCACAACCTGAGATTCGTCTCAGTGTTCCGGGAATTCGAAAAAAAGCCCACTTGTCATCATTGGCCCTTCAACAGCTTACGCTGCTGTTACTGCATGAACGGTACAACGACCGGAAACATGTGTACACAGATAGCTCCGTAACGTCATCCAGTTCGGCAGGTGCAGTGTTTGTGCCAGCAGATTTTGCAACAACTCGATTCCGTATTGGCCATACCACGAGCTCGACAGCTACAGAACTTGCACCCATTCGTGAGGCTCTTGACCATATCATCGGAGCTACTCCTCAAAATTGGGCGATCTTTTCGGATTCCAAGGCTGCCTTACAGAGCTTACGCGCAGCCCTGCGCTACGGCCCCCTACACCAACTGGTGACAGAGATAAGAGAAACATTCCATCAAGCCATCACAGCCGGCCATGACGTAATTTTCCAGTGGCTTCCAGGTCACTGCGGAGTCATCGGTAACGTGCTGGCGGATGACGCTGCCTGTACAGGCCATGAGAGCGACCGCACCATTCTACTTCCGCTTTCAAGAACCGATGCCGCCAGGACGCTTCGCTCCCTTGCACGCAAGATTACCATGCAGCAATGGAATACACCGGACTTTTCGAATCCCCGACTGTATATTCAGGATCCCCTTCTTCGGCGCCGTATTCCGTATGGGCTGTCTCGACCCCAGTCAACTTTACTTTGTAGACTGTGGTTGGGAGTGACCTTCACGAAAGCCTACTCCTTCCTCATCGGGATGGCCAGCAGCGCCCACTGTGACGCCTGCGGGGCGAAAGAGACTATAGAACATGTGCTGTGTCGCTGCCCCGAATACTCGTCGGAGAGGAGCGTGCTTGCCACCGCGCTGAGCCGATTGGACAATCGACCATTTACGGTGGAAACTATTTTAAGTCATCGGTCTTCACCATCGACCTCGCAGAAGGCGACGAAAGCCCTTTTACGTTTCCTGAGTGAAACGAACTTGCTTGAAAGACTATAGTGCCCGAAACGGGACTAGAGTGCGCGCTTTCCCACTCCTATCTCTTCCTCTTCTCCCCCCCTTTTTATTCCCTGAACCCCATTCCCCCAGTGCAGGGTAGCAAACCGGGCTCTACACCTGGTTGACCTCCCGGCCTTTCCGTTCTTTTTTCTTCTTCTTCTTTTTGAAAACCGCAGCTTAACAAGGAAATAGCTATGCCAATCGTTACAATCTTCAAATTCACCGGCTCCCTTACCTTAGGTTCATACGCTCAGCAAACATATCTCATTTGAAGAAACAAATTCACATCGTAGAAAAAATCCGCTTTTCTTTTGAAGCTGAAATCTCAGTTTAATGTCTATGCCATACTCCTTGAATTTTGTCAGCAGCCAGGTACCCTGTCATGACGCTACATGTTCCAGTAAAAATAAGAAAAAGACCAGCATGTTTAAATATCCGTGTGCCCATCGCGCTTAAGTTACGTTTAAGATATCTGTTAACCTTTGCCAAAGCAAATGCCCCTCATCATTGGCGCTATCTTTGATCCTATGCGTATTAAAATTTTCTGCGTGTACAGCATATCTCGCCACTGGAAAAAGGCAGAATTAGGATAAAACAAAGAATTTCGAGGCAACTGTCACTGGCATACCGCCAGTGTTCATGCAATTTAATTTGTCGTTGCCTTCGGTTACGCAAGCCTTCGCGGTTGTAAGAGATTTGTCATGGGAGGTGGCGCAAAACAGGTGTTCCAAATCCACGCCGAAAACATGACATTTGTGCCTGGGTTAAATTCTCCGAGTTGTTATACAACTGCTTCGGAAATTTGACACACAGAACGTGTTTTTCTGAACCAGACAATTCGAATCGTTATGACGAGGGTGATAACTTTGCTTCCAAAAACTAGGTGAAACGAGGGAGGGGAAGTAGGGGTCTTTCTGGATTCCTCCCCCTCAGATAACGGCTTGCTGAGAGAGAGAATAAACTTTATTTATCATCATCATCATCAACAGCCTATTTGGGCGACTGCAGGACGAAGGCCTCCCCCATTGACCTTCACCCGTTTCTGTTCTGTGCTGCCCGTGTCCGTTCCTTGCCTTCGAATTTTCTTATTTCATCTCTCCATCGAGTTAATGGAGAGATGAAGCTTTATTAGGAGCATCGTAATGTGGCATCGGGTCTTCATTCCAGGACTCCGTTGGAAACCCCTGCTGTAGCGGTCCTTTCCACCAGCCTAAGCTGGGAGTCGAGACCAGAGCTGGACAGCTCCTTGTCCCACTGCACACGGGAAGAGGGCGCGATTCTTTGAACCTTAGGGTTTGCCGAACACTCCCATACCATGTGGTATAGGGTGCCTGTGGGGATGAAGAATTGGCACGGCGGCAAGTGCTGCCAAGGATGAAGCAAGCCCCTTGGGCGCGAGCATCATTTTCGGCTATTTGGACAACGTTGATCCGTGTTATTTCATTTCTTTTCATTTCGTTTATTCGACCTTAAGGGCCCGAAGGCATTACATAAGGGAAGAGGGGGCGTACATCGAAGTTGGAAGTTTCATAACAAAGTAACAATATGAATGTGCGCACTGATCACAAGAAATAAAGAAAACAAACAAAAATAACACGCATAACACGACACAAATACATGACAGATGATAAATAAATTTTGGGACTACAGTAAGAACAGAACTATAAATGCAAACAGTAACTGTGGTGTTAGGACGTAGCGTTTTGATTTCGCAAACCGGTTAGTTTTTCGCGAAATGTTTTCCGGTCTTGCAAAAAACCATATTATCTGGCAGGGATTATCAGTTTACTAGTGGAAGGCCAAAATCAAGAGTAAAGGTGTCTAAAATTTTAACCACTATAATTGGAGAGTTAATAAGTGCTTGAAGACAAGATGTCTGGTGTATACAGGTCAGGTTATGACAATGGGTTGAATGCAGCGAGCTATGAATGTTTAATCTGTGATATACCTGGCGATCAAAATTAAGTCGACAGGTCTTTTTTTTAACCAGGCGCCTAGACATCCTCCACTGTAAGGTTACGCACAAAGGGGCACGCAGAATGAGGTGGTATATATTGATGTCAGTAGCTTATTCATTAAAATTGCATAATGAACTTTTTCATGACTGCATTAAACAGGCATGTTTGTATTGAAAACTTAGGCGCAATCGTGTTTCTACAAAATTTCGTTTGGGATAATTTTCTAGCGCATCTGTAATTGGAGATATCGAACTGCAAAGTTTAATTGCCGTTTGCGTGATTACGCATGCAAGGCAGTGAAAGCCGGCGCCCTTCTGTGACGTGCCTACTGGGTAGGGCGTTTAGTTTGACGCCGTGGTGGAGGCACAGGCAAAAGTGATAACTGGCACCTGTTCAGTCTTCGCTTGCGTGATCTCAACCGCTACCCAAACACGGAACCGAGCGGCATGTATTGATGGTAGCAACTGCGATGCCGAAGTAAGGGTGCCTGCTCTGAAGCCGGGGTGGGGGTGGGAGAGGGGGGCTATGCGCATGTGTGTAGGTATCCAGATGAGCTGGCACAGGGCTAACGTGGGTTAAACAAAATAAACTGAGTGTTCAATTCTCAACATTACAGTCTTTGTTGAAATCAACAAAGGTATCGCCCATGCTAATGAATTTTTTATGTGGCATTGTTACAGGAATGAAGAGGCAGGTACACATTAAACTATTTACAAGATGTATTTACAGTAGTGGTTTCAGCACTAGTCAGTTGAGCTCACAGCCCGAGTCAAAATTACTTCGTGTTCTTCGTCGGGCGACCGTGCGCGTCATCCAAGCGAACAGCTAATATAGGGTGTAGCAGTATTTAAAAGTGCACAAAAGTGCTCATGCACAACTGCCACGTCTTATCACAACATATCAGGATATCAGTGCTTTAAGAAATGTTCTATGTGCCTTCCATCCACAGCAACGCAAAACATAAACCGCTCTCGCACTGACTACGTAACTCTCCGCAGTACTTCTGGTCGGATGCTTACGCATACGTATGTTATCCTGTTCTTCATATCAGTAACCTCAGTTGGCTCCGTTGGAAACACTCCATTCTTCACTAAATTAGACAAATTTCTATAAATCACAGACAGAGCAAGTAAGTCACGATATCTACTCTTTCGCACTGTGATCTTCATCTATTTATTTTTCTTGGGTTGGTGTCGTTACTCATTTTCTTCGCGTGGTTTACTTTTCATTTTCTTTCCGCGTTTCCATTAACAATTTTTTTTTCCAGTTTTATTTTTATGTCCGAACTCTGCTGCCAGCATTCTCTTTCTTCCTTTTCTTTTTTAACGTTGTTTGTCTTCTTCCTTCTGTACCCTTAATGTCTAATATTTACCGCTCATCAACGTAGTCACCCTTCCATCTGGGGTAGCAAGCCTTGTCCCTAGCAGGGCTGATCTCACCAGTTCCCATTAAAGAGCATTCTCTTTCTCTCTCTCTCTCTCTCTCTCTCTCTCTCTCTCTCTCTCACAAACACACACACACAAGTAGCTCCGAAGAAAAAAGCTAAACGGAGAAAGGTCAGGGAATCTTGGTGGCCAAAACATCGCTCCTGCGCGTCCAATCTACTGTCCTGGAAAATGGCTGTCCAACCAGATCTTTGCAGAGGTGGAGAAATGCGGTGGGGCTCCGTCATGCTAGAACCATACTTTGCCTGGGGTCTCCTCTTAACTGACTTGCGCGAAGTTGCGACGACAATACTAAGTATTTCTTGTGTATGTTTCTCAATTTCGAGTTTGCCATGAAAACAGTAGGGTCCAATAGCCCTGTCTCCGAGTATGACACGCCAAACATTTACACTCAAGCGAACTTGGTGCTTGTATTGTGGCAGTCAGGGTGGGTTCTCTTGTGACCGATGATGGGCATTCTGCACATGCAAGATGCCATTCCGGCGAAACGGATCCTCATCTGCCCACGTTACTTGTTGCAGGAAGTCATTGTCTTGATCAGTCTTGATGAGGGCCCAATTGCAGAAGCCAGCTGCCTTTTGAAGTCTGCCTCACACAAAGGTCCTGGTGAAGGCAAACATGGTACGGATGGAACCATGTTTTTTAGCACTGTTGCGACTGTTCCGAAGCTGCGTCGTGACTCATTGGCAATCTGTCGACTGCTGATTTCTAGTATCAGCGTTACACATGGGAGAACGTCAATTTCAAAATCTTCATTGACAAATGGGTCTCTCTTCTGTCGCTGACGGTGGACAGAGCCCATTGCACAAAATAGCTGAACGTGGTTATGAATATTGACCTAGATAAACATGGACGGTGTGGTTGGAGGGCTGCATAGAGCCACGTCACTAGCAGGGTGTTTCCATTCGTCCTGGTAATTGCAAGTACCACATCAATGGTACGGATGGAACTCATGTTTTTTTAACATTGTTGCGACTGTTACGAAGCTGCGTCCTGACTCGTTGGCAATCTGTAGAATGCTGATTTCTGGCATCAGCACACGCGAGAACGTCAATTTCAAAATCTTCATTGACGATTGTGTCTCTCTTCTGTCGCTGACGGTGAACACAGGCTATTGTGCAAAACGCTGGAATGTGGTTATGAACGTTGACCTAGACGGAAGTAGACGGTGTAAATGAAGAGCCGCATACAGCCTCGTCCTTAGCAGGGTGTTTCCATTCGTCCTGGTCATTGCAAGTACCACGTCAACGGCACGGATGGAACCCATGTTTTTTAGCACTGTTGCGACTGTTCCGAAACTGCGTCCTGACTCGTTCGCAATCTGTCGAATGCTGATTTCTCAATCAGCGTTACACATGCGAGAACGTCAATTTCAAAATCTTCTTTGACGATTGTGTCTGTCTTCTATCGCTGACAGTGGACAGAGCCCATTGTTGAAAAATCGCTGGTCGTCGTGGTAATTGCAAGTACCACGTCAATGGTACCAATGAAACCCACATTTTGTAGCACTCTTGCGACTGTTTCGAAGCTGCGTCCTAAGTAGTTGGCAATCTGTCGAATACTGATTTCTGGCATCAGCGTTACACATGCAAGAACGTCAATTTCAATATCTTCATTGGCGATTGTGGCTCTTTTGTCGCTGACGGTGGACAGAGCCTATTGTTTAAAATAGCTGGAATGTGGTTATGAACGTTGACCTAGACGGAAGTGGACGGTGTAAATGAAGAGCCGCATACAGCCACGTCCTTAGCAGGGTGTTTCCATTCGTCCTGGTCATTGCAAGTACCACTTCAACGGCACGGATGGAACCCATGTTTTTTAGCACTGTTGCGACTGTTCCGAAGTTGCGTCCTGACTCGTTGGCAATATGTCGAATGCTGATTTCTCAATGAGCGTTACACACGCGAGAACGTCAATTTCAAAATCTTCATTGACGATTGGGTCTCTCTTCTGTCGCTGACGGTGGAGAGAGCCCATTGCGCAAAATCGCTGGAAAGTGGTTATGAACGTTGATCTAGACGGAAGTGGGTGGTGTTGTTGAAGAGCCGCATACAGCCGCATCCCTAGCAGGGTGTTTCCCCCCTCAGGGGGCATCTGCTAAGGCATATGTTTGCGTGTATTGTGCGACACCACGGAGCCTGAGCACCCACCCTTAGCCGTGCGTGGCAGCGCCCTGACCGGGGAAAAGAAGGTCCTGGTGGTTGAACCGACACCGAATGCTTGGACCTTTAAGCCCCCTTGGCGAAGGCAACACACCACTTCGGGTTCCGCTTCTCGTAGACGGCACCTCCGGTCTGACCGGTCCGGTAGGGACTGGCAGTCGCCTTTTCCTGTCCTCCCCTTCACCTTTCTCTTTCCTATCTTCTCTCTAACAACTTTCCTATCGTCTCATTCTTTCTCAGCATCCTTTTTTCCTGGCGACTGGGGTTAACCCTGTCTAGCGTACGACCTTGAGTTAAGCCATATTAGGTTTTAGTCGTGATGTACAGCTGGCATGGGCAGGGCTTGCTCACGAGTTCCTGTCCCGTCCCCTGATTGGGCTCCATGGTGGCCGGCTGGCACCATGGCCGAAGAGATTTTTTTATTTTATGGCTTCTTTTTTTTTTCGCCCAACTGATCCCTCTCGTAAAATAGGGGACACTGACGCAACTGCTAAGTTCTTCGCAAAAAACGTCAACTTCCCTCGGTTCCATGCAGTGCACCGCAATAACGCTGAAAAAACCGCACGACTCGTGTCACCATTTGTAGTTGCAAAGACTCTCTCATCCACCATAGGTGAAGGCTACAAAGTCAAGAAGCTAGGAAAAGGAGACCTCCTACTCGAATTGCTGTTCAAACACCAGTGTGGCAAACTGCCAGGACTAAAGTCTTTTGGTAAGATTCCTATTAGTGTAAGTGAACACCTGTCGCTCAACCCGGTCCGCGGAGTCATCTCCGATGAAGACCTAAAGTACGTGTCTGAGGAAGAGACTTCTAGAAGGTTTTACAGAACAGACCGTCAGAAATGTGTATAGAATCAAAATCAAAAGAGAAAACAAAGAAATCCAGACTAACCACATTGTCCTTAACTTTGCATCCAGTATACTTCCAGAATCCGTGGAGGTAGGATACACAAAAATGAAACTGAGACCGTATGTTTCAAATCCCCACCGATGCTACAAGTGCTAGAGGTACGACAGTAAATCACATTACTCTCAGTAAATCACATGTTACTCTCATGTACGAAATTTGAGGTCCTGAGAAAAAAGCATTTTAGGCTGTTCTACGACGAACACATTCCATTTAACCCCAGTCTATTTTTAGGAGAAAACGCTCTTGTTAATTAAAATTTCCTCCATTTTTAATTTTCTTAAAGAAGCAGGGCTTCTAAACAAGCTGTAACGCTGTAACATGCTGTAACAATCAGTTATTCACAAAATGCACAAAATCTTCTGTTTGGCGCATGATAGCCTAAGTTACTTATGTACTATAAAATACAACACAACACAACACAGCCGGGTATTTCCATTCCTTCAGGTCATTGCAAGTACCACGTCAGTGGTACGGATGGAACCCATTTTCTTTAGAACTCTTGCGACTGTTACGAAGCTGCGTCCTGACTCGTTGGCAATCTGTCAGGCGCTGATTTCTGGCATCAGCGTTACACATGCGAGAACGTCAATTTCAAAATCTTCATTGACAAATGGGTCTCTCTTCTGTCGCTGACGGTGGACAGAGCCCATTGTACAAAATAGCTGGAACGGGGTTATGAACGTTGACCTAGATGAAAATGGACGGTGTGGTTGGAGGGCTGCATAGAGCCACGTCACTAGCAGGGTGTTTCCATTCGTCCTGGTAATTGCAAGTACCACGTAAATAGTACGGATTCAAGTCATGTCTTTTAGCCCTCTTGCGACTGTTACGAAGCTGCTTCCTGTCTCGTTGGCAATCTGTCGGACGCTGTTTTCTGGCATCAGCGTTATAAATGCGAGAACGTCAATTTCAAAATCTTTATTGACGTTTGTATCTCTCTTCTTTCGCTGACGGTGGACTGAGCCCATTGTGGAAAATCGCTGGAACGTGGTTACGAACGTTGACCTGCTTTTCTTTTCTTGGTTAAAGAGCCGCATACAGCCACGTCCCTAGCAGTGTTTCCATTTGTCCTGGTCATTGCAAGTACCACGTCAATTTTCGTTTCTGTCGAATAACTTGTGCCGGAGGAAGCAGCCATTGCAGCAAGTGGGTCTCAGAGCTTTTCTTCATTGTCGTTTGAGGGACAGCGCTGTTGTAGCAGCCGTCTACGGTAATGGAGCTAACACACTGACAAGATAATTCCCCAGTGCGGTATCGAATCGTACCGAAAATGTGCCGTCAAATTACATTCCGCTACCCGCTGTAACCCGGTAAAGTACACTGCGCACATCACACCACGCTGCTGTTCCTTTATTTCGAAAACCAAGGCTACAAGAGTGCCAGTTATCGCTTTTTCCGATTCCTCTATCCCGTTGTCAAACCAAACACCGTACGCAGCAGGCACGTAACAAAAGGGAGGAGCGTTGCGCCGGCTCCCATCGCCTTGCATTCGTAATCACGCAACGGGCAATTAAACTTAGCAGTTCGATACCTCGAATTACTGATCCACTAGAAGAACTCTGCCAAATGACATAGTGAAGAAACACGATTGTGCCTAAATTTTCAATATAAGCGTGCTTGTGTACTGCAGTCACTAAAAAGGTAATTATGCAATCTTAGTTCATTAAGCCACCGACATCCATATTTACTGCTTCATTCTGTGTCCCCCTGGTTGCGTAACTTTAGTGTAGAGGTGGTCTTCACGTGCAGCTAAGTGTCTAATTTAAAAAAAAATCTGTCTACCTAACTTTGCTCGCCCTGTATAGTTCAGTGCGAGTCTTTTTGTCACTCAAACTGCGTGGAGCAAGGCAACAGTTATATGAACTATGCTGCCATTCCTTCTAGCACGCATACAAACAACTAAGGTACAGGGGCAATCTAAACAGCTGAAATTCAAAGCTCTCAAAAGTTCAGGCTTCCGTTATCGAACGTAACTATTTCTGGTTAGATGCTTCTGATCGCTGGGCCTGAATTGTTGTGCAGGATTAACACACATTGCAGTGCTGTAAGTTCAATAATATATATTATACTCCGTAGCCGTGATTGACTTCAGTACATTGAAATGTCGGTAATTCTAACTTCAATATTTCGAACTTCCGGATACTTTGAACTGTACAGTTTGTTCCTGCCCAAGTCTTCGTAGAAGCCCGCTAATTTGAACGTGAGTAGGTTCCGCACGGATAATTCGGAGGGAACCACAGAACCACAGAAGATTCAACGGCAGATTCCGCTCCTTCGCGGGCGGAATCCGTATGTTACTTACACGCGAGACTGCTGCTTCCCTTTCAGGGGTGACAATAACGGAGAGAGAATGTGTAGTAATGTAAAACCAATCTGGAGCTCCCATTGAGTGCGTTATGGAAGGCATATTTTTTGCAAACCACGTCTATGTGGATGCGAGGGTAGTGGTGTGTGGTGCACTGACAAATGAGGACATAAATTTCTCAGGTGAAAGCCGCCAAACCAGTCGCTGCTAGTAACGGCGAGGAGAACGGCTAGTGACGGCGAATGACCTCATTCGGCGCAATAAAGCACTTTCAAGTAGCCGAATAGCACTGACAATAAGGACTGCATCTTTGATGTGTGTTCTTACAGAATCCCTCGTCCCATATAATTTCTTTTCTTCACAATGAATTACGAGGGTTCCGGCTCCAGCAGTCCGGAAATGCCATTGGCTTACCCCGACATTTGATCACGTTCCACGTGGCGAGCCGCTGGGATAACGGAAGACGCTCCGCGTCTCCTGTGGTTGTCGAGGGTCGGCGCTAGTTGACCATACTCTCAAGCTGAAGTCGAGAAGAAATCCGCCGCCGGGATAGCGCAGTTGGTAGCGCACCGCACGTGTTATGCGAGGTCATGGGTTCGTTTCTCTTTTTCGATCACGGCAGATTTTTGCTTGACTGATATCGTTATTCCTGTATCATACAAAAAAGACAATAACCTCATTCATATATATATATATATATATATATATATATATATAGGGAGTAGTAGAACTTTGAAGATGGTAGAGAACACAAGAGAAGAAAAACTTCGAACAAGGTAAAAGCACGATTGTGGCCTACGTTTCAGCAAAGAGAACTTGCTTTCCTCAGCAAGTTCTCTTTGCTGAAACGTAGGCCACAATCGTGCTTTTACCTTGTTCGAAGTTTTTCTTCTCTTGTATATATATATATTTATATATATATATCGCGGTGGAACATTTCTGACTCGTTGGCAATCTGTAGAATGCTGATTTCTGGCATCAGCACACGCGAGAACGTCAATTTCAAAATCTTCATTGACGATTGTGTCTCTCTTCTGTCGCTGACGGTGAACACCGGCTATTGTGCAAAACGCTGGAATGTGGTTATGAACGTTGACCTAGACGGAAGTAGACGGTGTAAATGAAGAGCCGCATACAGCCTCGTCCTTAGCAGGGTGTTTCCATTCGTCCTGGTCATTGCAAGTACCACGTCAACGGCACGGATGGAACCCATGTTTTTTAGCACTGTTGCGACTGTTCCGAGAACACAAGAGAAGAAAAACTTCGAACAAGGTAAAAGCACGATTGTGGCCTACGTTTCAGCAAAGAGAACTTGCTTTCCCTGAGGAAAGCAAGTTCTCTTTGCTGAAACGTAGGCCACAATCGTGCTTTTACCTTGTTCGAAGTTTTTCTTCTCTTGTATATATATATATATTTATATATATATATCGCGGTGGAACATTTCTTGGACACTGCTAAGTATAATCAGAGTTCCTTAATACATTGAAGGACTCTGGTATAATTAAGAAAATGAGACACATGTCGAAAGAGGAATGGTTTTAACGTTTCGACCGGGAACTGGCCTTTGCGACACGCCGGTCCCCGTTCTAAACGTTAAAACCATTCCTTTTTCCGCGTGTGTCTCATTTTCTTCATTATATATATATATATATATATATATATATATATATATATATATATATATATATATATATATATATATATGAAGAAAATGAGACACACGCGGAAAACCTCGGTTCTGGCAGCCTTGATGCCAAGGTAGCATACGAGGGTTTCCCGCCAGTTGACCGCTCATGACAGGCTGTAGACGTTCGCGTCACGCCCCGGGGGTTGAAAAAGAAGGTCCCCTTCTCCCCGTGTAGTCTGAGTGGCGCTGGCTACCACCCTCAAGCGTCAGATACAGTTGTAGTAAATATAAATACCCCAGAAAGTGAAGCAGAACACAGTCGCCCAGATAGCCGAATTGGTAAGGCATTCGAGATCTAATCGAAAGGCATGGGTTCGGTCCCCACTCTGGGCGCGTGTTTTTCTTTCTTTCTTTCTTTCTCACGTAATTAATAAAAATTAATAATAATGTAACGTCACTAACGGTATTAAATAGTCTAACCACTCCCCTATGCCTTCTTTGGCGTTGTAGACTGCCGGCATTTCTTTCTGTATTTCTTAACGAGCCCCTCATTTCCAAACCCTATATATATATATATATATATATATATATATATATATATATATATATATATATAGTGCAAGAATAAAAGTTTTTTGGACACCGGCAAATATCAAGAAACAGAAAGACACACGTCGAAAGAGGAATGGTATAACGTTTCGGCCGAGGGACCGGCCTTCGTCAGAATAACAGTGGCGGTCGTTGTCACGAATCATAAAAGGCGTCTGTTGCAAGGTCACGTGAGGGCAGAAACGATCCAAATCAAGTAAGATAATAATAAAAAATAAAAAATACAAATATCTGTGCGGAACTCCGTTTGATAAAAACAACATAATGGTGGGTCTGACCCGTGCAGTATAAAAAGCCAGCAGTGACAAGCACAAATACGCAGAAAAAATGAGGGCATGATGAACAGTCAGTAGCACAGAATGCAGTCGTTTATGTCGCAGTCTGGCGCCCTCATCAAGGATATGGCAAACTTATTAGACTTCGTTACATCTACAGCAACAACTCTCGTCATCCACGCTGGAACAAACGACCTGGCCTTCGGCACACCCCGCGCTGCCTTTGACAGCCTTCGGAGACTTTTCGACGTCATTTCAAAAGAACATCCCACAATCAAGCGGTTATACTTCAGCTTGGTCCTGCCGAGGTCTACCAATCGCCGTCTGCACAGCTACAATCAGTCCTTCATTCGGAACTTCAACCTCAAGGCCCACCAGTTCAACACTCTTGTTCGGGATTATTGCCGTCACTCCTGGCTTGTGTACTTCCTAGACCACGGTTTCTACGACTTCCCTGCAAACCGCGTTTTGGCTGCTGACGGCCTTCACCTCAGTTTTGAGGGAACGGCAGTTTTAGCGTCACCTCAGGCAACTTTTCATCCCGAGACTCAGCGACACCGCTTCATTTTGGTGCACTTTCATACCCAGTGACCCCTCAACCTCTGTGAAAGAAAGTTCTGTCGCCGAAGACAATCCGTCCGCTGGGCTGCTCTCGTCACGGCTGGACCTAGCCACCTGGCCCTCATTGGACGGTCCCTCTTCGCAAAGAAATTCTGATCCTTGCGGTTTGGCTAACCAAATCAAAGCAAACGAATCTTCTACAAGCTCACAACGAACAAGCTGTCGCCCGACACACGGACCCTTAGCGCATGTGGGCCAAAACGAAGCCATAGCTGGTGTTCGTACTCTTAACCGTACAAGCAATGCTTGTTCTCCGCCAAAGTGTTCTACTGGAAGCGACTCGTTGCCTTGCCAACAGTCAAGCGACCGACGTACACCTATAGAGACTACTACAAGTTTAACTTCGAAAGATGAACTCCACCCTGCTCCAATGGCAGTGAACGCATTCTCGACGTGTAACAACCCCACCTCTCAAGCATCAACCAGCCAGCCACCCATTCACCCACCCCATGAAACAGCTCATGTGCTACTACAGTCTACGAACGACGACTCTTCTTCACTTGATCGACAGCAGCCGCTGACTACCCCCTGCCAAACTGTCAGTGCTTCGACTACTTGTGCACCCACCAGTGGAGCCACCCGCTACAACCTCCGTGCTCAGCACACCGACGGGCCTAAAAAATCGAAGACAAAGTGACTACGAACTGCACACCATGGTAAAGACTGTTCGAACTATCCTGTCTCTAGGACATTTTTGAGAATTCGCAAAGTGGTAGAGAAGCGCATTCGGTTCGAACTTCACATTTCCCCGTTGAAAATTAGAGGCCAGTGTGGTTCCTAGGGGCCTCCGAATTGTGTTAAAGCCTTCCATAGAAAATATGTCAGTTTCTAGCATTGCTATGTGGAATGAGGTGCTCTCAAATGCTTCTTTCAACCTGGTTCGCATCATCATTCGGCACTACGAATCCTTGCTCACATCTATTCGTAACCAAGAAAGCCAACTTATTTCCTGTCATGAAATCACTGATTATGAATCTGTACAGCTGGCCGAATTCGAGCGAAAAAATCGACGATTATACAGGAGGTAAAACGCAAGAAACTCTTGAGGGACAAAGTAATTGTGGCCTATGCTTGTCCCAAAACGTCTGCCGCCGAAATTTCCCCGCACGCAAGTAATGCTACATCGACTGATGCCTTGCAAGCATCCGGTAAGGTGGTAAACCTATCTTCTTACAATCTTTCTTATGACGAGGTTTTATTGTTGTCGCGAGGGCTTAATTTTTGCCCATCGAAGGGTGGTTACAGCGAATATGAAGTCATGAAGGATTTAGATACTTTTGCCAGAAACCTGCGGTTGCGTGAATTTTTTCTTGACAAAAATTCTGACAATTCTACTACTAGCATTCTTCCATCTCATACGCATTGGACCCCACCTACCCAAAGAGATAAATGTCTAGACTTATATATAACCGCTGTTCAACGAGATGTTCTAGAAATGTATCACAAACAGGATTCGTTTAACAAGGGAATCCTTTCACCAAATGAAAAAGTGGCTTTGGAGCGCCTTAAGTCTTGCAATGACATCGTAATTAAGCCAGCAGATAAAGGCGGTGCAGTTGTGTTACTAAACAAAGTGGACTACGTTGGTGAAGCTTTGAGGCAGGTTGATGACAGCACGTTTTACAGACGACTTGACGGAGACCCAACTGAAAATTTTAAATGGGTCATTACGACTGCAATAACTGACCTTATCGACCAACAAAAAATACCAGCTTGTGCTTTGCATGCCCTCGTTCCATTGAGCCCTATCGCGGGTCGTTTTTACCTGCTTCCAAAAATTCATAAGGCAGGAAATCCCGGTAGGCCTATTGTTTCCGGCATAGGTACGGTTACTGAACTTATCTCCCAATTTGTAGATTCACTAATTAACCAAATCCCGCCTTGTCTTCCATCTTATATTAAGGATACCAACCACTTCCTGTCCGATATTGTCGACTTTTCTGTACCCCCTGGTTCGCTTCTGGTTACATTAGATGTGGCATCTTTATACACGAACATCCCGCATGCAGGTGGAATAAGCGCAGTACTCCACTCCTATAATGAGTCGGTGTGCGATAAATCAATTGACAGCTCCACTTTGAGAACCCTTTTAAGATTAGTCCTAGAGTTAAACAACTTTGAATTTAATGGAGTTCATTACCTCCAAATTAATGGCACCTCGATGGGTACACCTGTCGGCCCCACGTACGCAAACCTTTTTATGGGCGTACTTGAAAATGAATTTCTGGCAAGCCGTTCCCTACGACCGACCTACTACAAGCGGTACATAGATGATATTTTTATGATTTGGCAGCACGGGGAAGCCCAGCTTTTATCGTTTATTCATGATTTTAATACCGCCCATCCTTCTATTTCTTTTTCGCATACCTACTCGGAACAAACTATAACTTCCTCGACGTAACAGTGACTATTCATGATGGTCAACTAACTACAAAGGTCTACAGAAAGCCAACTGATAAGCAACAATACCTTCATTTCAATAGTTACCATGTGAAGCACTGCAAAACTAGCATACCATATAGTCAGGCTCTTCGATTTAAAAGAATTTGTTCCGAGCGATCAGATTTTAGTGCCAATTGTTCCCAGCTTCGAAGCGCTTTAATTAAACAGAAATACCCACCTCAGATAATTGACGACGCCATTAGGCGTGCTGACAGCCATGACCGCAAAGCACTTTTATTGAGTAAAACGAGGCAACCTGTTCTAAAAACGCAATTCTAAAAAAGCACCATAACATACTACTACAGAGCGAGAGATTGAAACCGATATTCCGAGAACCACCACGTGTAACCTACCGAAGATCTCCAAATTTACGTGACCTACTTACATCATCTAAAAGCAAATCTAAAGCGCCTACTGGATGCCGCCCATGCAACAAACCGCGCTGCAAGGTCTGCAACCAAATGACTACCACAATAAGAGCTAGCAGCACTGCGTCAAATTTCAGCATGAAGATAACTGGGAATTATTCTTGCGACACGAGCAACGCGGTTGATCTCCTTCAGTGCGATATTTGCAATATGCAGTACGTTGGCGAAACCCAAACACCCTTCAGGAAAAGGTTCAACAACCACAAGGCCCACATATCAACACTCCCTCACCTTCCAATGTCAAAGCATGCCAACATCACGGGCCACTCATTTGACCATATAAAAGCCACGATACTTGAGTCTGGCTTTCGAACCCATCATGATAGGGAAGTTCGCGAGTCATTTCTTATATTTAAATTCAATACTATTGCACGTGGCCTAAATGAAAGTGCAGGAAAGCTAAGTTGCTTGCATTAGTGACTGCATTCTGTGCTACTGACTGTTCATCATGCCCTCATTTTTTCTGCGTATTTGTGCTTGTCACTGCTGGCTTTTTATACTGCACGGGTCAGACCCACCATTATGTTGTTTTTATCAAACGGAGTTCCGCACAGATATTTGTATTTTTTATTTTTTATTATTATCTTACTTGATTTGGATCGTTTCTGCCCTCACGTGACCTTGCAACAGACGCCTTTTATGATTCGTGACAACGACCGCCACTGTTATTCTGACGAAGGCCGGTCCCTCGGCCGAAACGTTATACCATTCCTCTTTCGACGTGTGTCTTTCTGTTTCTTTATATATATATATATATATATATATATATATATATATATATATATAAACTATAAACAATAAACAAGCATAAATATGTTTCGGCTAATTCAACTATCGTACCATCATTGAATCGGTCATTCTATCGCCTTATACTATAAATTATGCCTACATGATCTATCATCGATTTATGTTAAGCGAGAATGCAGGCCAGCATTTTCACTACGAACTGAGTCACCTACGGCCTGCTAAAACAAAGAGCGTTGTGTTACATCAAATGAAGAGTTCTCAGGAGCTGTAACATCTACGACGGTTTTTTCTACCGTTTATTGAGTAGATTTACGTCGTCCAGTATTTCCACAGGCTCATACAGCCGACACTTCAACAGGCAGTTTGCTACTATCACTAGTTGGCCCAGGATTACATTGCACATCGCCCCATAGGAGTAACAGCTCACAACATTTACACAGTTTAAAATAAAAACGAATAGCACCTGTTATCCCGTTTATAACCTTTAAAAAAACAAATAACATGCAGCTTTTAATGAGTAGTCGCACAAAGTAACATAATGGGTGCTTTTTGCTCAAAGGAACTTTTCCAGCCTTTTCCAGTTGTGTTTTGCTGCTGCAGTGCCTAGCGTGTCTGCTGCGCAGAGCAATGGTGAAGCCTACGAAGTCTGCCACCCGTGCCGACATTAGAAAATTCATTTGCCTACTTACAGTTCTTCGCCTTACACACGCAATGGCCGTAATATAAAATTGGCTTTTGAAAGCGGCGCCAAAAAACCAACCCTCTCAAGTGACCCCGGACAGCACGCCTTGTGCACTGACAAATGCGTCCGCCCGTTTCGCACAAAAACTGGAATGGACGCTGGCCTTGAATCGAGGTAACGTAACTACTGAGAGGCGCTCCTTTCCCGGAGAATAAAGCCACGCCTTCAAGGCATTCTGCTCTGATTCGTATTACTGGAGCGAGCCGAAGGCTTGGCCAGTGCATTGGGCGCGCTTTCACGGAAGACATCAAGCAACGAAACCTTCTCAGATGCATACTGAAGCGTTACCTGGAGCTGAGAAAATCAAGTTGCACGTGCACCACTGTACGCCGTTTGATATGTTGCACCGATAATGTGGGCAATCTACGGAGAATATGCAGAGGTGATGCAGGAACGTTTGAAAAAGTGGAGAATTCCTTGGACTGTCCTCGCGACCCTATGTTGAATACCCTATCCATTAATGATATCTTCCGTAGCCCCATCGGAACCCCCGCTAAGTGCACCGGACGTCGGCGCAGAAGCATGCGGTCGCTTTTAGCGGAAATCCGACGCGGTGCGGTCGCAGGTGCACACTCAAAGCCTTTCAGGGTGTCAGTTCCCGAACGGGCCACCTCTTGTCCACTCCGCGGGATTACACTGCCCGGCGCCCAACTCCGCTTCTTTCTTCTAATTTTATCCGAGATGTCTTCGTACACCCGAGTTTGCTCCCACATGCCTGTCTGCTATCCGTAAACCCTACCCCCCTTGGTCCTTATTTCGACGGCTCGAATGAGCCGGCCGTTGCGTAAAAGGTGGGCGACCTCGGCAGCCGTTGGTGTAAGGAATGTCTGCAATTGCGGCTATACGAGCGGGATTGTGCTCCGGGAGTCCTGGCTGAGGCACGAACGAGCGGAGGGGTCATAATTCCTCGAATCGGAGGATATCAGCTGCCTCAACTGTGCTTCTCATTTCCCAACAGAATCGGGTTAGCTTTGGACAATTCTGTGCAATACCCAAGTGGAAAACGTAGGTGCACTTGTAGAGGCTTCACAAACGTCGCACATCTCAAGCTTAAAAGTAAAAGGCGTTTGCAGTGTAAGTTGGGTGGAACTTTATTTGCTTATTTGAAAGAACCGGTACGACGGGAGAAATGTAGTGTGTGGCAAAATAAGGAAGCTGTTAAAGAGTGTACTGACAAGGCCGCCGAGCAAAATTACTCACTAAAAGTTTACTTTGAAACAGTGATGCAGGCACTTTTCGGATTTACAACACATGTTAGAGCACAAGCGCAGTGTGCAGATAATGCCAAACGAAGCAACCCACTCGAAACGTAACCAATGCCCAATCTTACGCCGCACATACTAAAAAGATTGGCGGTTTCAAGAGCTCGTCTATCTTCCCGCAAAACATAATTGGATCGCGGTGACTCAGTCTCTGAAAGGATTTGAAGCGCGCCGATTGCGAGGAAGAAGCGCCGCATATCTGCGGATATCCGATCGTAAAAAATAACAGTCGTCTTGGTAAGCAACCTAAGACAAAAGCGCAGCTTTCGTTTCAGTTTTCTTGCGCTGTTGTGGGCATTTTTATGTAAGTACAGAAAGACAGTTGCGTAGTCTTCATCAAATCTCGACACTTGATACTAAAGGGACAATATTGTCTTCATGCAAATTACGCTGCAGGCATGCCACTACTCTGTTAATATCAACCGAATCGTTTACAATACGGAACTTCATACCAGCTTGCCTCTCTTGCTAACCTGTACCAAAAAAAAATCCCCCCACCACCCCGAAGGGGATCGTGCGGAAATGCGAATGCTTTGGGTGCACCGAACTATTCTTTGCGGTATCGTTTCACCGACTTCCATCGCTATCAAAGCGCCAGTCGGCAAGCAGTCACGGAGAGAGGCGCGCGCTCTCTGCATTTATATGCGCAGCGAGCGGAGAGGGGTAAGCGGAGAGGAGAGAGAGACCCGCGCCAGCCCGCGCGCGAGCTCTCTCTCCGCCCCGTGCTCCGCGATGCGAGTGCCCTCACACGCCGAACGCGCTCCTCCTCTCCACTCACTCTCCGCTACTCCGCCCGAGCTCCGCAATGCGAGCGCCCTCACTCGCCGAGCGCGCTCCTCCTCTCCCCTTGCCCACCGTTACTCCGCACCTGCTCCGGTTGCTAGGCGCACGCCGCAAAACGACGCAAGACAACCCGCGGCTAAGAAATGCATTCGCATTTAAAACCTTCTCGGAACCATCTCCTCAGTTAGAGGGTTGGTTCGTAGACAGCCTTCAGGCAGCGGCGGATACGCAAACCTGCTTGCATGAGTGAACGAGTGAGTGAATAAACTTTATTTAGACGAGCTTCAGGCGCTGTTGGTTGGGCACCCGGCCTGTGGGGGGGCCCTCCTCTAGTCCGGGAAGCCCTGGTCCGCGCTGGCTACCATGGCCCTCTCCACCAGACTACGCTGGAGTGGGGGTTACATTAGAGGCTAACTGAAGTTCCAGCTCAGGATAAAAGTCTGATGTTTAAACTTGCAGTTTTATGTTTTGCATCGCCACAACGCAGGTAGCTTAAAAGCGAATGAGTTCACATTTTTCATTCGTCTGCGCGTTCAGTTCTGTGTGATCACCCAGTGTCGCATAAATAAATTTCCAAGCAGCTGAAAATCACTTCGCCTCGGCTTGAAATTAACAGCTTTAGTTTTCTTGGGGATCAGGAGGATGGAGTATGAGGCAGTCATAGACTGGAAATACGCTAGCATGCAACTGCTAACGGGGAGCAATATGCGTATGCTATGACCTCTTAAAATATAGATTTACATCGTGAGTGTAGATGAAGCAATCAGTTTATGTTTAGATCATCCCGATTGATTGTGGGGTTTAACGCGCCGACGCAACGCAGGCGATGAGGCGCGCCGTAGTGGAGGGCTCCGGATTAATTTTGACCACCTGGGGATCTTTATCGTGCGCCGAAATCTCGTACACACGGGCGTTTTTGCTTTTCGCCTCCATCAGAAAAGCGGCCGCCGCGGCCGGGAATCGAACCCGCGACCTCGTGCTCATCAGCGCAACGCCTTAGCCACTGAGCCACCGCGGCGGGTGTTTAGATCATCCCACTAAACAGGAACAATAACGCTCCCCTCGCTAATTGCTAGCGGTACGCCTGTGGAGGTATTTTCGCAAGAGTAGACGTGGTTTTCCTAGTTATGCGTTGCAAGTGATGTTTTAAATATGGGGTAAATCTATATGATTTCAACGAATACGATATACAGGGTGGCCTAACTATCAAGCACCAAGATTTTGAAAAAGATCAACGGCGTTACCCGAAGAAAACCTACTGCATACTGTTTCCAGTACAATGGAGAAACCGCAAGCAATTTTTTTATTATTAAGATTCAATTAAACTATTTTAATTAATTACCTAATTCGATAAGTACTGTCTCAATTATTAAAGTGTCAACGAGGCACTTGTAGGTACCCACGAGGCACATCAAACTGCGGCACTTTCAGCGATGTACTAATTGCAAAATCATTTTTTCTGACTGACAAAGAAACCCCGCCAGTTCTTGCCTTATTTGTGTTAGTTTTTATGTAATGTTAATTAACCGACCACATATATTTTCTGAGAACGGAACTGGCGGTAGTAACTAAGTCTTCAACGGTATAGGATGAGAAGATTAATGTCGTGCCCTCGGCATAGGTTATGGGTTTATAGAGGCGTCAACATCGACAATATCGTTCACATAAAAAGGAGAGGCCCTAAACCGCTGCCTGGGGCCCACGTAATTTGATGGGCTTGAGTTGAGATGAAACACCGTTTGTTTACATATGCTGACTACGATTATTTAGATGTGATCTTATAAGCTCATGCGAGACGCCTTAGATATCACAATAATTGCCAGAACGAATGTTATTGGGACTGCACAGATGCCTTGCACGAGAATTTTACCGACTTCTTCTGGCCGGCGGTTATGATTTTAATGACGCTGCTCTAACGCGCTTTTTATTTTTAAGTGGGTCGTAAACCCTGTTAAGTCTGTATTTAAATGTGAATTTGAGCTTGGCCTGTTTACTAGTGTCTCCGTGTGAACTTCTTGTTGATGCCTCTAATCCCTCCATTAATCTGTGTAGTATTGTATTGCGTTGTATGCGCATGTATATTTTTTACATGCTTTTCCTGGACCATTCACTTTGTTGCAGCATTATGTAAATATGCAAATAAGTTATGTTTAGATGTATAAGGTCAGGAATAATAAAGTAAAATACTTTGCTAAAGTCTGCGACTACCGCAAAAGCTAGCAAATTTTCCTCACTTTTTTAGCACGGTGAAAGCTTGCCAACTCGACATTCAGTAATTTGAATTGATGGATAATTCCCACTTTGAGGTTTGGTCCTGCCAAGCTCCGTAGAAGTCCACATATAAAAAAGTCCGTTTACTCCAGCAGGAATAGGATCCGCCAAGGATTATTCGAACTGCGCGCCACTGCGCCGGCGGCTGGGGCCTGCCACACGGTCGGAGAACACCACCGTTACCTATAGACACGAGGATGCGCCGCCTTGACAACGAAGAAAAGAAACAGAGAGGAGGTAAAACTGGCTATAGCCAATCTAAAAGTTGCGGACCTTTTCGAAGACCTTCTCTTCGCGTACAACATCGATGTAAAAGCGACTACAGTGACGTGCGGGGCGCTGACAGGTGGGGACATAATGTCTCAGGTCAGAGGAGCAGAACCTGTCACTGCCAGTGGCGACGAAGACGAAGAGGATGAATCACCAGTGCAGCTATCCACTGTGAATTCATGGCCTGATTGAATACCGCCCGTCCCTGCAGTTTTGCAACAGGTGACAAGAAGGCCTTCCGCTACATTTGCTCGTCAGAGGAAAAAAGTGCTACCTGTCGCCTTCAAGGACGAAACGCAAACTGCAGACGCAGACTTTTTTAAGCATCAAATTTTTCACAGGCCTCACTGCCTCCCAGTCGGAATGGACTGTTGTTATTTTTTTATTTTCATTATTTAAACTTTCATTCATTCTAACAGAGATGACTTCCACTTACGGTTAGAATTTACCAGCTTTAACTGGGCAATTTTTTTTCGTTCTAACAGATTAAGTTGCGTGCGGATGTCTTTTCGAAAGGTGAATTAACATTGCGTTGTAAGATTTCGCGTTGTAAAACCAGAAAAACGTCGGAATATAAGTTTTCTGATAAAGGCCCGTAATTGGAAATATCAATTCTGTCACAATTCGTGAATGGAGTTAAAATTGTTCTTATTTGCATCTTAGGCGAAAAAACGCCTGTGGATAAGCGTAGGTTACAGACGTGTACCCGCACCGATGCGATAGCATCGACACAAACTTTAGTGTCGTTATTTGTAAGAAATTAACATCGCAACTGGTGCTATTACGTTATATCTTCAAAAACGTGAGCAATCTCAGCCGTGTTGGTAAATGGCACGAAAATACTTCCTATGCAAGGCGCTGTTATATCACGGCCACCCGTGTTACTTAGGGCAGTACAATTGAGACTTCTGATCTGATTATTTACAGCGTCTGACAGTAGTTCCCCCGATATGCTAACGTCATTTCATAATAATTTAATGCGCTGAACCGAAGTGGGAGCCCGATTTAGTATCGGGTTTAATTTTTGCTACATTATTCAGTTGTCATCGCGGCAAGAAATAAATTACTGCTAATAATATTTTATTTTATTTTATTTAGAATACCTTACAGGCCCCTTTACAGGGCATTGAGTAAGGGGGGTAAAAAGGTGAGGTGTCGCAAACCATACAGAATTTTTTTCACGCGTTACATAACAGTAGAACAACTGGCGGCCACAAGCTTTGCAACATAGGTTAAAGTCGGAAGACGATAAGAAGGAAAAAGAAAAGTCGATTGCATAGTGCACACATATGAAATGTACGCATAAGAATGAAAAATGAACCGAATACAATCAGGGTAGTAGGTGATGGAAACAGCAACCAAACATAGCCGACTATACGGACGCGACGCGCATCAATGAGTTGCTATAGTTTGCAGTACACACAAAATAAAAATCACAAGAAAGGACGCAGAACCTATGCGCACACGCAAAAAACATTTTCAGTATACAACATTCATAATCGGGCACAAAGTGCGAGACCGAAAAAAGAAAGGAAGAACAAGAAAGACCGTGCTGCGGTACAGAGACGACGGGTTCCTGTGGCCTTGAAGTACATCATTAGAGATACATACGAGGGATACAGGACATGGCAGAATAAAAACAAATGTGCAAAACAGTGGTGACATCTTATTGCGAAAAGAGGGTAAGCAGCAATTGACGGAAAGAATTGTTGTCTGATACTAATGCGATGTTATCTGGAAGACCATTCCACAAACGTATAGTTATGCTTTACTTTCCGTAGCTCATTCTTTATTTTTGTTTGAAAGATTTGAGTATGTTCAATATAGGTCGGTTGTGCGATGCGATGAACTTTCGGTGCAATTTCATTATAGTATTGTTTTACTGAGGAGTTCTTTATTTAACCATGGCTTCCGTACATTAGCAGGGTGTTTTGTAGTGCCACGCAGAGGGAATCATTTTTGATAACAACTTGTAAATAAGAGCAGAAACGATTAGGCCAAGTGAGCGTTCTGCGAAGCGTGAACTTTGTTCCAGTTAGTACAAAACAGTTCATTTAAAAAGATTCAAGCCGATGCTTTAACCAGCTGAAATTCATGCATGCATGCGTTTAGGGTCTTCACCTTTCTATTTACACCCAGAGAAATGGGCATATGTGATCATTGATACTGTGGCAAAAAACAACGGCCTTTACGTTGTGGAGACAGAGGTGGGTTACCTATGAATATGACGTATTCATTTATGAGTATTACCTATTCATTACAAATGAATAGAATTTGCGTAGTCTTACTAGCCGTTTCGAAAATTCCTGTGGTGCTGAGCAACAGTAAAACCCGTAGTGCGTGTTTTTGCTGAAAAAGACCGATAGCCATGCTAAAATTAATCAATTTCTTAATACGTTAGTATAGTCGGTCTACAAAGACGTACCGACAGAGAAAAAAGGGTAAAAAAGGAGTAAACATTTTAACTATGTCGTACAACAGAAACTGACATTTAAAAAAATTAAAATACAGCAATCAAGACATTACCCATGGTGACACACAAAATGCGTTACAAATTCACACATAAAAATAGTTATTCGAGGACCCAAGCATTTAAAACTGCATGAAAAACAAGAAAAAGAAAATTCGAATCCCCTCCGTCTGACGACGACGATTGTTGATAGGCGAAGATTTCTTGCGTGCGAAAATCAAATGGCAAAGTGCGAATGACAAAGCCACTGCAATCGATACCAAAGCGTCAACGATTGATGTGCAGAGTGCCTGAGAGTCGAAGTCCGAACTAATCCTGCCGTCAATGATTCCCTCTCTCCGACAACAAGGTTCCAACTGTGGAGCAATTTAGCTGATATTTTTTTACTCTATTTCACAATTATCGCAGCTTCTAAAGCAGGTAACTGTCGTCAAAAGGCGGCAGCGTTTTCATTGTCTTCGACGGGCCTAGGTGACGCACACTTGACTTCCTAGCGTACTGTAAACTGATTTTCTAGCCGTCGATAGCCGACTTTTCAGTCGGTTTCGGTTTCCTTGTGTTTTCGCTATATTTCTTTTCCGTGTCATCAGCTAGATCATCGATGGCTAGGTACACAACTTTCGCTGGTCCACAATACGTTGTCCCTAGATGATCACGTGAGGCGTTTCCGGCAACCCACTTATTTGCCGCGGCCGTCTTTGATTTGCCTTAGTCGGCGGGCGCCGTCTTATTGTAGGTGAGAACTTAAGCGTACGGGCAAACCGGCCCAGTTCTTCACCCCTGCGTATTCTCTCATGTAGGCAGTGGGAGAGTACGCTGCCCAGCTCTTGCCCGACACGGAAAGGGCGAGTCGGCCGGCCTTGATCTTCATATCCCGACGACGAATACCCTCGCTCCATATCTTATACCCTCTCTCTCTCTCTCTCTCTCTCTCTCTCTCTCTCTCTCTCTCTCTCTCTCTCTCTCTCTCTCTCTCTCATTCAGTAGCCATAGTTTTGATTCCCACGGCGTACCAAATTTACCCGCTAATAGCTTTGATATAATTCATAATTTTTGTTGTCCTTGCGCCGTCAACCATTCTTTGGCCATTTAGTCTCCGCAGCCGATAGTCGAATAACCGAGTCAGCTAATGCCTAAGCAAGAATATTGTTGGCCATGTGACTGTAGGGCCTACTACTAGTGCTGTGACCACTCTGAAAAGTGAGCGGTGTGAGCTGCATCGGCAAATCGGCTCAATCACGTGAATAGACGCCCCCGATGGAGATACTTACAGGGGCCGGGGTTCAAAATACAAATTTGTTAATTTTGAACAAAAACGTGCATCGAAATGAGCATCGAAAAGCGGACTGGAGTGCTCCCCACAGAAGTCAGAACTCTTGGTGGTCCGGCGTCGTCGCACTAAAAAAAAAAAAGCGGCTTGGCCCCTAAACTGTACACAAAGCAACCGCGTCGGCGGATTGCCTCGAAAGCGCGTCATCCCTATTTCATATTTGCCGCGCTTTCGAGGCGCTTTTTCAAAGAAAGTGCTACGAGTTGTGCCGCGCTTCCGCCAGGTGGCGCCACGGGTCCCGCGACCGAGAGAAGACGCAGTGAAACATCCCCCTCGCGAGGGGCACGATCAAATGCAGACCATTTCCGGGGGCGCACGACGTTAAATAGTTTGCGTTACGTTAATGTTGTTGCACTTGTGGGTTGCCACAAGTGCAACAACATTAACGTAACGCAACGAGAGAGCGCTCGTCAGCAGTAATTTGAATGAGTCAACGATATAAGGCGCGTTCGTAGCGTCCCATTCTGTGTCGGCTTTGTGTCGCAGTGGGTAGAGCACCATGTACATTGCGTTCCGCCCGCAGGGTTGAGGGATCAAACCGGGTGCCGGATAGTATTTTTTTATATATAGTAGGGAGGGGTGCGGTGCGGACTACTGACGTCAACGCGGGTGACATCGTGAGTTACTGAAATGCTCTGCACTTAAAATCATTGAAATCAATTTAGCGGGACACACAATTAAGCCCTGCAGCTCACTGAGGGTGTGGGAAAACCGCGCCTCGGCTTTTAGTTGCGCCGAACAAAAGTAACGCAAAACCCGGCATCTATTTTAGCAAGCTTTGTGTTCTTTTCAATGGGCAAAATGAAAAGGTGCAGCACGCGCTGCGTGCTGCACGTACAACTCTTCTTCATAGTCCTCTTCGTTGCGTGTCTAAGTTTGAACCGCCGGCTGTTGAAATACAATTTACAACACAGGGTACTTGAGCTTCTTGTACAAGCTGATGCAAAACGTGACATAATGTTCCAGCGCCTCGCCAGAATGACCGAAGAAGTTGTGCATATGATTCGCAGAGTCACAAATAGACGCCGGGGCTTGAAACAAGGCAGTACCATCCGTCTTATCCAGGCCTTTGTTCTATCGCGGTTGACATACGCAGTGCCCTACATGACTCTAACCAAGACAGGTGCGGACAAACTCAACACCCCTATCTGTAAAGCCAGGAAGCCAGGCCTTGGGATCCCCATGAGCGCGTCAACGGACAGGCTCCTTCGCATGGGTCTGCACAAGACGGCGGACGAGCTCATTGAGGGCCATCTCTCCAGCCAGAGAGCACGGCTTGCAATGACAAATACCGGCCAAAAACTGTTGAACCGAATCAAATGGAGCTCCCCAGACGTGAAGCCAAACAAGCAGCTTCCTGAGCTGTGGCGGCATAATATCTTATCCCACCCATTGCCAAAGAACATGCACCCGATTCACCACTCCGGAAGGCGAGAAGCTATAGCTAAATCCTTAAAGAGGAAATACGGCACCTTCCCGGAAACAGTGAACGGAGACGCAGCCGCAATCCGTGCTAGAAGAGCAAAGGCATTGGTAGTCCCCACAAAGACAGAGCTCCTTGTCAATGTCACGCTAATAACCGCATCGACCAAAGAAGTGGAGGAGCCAGCTCTGGCGCTGGTTCTCACGCAGAAGGAAGCCACGGTGGTCGTAACGTACTCCCATGAAGCGTGCAGGAGCTTCAGGTCGGATTGGGCGGCCCCACCAACGCACTGCATGCTCTCTACCAAATTCCCTGACAGAAAAGTAAGCATTGTTGTGGACACCGGCACATGCCTCTATGGAGGGCAACGAATTTGCCCACAAAAAGGCCCAAGAACTTACTGACAAGCCCCCGGAGGATATGGAGACACCTACACATCTTGTAACCTACCAAGAAATAATACATTACAAGCCTAATCGACCGAATTTCCCGCTACCCCAACAAAACCTCCCAAAATCCCTAGAAGCAACACTGAGACTCTTACAAAAAAACACATTCCCGCATTCAATTTCGCTACCGGATAACTACCACTCAATATCCAGTAGAATGCAAATACTGCCAACAACGAGGTATACACTGAGACATATTATCCTAGCGTATAGAAAAAAGAAACACCCACCAGCTTTTCCGCGCATTCCGAACCCTCAAGAGCAGTGGGAGACACTGCTGTATAGCCCTGCCTCTTGGACCAGCTCCTGCTCACCGAGAGGGCAGCCGGTGCTATGGCAGCTCAAGGATTCTCGTGAAGAGGGAACCACTCGTGCAACGCCAGAAATGCTCGCGCAATAAACTTTTCTCTCTCTCTCTCTGTCACTCTCTCTCTCTCTCTCTCTCTGTCACTCTCTCTCTCTCTCTCTCTCTCTCTCTCTCTCTCTCTCACACGCACACGCACATGCACACACACACGCCGACACGCACGCACGCACACACAGCATACAGGTGCCTCAGATCCACGCGCGCAGCTATGTCATCGCGGCAGCAATCTTTTCGAACACTTCGGCATCACATGAGACATGTTAGTCGTACAACCGCGGCAGCTTAACTGAGGCAGTCGCGTTTACCTAGGAAGTGTGAATACTGATCCTGACATGATGGTTAAACAAGCTACATTCCAAATGAGGACTACGCTAGGGTCCAGACGAAACGCTGCGATTGTACAAACTTTTAAAGGAGATTTGTCTAAATGTCCGGCGTCCACTGCGACCACTACAATTTAATGTGCTGACATTTCATGCACGATTTCACGAGAGCTGAGAAGTGCCCTCGTCTACATCACATTCACATAGCCGTGATCCAGAAGTTCAAACTGAAATTCGTAATTGGGAAAGCTGCGCCCACTACCAACATTGCATGAGCCATCTCACCTTGCGCAGGACCTGCATCTCTCCCACGCTGGCGATGTAATATCGTATTACATTTCGCGTAATGGTGTGGCAATTTATTTTTCTTGCGCCTGCACCAGGCTGTATTTCGTAAGAGCGCGCAGTCTTCCGTCTCGAATGACTCGCGCGCTCGTGTTTCCGAGGAAATGCGCTGCGTTAATGGAACTAGGTGGATTGAGGCGGAACCGATTGAAGGGGAAACCCGACACTATCCTCACTAGCTCGTGTCTACTTTCTCCCAATTAGTTTTTAGTTCGTCGTCATGGCTTATAAAAGATTCGCGTAGCGTAGGTGGGCTGTACAGCCCCAAACATTTCTGGCCACTGAACGATTTCCGTTCTTTTGTTCAGCTGGGGCCTCACTAAGACGGCTGCAACGAAAAACGGGCCGTTACAGATCAAGTAAATACGCTTCTTTAGAATGTGCTTTCCGCCTGCCATGCGTCAAATCTGCAGCCATCGAAAGGTTATAGAGCCATCATCATTGTCCTCTCTCTGTACCGGTTTCGGCGTATTTTATAAACATCCAAATGTGACTACCATGCATAAAATGCATTCAGGCGATCCCAAGTCACCTTCTAACTTGTGTGGTGCATGTGTGAATGCACTTACACTGCTATTTCAGTTTACGATTCACTTACCTTTACACGCGCTTACACTTTAATTACACTTTCAACAGCCAAATGTGGCTACCATGCATGAGCTGCATTCAGGAGATCCCAAGCCACCTTCGAACTTAAGTGGTGCGTCTGTGAATGCACTTACACTTTTATTGCACTTTCACTTTCACTTCCACGCGCTTACACTGTAACTTAAACATCCAACATCCAGATGGGGTTATACTATGCATTGGATGCATTCACACGATCCCAGGCCACCTTCGAACTTGTGTGGTGCGTGTGTGGATGCACTTACACTTCTATTGCCCTTTCCCTTTCACACACAGTTACAGGCGCGTACACTTTAACTTATACTTTCAACAGCCAAATGTGGCCACCATGCATGAGATACATTCAGAACATTCCAAGCCACCTTCGAACTTGTGTGGTGCGTGTGTAACACCTCTTGCACTTTCATCGCTGCTCTAAAATAAAATGTATTATGTATACATTAAGCGATAACGCGCCATAGCTTTAGCGTACTAGAAATAGGGTGCAACATACCATAGCATTTTCAAAGAAACATGGTGTCCAGAGGCTGCCGGAAACCTGACGAATTTACCACAACTGCATATGGCGGCTAAAGAAAATGACCGCGGAGACGAAACAACGGGATGCCTTCCTTCCGCTAGCAGAGATTTCCCCGATTCTGAATTGTCTTTACTTCTAGAAAGAGTGCTATAGAGTGTAAAAAAATGCTAGTACGTTATTAAGGTAGAATGTGAGCCTGAATGAATGAATGAATTAATTAATGAAAGTTTATGTCAGTTTAAATTTCCTCTCGTCGATGTCTGCTGTGGATGCTACCCAAAAACTTCCAGAGTGTAGTCTTTCAAGCCCCACGACGGAGCACCTCAATTTATGCGCGCAGGCCACGAGCTTTCCCTGCCGGATTTCATTTGGTGCCGGATTTCATTTGGTTTCTAGCGCGTAGTAATGGGCCTCCAATATCTCCGGTCTCCTCTGTACGTTGAACAAATATCCGACGGTGAGGCCAGAGGGAAATGAAGCGGAATCGATCGAAGAGGAAGCGAACTGGACGCCTTGACGACGCCCTCGAGCCTCTCTTCTCGGAACGACTTTCTCGTTCGCGGCCGTAACGTATAAAGAATTAAGACTGCTTCCGAAAATTACTCCGGCTTTGACATTTTTTCGCCATCGAGCGTCTGGGATTCTCTCGTTAGGCTGCTGCGTTACAAAAGCAAACTTAAGAAACACTTGGAAGTGATTGCATAGCTCGCTTCCTTTACCTTGTACGTTATCTCCTATTTTTCATTCTCTACATTCCTATATTATGAATGGGAGCAGTAAAAATGAGTCGTCTTTCTTCGTTTCTTCCATGCTGAGACAGAAGTTGCAGCCATAACGAAATACCGTTATCTCGTTTGCACAGCTGTGTTCCATGCGGCTATGACACGCGATATCTCCTGGAAAATTACCATGGTGACGTTCTGAATGGTGCATCGCTAAGAACCCTCTGAGTCGATTAAACCGACTTAGGAAACATTTTCTACGATCATATTTAACGAGATTTTGTTGATCCTGCCCCTTCCTCTACAGACCCACTGTACTGACGGCCTTGTTGCGACATATGTTTTTTTGTCTTTTTTGTACAAATGAATATTTTTTTCAGGTGCAGCAGCGGGAGAGAGGGGTTTTGTACTTCTTAACCGTAAAAGCGGTTTTTTTACTCGTTCAAAACGCTGAGATTTTGGCGCTTTACGCGCCGAAACCACACCTTCGTGTTGAAATCTTGACACATAGGATTTCTTTTTTTTTTTTTAGTGTTTCTCCCCCGCCCAACAAACAGCCCCCACGCCTGATATCAAACCCGCTTCCTTGAGTTCAGTAGCGCAATGCCTTAGCCATTGAACCCCCACCCTGTACACTACTGAGCTAAACGACTTTAATGCCACTGAACCAACACGAGTTGTGTTTGAATAAGGTAGAATTTACCAGCGTTTTTCCCGTGTGCATCGGGCATTAAGCAGGAAGAGTTAGCAAGAAAAGTTTAGCACGGTAATTTGCATCGTTACAGATCTCTGGGAAAAGCTCATTCACTGATACTGCCGCTATCCGTGCCTTGGTATTTTTTCTTTGCTTTGCATTTCCAAGGCATCCCGAGCTATGGACGCCTCTACCCGAGCATGCGTCCTGACAGCGCTTTCTCTTTTGTATAAAGTTTGCTGAATCAATTGGCCCCGCAGAGCTATCCCATCTTTTGCTTCAAGTTGAGGGTGCGCTTGCTCCTGCAGCCGTATGCTGTGCCCGGAAAACTTCAGCGATTAGAAAAAAAGTTAACCCTCTCCTAACTAACGAGCCCAAGGCTCCTGTTTGATCGTCAACATTCTCCAGCTAGTTCGACCAATCCTAGATAAACGTATGCAGGTCACACCATTTCATTAGCCGACGCTCAACTGCGCACGTCCCTTTGTCGATTGCTTCTTCGACACTTGTGTTTTGTTCTAGCTGACGGCACAACACGAGTTCTCTTAGATATACCATATTTACTAAAAAAACTTCCTGAGTCGTTCTTTGCTGCGTGACATCTGTGAAGAAGACTCGGACTCACACTATGATCGATGGAGCCACGCCACTCGTAGTCCTGCAGCGGCCCCTGGAGCTGTCATCTGTTCGAGGGTCAGCTTAGATCTGGAAGATTCGTAATATTCACTTAAGGCAAGGGTGTTTCTGTATTGATGCATCTGCTCAGGATAAGTTCGATAAACCTGAAGGTTCTCTAACGACTTGGAGTTTGTTCCGGAACGATTTCATGTAAACATTCAAGAATGAACGAGCCAAGGTGCTGCTGCAGAGGCTGCAGCTGTCGTCGTGTTCGCCGAGGAGATTTGGTCTGCTTAGGCCTGCGGACGCCGGTACCACTGAAGTAAAAATTATGAGTGGCTTAGCTCGGCTATGCCAGGAAATACTTAGCGTGAGTTAAGGTTCCTGGTTGTCTAGGATTAGCTTGATTATCATGCTTACTGCTGCTTCAATGACACACGCCCGGTATACGCATTATGTGACACATGTATAATTATCAAGCGGCTCCGGCGCAGCGCCACCAATCGCCCCAGAGCAAAGCTGGTGCCACAGGCGCACACCGGTATTGCTGCGACGCACGAGCCATCGGTTCCACACCCGGCCACCCCTCGCATGATCATGAAGTGGTCCGGGCCGCCACGTGCCACGCTTGCGCAGCACGGCTCTTCAGGAGCCACGCGAAACTGTTCAACCTCGGCCAGTGTAGCTCACGCTACAAAAATGAGTGGATTCCGAGCATTGTAGCATGAAAAAAGTTTGGCCGCACCTATGAGGGGGAGGATAGGGCACAGTTTGACACACCCAGTAGCGAAATAGCCACGGAAGGACCGCGCAACGAGAACGGAAAAATATATCCAGAAGGGACATGAGCGAAAAATAGGGAGTGAAGAACGTATTCGCAATACACATCACAGGACGCTTTCACGTCTGGGGGGATTTTCTATGATGCTGCCGTGTACCCAGCAAGCGGCTTCTTTTGGTGATGATGACGATAGTTATAGTTTTTCGGGCATCGGGCTGCTGCCATGTGTCATCATGTAGCCTGCCATTGATGCCTTTGATAAACAGGGCGTCAAATTCACCGTAGGCTCCTCTAAAGAAAGGTGTGCACGCTGACTAGCAATACCGATCGGGGGAAAAACAGCAGAAAGAGAGATAGAGAGAGACTGTTATTCTGTTGAGCCCCTTGCAAGAGGCCCAGCAGCCAAGGCGTTGGAGTCTTAGCGGTGGGCCTCAGCCGGTGCCTATGTTGCCAAGCTTCCTCACCTCAGCGACCCATGTGAGACCAGCCAACCCCTCTGGCCCCGCAAGCCCCGACTCCCCGGCGCCCTCGTCACGGAGGGCCACCGGTGTCGGCGCGTCCAAAGCCAGGCGGACCAGCCGCACTTGGGTCCCCGGGTCACTGCTGTGCACAGCTGTTTCCCAGTCGTGATGACTCTTAATGAAAGTCGGTGGTGCCTTCGGGCAATCCCAGATTATGTGTGTGAGTGTGGCTGTATCAATCTTGCACCTTATAGACATTGGTCGGTATAAGTCTCTGGGTGTATACCGCTAAACAGTTTGGGGCGTCAGTAAGTAATTATTTGTAGGATTACGAGTGAGTGGGGTAGTCTGTTGTCAGTGGAAGTGGCGGGAGGGGTCAAGATATTGTTGAAGAGTTTCGCGGTAGTACTGACGAATGTCGCTGTATGTGAGCAACGGATGCCAGTGTACCAGCTGAGAGAGACGGGTCGATCGAATGGGCCTTGGTTCGTGCATTCACAAGCCCAATCATGTGCCGCCTCCATCGTCGCCCTTCAGCCCAGCATGTGCCGGTGCCTATATGAAATTGATTTGTGGAGGCATTTACACTTCCCGACTTGCACAAACACTGGCTTTCCTCCAACCTAAAAACAAGACCGCTGGTAAAAGCACTTGTTCCATCAAAGAGTGGCACAGCTGGTAAAAAAAATATCGCGCGGTCAGACATCAATGCAGAGGCAACAAACATATCTCACGTTTGCAGCTGAGTAGTGGTGAAAAGGTATTCAATTTCACTAAAATTATATTGTTTTGCATTGAAAGGTACTTTCAAATAATAAAATTCCCGTAAAAGAAATACCATCAAAATGTCGATTCGAAAGCGAAAGGTGGACCTTGCTTCGAACGACAGCCACCGGCAACCTTTAAATCAGAGTAGATGCGACCGCAAAACAGAGATACGGGAAGTGGAAATCCCCGCCCCTGTAAACTCCCACGCGGGAAGCCCAGTCGCGACCCTAAATGTCCCGAGTGCAAAAACGTGTTATCCCGCGCAGCGCAGCCGGTGCGGCTTAACGACACCCGGGAAGACGCGAGAAAAGCGTGGGATTATTTATAGTCGCTTTAGAGCGCGCCGTGTCCTTTTACTGCGTTTTAGGACCCGTCGGGAGGAAAAACAGGTAGATATCGATTCGCAGGCCGCCTTCTAACGCCCACTGAACGAACGAAAGAGGAAATAGGGCGGGCTCTCGTGTGGTTGGCGATGTCGCAAACCGGCATGCGCCTTTTTCTTTCCGTCGGGAGTGTTTATTGCGCGATGCTTCTGCCGTGCTGGGAAAAACAAATATTATTTATGAACCCTTAAGCCTAGCTAACGAGGAAGGTAGGTTTGGGACCGAGCGCCACTGCGAAAGCGTAACAATGTCCCAGGCTGCTCTCTGTCGTGGAGCTCGGTCCCAAACGTACCTTTCTTTGTTAGCTAGGCTTAAGGGTTCATAAATAAACAGTGCCTGGCAATTTTCTCGGAAACTGTTAGGAAACTTGTAGCGATCACTCGCGCGCTCTTTGTTCTTCTTACCGGTCTATACAATTAGGGTGCCGTGTAACTAAAAAAAACGGTTATTAAAAGTGTGCGTTGTGTTTATCTGAGTCCAGACGACAAAATACCTACAAAACGACTCAGAGGAGACGCCGCCCGTGCAATTTTCGGGCTAATGCGCGGCTGGTTCCATCTTTTCTAGACATCATACTTTTTTAGGCTCTGTAGATGTGGAGAGAGAAGAAGTATCGTGTGGAATGAGGTTTGTTGAGGACGAGTACAATCCGTTTTAGACGCGCTGTCTGCTCGGCAGAAAGGGCAGGCTTAACGCAAAAACTTGTTTAACACTGGTTCTTGCGAGGCCACAGATTTTTTTTTAGCGTTTATTTTGTCACAGGGCATAGATAAGGGGTATAAGTTGATGATGGGAAAAGTTTGTTAGATGAACATGGGAATGTTCGCTTCACGTATAAAGTCTAGGAGGGAACGATGATGGGGCCCATATATCCATGTGTTGTATGCGGATGCGTCGTGTACGCGGAGGCCCGTCGCCGCAAGATGTCGCAGTCTCCTAGGCCGGAAAGCGAGGCAAGACCACAGCAAGTGGTGTATGTCGGCTATTGCAACGCTGCGGTGGCGAACTGGGCGACGGGGGTCTGTAAAACAATCTTTGAAGTGAGGCCATTGGCGGGTCACGGCGGGAGTTAAGGCCACCCCCACCCGGATCCTCCTAAGCGCAACCTCCTCGGCACGGATAAGACCCGGGGGGAGGGTGGCAGCACACAGTGGAATTAGAGCACGTAGGCGGCGCCGGAGCTGTTCCTTTCTAGTCAGAAGAAGAGTCGCATCATCCAGCTCTAACTGGACAGTCGGAGATGGAATGGAGACTGCTATACTCGGTTACACAACTCAAGAACGGGACCACCTCATGTAGTGTATCACTCCGACAAAGCGCCGGACCCGTGACGTCAGTGCGCGCGCGTTTTGAAAGGGGTTTGCTATGAATGCGTGATATCGTCTGCCTTGTCTCACGCAGTTTGTTTGACGTCACTGGAGTCATTTATAAGCATATTAAGTCCAAAAAATCACGGAAATTGCTCACGCCATGTTCAAAATATTCCCAGTAACGCCCTACTTGCGCCGCGCGGAGAAACATTCGGCTACGGTGATAAGGCACAGCGGCAACTTTCGGTGCCGTTCTTAAGTTGTCCCCGAGTATAGCCGGGCTTCTACGTCTTCTTCCGTTAAATGTGTATTTAGACACGCAACCATAACTTAGCTTTGTTCCCGTTACCAAAAGACATTAGAGTCACAACATAGCGTTATACTGCGTTCCCACAAGACAAAGTGGCAGCATTGTGCCTCACGATCAGTTGGAAACGCAAATTTTTATAGAAATGCATTGTAAGTCATGCGCGCAGTAGATTTCCCTACAAATTAAGACCAGTTTAGTTCACATTTTATGAAGTCGAAACGACGGACATTCCACGGTACGTTTTTCATAAAAAATGTGTTTGATCCGGCTTTCAAAGGAATCGGTAAAACACGAAGGTGAAATGCGCCTTCACAGTATCACTTGAATGTTTATTTTGCATCGATATGAACTTGCACATCGCTATTTATATTGCGCTGGTATGACACCGTCAGACGCATCAACATTAAATCCTGGACTGCCCGCGCCGGACCACTGCGTAAACCCGAATGAAACCACACGCGCCCGCAAACCAGGCGAACGAAACTGAAACGGTCGCCAGCGAACCGTTTGGTGAACTCACGATGTGCTGCTGTGAAATAGAATGGTTTGCAGGGCTGTCTTGTGGGTGGGCTTAGCGAGCGACGACGTGCTGGCGCGTCGCTCTGGCAAATGTTTGACCACCGCCTTCCTGCTCCGTGGTGTGTATACAACAGACGGTTGCGTTGCGACGAGCTCAGCTGGCGCCAACTGTCGGCGCTCATCAGCATCGTGATGCACTACTTCGCTTCAGCTCTCGTAGACGGCAGCACCATCTAAATAAGGATATATGGCGCATTCATACAGCAGTCTGTGCCCCAACTCATGGCACAGTGGGTAAAGCGTCTGGCATTTCCCATTGCGGCGACAAAGATCCCGGCTCGAATCCTGGTGCAGCCGCGTCAATTGAGCTTTTCTGGCGAAGTCATTTCTGTGGCATATGACCGACATATGACGCCGGTCAGATCTTGGTGGATACCGGCATAAAACACTTTCGTCTTAAAATTCATCAACTTTATTGGTGTTTAAGAGTATATATAAAAAAAACTCGCCCAGCTGGCACTATTGGTGCAAGGCTGGAGAAGCAGCAGAGCTGGGACGTCCTCCTTCGTCGGAGTCCCCGCTGTAGCACCCCACATGGATTTCCGAACTTGCGGCTGAAAGTTCTCAATGACCAGCGGGCCCCGGTCGATTTGTACCCAGGCCTTCCCATTTCTCCCAAAGTGGACCGCGTTAGCACGCGCTAGAACTGGCGGCAACCGGCTTCGCGAAATCTGTAGCGTCAGGTGTTCGGTGCTCCCCACTTCAGGCGCGAACGCACGTGAACTGGCGAGGAGAATAGCACGCGACAGATCACGCCACGGACGCTGGGCAGAGTTCTCGAAGGTCGAGCTGGCCGACTCCGGGCACTTCTCACGAGGCGCACGGTCATGTGCGCTCGGTATTTTTGTATGTTTTTGCTAACGCCACCGGACCAAGCTCCAGCTTAAACAACTCTGCATTTTATAGCCGTGTGTGCCTGAAGTAACATTAATATTTAAATGGCGTAATCACAGCGATTTCACAGCGCAGAAAGTACGAATCAACGAAAGGCCTAATAAAACTAATACGTAAACACCTAAACACTTCTCATCAGTTGTGGATGTAAAGACGTTAATGTTCAATTGAATGAGGCTGAGTACTACTTCGAGCGGGTTGTTGATAACGCAGCCCAACTTTACTTATTTGGTTGGCCGCCAGCTTCTGGCGAGAGCTTGCATCGTCATCGGCCAGTCCTTTTTAGTGTGTGTGTGTGTGTGTGTGTGTGTGTGTGTGTGTGTGTGTGTGTGTGTGTGTGTGTGTGTGTGTGTGTGTGTGTGAGTGTGTGAGTGAGTGAGTGAGTGAGTGAGTGAGTGAGTGAGTGAGTGAGTGAGTGAGAGAGAGAGAGAGAGAGAGAGAGAGAGAGAGAGAGAGAGAGTGCAAGAAATGCAGTGCGCCACATTACATAATAATCCGTCTTGGATGCTCAGATGTTTTTATATTACCTATTTTTCTAAACAGGATATTAGATCCATACGAACTTGATATAGGTGGCTCAAAATTTATCACAACAAAGTTCGCGAGCCTTCAGAATCTGACTATTACCAAGTTTTCCGCGAGCACTATTTGACTGGAGGAGAATCCGTGCCGCTCTACAGAAATATTCAGAAGTGTAAGTGCGGTGCTACCTACCGGCTGCAGGCGCACGCTGTTTACAAAGGAGGCCGTGCACGTGCGACGCATTACGGCAAAGGTCAGGGTACGGCCGCTCGATGAAGATGTGGTGAAGGCGAGAGCGGGCTGAGTTGCTCTAAAGGGCTTCGGTTTAATTGGATTAGATTGAGAAAACGTTTATTAAGCCTGCAGTAAAGCGGCACCCCGCTTCGGGAATGGTCTAAGCCGTCATCTTGGCCGGTGCTCCCTCGGTGCTCGCTCCTCGCTCGCCGTTCCCAGCTCGCAAGGTGTCTGCCTAGCCAGCGCCTCAATTACCTGCTGGAGTTTCTTGGCGGTCACTCCGCGTTGCTTCCTCGAGCTGTGGCGGTGCACGTCCTCAGTTAGCTTCGCTTGAATGTTTGGAGCAGCCCCATAGCATGTGCTCGAATGTTGGGGTATCCCTGCGACACGCTTTGCATGTTGTCGTCGGTGTGTGATTCTGAATACATCATGTGCAGTAGCGCTGGGCTGAGAAGCGTTCTCGTTTGTAATTGCCTGAACAGCGCGGCCTCTGACCTGCTCAGCCCTTTGAAGAATGGCGGCAGAAGTCTGCGAGCCAGCCGAACGACTTCCATTGGTCAATTTATTGTAGCTGGTCATCCTGTTTTTTGCGCTGAACCACAGCGGACGGCCGTTGCCTTGGGCACGGTCGGCTGATCCTCGCAGTGAACTTTTTGCTGAAACTGGTGCCTCCAGCTTTTCTTTTGCCCCTCGAAACCGATTAAATGCAGGTTTTTTTTTTGTTGGCTACATCGATTTCACAACAAGTTCATGACCAGCATGAGTGTGTACTTCCTCTGCGCCAAAACAAGTGCTAATAGGCTTAGCCGCTGCGCGGCACCAGAAATTCTTACTCTTCGCTGTTTTGCCCGACAGTTCCACATTAGCCATTTTGTTTTACTATGTCTAGGATCCAGCTGATCACCTCCGGCAACACAGCGAAGTAGACAAGAGTCACACGCGAGCGTAGCGCCACGTTGTGGCGCCCGCACAAATTTCCGGGATCGTAAAACTGTGTGCCACACCTTCATCGTATGGAAAAAAATTGTAAAAAATAAAGAAGTCCTAGGGCCTTCATATTTTAATATAAGACGGTTTTTATTCCCCTGAAAACAATGAGTTTCACGCAATGCGTTTATGTTTAGAAGTGAAGCCGACTTTAAGGGGGTAATTGTAAGCTAGGTCTAAGTAAGATGACTTTCCCACATTGGGTTTTGCACAGTGAAGAACGTCCATCTTCGGAAGAAGTATCATTGCAGAAAGTGGCTCTAACGTTTGTTTTATTGAAACTATCCTGAAACAAATTATGCGAAAATTAGCCGCGAAGACGACTCTAACAATACGACGAGTTTTATTAACTTTTCAAACTTCCACATTTCAGAGTGAAGTTGCAAGTATTGTGGAATTCTCGTTTGCCGTCAATACATTGTCTTCTTCCGGATGGAAACGGAGAGCGCCATGTTTGGCCACTGTAATGAAACTCTATTTCGGTGAAGTTTCATTAAGGCAAATAACCAGGAAGTGTGCTCAGTCGCAAGTTACAAACAAACGTATTTTGCTTCGTGCACTCCTTGTACTATACGGTCCGGTTCAAGTAAATACTCGCCCACGTTGAGGCTCAGCACCACAGGTCTGCTGGTCATCCTTCTTCACAGAGTGGAAGGGCCAAACAGCTATCGAAGCGCAACGGGCTGCCAGACGAGAATGCAATCACAGAAAAGAACAACAAGGAGAACCAGAAGACGTGCAGGTCTTTATCGGCGAGGGAGCGCTCGACGAAGACTGCGCCGGCAGACGATGAAGTGTATGAAGACTAAATGGGTACTGTACAAATAAAGCACGTATATACTTTACTTTCTGTTTGATTTGGTCTTCTGCTGACGAGCGCCATATACATACACAGAGTAAATGGTTCTCAGTGGCTTGTACGGCGCTCGTCGAGTTTAGCTTGGTGAGACGAACGCAGCTTTGCCGTAACATCACTCTTGCGCAAGTGTGCAAGCTGGCTTTGATTTTTGTGCTCTAATTGATATAAAAGAGAAATGAGCGCCAACGATTCGGACTCCTTGCCACAGTGAAGAGCACAGGACTTCCTCGTCCCAGAACGACTTCTCGTTACTGCAATGTTCGTATCGTCTATCTCAGCTCAAGGGATTAATATATTCAAGAGCGCCTGAGAGCCCATGAGCTTGCTGCTGCAAGAAATTGCAAGCGACAGTTATCATGACAACTACATGTATATATTTGTCTGAAATTATTTCAATATTACCATTGTGATTCATCATCATCATCATCACCACCAGCAGCCTATCTACGCCCACTGCAGGACAAAGGCCTATCCCATTAATCTCCAATTACCTCGGTCCTGTGCCAACTGTGACCAATTGATCCCCGCAAACTTCTTGGTCTCATCTGCCCATCCAACTTTCTGCCGCCCCCTGCAACGCTTGCCTTCTCTAGGGATCCACTCTGTTACCCTTAATGACCAACGGTTATCTTGCCTTCGCTCTGCCCACATCCATTTTTTATTAATTTTTACTAAGATGTCCTTAATAAGAGTTTGTTCCCTGACCCACTGCGCTCTCTTCTTGTCCCTTAATGTTACACCTATCATCATCCGCCCCATTGCTTCATTGTGATTACATGGCAGTTAAAATAATAGCCAAACACTTTAGTTGTAGTCTTGCTCTCTTGTAGAGGTTATTTCTGCCAATGAACATATTCGCCGACGGTAGTCGTTACAGACGCAAGCCTGCCGTCCGGGTTAAACGTTTAGTTGACGTCAGCTGACCTAAATCGATCGGAGCGCTTCAATACGAGATATTGATTAACCCATCGGAACTTTTTTGAGAAATCCATATTGGCGCGAACTGCACTTTTTCTTTTGTTTACTTTTGTGTTTTGTTGCCAGCGCCTGTCTGCGCCCGGCTATCTTATCTGTTTTCGGAGCGAACGCGTGTTCTCTTCTTTTAAGTGCAGAGCAGTTTATGGGCTCGCCTTGTCGTCGTAGCTCGCTCGTTGTAACGCCGTTCGATGTCAAGCGACGGCCGGAATTGGGCAGCGCAGCGAGATAACGGACCCAAGTAGAGCCCGACGGCGTACTGTAACGGCATAATACGGTGCCTTCGAAAACCAAGCGGTTTACTAATATAGGCTTAATCGTTCGAAACTCCTCAACCGCTGGCGCTTGTCATACACCTCCCCGTTTTTTAGCGCAAAGAAAACCGCAGGTAGGTTTGAGGCAAAATCTGTGTATTTTTGAGGCAAAATCTGTGCATATAACCGCAGCCCTCGTGTCCATTTAGTTAAGAACGCCCGTTTCGTTAGTTTTAAGTGAAAAAAAGTGGCCTCCAAAAACGATGCGTTTCAAACTGCGCAGTAAGGTGCCCGCACGGGCGGGTTGAAAGTAACACAAAACTATAGTGCCCATCCACTGTGTGAAGAAGGACGACCTGCAAAGTTAGACGCAGTGCACGGAATGCACGATGCAAAACAGGTGTTTGTAATTTGCGAGAGGGCATACCTCCCAGTCAATTGGCTGAATAAAACTTGGAAGGACTCGAGCTTTTTTCTAGCTGACAAAGGTGGAGCTGTCTATTTTCCTTCCGCGCAGTAAGCATCTTACTGTCTGTGTAACACACCAAAGCAATCCGCTTTACCACGGACTCCGTGACCACTGCGGACACCGAACAGGTCGCATTGGGCCGTTCCACGTCCGCGTTTAAACCTTCCGCCAGCATTTCATCAGCGAGACGCAACGTTCCCCTCCCTTCCCTCCACTCCCACCCCGTGCATGCATAAACAGGCAATCGGCTATGTGCGCGTGCTTAGGAGGGGACGATACCGTCGAAAATGTCGCTCTGAAAACTCTTCAAGCTGTTCAAGAAATATTCGCTCACGTCTGCGTTCCAAGCGGGAAAGTTGTGTTAATATATATCTGGGTGGATTCGCAGCTACTCGGCAAGCTGGAACGTGCGGGCGCAACGGCAGTAGCAGCACATTTTCTTTGCTTTTGTGCCCATTTGCGCTTCTGTTCCGGCGACGCTCCTTCGGTTCCCGCTTTTTTTCCTCCGAGTGAACGACATGCGCCGCTCCCATAGCGAGTTGAAACCTCTAAGGACTCGAGCTTTATTCTAGCGGTCAAACACGTGGCTGTTCGATTTCCTCCCGCATCGCGGGCATATTACTGTCTGTGTAACACACCAACCCAAACCCAAACCGCTCGACCACGAAGGACAGCTGACGGTCGCATTGAGCCGTGAGACTTTCACGTTTAAACATATACTGATTCGCAGTAAAAAGAACAGAACTCCCGCGCGCGCTGTTTTAGGCAAGGGGCTCGCGAGCACCGCGAAGGCGGGAAATTTGAATTACGTGGAACAAAGCTCCGTTCCATTAATCAAGAGAGGAGTGAGACAGGGAGACGAATATCATGATGAATGGTAGCACTGCACGGGTAACGGCGCCACAGCCCATAATGGCGAATCACTGCTGTGCACTTCCGACAGCTTTCACGTTGAGTGTAACGGCTTTAATTTTTTCTTTTGTGTGTCGCACAGGCTATCTTTTTTGGTAGGGAGGGTGTTCCGACTTGTCGTCAGTAAACTAGAATGTTGGTCTTTGACCGACAGAGTTCTAGATCTAATTCGACAGTTCGAGAAATAATCACGCGAAAAGTAAGGGCTCGCAAAACGAACGCCGCCGGATGCGATTCGCGGACCCTATACAGTGGGCACGTCATTTTGTTGTCTGCTCCTTCGCCGTTTGTGTATTGTTTTAGTTATTAGCGGAGTACAAGTTTGCTTCAATACAGTTTTGTTCCTTGAATAAACCTGCGTCGTCCTTGGATACGTGATATTATTTCCCTCTCTTTCTAAACGTGCTCTCAGTCTATTTCGAACCTGATGTCCTCTTTCACCAATCGCGCTACTGCTTCCCGAAATAAATGATGGAAAAGCACATCTGGATCTTAGTTTTTGGGGATATGGAAACTGGCTTCCCCCAACACTCGACTGCCAGGTTGTCGTAAATGTAACTGCAACCTCAAGTAACCTAAACCATTATCTGGATAACCTTTAACTAATGCGCAGCCGACTCCGTCCTGAAGTATTAACATAAGATCGTAAAATAAAACGTCCTGCAACATGGACTGTGGGTGGTCCAAGTTGGCACATATTTGTGAGATTAACAGCGCGAAAGAACGGGACAACAGAGGAGTAGACTGACACAGCGCTGTGTTAGTCTACTCCTCTGCTGTCCTGTTCTTTGGCGCTGTTAATCTCAGGAAACATCCTCTCTCACACGTAATCTTGTCAGAAATAGCCCTTATTGTCCTCTTTGCCTATTTAGCGCAAAATATTATTGCCTTGTTCACTTTCACATAACGCCCTTTATTGTCCCTAGGGAAACACCACTAAAGCTCATGTAGTACACATTATTTTACACTGTACAAAACTAAGTAGTTGCAGTTATGATAGTTAGGTCATTTTATGCTAACGCTAAGTCAATTACAAAAATTAGAGCTTTCGAGCCACTGAAAATTTGAGTAAATATTGTTACGTAGCCAAATCAAGAGGTAATACAGTTTTTTTCGGAGAGCTTGTGCCAAAGCCGAGGCGTCGAAAAGGCAGTCAACAAAGTGGTGCGCAAAATCAAGCGTCGGCGACCCCAAAGGCGCGACGTTTTCTCTGCATGTATTTATCTCGAAATTTAAGCCATGGATGCTTCGCGGGATTATAACCTGAGTATTTAGCTTTTATTTCATTTCATTTCATTATATTTCATGTATTAGTTCCTTAAGGGCCAGAAGGCATTACAAAAATAAGGGGGGGGGGGGACAAATACATATAGGGAAGACAATGATCATATTAACAGCGCTACCGAAACAGACAGAAAGAAGAGGGCACAAACACAGCGCCGTCTTTGTGCCTTCTTCTTTCTGTCTGTGTCGGTAGCGCTGTTAATATGAACAAGTACCAACTCGCCCAGTCTTCCGTTTTAGAAGACAATGAATAAGTATAAGATAAATACAACTGGGCATCCAAAAGATGACAGTGACTGACATGCATCAGTCAGCACAAGTAACAAAAAAAGGCAGATAAGAGGAAACTAATACCGAATACACAGGTTTAGTTACAAGTCTAAACAAACGCAGCAAAAGAAAAGACAAGCAAGAGCAATTGCGCAAGTTCACACTAGTAAGGCGTATGAATCAGCATTGATGTCCGGAGTTGTGATAATAGCCGTCGAATTTTTTCTCGGAAAGAGGCGCGGTCAGTGCATGCTACTGTACTGTCTGGTAGCGAATTCCAAAGGGTTATTGCATTGGGAAAGAATGAACCTGAGAATGCTGATGTTCGACCGGGTAAGTGTGGTATTGGGAGGGTGTGGTTTAGGCACGCTGACGTGCGTTGGGGTGGTTTTAATAGTTCGTGTCTTGATTTCGGATAATAGTACGCCCCATGAAGGAGGCACAAACAGGCGATATGACGGCGCGATACAAGTAAAAAAAAGTGACAAAAGAATAATAAGTACCTGCATTTTTGCAGCCGCCCCATTCCATAGGGACGATTTCCCGTACAAGCCCAAGGCCGGGGAGTCGCTTTTACCTATTTTACCGGTAGGTTCCCGGCACCACCAAGGCACACAAATGCACATGGTGCCTTCCACAGCCACTGCGGACGCTCAACTTGTACCGCGTGTTGCAGGACATGCCGCAGGACTCCTTCACCCCCGGCAGTGCGGTGTTGTAGAAGGCCGGGGGTACCCGGCCCCTCTCAAGGGTAAAGGAAGCTTTCCAGGCGTGAATTCCCCTTTCAAGGGTCCGCACTCGACCAGGAACACCAGTACCCATTAAATAAACCGGTGAGTGCCCGGCGGTACGCGACTTCGAACCCGGCACCTCCCGCATACGAGGCGAGGGCTGTACCTCTGAGCCATCGCTGCGGTTCAGAAGTTACTACCCCTTCCACTGGGGATATCCCGACCAAGTCGGGTAACTTCCCAAGCACTGGATCCCCTGTTCAGGAAGGGCTTTTTCCAATTTTGTTACTGGTTTTTGTCCATCCAGCAGTACCTACCGCTTTCTTGTAACCGATAATACGGACCGACGTGGTAATACGGTTTCCAGGGTCCTCCGGCTGGTAGGCGCCTCTACCCATTTTTATTCTGGTGGGTGACCAGCGGCTGAAGTCGGGGAGCAGCAGCCTCCCACGTATGCCGCAGTGGTAGAGCGTGTCCAAGCCCCTTATCCCCTGTCGAGAGAGTACGGGGGGCGCTTGTGCCCTTTTGACTGGTGGGCGCCCAGCGGTCCCTCACCTCGCCCGAAGGTGTTCGAGGGACCTCCCACATGGCCCATTCCTTGCTGGGAGACGAGGCTGCTTTACGACTAGGCGCCGATTGTCCTCGCGGAGGCCGTTTCCTCCCTCCACTTACAGGCGCAAGCAGCGGAGTACGTTAACGGGGCACCACTTTATGCGTGACTGCGCCCTTTCAACCCTCTTATCAAGTTAAACGCAGGAGCTGAATAGGAAAGCGAAGACGAACACTCAGGAGAGCCGCCCGCCATCCTTACTGAAATATAAACCTCTTGAGCGGATCATGCTTCGGCCGGATAAGTTGGCTCAGATTCGGGCTAGCTCAGAGCCTGGCTGTGTTGGAATTCCTGCTAGGGTTATCAATAGCGATATAACTTCTTTAATTGTATCTGTTCCACCCAACTGTGCTAACAATAATTATATTAGCAGGTTTTCAACATTTGGTGGTATCATTACGGCAAACGGGCTTTAAAGTTTTAGTCAGTTCCTCTTCCGAGCTGTCTTTCGGACTCCATAAAAGCCATAAAGACATTGTACAACTTGCAACAAACGTTAATGGCTTTTGTCATGTATTGGGATTAATCCCTTCTGGGGCGGAATTCCGAGCTTCTGTCCAGTTTAAAAGCATCCGTTTCCACGGTTCCGAATATAAAATTACCAAAAGTTTGAAGTTATATGAAAATCTCCGCGGCAACCAAACGTCTGTTTGGTATGAGTGGTCCACATGAGCTATTCTATCGCTCATGTGGACCACTTTGAAACGGGATTAAACTCCGAATTCCACCTCTGGTTTGGTTAGGTAGAACAACCTGAATGGTCATTATTACTAGCAATATTTACATCACCGTCAACTAGGTACGACAAGTAAATTAAACTCAACGTACTGACAGTCACCTTAGCGGCCGATTGTGGGAGAGTCTGTAGCTACACCAGAATTCGGCAATATTTACAATTCCACCGTGAACTAATCAAGACACGCACATAAAACTCGTAGTAATAATGGAGTCGTCTTTCAAAGCTAATTCTCATATAAACGTTTTGGAGCAGGTTTTGTTAAAACGAAAGCAGCATTCCCCATAAAGTTGGCTTTGCCCCACGACTTTTTTGCGCACCCAGAGCTGTTGACATACACGAACAATTTACGAAACTGTAGGCATAAATAGCTTTGCTGTGAAAAGAAATACTGTAAAAACAAATACTGTTCTATCTCCAAACGGCTTACGAGTTTTGCGCGAAGCTTGTATAGCTAGGTTTTCATGCATTTTTCGCGTTTGCACATTAAAATTCCCGAAGCTTCATGTGCATTTGAAACACGAGGCGTTTTTTTAGCACCAGGAGTAGGATTTCGGTGGTGACCGGGCAGTTAAAGAACACATCAGGATGTTCGTTTTTCTCAAAAAAGGAGCTCCGGGCTCAAGCGTGACACACATCCTGAACGCTCCCGGGAAGCGTTTTTTTTTTTCATTGATTCTAGGCCTAATTTGCAGGATGAAGTAGTCGGAGTGAAGAGATAAGTTAGGGTTCGGTTCTGCTTGATCAAACACGCCTTGCGGTGAAGCCAACTTTATCCGAACTGCTCAGAAGGTAGCGGCTTTTCTGCGTGTAGGATGACCGCAGTCAACGCTCAAGATAAAAAAAAAATCTAATACCTTTATACCCAGCCCATACAGGACACTGAGCAAATGGCAGTTAGTGGCGTGGCTATGGCTTCAAACCGATTGTTTTTACAGTCCAGTGGCTTGCAGCTGGTGTTATCGTGGGCTCTATTAGGATAAATGCAAAGCGTGCGGTGACAGGGCTGCCCTACATCACATGGTATGGTCCTGCTCCCTCCTGAAAAATGACCTGCAAAACAGTAAGGCAGGACAGCTTACACTGAACATAAGTTCGAAGGAGCAGTGGGAGACCGCGTCACTCAGCTCCTACCCGGGTGTCCAGACCCGGCTCGTGCAGATGGCCACGACCACTGCCAGGGACTAATGGCTCATGACAGACGTCTAAGTGACAAATCTGGGCAAATAAAAGTTGTTGAATCAATCAATCAATTATACCTTTCGCCTAAATTCCGCGTTTCCTTTTTAACACGAAAGCGTTTTATTACGGGATACACGAAGATTTCAATGACGTCATATCCGTCGCGGAAATGACGTCAGTACAACGTAGCAAACGGCTAGTAAAGGGTGTTCCCCTGCACACGGGGTCTTCTTGAGGGGAAGCAACCTTTAGTACTAAAGAGTACGTTATATTTAGGGTTGTTCGTTTTCAGGTTTTATATTTTAACACGAAAATGTTTTATGCCGGGGTACACCAAGGTTTCACTGATGTCATATCCGTCACCGAAACGACGCCAGTACACCTTTGCCGAAGTGACCCGCCAGCAGAACGTCACCCGCCAAGCACCCCCACAAGACAGCCGCCGACCCGCAAATCATGCACAGCTGCAGATTTCGCTGCACATTTCACTTTCGTGTTTTACCTATCCCTATGACAGAGGAATCAACCACAGATTTTTGTAATGCGCTCAAGAGCTTCGCTGGTCATCCACCTTCAGAGTGGAATGGCTCAAGATTCTCAAGGAGCACATTAAACCAGCAGAATATTAAACGAAAACTTAGAAAAACCGTGTTTTGTTGCGGACGAATGTGTTGTCCGGAAATTTGGTACTTAGTTACATAACATACAGCCGCACGAAGGCTAAACGAAGACTTTGAAGGCGCGACAAGCGATTGTCTTGCGTGTCTTCAAAGTTTTCGTTCACCCATCGCGGCGCGCTGTTATATGTTTTGTAGTCGAGTTTTGCTTCTCGCACTGGTTGGAACGGCGCGTTCATTGATGCGATCATAAGTAAAGTATTGCCTGGAACTTAAAGCGTTTTTATTTTGATACCAATTTCGTTGCTATTTTGACCCCTTCGCTCTCCAGCCGTATGTGCAGGGCTCTTTGAATAATTTGTTTCGACGCACTGGGTGCGTAAAATCCAGGAGTAGGATGATGCGCTTTGGCTTTTCTCGTTTGCAAAACTAATCTTTATTGGGCTCAGTGTCCCCTTAACTGTCCACGGTAAGTTCTACAACGTGCAAGTGAATGAGGCTGGAAGCATGTTTGGAGTAATTTTTTACCTATCGAGCCCACCAACTGCCGAAAATGTGCCCAGGGCCTTTGAGGCTCTGTTACACATCACAGTGCGCAGCGGGTCGTGTTGAACATGAAGTCTTTACAGGTATAACCACGTTGCAGCGATAACTGAGCGCTCCCATCAAATCTTTCCATGGTACGACACTCATAAATATAGGCTTTGAACTCCCCTCGGCACTCCGTGGTGGGAAACCTTCAGTGTTAACTTCTGGGTGTGGTCAAGTGCCGAGGACATGTTACAATGCCATTACGGGGTATAATACTCTGAGGGGGGCATTGGCCCTTCTTTCTTTGTGGCGAAGAGAAGCTGTTTTGCGTCTGCAGACGGAGACAATTTGTGATGCCCAAAACATGGTCGGTTCTCTCGCCATCGTCCAGCAATGAGCTCCCCATTCAATATGTTTGTTCTCTCTCTCTTTCTCTCATTCGATAAGGCGTGTACATGCGACAAACGTTCTGAAACCCCATGGCAGTTCACTTCTGACGGCGCAAGGTAGCGGATGCCACTGAAACCGAATAAGGCCCCTGTTATTTTAGGGGCGAAACCGCTTAGGGTCTCGGGCTGCCGGCGTATCCTGTCGTCGTCGTAATCGTCGTCTTATGTAGTCACGGTACTAAAACACCAGGTCACTCGTTTACGCCTCGCGCTAGAACGTAACGCGTACAAAATAGCGGGACACTCGTTTACGCCTCACGCAGAACGCGTCGTGCTTCAAAGACGCGAGTCTTTTGTAGCAAAGGTGTGTACCTCTACACCCCAACGGTTTCATTTCCGGTGGCAAAAACTCCAAAGCGCCAAGAATACACTTATACACTGCATGATTCGCCCCTTCGCAGGTTTCACAGTAGTGGAGATGGCCCGGGATTTTTTTTATAGTGAGCACTAAGTCCTTCTCTCTCTCATTTCCTCCTTACCCTTCACTCTCTCGACCTTAAATCCGAAGTACCGTGGTTAGTCAACGCCTGCGTGTACGAGGAGGACGCTTTACGACTATAGGCGCCGATTGTCCTCGCGGAGGCTGTTTCATCCCTCCGCGCAAGCAGCGGAGTACGTTAACGAGGCACCTCTTTATGCGTGACTGCGCCCTTTCAACCCTCTTATCAAGTTAAACGCAGGAGCTGAATTAGAAAGCGGAAGCGAACACTGAGGAGGGCCACTCGCCATCCTTACCGCTCTCCTCTCTCAGCGGCTCATGCTTCGGCCGGATAAGTTGGCTCAGATTCAGGCTATCTCAGAGGCTGGCTCTGTTGGAATTCACCCTTTCGTCCATGTAGCCGCGGCCACTCGAACAAACTTAGTGGTTCGAGTTTAACTTCCAGTCGAGTATTATGCCTTTGTGAAATTCGTGAAAAGCGCGCGTCTGTACTGAGATCTACGGATGTGCAGGAGCCGGAAAGCGGGCACCCGATAGGTTTATTCCGTGAGCATTTCTTGATGAGACAGACAGAGAGAGAGAAAGAGATAGATAGATAGATAGATAGATAGATAGATAGATAGATAGATAGATAGATAGATAGATAGATAGATAGATAGATAGATAGATAGATAGAGAGAGAGAGAGAGAGAGAGAGAGAGAGAGAGAGAGAGAGAGAGAGAGAGAGAGAGAGAGAGCTGTTAAATGTGGGCTGAAGAAGTCAGCTCTGCTAGCGGCTGGGCTTGCTACGCCATATGGGAAATATTGCAGTGCAGTGAGGTGGATGTGAGAGATTGGGAAGACAACAATTAGGGTAAAAACAAAAGCTAAATAAAAATTACACGCAATGAAATTCAAGAAACAAAGTTCTAAATAAAGTTGAGCAAAAAAGTTGAGCAAATGGTGCCGGGGAAGCACAGAACGCCAAACAACAAAAAGAAGAATAATAACGTACATGACGACGCAAACGCGTACAGGTGTACATACGAAACTTTGTTACACCCTTTTGGCCAAAAAGGGTGTAGCATAAGCGGAAAAAGGCTGTTGGGAGGCCTTTACACCGTTTTTCTTGGATCTCCACACCCGTTTCCTAGCTCTACACCCTTTTTGTGTGAAAAAAGGGCGTTGATCAACTTTTGGTTTTTCTTAAGGCGTTGAAAGGGTGTGGAAAAAGTGTTTAGCTGTTCACAGAATAAGGCCATGCTTCGATGCATGATAGCACTGTATATAACAAGACATCCCCTCATACCCTCCTCTACTCGCAAAAAATGTTCAAAAGCAAGAAAAAAAATGCTCGTGTACAATGATCGCTGGTTTCCATATGCAGTGCACCTCATGCCCCAAGTTTAGCTTTGGCACGTGAAACACCAATTTGAACCTTCAAAATTTAAAAGACTATAGTCGTGCGGCGAAAAGGGTGTTTACCGACTGCAACACGCTTGGCTTTCTGTAGGGTGTTGAAACGGTGTGAAACAGGCGTTCAGTTGCAAAAAGAGAACAACAGAGCTGGGGGTCGACCTAGTTTCTCCCGATGTTGCTAAGTTTTGTTATGTTTGCTAAGCTTTGCAATGTTCTTGCTAAGCTAGGATAAGCGCTGAGGGGGGAGGCCAAGTTTAACCGGATTTTACAAGGCTGTTCCAGTGTGTCCTCCACACTTCCAGGGGATCCAAGGGGGAAACAAGCTAGGTCGACCCCCAGCTATGCTGTTTCTCCAGCCTTGCACTACTATTGCAAGCTGCCCCAATTTTATTTCGTTTTAGAATCCAAAAAGACTAGTACCTTTGAAATGGTATACTAAGAGGTGCGTATGCGCATGCGCCCTTTGTGCGCACACTCGAACAAGCTCGAAAGCTAGCTTCCCTGTTGTAGTGCCCTATCCTTGGTGGTGCAACCTTTACAGGTGCCGCAGTTCTTTTTCTTTGTATTTTTTGCTAACGCCACCGAAACTAGCTTAAGCTTAAACTGCTTCACTGGTAATAAGTTATGCCAATTCATCTTGCTTTAATTAAACATCGTGAGGTACAAAACTCCCTCCCCCCACTTGTAGAAAATGTTCAGTCCACCCGTATAAACAGGTACAAAAAACCCCCCAAAGTTGAAGGTCTCTTCACCTTTTTTCTTACCTGGGAGTTTTTTCTTCCACCCTTTTTCTTTACGCCGTTTTTCTTATTTTCCAACACCCTGATTTCTAGCTTTACACCCTTTTGAAAAAAGGGTGTTGAAACAATAAACAGCCTTTTTGAAGGGTGTTTGAGGTAGCGGGGAATGTTTGGTTCTTAATAAAATTTTATGAGTTATGGAACATAAGAACTACCTCGCGATTAATCCGCGTGTTAATTTGTATATGCTTATATTAAAATGCATAGTTCCGAAATTAGCGCTAAAATATCTGTTTTTTTGCGACAAGCCCACCGACTCGATCAGGGGGGCTTTCCTCCGTTGGATATAAAAGCAAGAGCACATGTATTACTAAGTATGCACTCCCTGTACCCATGCATCCCGTTGGTTTTCTTGCTCAATTCATTTGTGTTCCAAGTGTAACTTGGGCGTATTGACTTGCTGTGTTAAATGCTGCGAGCTCCGCCGATTCACATTGGCACGCGTAGCTGCACTGGCCACACCCTTATTTTAGGGTGTTGAGCAACCTTACACCCTTTTTTAAGGTGTTCACACGAACACCCTTTTTTCGCCCAAAACACCTTTTAAAGGTGTACGCCATGGGACAAGATTCTTACATCTTTTTCAGTCAAAAAGGGTGTAAACTAGTTTAGCGTGCCTGGGCAAAATTCAAGAATTACAAAAGTTTGCCTAGTCCAGAATCCCTAAAAAAACTCAGCAATTTTTTCGTCCCTAAAGATGAGCCATTGTTCTTGGCCCATGTTCCAAAAAAGCGACACAACTGAAGCCTTGCTCCACGTCGTATAGGCAGCTAGCCGCTGTTGCTCGCGCAGCGGCAAATCGCGGGCATATACACAAGTGCTCGGTAGCTCGCGCACAGCGCACGTGGGGCACAGTGGCGAATCTTCCCACCCTATTTTCAACTTGAAGCTCCGGGTGTATGCCACGTTGAGGTGCAGGCGATGCACTACTCCTTCTGCCCCTTTGTTTAGGCCGGGTGGAAAACGGAATTCACAGAGAGGATCAATGTCATCCATGCTGAGGTGGATATCTGCTGTGATGGTCCTTCAACTTCGACATTTGCCCAGTCCATCCAGTTCGAGAAATAAGGACACAACTGCCCTCGCGAGAGAAAGGAAGCTGTGTCGTGTTGCGTAGAGAGTGGTCAGCGCTGGCGGCTGCGTCATATCTAGTATTTCCCTCTTACCGAGTGACCAGGCAGCCACTGAAGCACAATGCGGTGGTCCGAGCGCATTGCCGCTGTTTGGATTTCGCTGACTTCGCAAGTAAGCTGACTGCGGTGGTTGGATAGACTTCCTATATAGAGCTGGCAAAGCACCCCGAGGGTCCAAGAAGATCACTTATCACCGTACATGATTTGCGCCAATGAAACGAAGGGTAGCCCTTACAGCCGCTAGCTCGGCGTTGGAGGAAGGTGTTCTGTGGCTCAGTTTTTTCTTGATTGTGCACCCCACAATCAAGAATAAATCACTTACCACACTCCAATGATGGGTAATTCTGCGGTCACTAAGCCGTCCGTATAAACGTGCGTGTGGTCTGCGTACGCTGTAACTATATACTAAAGAGTGAAAAACTGCAGCGCAGGTGCGGGCATGGACGACTTTTTGCTTATTCCGGGAACTCTTGTTGTTATTACAGTAGCCGACCATTTTTTCGGACTCTCAAAATTCGGATTAGCTCGATATTCCGGACTTTCCGGTGGAACCGCCATTTGTCCCATAGGAGTAATGTATATGAACAACGGATATTTCGGACAAAATGAAGCCAAAAGCTAGATTTTCCGGGCAAAATTTTCCGTGACAGAGCCACAGTGCGACTACAGGACGACGCCATTTTGAATGCTAAGCCACCTGGCTAGCTTCGGATTGGATGAGGATTTGGTTTGGCTCCCATCGGTGTCACGTCACACACTTTGATCTTGGAGGCTATAATTTTGCATGTAGTCTGCGGCGGAAGCAATCTCAAAAGCCTGAAACAGGTCGTACGGGGCCAGCGTGTTTTATTTTGTTTAAAAACCACTTTTTTTAGGCACCAGGTTACCCTGACATCATCGCCAGGTTTGTCCTGAACCATCCGCGAGTTCTTATGTCCTATTTAAGTGAAATAAAGTTTGTTGGTGCAGGCGTTTGAAGCCATTCTTGATGTTGAAAAACTGAGGCAGAGAGGCAATTGTCGACGTACACTTTGGAAGACCCAGGCAGACGCTTAGAGCTCTCGCCAGCACTGAATCTATGACCTTCAAGTTTGTAGAAGACAGTTGGTGGAGGGCCGGGAGGCTATATCGTAGAATGCCGAGAAAGGGTTCTTGGTAGAGTCTAAGAAGAGAGGACACGGAGCATCCACATTTTCCACTGAGCATGCACAAACTGCGCACGAAAGACAAAAGCCTCTTTTTCAACGTTCGAATATGCGGAGCCCAGGACAGCGAGCGGTCAAAGATGACACCCAAAAAAAATGTGTTGTTTGTTTGCGTACTTTCTACACTCAGCGTATATCGTGAGACGCCAGGCTGTGTGAACGCAATCGCTGCACACTTCTGAGGGTAGAAGATCAACCCGCAGCTTCTGCGGTGCCTTCGCATCACCACGATCGCTCTCTGAAGTGTGGCGCGAATGTTTCGGCGGTTTCTACCGGAGGCCTAAATACGAATGTAATCTGCATACAGCGAGATATTGACACCTTGGGGAGGAAGTGTTGGCAGGCGTATGAGGCATATAATGACAAGAGTCGGACTCAAGACGACGCCCCGTGCGTGACAAGGTGCTTGGTCGTTGCGCCATCACTAGTCATCATATAAACGTATCGATGTTATAGGTAATCGCAGAGCCACTTGAACATACATCCTCGCAGCCCTGCGGAAGTCATCTCTATTCAGATAGCTTGGTATGTCATGCTATCAAATGCTACCTTGATGTCAAAAACGAGAGCTACAGCGATATTACCAGCATGCTTTTTGTCAGGAGATATCCGCCACCAAAGAAAGTATGTTATCCGTGCTACTTCGTCCTCTCCTGAATCCAGATATTTGCGATTGATAAACGCCTCGATTTTCAAGGTCCCAAGCAAGCCGCTCTAAAACCATTTTCTCCATCACCTTTCCAATACAACTTAAAAAAGTGCAATTGGCCGGCACGAATCTATATCTGTTGCCGGCTTGCCTAGTTTAAGGACCGCTGCGATCCGGGCAATTTTCCAGCTGGCCTCAAGGCACCCTCTCTGCCACGATTCGTTGTACAGAGAGAGGAGCTGTTGAAGAGCCCTCGTGCCCAAGTAGCGTAAAGCCAAATACGTGGTGCCATCTGCACCAGGTTAGGAAGACAAATTGAGGTTTTCCAACGCCCTGGTGAGCTCTTCAATTCCATGCATCAGCGTCGCATTTGTGGTGGAGTAGCAAAACACGGACACCTCCGAGACCACAACGTTGCCGGGCGGAGTGGTGATCCTAGTGCAAAATTCTTCTGCAACACCCCCTTCACTAACGCCCTTCTGAAGAGCAACCGTTGAGAACGGGTGAAGTGGAGTTGACGGGGTTCTTAAGGTGCGAAAAATTTGCTATTTACGTGTGAGTGGCCTTCGTGGATCCAGCCGAGAGTAGAGCTGGCTCCATCGCTGTTTAGCGAGCTTGCGGATGTGCTTTTAGCCGTGCTTCTGCGTACGTCTAGCAGCTCGATTGTCATCCGGAGACCTCGTTTTCCGTGCTCGCCGCTCTGCTCTTCTGCGGCGTGCGCGAAGTCGCTCGTTTGGCTATCTAATACATCCTTGGGGAACAAACGACGTTTTCTTGCGGATGCAGCATTCGCGTTAGAGATAGCGTCAACAGACTTTTCATGCGTTGTAAGAGTGGCACAGCCATCCTCCAGGAGATCTCTAAAGTTTTCCCTATTCGTGCTGCACGCAGTGAGTTTTTGCAGGCCACCACCGATTCCATTGATTACTGTGTAGGCTGGCAGATGGTCACTGCCGAAGCTTTCCACATCAGAAAACCAGGACGCGGATTTCTTGAGGGCCGCAGATGTCAATGTCACATCCAAAGCACTCGATATTTTTTCTAATGACGAATATGGCGCTGCCCGTGCTTAGGATGTGCAATATGGCGTCGCTGGCAACATTAAGAAGGCGGTTTCCCCATGATGTTGTACTTTTGGTGCCCTAAGTCGTGTGAAGTGCATTGAGGTCACCCGTAAAAACATGCGGTGATGGCGTGTTCACCAAAATGGAGTGCAAAAGCTTGGCGTCGAAGTTCGCCCATGGTGGTATGTAGCCTGCGCTGACTGTAAATTTAACGGCATGTGAGTGTAAATTTAACGGCATTGCGTTTCACCACGGCCGCGATGTACTCATTACAAGAGTCCGGGGTTACACTGTGGACAACAAATGTCAGGTCATTGCGAATCGCCAACAGGACTCTGTTTCGGCCCCTGCCAGTCACGGATCCCAAGAGCAAATAGCTAGAAATCCGAACCTCAGCGCGCAGGTTAGATTCTGATATTGCATTTATTGGAAAACGGTGCTTGTTAACAAATTTCTGGAGGGCAGGTAATCATAAACAGAGTCCACAGACGTTCCATTTAAATATAGCACAACGTCTTCAGACTGCAGCAACGTGAGTAACTGGCGAAGTTGAGACATTCAATCTTTAAAATAGGGATAGAGTAGATTATTTGTCGATGGAAATTAACAATTCGACAAAAAACTTGTAGCGGCAAGCCACAGTGCCAATGGCAGCAGCGTGACGCAGGCCCACGGGCGCCCTCACCCGCCGGAGGGCTCGCGCGCCCCTGGCATCAGTAGAGAGAGACCCCATCCTCCCTGTTCTGTGACCCGACGGCGTTCGGAATAAACCGGCTTGCTACGTGGTCTGGTCGTCTCTGTTTCAACGCCTCCGTGGCATGCGCTCTACAGTTGGTGACCCGGACGTGATATCCCTCCCACCGAAGTTGTAGAGCCATGTCCAGCAACGACCACAACCAGCGAGCACCGCAAGCAGCCGGCAACGAGATCGCCGCCCTGACTATCCACTTGCCGCCGTACTGGGAACACAACCCGACCGTCTGGTTCCTCCAGGCCGAGTCACAGTTCGCGCTGTCTGGCATCACCTCCCAAGAACGCAAGTTCCACTACGTCGTGAGAGCTCTACCAGCGACTGCTGCGGAAGAGGTTGCGGACATTCTTGCCTCCTTCATACGCAACCCACCTGCAACGGCCTACGACAAGCTCAAAGCAGCGCTACTCGAACGCACACCACAATCTGAGCGCACGTGCCTACAGCAGCTACTTTACACCGAAGAGCTTGGCGACCGCAGACCGAGCCAACTCCTGCGGCGCATGACCCAACTCCTCGGCTCACGTGCCCAAGCCATGGACGGCGCATTGCTGCGCGAGCTCTTTCTGCAGCGCATGCCTGCGAACGTGCAAATGGCCCTCGCAACATCGTCATCCATGGATTTCCCTTCGCTCGCGTCCCTGGCCGACAAGGTAATGGAAATAGCCAGCACAGCTTCACCTATTGCTGCTGTGACCGCGACGCCAGCATCACCCGCCCCTCGCACGACGCCAGCTCCTGCCGACGAAGGTGCGTCTGCGTCGCGTGCCAGTGTCGATCACCTGTGCGAACGACTGGAGCAACTCGTTGTCGCGGCGACGAGGCGAAACAGCACAACACATTCTGCTCGCCCGTCACGCCGACGCGACCGCTCATCTTCCCGACGCCGTGATGGCGTTCGTGGACGCAGCCCTACATTAGCCCCCGGTGTATGCGTCTACCACCGCCGTTTCGGCGCAGACGCTCGCCACTGCCTCTTGCCATGCTCATGGACGGGAAACGGACCCGGCAGACCGCTAGAGGCGACGAGCGGTTCTCGCCCCATTGAAGAATGTCGCTTGTTTCACATCGTCGATCGTACCACCGGACAAAAGTTTCTCGTCGACACGGGAGCGCAAGTCAGCGTCTTGCCAGCTCCACGCCACGACCGCAACTCCAGCGCAGTCTTCTACCTCCAGGCAGTAAACGGCGCGCGCATTCCCGTGTTCGCGCAGCGATCCCTGACTTTGAACCTGGGTCTTCGCAGAACTTTTCGGTGGATTTTTGCGGTCGCGGACGCTCGCTCTGCCATCCTTGGTGCTGACTTTCTTACCAAACATGGCCTCCTAGTCGACGTCAAGCGACGGCGAGTTCTCGACTTCACGACCCTCCTCTCAGTTCAAGGCGTCGTAGCGACAGCAGCTGCTGACGTAGCGCCTTCCTGCGCTACAGTTGCTGAAGAACCGTTTGCCTCCCTGCTAAAGGAGTTCCCCACCGTCACGTCACCACCCGACTGGACTCAGCCCGTGACTCATGACGTCCGTCATCATATCACCACTACCGGACCGCCCGTTTTCTTTCGTCCGCGACGTCTCGCTCCCGAGAGACTCAAGATCGCCCGTGCAGAGTTCGAGCACATGCTGGAACTTGGCATCGTCCGACCTTCTTCCAGCCGCTACGCATCACCCTTGCACATGGTACCCAAGAAAAACGGTGACTGGCGACCTTGTGGCGACTACCGATTCTTGAACCTCTCCACCATCCCAGATCGGCACCCCCTTCCCAACATACAAGATTTCACCGCCAGTCTGCACGGTGCCACCATATTTTCAAAAATCGACCTTGTACGGGCGTACCACCAGATCCCCGTCGCTGAGGAGGACATATACAAGACGGCCATCACAACACCTTTCGGCCTTTTCGAGTTCCTCCGAATGCCGTTCGGCCTCAGGAACGCTGCCCAAACGTTTCAGCGTTTCATCGATACAGTGACGCGTGGACTGCCCTTCGTCTAAGCTTACGTGGACGATCTGCTGGTAGCAAGTACGTCCCTAGAGGAGCATCTTCACCATCTCCGCATTCTCCTCGAACGCTTAGGTGCCCATGGCGTTGTCATCAACGCAACGAAGAGCGAGTTCGGTGTTCCCGCCCTCGACTTTCTGGGACATCGACTGGATGCGACAGGCATTCGGCCCCCCTCCAACAAGGTCCAGGCCATTCTTGACTTCCCAACTCCAACGTCGGTCACCAAGCTTCGCCAGTTCCTGGGTCTGGTAAACTTCTACCGTCGCTTTATCAGGAACTGCGCCACTCTGCTTGAGCCTCTCGACCGCCTGCTTTCCGGGAAGCGTTCTACCACTGAATTGGACTGGAACGCCAGAACTGAGGCAGCCTTTCATGCCATCAAACGTGCGCTGGCAAACGCCACTCTCCTCGCTCACCCAAATCCAGGACGTCCACTCACGCTGATGACGGATGCCTCGAGTTCTGCTGTGGGAGCTGTCCTCCAACAGCACGTAAATGGCGCGTGGAAGCCCTTGGCCTTCTTCTCAAAACGTCTAACCCCACCGCAGTCCCGGTACAGTGTCTTCGGGCGTGAACTTTTGGCAATGTATCTGGCTGTGCGTCACTTCCGACATCTTCTTGAGGGTCGTCAGTTCACCATCTTCACTGACCACAAACCCTTGACGTACGCCATCAGCCGGCCCGACACCCATTACACGCCACGAGAAGTGCGGCAGCTTGCCTACCTGTCCGAGTACACGACGGATATCAAGCATGTCACTGGCGTTGACAACACAGCTGCGGATGTTCTAAGCCGCGTGGACGCCATTGCCTCCACTTCGCCGCTTTTAATTGCACCCGACCTCCACCGGCTGGCTGCTGACCAAGCAGACGACACGGAGCTACTGCGTCTTCGCAGATCCCCAACTGCGCTCCAGCTCGAAGACGTGACACTCGACGGACAGCAGATCGTTTGTGACTTGTCGACCGGAAAGCCACGACCATTCGTACCCAAAACCTGCCGTCGCGATCTCTTCGATGCCCTGCACAACATGGCCCATCCTGGGATTCGAGCCACGCAGAAACTCATCGCGGCTTGTTTTGTCTGGCCTCGAATGAACGCTGATGTTCGCGACTGGGTCCGCGCGTGTGCACCATGCCAACGCGCAAAGGTTCACCGGTATCCAGTTCCGCCGGCAAAGACGTTCCTACAACCTGATGAGTGCTTCGCCGTCGTGCACATTGACCTCGTCGGTCCCTTGCCCCCTTGCCAAGGCTACCGCTACCCGACATCTCCGCACCAACGGTAGCGTCAGCATTCGTGTCGACGTGGGTAGCGCGCTTCGGATGCCCATCATCCATCGTCACCGACCGCGGACGGCAGTTCGAGTCTGCTTTGTTCGCCGAGCTCCTTCACCTCCTCGGCACGACTCGTTTGCGCACGGCAGCGTACCGGCCACAAACAAATGGACTCGTCGAACGCTTTCACCGCCAACTTAAGGCCGCGCTCACAGCACACGACTGCCCAACACAGTCGGTCCAGCGCTTGCCCCTCACACTTCTGGGCATACGCACCGCCTTCAAAACTGACCTGACGTGTTCTTCGGCTGAACTCGTTTTTGGAACCCAGCTTCGACTACCAGCCGACCTGTTCGAGGTACCGTCTCAAGCATCTTCCGCCGCGGACTACGTGAAATCGCTGAGATTGATCCTCGCTGACCTTCGACCGCAGCCTACACGGGAACGAAAACCCAGAGGACCTTATGTGCTTCCGGACCTTGAACAGGCAACACATGTGTTTGTGCGGTACGGACCCGTGCGCCGCCCATTGCAACCACACTACGTTGGCCCTTTCCCTGTAGAACGACACTCGTCAACATATGTCATCGACATCAATGGCTCTCACGACAACATAGCCCTAGAGCGCCTGAAGCCGGCATACGTCACCGCCGCCGACATCAACCCTACGAGACCTCCCACTGTGGCTGCACACCACCGTGACCATCATGTACGTTGGGGCGATCAGAGCGTCACACCAGCTCCTCTCTTCGGGGGGAGCCCTGTAGCGGCAAGCCACAGTGCCAATGGCAGCAGCGTGACGCAGGCCCACGGGCGCGCTCACCCGCCGGAGGGCTCGCGCGCCCCTGGCATCAGTAGAGAGAGACCCCATCCTCCCTGTTCTGTGACCCCACGGCGTTCGGAATAAACCGGCTTGCTACGTGGTCTGGTCGTCTCTGTTTCAACGCCTCCGTGGCATGCGCTCTACAAACTAAAACACGAGAGTTAACTAACAAAATAACAACGGTCGATCAATCCTCAAGCGAACAGCTGAGCAACAAAAATAAAAATGAGCACGGACTGCGCCAACAAGGAAACACATCCCTTGTGACCGACAGACAAGCTGGCAGACAGGCAAAAAAATTTATTTCTCCCTCTGGTTTCAAAGCTGCCCTTATTCCAGGAAGCTGCTGGTCGCCTTCTTAATGAAGGCAGCCAGCGCTTGCTGCTGGCTGGCGCTTGCAGCGCTTGCTGCAACTAAACAAGCTAGGTAGTTCGAAATTTTTAGTGTTACTCTTCTATTCTTTTTTCAATCTTCTTGCCAATTTTAGTTTATGTGGTGAATATGGTCTTCTTGCCAATTTTAGTTTATGTGGTGAATAAGGTTATGTTTCAGAAAAGCACTGTACCGCAGATAGGTAAAGCATTTTGGTTTATTTAAAAAAAAGCAATCTTTGATTTCTTTCCAACTTTAACAAATTAAAGCCAGGGCTGTTCTCTATCGCCTACATCAAAAACATGTTGCACTTTTTTTGTTTTTCAGCTGAAAAACGCCAAATATGGTCTTGTTGGCAAGTATTGTGGCGACATACTCAACTGGTTTTTAAGGAGCTTATGACCGCAGTGTAGAGAGAGAAACGGCTATTTCAAAAAAAATCATTGAAGAAACATTGCGTTGAGCGTGCTCTGTTTAAAGTGGACGTGGATCGAGTACATTGCCCATAACTCGGCTGTCGATAGGCAAAGGAATACATACTCCCGCAACAGCGACGGCACACTCACGATGGAAGCATCAGGACTGCATCAGTTTTTCGTTCCGGTATACAAGCACAAGGTACTAACTTGGGCCTTAACTATAATGCTGATCGCGTGTTCACTCGCCCAGCCAATGTGCAGGAATATGTATGCTGAAATGTAACTGCCATTCGTACGACTGAACGGATGGCCATGCCTCCCTTACTCACTATTGTGGCTTGTTACGAACTGTGTTACGAATCACTTTCGCTGATTTTTCCAACAAAACTCTTACTTAACAACAGCTAACTAAAACATGTAAACAGCCCTGGGCTGCTAACAGCTTTCGCAAAGTTTGCAGCAATATTTCTTTCCTTGCGAACAAATAAGCAAATCTGATTGATTGATTGGTTTACCTATTTATTTATTTATTTATTTATTTATTTATTTATTTATTTATTTATTTATTTATTGATTGATTGATTGATTGATTGATTGATTGATTGATTGATTGATTGATTGATTGATTGATTGACTGATTGATTGATTGATTGTATGGTTTAAAGGGACACTGAAGTGAATTTGTCAAGCTCCCGTTTTTGCTTGCACTGTGTAGACTGGCTCAAATTAACACACTATTCATTGTTTATCCGGTTGACAAATCGGTAATTATTTTACAAAGCGCGAGGAGAGCTGACGTGCTCACATCGGCTCCGGCTTTTATGACCATTTTTGCAGTGCTAATTATTAGTTATCGCCGCATAACTATTACCAATGTGTCTGTAAAGGTGCGGGTCATTAACCACTACCAGTCGCTAACAAAAGGTACGTTTTTGCTGGACTTTTCTTGTGAGGCCCGGCGGCGTTCCGCCAAGCCTAATCGAACAGCTGGAGTCCACAGCTAGCTAGGCCTAACTTTGGTGAGGGAGGGCCGTCGTCCTCGGGCGGTGGCTGTACAAACATGACGACCGAGATGGAGACGTCCATTGATCGGGAACCGGCGAATTCCGGCGTTAGCCAGATGTGTATTGAAGTTGAAGGGGAAGAAATTTCTTCCGAGGAATTCAATGACGGTGCGGGCTGGTCGCACGTGGGCCAGCGTATAAAGGCCCCAGCCGGCGAGGTCACCGCCCCTCGACAGTCGAGGTCTACGAAGAAGAACTTCGCCGGGAATGTGAAAGCTTCGGTAACGAGGGCAGCAAGGATGCCGGACGTTCTACCGAGGGAGGAGACGAAGGTGGTGGTGCGGCCTAGGGGAGGCCTTAACATCGCGAGGACTCATACCGCCATCGTGGCACCGGCAATCATGGCGGCGGCGAATGTATCAAGGGAGGACGGGGCAGCGGACACCTTCTGCCCCAATTTGCAACAAAACATCATGGTGGTGAGTACCCCCGACGATGCACGTGCTTTACTTTACGCCAAGATACAATCGATCTGCATTGGTGGCAAGGAACATGTGGTTGGCGCATAACAAACCGCGCCATATGGCACCGTTAAAGGAGTGATTAGAGGTATCCCGATTGAGGACTCCCCAGCCATGATCGACCGGAACATTGTAAACTCGAGAAATCCCCTGGCACTTGGCGCGAAGAGGATTGGTAGCTCGACCACAGTCATCGTTGTTTTCGGGAGCCTGAAGGTACCGAATTACGTGTGCTACGGTCCCGTTCTCATCAAGTGCAGCCTATACCGCAAGCAATTCGATGTGTGTAAGCAGTGCGGAAAGGTGGGCCACCGCCGCGACGTTTGTCCGAACCCTCACGTGAAGTAGTGCTTCGCTTGCGGGGCCGTAAACCCCAAGGACGACCATACCTGTACCCCCAGTTGCAAATTGTGCGGCGGGCCACATCTGACCGGGGACAAGGTTTGTAAGAATAAGTTCAAGACCCCATACGTAGTTATAAAGAGGCAGTGGGAGCGCAGGATGGCCGAACAGCAAGCGCAGCAGCAGCAACAAGCGGCGCTCGAAGCTAAGGGATTTCCACCGCTGACATCAGCAGCTGCAACAGCTGCCGGCCCAGCTCGTCGCCGTGCATCGCGTTCCTCCTCGAAGCGCAGGGGCAGCGAGAGCAGACGGCGTAGCGTTAGCCGTAAGCGATCACATTCACGTGACCGCGTGAGTTGGGCCGATGCAGCAAGAAATGATGCTATGAAAGCACAGGGGGGTACCACCACCACCACCTCCAATGCCACCGCAACCACCAAAAACGTCGGCGGCAACAGCACCAAGGCGAAGGAAGACGAGGCGATGAGGGTGTTGGAGGAGGCCAACGAGGAACTCCGGCGCAAGAACAACGAGCTCGAGACGACAGTCATTAGGCAAGAGGCGATTATCAGCAAGATGGCAAAAGAGATCGCGGAAATCAAAAAGCTTCTGACGCCCCGTTCCACCAATAACGAAACGCCTCAAGCGGTGCCGTGTGAACCCACACCCAGCACCAGCAGTGCTGTACCCGCAGCGAAGGAACCGGCACCCAAGAGACGAGCGATCGAGAACCTGAAGGAGCGCAAACTTAACGATAGGGTGGACAACCTGGAAGACAAAGTCGACCGAATCGAGAAACACCTTGACAGGCTCGAGGAATATATTAAGACAACCTTCACTAAGATGATTTTCGACAAGTTCGCCGACATCGAGCAGACATGTCAGCAGCTAGCGAACGCCATACAGCAAGTCACAGCGCAGCAGTACAATCAGCAACAATCATGGCCACTCCAGCAACAACAGCAGCAGTGAAGGGTCTGGTGACCTGGCACTGGAACTGTAACGGTTTCGCTAGCAAGAGGGCAGTCTTACAGCAACACATAACACAAGTAGCACGCAAGCCAGATATAATCATGTTACAAGAGACTCGCACCGACGCGGTATCGCTCCCCGGTTACAGGGCTTACATCAAGTCTCCGGAGGTCACCGGCGGTAGAGGAGTGTGTACGTTGATTCGCAAGGGAGTCACCTTTATCGAACATGAGTTGCACAAGAGTAAAATAGAATAAACTCTCATCGAGGTCGTTTCGGGCAAGAAACACAAGAACAGTACCTTTCTGCTTAACGTCTACAGTAGCCCTTCGCACCGGAAACAAAAGTTCAAGACACTCCTGCACAGACCCAGCACCACGGTGGGGACCCACAGGCTCATCGCCTGCGGGGACTTCAACGCGGCGCACCCGGCATGGGGATACCGCAAGCAATTGGCCAAGGGGCGAGATCTGTTTCAAGACACAATAAACCTGGGCTTCACCCTCATCACGGACCCGACGGATCCTACGAGGATCGGAAACTCCGTGGCCAGAGACACGACGCCAGACCTCACATTCGTGAAGAACGACGAGAAGGGCAAGATCACCTGGCGCAACACGGGGTCCGAGCTCGGAAGTGACCACTACATCGTGGAGGTCATCATACCGGAGGAGGTCAACACGTCGGAGGACACCAGAAAGCATAAATTTAATGATTGGGATGCCTTCCGTAGCCTGTTACCGACGGAGGAGGAGGACATCGAGAACATAGAAGAATGGTCGGCCCTCATCGCGGGGAAGATCAAGGAAGCGACCAAGACCATAGAAACGGACGCGCAGGTCGACAAGATAGACAGCCGCCTGGCGCACTTAATAGAAGCGAAACAATCCATCCTAAACAGGTGGAAGAAACAACGGCTGAATCGGCGACTGAGGAAGAAGGTAGCGGAGCTGAATCGCGCCATCGAAGCCCACTGTCGCGTGCTATGCACGCAAGAGTGGAATGAAATCTGTAGCGCTGCGGACGGGCAGATGCATTGCGGCAAGACCTGGAACTTGATGCGGCATCTGCTCGACGAGACCAAAACAAAATCCCATCAACGCGACCGCCTCGCAAAGATCATTCACAGAGCAGTCAAGGAGCACGGGAAACCAGAAGTAATCAGACGCATCGACAGCAAGTACCTCCCGGTCACACCCACGGAAAGGCATCCTGAGTACGCGGGTCAAGGCAACGATAAGCTCGACCGCGACATCAGCGTCGAGGAGGTGCGAGCGGCCTTGCATGACCTGAACAGCAAGTCTGCGGCCGGCCCGGATCACATCTCGAACAGAGCGCTCAAGAACCTCAGCGATGCGGCCATCGAGAACCTCACCGGTTACTACAACAAGTGCTGGAGGGCGGGGTCACTTCCCCAGCAGTGGAAGACTGCCAAGACAATCCTCATCCCCAAACCGGGCAAGCCACCGAACACGGACAACCTCCGGCCCATCTCGCTCACGTCCTGCGTGGGCAAGGTGTTGGAGCACGTCCTCATGTGTAGGTGGCAGGACTACCTGGAGGAGTCAGGACTGTACCCCGCCACGATCATCGGGTTTCGGCGTTGCCTCGGCACCCAAGACGCGATGATTCTGTTGAAGAATGAGGTCATTGACGGCAACCTAACGAAAGACAATAAAGCCATCCTGGGGCTGGACCTGCAGAGCGCCTTCGACAAAGTGAAGCACTCTGCGATCCTAGCCCAGGTTTCCAGACTGAACATGGGTGCAAGAACCTATAACTATATCAAGAACTTTCTGACAGGCCGGACCACAGAGCTCTGCGCCTGCGATCTGCGACTGCAAGAGAAGGGGCTCGGCAGTGTCTGGACCCCCCAGGGCTCGGTCATCTCGCCGTTGTTATTCAACCTCGTTATGATCGGGGTTGCCGAGCGGCTCTCTCGAGTCGAGGGGGTCCGGCACACCATCTACGCCGATGACATCACTCTGTGGGTTACGGGAGGCAGCGATGGTCACATCGAGAGCACGCTGCAAGAGGCTGTCGACACTATCGAAGACCAGCTAAACGGATCCGGCTTGATCTGCTCGCCGAGCAAGTCGGAGCTGCTGGTGTTACGACCAAATACGTAAGGCGAAACAAGAGCGAGCCCAGGGATTACGAGGCGATAAAGATCGTGATGAGGAGCGGCCAGGTGATCCCGGAGGTCGATAAGATACGGATTCTCGGTATGATTATAGACAAGCGTCGCGGCAACGGCGAGACCGTTTCCCGCCTTACAGCCAAGATCACCAACGCAGTGCGTCTCATCAGACGGGTCGCCAACCGCAAGGCCGGGATGAAGGAGGAGAGCTTGATTCGGCTTGTGCATTCCTTCGTAATCAGCCACGTCGCCTACGTTGCAGCCTTCCATAATTGGACGAAGTGCGAAAAGAATAAGATCAACGCCATGATACGCCGAGCGTACAAGGCGGCGCTCGGGCTGTTCGAGTGCACAAGCACCGACAAGCTCCTGAGCCGGGGGGTACACAATACCCTCGAGGAAATTGCTGAAGCGCAACGATCCGCCCAGCTGGAGCGGCTCTCTACGACCGAGACCGGTAGGCGCATACTGCAAGACTTGGCCTTCACGCCTGCGGCGAAGGCGAGCACCGACGCTCCTGTCCCGGACGAGACCCGGCGCTGGATTCGGGTAGATCTCATCCCGAGGAACATGAATCCGGAGTTTGACAAGGAGAGAAGAGCGGCGAGGGCCAAGGCACTCATCGACTTGTACGCCAAGGACGAGCACGCCAGGTTCGTGGACGCGGCCGAATACCAGGGAGACAGCGAGGCATTCGTGGCTACCGTCATCGAGGCGTCGTCTGGCGCGACGAGGGCGGCGGCGAGCGTTCGGGTCCGACAGGCGTGCCAAGCGGAGGAGGTGGCCATAGCCCTGGCCATTGCCGGCCCCGGGTGCCAGACAGTGTTGTGCGATTCCAGGAGTGCCGTGCGGAATTATGCCAAGGGCAAAGTGTGCGGTGAGGCTGTGCGCGTTCTGTGCTCGGCCGACCTCCAACGAGAGAACAGGTGTGTTAAAATAAAGTGGTTCCCGGCGCACGCGGGCAACGATGCGTCGGCCAAGCACGACAACCACAACGAGACGGCACACGCAGTGGCGCGAGCGCTAACCAACCGCGCCGCTGCAACCGACCGTCCACTGTGGTGTAGCGCCAAGGACCGTATGACGACGTCCAACGAACTTACACAGTTCCACCGCTTGGCTCGAAGAACTCTCCCACCCCCGCATCCGGGGCTGAGCAGAGCGGAGGCGGTGCTGTTCAGACAACTGCAGACTGGGTCCTTACCCACCCCAGTGTTGATGAAATATGTGTACCCGCAAGTGTATGCGAGTGATGTGTGCCGCGTGTGCCAGCGGGAGAGGGCCACCCTAACGCACATCCTATGGGACTGCACCAAGTTCCCCAACGAAGCGTCGACAAGTACGATTCCGCCGCGGCTCGCGGCTGCGGCGAAGTGCTATGACCAAGAAATCCAAACCTGGGCCGTCCAGCAGGTCTTGGCGGCTCTTGAAAGACAAAGGCCGAGCGAAAACGCCGGGACGTTGCCCCCAAGGGCGACCGAACGCGGGAGTAGCACGCGCCGTAGTCGAGTAAAGACCACCCGCTGAGAAGACGTAAGGGCCCGCGTCGCGGCGCCACTTAATGGTGGTATCGCTCTGCAGGCGACTAAATAAAGTTGCTTCCCCCCTCCCCACAAAGCGCGAAAGAAGAAAAACTACTATGCGCGGTTTGCGGCGGCCGCACCAACTAAAGGCTGTGACGTCAGGAGGGGGGGCACCGTGATTGGACGATGCCCAAGGTTAGCAATCCAAAGTTTCGGTTTCGGTTTAGGTTCTGTAAAACAACATGCTTGACATCTGATGGCGTTGTTGGATGGGCATTCTCGATTTCTCAATTATCGCCGTACCGCGCTTCTGCCATGTTGTCCGCTGTCAAATGTCTAAGATAAACCTCCCAGGGCGGCTTGGAATCGTAGAAATCACTAGACGAGGCCTACGCAGTGGATGAACGCCCTCCGCGTCACCGCAGACTCTCAAATGCCATGCGCTTTTCCCGCATATTCGGAGCTTGCCTTACTCATGTATGTTCGTAAAAAGCTAGTTCGCACCAGGCCAAGGGTCTGTTGATTCTGGGCTGTGCCCACTGCCCGCAAGCAGTCGGTGCTTGTGGCAACAGCACGCCAACGAGAACTCGCTAGCGCGTCATTGTCAGTATGCGCGCGTTCTGCGATCTCGCTCGTGGAGCAGTGAACGTTACGGCCCAAAAATGGTGAGCTCAGTTCAGAAAACATCGGCCGCATACGAAAAAATCAACTTACAAAAAAAAATACATGTACCCTCGGGGATTCGAACTTGCGACTTCCAAAACAAATTCCAGCACCTCAGACCGCTAGGCCACGAGCCGGCGATGGCCACTTTGCATAAACAAGGTTTATAATGTATGACAAGTTTACACTTTTATTTATTTTAAGCATTTTAAGTACTTTATGTGACTATTTCTTGTTTTGCACTCGTGCAGTAAGCATCCCCCAAGTTTCCACAATACCTCACGTCTAGCAATTGCATTTCTTTGACGGAAAAGCGTTCGCAGATGTGCGGTCGTGCTGCTGACCGCTGTGCTTGTTTACCCAGCGCAAAAAGTGCATCCTGCTCCCTAGTTTTGCGCTGTACGGTAAAAGTTTCAGGTGATTTTATTTTCTTAGTACCTATATTGACTTCGCTGACTCTTCTCCCACCTTCAATTGGCCTTAGATTTTCCTACTAGCGTAAAGTCAGCGAAGCGTCGCATGTGCACTTGTGCAGCGCTTGTGTGGAGCGACCCGGACTCTGAGTTTGACACAGTGTACAAACTAACAAAGTAAGGAAAGGCACATTCTTTCATTCACAAAGGTGTTGTGGCTTAGTTTCAATTGAGCGAGCGAATAGCGACGACCCGTCGGCGGCCGGCGGACGAAACGCTGGGCCGACTGACTCGATCCGTAGGTCGGCTGGTCGGCGAACCGTGCAGTAGCGCAGCCATTTTCCAGCTCATCTCCTGCTGACGTCACACGAAAACGCCACAGAAAATGGGCGAGCGTAAAGAGAGGAGGACAGCATTTTCGAATTGATTTTTCTACTAAATAAATTCGCGTAAACGCGGCCAGAGTGGTCGAAACAATGCCTACGGACTCCGAACTACAATTTGCGCTAGTAATCCCGCAATGTTTACAAATCACTTCAGTGTCCCTTTAATACGGCGACGCCGCGCAGGTGATGAGGCGTGACGTAGTGGGGGGTTCCGGATTAATTCTGACCACCTGGGGATCTTTAACGCACGCCGTTATCTCGTACACGCGGGCATTTGTACTTTTCGCCTCCATCAGAAAAGCGGCCGCCGCGCCCTGATATCAAACCCGCGTCCTTGGACTCAGCAGCACAATGTTTTTTTTATCCACTGGGCCACCGCGGCGGGTAAAAAAAAATCAGCAGCTCTAGCTAGGAGGTTTACGCAGTAAGATGAAGCATCATAAACATTGAGTAAGCCGGGTACAAATTACAAGTAGTAAAGATTATGGGCGATAACTTCTCAGAGTCATAGGCGGAGAGTTTTCATTTTGCCGGGGAAGGGGGGGGGGGGGGGAGGGGACAAGGCTTTCCTTGACTTGCAGCTCATGATGCTGCTGATAATAAAATGCACCCGTCTTTATGTACATACATACGTACGTACGTACATACATACATACATACATACATACATACATACATACATACATACATACATACATACATACATACATACATACATACACGCATGCATGCATGCCTCCAGTGCGCTTGTCCTGGTATGGTGAGAATTTGAAGGAATAAATGGAAAGTATAAAAGTCGTCCACGTCTGTGCCAATTCAATCATGCAGTAAGCTTTTAGCCCCAATAAAATTTAAGGGAAAAGGTAGAGGCAACACTAAAGAAATGTCAACTGGTAATGGCATTGGTAATGGCGCTTGGGGCAGTAGGGGGGACAGAGGTCAGCATCACCGGGGGGTTGGGGGTGCGGAGTCCCCTTCGGGAAACACCGGACCCCCCGCAGTCCTAGTTTATGCTTAGAGTGGTTTGTTTTTGTATGCATGGCACCAGGAAGGGCCGATGTTGCCACGTTTCTAATTCCCGCGGCCACTCGGAAGTGGGCTTTAAGAGGGCACGTAGCATGGCGCCATCTGCAAGTGTCTTATCAAATTAGAGCTCCGGTATTGCAAAGCGCGTTACTTAAAGGCACCTGTCGGCGCACCTCCCCAACAACCACAACCAAACTCCTAAAGAAGCACTATAAGTAACGAAAAAGATCTGATGAACTAGAAACAGCCCTTAGAATGCTAGTATCTTTCTGGAAGTTTGTCACAAAAACCCTTTTGTCGCTAAGAAATCAGCAAAACCAGGTGAGATGAGGTGTACACTGCGAATGACCCGGCCGTAAACAACCAGTCGCAAACACTCTGTGCAATAAGTTTCCAGGTGCGTAACACTTTCACAGAAGCTGATAAGTTCTTGTAGATTTTTAGGTGTTCCGCAATAATGTCTTCAAATTTCCGACATCACAAGCGTTACGAAGGATAGACTGGCGCAGCAACCCGGATATCGCGTTGTTGTCACTTTTGTGAGCGTTTTCATTTTATTTAGTGGCATGAACCAAATTTTCCCGGTTTTAAACCAACTTCAAATTCGTTCACCAAAAAAACTAATTCGACATTACTATGCAAATTTAAGAAACCGCATACCATCTGCTGCGAAAACCCAGTTTCCTCTGATTCCGGTCACTTGCCACCAGGGCAGTCACTCGTGCTTACGTTCACGGCCGCTGGATGAGAGCGAGTGCGCCTTTCATCCAGCGGCCATAGAGTTAATACTACTCAGCGGCCGTGTCGCGTCGCTCGATCGGCAGAAGATCCCGCCAGGGAGCCGACACGAACTCACGTGCTGCACATTGGCGCTTCGAAAATTGCTTTTAAGTTGGGTAACTCCACTATTCACGGGGAAAAAATGACGACCACTTTTGTGAAGCCTTCACGGTAACGGCGACACCGATTTTTCGGCGATAGGGGAAACCTTCGCAAATAAGCCGCACTTAGAGTAGTTGTGCTACTCCAGGGTTTGAGTATCTAGCTAATCCTTGGGTTGAACCAATGCTAGCGAAGTAAGAACGAGTGAGGGATACATAAAGATGGCCGCTGGTATAACTCTTCCAACTCAAGTTTAGTAGCAAAAAGGGTGATACAAACTCAAAACACAAGGCAACAAAAAGATCTGTGCAATGACCGAAAAAAGTGACAGACAGACAGTGTCAGGAGACAACTTGATAGACACCCGCTGACAATCAAAAACGACGCACATAAGCAGTTCCTTTCAGATAAAGGCACACACTCGCGTGACGCTAACACGCATGCCTACTCTTTCTTAAATGCGAAATGTTCCCATCACTTGAATTGCTTTATTTCCTTTATTTCCATAAAATACGCATAATTTTATGGTGGATTTGTTGGGAAAAAGCCGCTCTAGGCCTCTTGACAAGCCCTAAAATCCATTGACAGAGGCAGCAGCAGGGGTGGAACGATGAAGAAAAGAACAAAGAAACAAACATTTCCGATAATAAAAAAAGAAGTAAAAAAAGAGCAGAGAAAGAGGACAGAGACTCCCCCTCAAAGAAGAAGCAACAACAACAACTACTACAAAAAAGGAAGAAAGAAAGGACGAAACCGGCACTAGAGATGTACAATTTAAGACATAGGGTAATTCAACTCAATGTCACAAGATTAACGACTCAAGTGGTACAGTGTTCAAGTTAGTGACAATAGAACGCTAAATCCTTTGTAAATACAGAATCAAGCCAATAAACACTATTAGAAGAACAAGAAAAGTACAGTTTACAGGCATCAGACATAAAGTATACAGGAGGTGCAGTACTAGACAATTCAAAGACAAATTCAGTTTTGGCGTGCTGGGAGAACAGGATATGAAAAGACATGAGCATCAAAAGGAAAATGGGTTCCTGCTCTAAAGAAACGCCTTCCAAACTTAAAGAAGGTATGAGACTTCACGTGTTATTCGCTGTCTATGTCTAAATAGAATGACTATGACAGGAAAATTCGACACACAGTCACGGTTTACGCACTGTGATAAAAGAGGGGAGCAAACAGGGCCTTTTAATGACAATTCATGCTATCGGAAAAGTACATTGGTGCAACGTCCAATTTGGCCAGGATAGGTTTGGCCACAAAACAAAGCAGAGTTCTGCTCAACACCCGCTGCGCATGCAAGGCAGCGGCTGGCGTGTTGCACGCCTCAACCAACCACTCCTTTGCTACTACCCCTCTTCAGCCTCTCTATCAACTCTTCCACGTGCAACTTAATGCGCGCCGTGATAGCAGCTTGGGCTCCACAGCGCAGACGAACTTCTTCAGGCGGTACCATGAATGTATGGCACCACAGCAACATTTTCGTGATTTTGCGTCTCGTCGGCCACACCCTTACTGCATTATAAGGATTTTTACGAGATTTTCACGGGTTCATGGCAACAGGTATTGCGAAAATCCAGGATTCCTTAACTTCTTAACTTCAAAGCTACTTTTCATCAAGTGTTCACATGACTCAGTAACCACCGAGCAAGAACACGATGATGCAGTGGCGTTCATTACGAGCTTAGTGTGTCCCGACGAGTAACCCATCAATGGCTTTACAGGTCATGGCGCACACACCCAACATGCGCGTTGTATTTCAAGCTTAAAGGGAAGCTGAAGCGCTTTCAAAAAAAATTGAGTTAGAGGCACGTTTATATAGTTCCTTGCGCGCTGAATCCGAATATCACATTGATTTTTATCGCGCTTGAGTCCAACCAGCCTTTATTTTTCAAAACGCGCGGTCCCGTTTGAAAGACGCGCGCTTTTCGTCTTTTGACGCCCCTGATTGGTTGCGCCCTTCATGACGTCAAAGGAGGACACCCTTCGGCCGCGCGGGTTGTCGGAAGCATTGGGAACGACCGCACGGCAGCGGCGCTTGCCTTTTCGGCAATTTAGCTTGCAGTTTATTGTTCGCACATGACTGCAAGTTTATTTTATAACTTCCCGTGCTGTTGGTTTAAGTATCTTGGAGCTTAAATTTGCTTTACACGACCGAGTACCCCAAAGCAGTGACTGTGGCGTCGGCTAGAGGGTTCCGTAAAAATATTTATGAATTAGGCAACCCGCATAGGGGGTTTCTATTCCTTATGTTTGTATTAGGTACTGCCTGAACTGTTTGTTACTATATACGAAACCATTTATGCCGAACAATCTACCAGCAAAAAGCACGTACGTGCACTGCGAGAAAAAATAGCGTACATGCGCTGTAAACGTATATGCGAGACATATGTTGCCGGTACACGCATAAACCAACAAGTGGACTCTGCTTCCGAATTTCCTTTGTTCGTTGTCGCCCACCCCAGCCCCGTTACTCATCCTCATACACAGACCCACATGCGCGCGCGCGCGCTTTTTGGGCAGCGACGCTAAGGTGCCTCCGCGATCGCTGGCTGCACTTCGATGAGTGGCGTCTTACTGCTTGAGTTGCATTTATTCTGAAAACATTGTAGCATACTGGGGTGACCACAGCATTGTAGGCTTGGGTTTTTGAACACTGTTCTAAGCCCATAGGGAAAGAAAACCAACGCGTTTAACGAAACAGATATTTCCTGAACAAATGTGACTTTGGTTCTGGAACTGAACGAAACAGAAACATCCCGGGCCAAAGTACAGCACTATTCATCATCCTTCCTAAATCTAGCATCTAATCTGAACATTTACGCCCGTCGCATAAAAAAAGAGAAGAAAAAAATAAGAAAAACGCACTGGAGCGTTTTACAAAGTATCTTACGTAGTGTAGTATATTCTCTGTCATCAAGCACAGCCATCTCGGTTGTCGCTTCCGTGTGTTATCAAACGTCCCGGCGTGGCATTATCCTGCTTATGAATACGGCATGGTAACGTATGCCTCGTTTGGCGTTTGTGCATACTTTTTGAACATGAAAGTTGTACAAATAAGTGCTATCAATCACAACAACAACAAGTATCATTCACAAGGCAACACGGCGAAAAGAGCATGGCAGAGGCGACCGATCCGGCCGGAAGTCCAGGTATGACGTTTTTCAGCCGGTTTTCGCCCGCGCTCTTCGGTCTTCCGGCATCGCGCGGCGAGATGGAGGCGGGACATCGGGCCACTTTTGTTTGCGCATTGGGCCGCTTCTATTGCATGTATTGCGAGCATTTTTCGTACACGGCAAGTATTCAATGTGTACTTGCTGCTAGGCAACTTTTCTTTTAATTCTAAAACCGCTTCACCTTCCTTTTGAAGACAAATCCAAATACTGAATACGGTCATCTTTAAATGCTTCAACAGTAAAATTGCGGCCGAGTACCATTTCCTTAAATATTGTTACAATGCAGGTGGGAAGCATTTACAGTCTAAGTACATTACAAATCTATTTACAAATGATTACAACTGAGAGAGAGGTGGACAGGGAGAATAAATTTCTTTATTCGTTGAGCAGAAACTGATGTTATGCCTTTTGCCCCGTGAAAGGCATCCCTGCTCCGGGATTCCTTGACTTCGATTGGCTGTCCTTAGCTTGGGTCACCAGGTTGAGTTGGGTATCTGTGTCTGGGCTGGCCATGGAAGCCCTCCACTGTTCGAAGGCGGGGTTGGGAAGTGGGGCCAAATCTGGAGTGCGTTGGCACGCCTATGGCATAGGCTGGAGACGGGTGGGGTGGGGGTAGGTATTTGCCTGGAGCCCCCGCCAAGTTGTGGCTTCCTCTCCGGAGAGGCGCCAGCGAGAGCAGTCTGCAGCCAAGAAACTCCATGCAGCTCGAGACGGTCTGCCTCTGAGCGACCTCTTCCTTTTCACTTTGGCCAGCCTTAATTGCGCGTCCCACTGGTGCGGCGCATACCCGTGGAGGAAGTGTCTGGTAGATTGACCACCAGGTGATACAACACATTTCAATAACCGCCACAGAGGTCCATCGTAATATTTCCAAGATATCCCTTGTCGACCTACGGCTGGAAGCATTTTCAAAAATACTGAGATAATCGTCCATTTAACGGAATACTTTTTAACAGTACCTTTTAAGTCCACGTCCAGGATGCGATCAACATTGGCCGGAAAAATTTCGCTTTGTATCAGGGCCACTCTCAGGCCGATACACACACCAGGCATCTGCGTGTACGCTTCACTGTCATGACAAATAATAAAATGACAAAATAAAATAAAGGGACAAGAGTTCTACGAAAGTGGGAGCAGGTGTGCTGCTTGCCCTCTTGAATGTCATTTCGTCGTTGCCTGTCGTGATACATTCTTCAACGGCAGGCAAGAGGTGGGCAAAACAGAGTAAGACCAATCTTCCGCATCATTGCTAATGGCGGAGCAATTAGTGAAGATATGTGTGTCAAGGCAATTCCGTATAAAGCTTGGAAAATGGGGACTACAAATGAATCTTTAATGTGTAGTGTAGATAAGCCCTTCTCGAAAAAGCCGGATACACCGTATATACTGACACGGGTGTAGCTCTGTAATAATTTTACTGAAGGCAATTCCAGGCTTATGCGTCTTGGGTGTGTAAAAACGTCGAGGTGAAGTTTATTAGCCTTCTTGACCAGCCGCGACTACTTATCCATGTTCTTCTTATTTCTTATTTCTTCTGACAGGTAAATTTACATCAGCTTCCTCAAATTTCTTCTCTACTGCCGCCAAGGCCCTGGCGCCAGGAAGAGCCTCCGGTATATCAATTACCAACATAACTTTCATTGTCTGACTCAAGCCCATGAGGATCATAGTCTACAAGAAGACATCAGAAAACGCATTACATGTTTGGTATACCCGTACCCAAACGGCCTCCGTGCAGTCATTCATCCACTTGTACCTTTCATTTTCCGAAACTCGTGTACTGACACCACTGGCCAGACGCGCTCCGGACAATGGAGTACAATTTCAAAAAATTCAGCTTAGGAGTTCTTCCGACTTCGATCAATCCGTCGAAGGGGGGGGGGGGGGATAAGCTCGCTGCTTGACAGGTCTGACACGCCGTGTAAAGGCCACTTGGCTATGACAGAGCACAAGTTATGTGGCCGTCAAAATAACAGGCAAAGTGAAACCTTCAACTGAGTATTAAAAAAGCAAGAGGTCTGTGTATGACTACACTGGCTTTCGTCGCGTTCACCAAATGTTCTCTTGGCATCGGTTAACGAAAACAATCACGTCTCTGCAAATACCTGCAATCGCTGAGACGCCAGCCTTCTTTTAAAATCTATATGTCATCAGCATTAAGTAAATGCGACTGGCTTATAGCGGTCGAGAAATTCACGACGAATAAATAAATTAAAAAGAGGGCCTAAAACAGACCCCTGCAACACGCCATTTGAAGAACAATAACGATTGGATTGCTGGCCGCTGACATTTACGTGGCAGCTTGTCCGCCCACGCAGATAACCTTTAAAACGTCACGAAGCAAATTCACTAGATTCAGGAAAGGCAGTTTCGAAATTACAAAAGTTCATCGACAAGATTAAACGTCTTGCTCAGGAAAAAATGCATTGTATACCTAGCCGCCTATGAACCGCTTCCGACATTCATTGCACGAAAGAAACAAATTAGTAGCTATAGAACCGCCGCACGCAAACGGTTGCTGTTCACAAATAAGCACGCGCTTGACAGTGCAAGAGAAAATATCGTGAGAAGCAAGCACAAAAAGCTCTGATGCCGCCCAAAGACGCGAAATAGACAGGTAGTTCCAAGCGCCAGCTTTGAAACTCGCTTAGTTCGAACTTCTGGTTTATTCGAACTGACGCAGCGGTCCCGACCATGTTATGTGTATTAAATTAGCTTTCGTGAATTAGAACTTATTTTAATTCGAACATATTTTTGGGCCCCTCCGATTTCGAAATAACGAGGTTACTCGTAGGGTTCTCGCAACTTGCACTCCAATGCCCGTTTCGAAAATGGGAACTACGCATGCTATCTTTCAAGTTCCTGGAAAGTGGTACAATGTATTTTATTATCACGTCTTTATTTATTTTCATTTTGTTACAGAGCATGAGCCAATCACAAAAAGCTGCTGTTTCAAGCAGCTTGACGAGGTGGCTGGCCCAGTACTGGCAGCAATGATCGGCGCAGAACAGAAAAGTAAAGTGATACATACTCAAACACAGTATACATTTGCATTCGTGTGACCTAATACAGCATACAGATAAAAAACGCAACGAGGAACACAATTGAACTCGCACACACGAAAACAACATGGTAACCGCTATCTTACTATTCGTGATAGCAAAAGAAAAGAAAACAGAAGAAAAGGATCCCCTCTCTGCAACTTCGTTTTTTCCAGTTGCGAACATCAGTTGAACAAAACAAACCAAATATAAGAGCGCATCAAAGAAACAAACCGTGAAGACGTTTTCTTGACAAAATAGCAATATGAATGTTTTGCGCTTCAAATTTGTTGAGTAGTTGTGGAAGAACATAAGAGAGCGATTGCATGTCATAATTATTGCGTGGTATCGGTACAAGCCATGTTTCGGTAAAGCGCGTATCATACAATCCCGTTTTCTTCTTTAACTCAGATAGGCCAGCGAAATATGAATCATTATTCTTCACTCGCAGGCAAAATTAACGCGCTAAATGGTAATCATAAAAATTATGTGCTTGGATTATACGGCACTGGCGAAATGATTCCGCTGTAGGATGCAGAAACGGCACGTTTTCAATGATTCCCACAACTTTTTTTCTGTAACAGATAAAGCATGTTCAAATTCTTCATAGTAGTCGTTCCCCAGACTAAATGAGCGTATCTGATATGGGGTAGAATTAAAGAATTATACAGAAAAAGTTTTATACGCTCAGGTAAGACAAATCTATGCTTGTTTATTACGCCTACAGTTTGGTAAACCTTTTTACTCATTGCTTCGACATGCTTATCCCAACTAAGATTACTGGAAAGATGAATGCCTAGGACTTTAAAAGATTCCACTACCTCAGTGTGTTCAGTACCAAGTACCAAGTACCAGTGTGTTCAGTACCAGTGTGTTCAGGCGAAGGGACAATTTTATTTTTGGACGAAAAAAAATTGCTTTTGTTTTTGCTAGGTTAATTGTTAGGGCATTTTGTTTTGTCCAGTTTAAGAGCTGATATATGCTGCGGTTGGAGATTGTTTCGATTTCGCTAGTACTCCTTCCTGTGACTAAGAGACTGCTGTCGTCTGCGTAACAAATTAATGAAAGTTCAGGTTTTTGGAATAGTGTGTGAAGATCGTTTATGTACACACTGAAAAGCAGGCCTGAAAAGCATGTAGAACAACATTGATTGTAGGGTTTAAGGCGCTGACGCAGCGCATGCAGGCGATGAGGCGTGCCGTACTGGAGGGCTCCGGATTAATTTTGACCACCTGGGGATCTTTAACGTGCCCCGAAATCTCGTTCACTCGGGCTTTTCTGATTTTCGGCTCAATCAGAAGCCGCCAGTGTTTTATCTTCCAATATCAATCAACATGCTTCTGTATAACTCATTATTTTTGTCCGCGATCGACTATGGAATTCTTGTTTGGAGTACTACCACGAATGAAAACTCATGCGTTTGTGTTGTAACCTTCCTTATCTCTCAAACGCTGCTGGTGCTTTAATAAAATTTGACATTGTACCAATTATTTTCTTGTATAACTATCAGCTATTTCGTTTTTTATAAATTGGGAATAATCAGTGATGATGGTGCTGTGACCAGGCTTGCTGTATTAAAAGAAAGCATTCGAGTCTTCAAGACCCGTACACCAGAACCTTTGAACGCAATTAAGCGCCGCACAAACTACGGGACACAAAAGACTCAGTACTTATCACCTACAATGTTAAATACTGTTTTCATTAAAAGACAAGTCGCCGCTTCAAAGCTTTCATTCGGAGAGTTGATTTGTAAGCCCAATGTAGCCTACTGAGATTTGTTTTCATGCTTAACCTGACATTCCAAATTCCTCGGATTGTATTGGGAACTGTACTGCACTTGTTTTGAACTACAGTTGTTTTGTACTACACTTGTTTTTGTACTCGCGCACTAGTTTTTTACTTGTTTTGCAGCTCACTGCACTTGTTTTGTAATTCCTCTCGCCATGCTTGACTTGGTGCTCGGTGTTTGAAGTGGCCAGGGTCCTTCAAGCTGTTTCAAAAGCCTTTTAACAGAAAACCTGTTCCGCAAATCGTAATTTTTTGTGTCCTCAGTTAAAAATACCAAGAAATTGCCGAGCACGTGCACGTAAGCCCTGGCCTTGCGGCGACCGCCCGGCAGTTAACAAAACCAATAAAATGCCTAGCGCACGTGTGTGCGTGCCTCGCGGCGACAGCCCAGCGTCCTTGGGGCATGTTTGCAAGCCAACCCACTTAGCGAGATCGGCCAAAATATACAAAAGCACTTGAAAAGCCAGCGTTCACCGTAATCATGGCAACACTTGCTCGGAAAAAGAGACACGTCATACCCACCGCGGTGGCTCCGTGGCTAAGGCGTTGTGCTGCTGAGCACGAGGACGCGGGTTCGATTCCCTGCCGCGGCGGCCGCTTTTCTGGTGGAGGCGAAAAGCAAAAACACCCGTGTGCACGAGATTTCGGCGCACTTTAAGATTCCCAGGTGGCAAAATTAATATGGAGCCCACCACTACGGCGCGCCTCATCGCCTGCGTTGCGTCGGCGCGTTAATAAACCGTACTATCAATCAAAGACACGTAATAGCGTATGCCCCTCCAAGGTGATGTCGAATGGTTATCACTTACATAAAAAATGAAAGAACCTGACACTGATAGCAACAATGATGGAGTAAATGTCGTTGCTGCAGCGAAGAAGAAGAAAATCTGCTGCAATTGTGGACTTAAAGGGACACTGAAGTGATTTGTAAACATTGCGGGATTACTAGCGCAAATTGTAGTTCGGAGTCCGTAGGCATTGTTTCGACCACTCTGGCCGCGTTTACGCGAATTTATTTAGTAGAAAAATCAATTCGAAAATGCTGTCCTCCTCTCTTTACGCTCGCCCATTTTCTGTGGCGTTTTCGAGTGACGTCAGCAGGAGATGAGCTGGAAAATGGCTGCGCTACTGCACGGTTCGCCGACCAGCCGACCTACCGATCGAGTCAGTCGGCCCAGCGTTTCGTCCGCCGGCCGCCGACGGGTCGTCGCTATTCGCTCGCTCAATTGAAACTAAGCCACAACACCTTTGTGAATGAAAGAATGTGCCTTTCCTTACTTTGTTAGTTTGTACACTGTGTCAAACTCAGAGTCCGGGTCGCTCCACACAAGCGCTGCACAAGTGCACATGCGACGCTTCGCTGACTTTACGCTAGTAGGAAAATCTAAGGCCATTTGAAGGCGGGAGAAGAGTCAGCGAAGTCAATATAGGTACTAAGAAAATAAAATCACCTGAAACTTTTACCGTACAGCGCAAAACTAGGGAGCAGGATGCACTTTTTGCGCTGGGTAAACAAGCACAGCGGTCAGCAGCACGACCGCACATCTGCGAACGCTTTTCCGCCAAAGAAATGCAATTGCTAGACGTGAGATATTGTGGAAGTTTGGGGGACACTTACTGCACGGGCGCTATACAACAAATGGTCACATAAAGTACTTAAAATGCTTAAAATAAATAAAAGTGTAAACTGGTCATACATTATAAACCTTATATATCCAAGCCGGCCAGCGCTGACTCATGGCCTAGCGGTTTGAGGCGCTGGAATTTGTTTTGAAAGTCGCAAGTTCGAATCCCCGAGGGTACATGTATTTTTTTTTGTCAGTTGATTTTTTCGTATGCGGCCGATGTTTTCTGAACTGAGTTCACCATTTTTGGGGCGTAACGTTCACTGCTCCACGAGCGAGATCGCAGAACGCGCGCATACTCACAATGACGCGCTAGCGAGTTCTCGTTGGCGTGCTGTTGCCACATGCACCGACTGCTTGCGGGCAGTGGGCCCAGGCCTGAATCATCACACCCTTGGCCTGGTGCGAACTAGCTTTTTACGAACAGACATGAGTGAGGCAAGCTCCGAATATGCGGGAAAAGCGCATGGCATTTGAGAGTCTGCGGTGACGCGGAGGGCGTTCATCCACTGCGTAGGCCTCGTCTAGTGATTTCTACGATTCCAAGCCGCCCTGGGAGGTTTATCTTAGACATTTGACAGCCGACAACATGGCAGAAGCGCGGTACGGCGATAATTGAGAAATCGAGAATGCCCATCCAACAACGCCATCAGATGTCAAGCATGTTGTTTCACAGAACCGAAACCGAAACCGAAACTTTTGATTGCTAACCTTGGGCATCGTCCAATCACGCTGCCCCCCCTCCTGACGTCACAGCCTTTAGTTGGTGCGGCCGCCGCAAACCGCGCATAGTAGTTTTTCTTCTTTCGCGCTTTGTAAAATAATTACCGATTTGTCAACCGGATAAACGATGAATAGGGTGTTAATTTGAGCCAGTCTACACAGTGCAAGCAAAAACGGGAGCTTGACAAATTCACTTCAGTGTCCCTTTAAACCTTCGAGACGCTCGTGAAAGCTGCGTACAGCTTCACTACCTGCAATCCTTAGGCGTTAGTGTGCGCTTCCTTCATTTTTTTTCCTGGTCTTCATGCAACATGGTTGTGAAATAAACTTGGTTCAAGATACAGCAGGTGCGTAAGATAACTGGACATATTGCACAGACTGTACGTATCGTCATCCCCCTCCGCCCATCGTCCCTTTTCCTATGCTGTAAATATTTTCTTGTAAATACAGCGTTTAGTATATCAGAATCAAAGTCTTTTGGCACTGCAAGCGCTAGATTAATAATAATATTATTGTTTTGACGTACTATTATTAGTATTCATAACTTACTTCATCCATCGTGGTGGTAATGATGATATTTATTGGCGGAAGGACCTAGCCTTGCTTGGTACGCCGGCAACTGCTCCCCCGATCGACACATTTTTGCCGCTATGCCTGGTAAATCACCAGGAGTCACTGAGGCGTGTGTCCCTTAAAAAACCTTATGATCGGGCGCAAAATGCCTCTCCTGGTGGTCCAATCGCAAGTGGTTGGCTATGATAGCTCAAAGAGTAATTCGTTCCGTACAAGCCCAACTCTCGTCGGTTGGAATAACGGTCTCCGAGGAAAAATCTGGCTTTTTTTTGTTTTCTGGAAGGCAACGAAAAACTATACGCGCCTCAAGTTGAGCTTAAGTGGCTTGCCAAGCCGGCAAGCTAATCGTGTGAAGTTCCTCGGCGTCACCATCGACTGTAAGTTATTCTTACAGTGGCTATAGCCACTGTAGTTATCCTGGAGGCAGGCCGTGCAGTCTCTTGTCACGTCCTTGGTACCCCGCTTAAATGTACTTCGACGAATTCCTGGAACCAACTGGGGAAGTTACCCGTCATCTATGCTTCGGCTCCACTCGGCGCTCATCTTGAGCCGGGTTCTTTACCAACTACCTGTTTTGTCTCCCTCGGAGTCCCAGTATGCTCGTCTGGAAGCACTGCACCGACAAGGCGTTAAGACCGGGCACAGAGCAAGATAAACAGGAGCGCCGACTTCGCTGTCTCCGGCGGGCTCTTAATGTCCATCACTCGCAAAGCACAATGTAGATGGCGCAGCAAATGGGCGGCCGGCTAAGCGGCCGGCGTTCCCCGTGCGCCGGCGGGCGCGTTCGCGGAACGCATTCCGTCGGCTCTGTCGTCTGCTTCGGCGACGGTACTTTTGGGCACGGAGTGCTTTGGGCCTGCTTTGGCGCCGCTTCGCGTTCATTGCGCGCCACCTTCGCACAATTGATTAACTTGTTCGACAGCACCTTCTGGGTAACCCGGACCCGAAGGAATTGAGTGGCCGTACAGCAAAGATACGTTAAGGATTGGTTTGCATGGCGGGAAAACAAAATGTAGAGACCCCATACAAACATATGGCTGCTATACAAACACTACCTTTTGCGCAGTGCTTGCCGAAAATGTGGCTCCGTTTTCTAAATTTGTGAATACCAATCCGGCTGTGTTTTAACAGGTTTTACGAAAGGCGAAAGGAGCAACTGGTTCTGATAAATAGCGATTATAAAAGTTCCCTCAGCTTCCTCGCAGTTCTCCAACTTACTAAACTAACTAGTTAAAATTTGTTTTAATAGGAATCACTAAGCTCACATGCCGAATTGTTTCGGTGTCTGCGCTTGTGTGGAGCGGTGGTGTAGCCCCGAGCTAGCACACCAGGATGGCTAGGTTCCGCTGTCTTGTTTCGAGTGGCCGCACGCTTTATTTTTTCTTCACTTCTTGAACTACATAGAACCGTATGCATTGCACTATGCGCACTACATACCACCCTAAAGTATACTGCACTGCGCTCTTGAGAACTGCATGCAAGTAGTGGAATTCCTTGCTTCTTAATGTATTGTGCTGCTGAGCACGAGGTCGCGGGTTCGATTCCCGGCCGGGGCGGCCGCTTTTCTGATGGAGGCGAAAAGCAAAAACGCCCGTGTGTACGAGATTTCGGCGCACGTTAAAGATCCCCAGGCGGTCAAAATTAATCCGTAGCCCTCCACTACGGCGCGCCTCATCGCCTGCGTTGCGTCGGCGCGTTAAACCCTACAATCAATCAATCAAATGCTTCTTAATGTAGAACGCACGAAACACACTGTGCTATTTGAAAAATGATAATGGGGAATAAGTGTGTTTGAAGCAAATACTAATTTCCAAATTACCTGAAGTATATGTATTGCGTGAAGAGCTATTACTACGAACGTTACTCTTAATCTACACCGAGTATTGTCATTTCATCAGTTCAGACTGGTTGTTAAAAGTGCCGAAACCACAACCGCGGTAGGGGCACGAGTACGGGCTTGTGAATAAATCTTGCCATATCACGGCGCCACGTAGTGCCAGTATGTCCGACGCTTTTCCTACACATCACTTCTCACCTTCCCCACCCTCTCCAACATCCAAACACTTTCAACCACCCGGACAGTTGTCCAGCTGTTATTACGACATGCAGATACAAGTGCCTGACTTCAGCCGATGTCACGTATGAATTGCAGCAAATGTTACGGGTTTGCATTTTTTAAGTGCGAATGCACTTTATAAGCGACCCCAAACCATCCACCGCCGGCGGCGGCGGCGGCGGCGTCGGCGGCGGCGGCGTCCGCAGTGCTCCTCTATATTTAAAAAAGAAACAGCATCCGGCGCCAGGTTTCGATCTGAGGACTTTGCGGGCCGCAGCCCGACGCTCTACCGAATAAGCCACGGACGCGACGCCGATATCAGTGTTAGTGACGCGCCTTATATCTTTAACGCATTCAAACTACGTCGTCAGCGGCGTGCGTTGGCGACTCAGCGGCGTTATAGCGGCTTGATAACTGCGTGGTGTACACGTGATACTACAAACCCGATGGAAGAGATGGAAGAGAAGGCGGCGAGGCGGTGGGCTGCGGGGGCCGAGCGCAAGCGCCGCAAGCGGGCCGACAACCGTGCATTCGCACTTTCACATTCTCCCCCTCGGGGAAATGCGGGGGAATTTTTTGTTGTTTCTTACGGTCTACTGGTAATTACATATTGTGACTTAAGGGGCATAAAAAAGTAATATTGCTAGCTAGAAGTTCATGTAAGAAATGCGTGATAAAGTCCTCATATTCGGGCTGAAGAAATGCCTACCAAACCTTGTAACATCTCGTGAGCTAGTCTTTTTTTGCTGTTTTTTTAAACTGCCACGACGCGAAAGCGTCCTCGTAGGTAAGCCGCCATACAAAACACTTAACCAGATTTAATCGTAACTATAGCAGCGGAAAATAACTTAGTAAGCGACACGTAAGTGTTGCACCCAACTTTAAAAAGTTTGCATGTGAAGCACCAAACTGAGTTATTGCACCAAACTGGAAAAGGTGGTGGCTCCGAGTGACTACGCACTCCTCTGTGTTCTTGCACGTGCACACTTGTGGGTATCTGTGGGGGTTAGAATCAATAGGCGTGAGAGAAGAAAACACGCAGGCATTTCTTATATCAGAATGTAGGTTATTATCCACCTTCGCGGTTTGTTTTTAAAATTTTTGAAAATATTTATTTATACAAACCAAATTATCTGAACACCATGTTTAGCCATGCATAGTGGTGTGGTGTGGTGTGGTGTTTTCTGGCACCTCTGTGCAAGTATTTGGTTCACAAAAAAGAACATAGAATGGAATCAACGAAACCAGCTTTAATGGAGAAACAAAAAAAGAATGCCCGAAACACGTTTGGATACATAGTTCCCCTGTGCGGTTTGATTTGTGACGGTCAGCACTCTTAGGTGTCTCGCCGTTGGTTTGACGAGTACAAAGCAAAGTTCATGACAAAAATGACGGCAAGTTTATGAAAGCTCTGATTCGTCAGGAGCGATTCCTGAGCGCTGCGTACAGTTTTGTTAATGTTCGCTGCTCATTTCCCGACACCTCAGGTTCTTATTCTTATATATGTTTGCATTTTGGGGAGCTCACGCAAAAACATGTTGTCGATTTTTTATGTCGGCACGTGTTTTGCCACCTTCTTCTTCTCCCGGGCGAGTTTCCTTGCAGCGTTGTTTTGCTGTCGGCAAAACTGCCTCATCCGCATGCCGACATAATAGTGGAGAATGCCCGCTAGTAGCATTTCTTCATGTTCTTCACACGGAAAAGTCAGCTTGTGAGTCCGAAGGACATGGTCTAAAGTCTCTTCGTAAACATTTGGACAAGATGCGTGAGAAACGTAGTTCTCTGCTGAACGAAGGAGAGTGTACAAATGAATGTTAGGGAAGGTTAGGAAGCCTCGTGACTAGGCGTGAACGAGCTCCTTAATCTTTCCATGCTGGGGCACTTCTGTATTTCCCAGCGCGTTTTTGCATACAGTGCAAGCGGCCTTTTGCCGAAATCTACGGGCTACAATTCCAGCCACAAAATACACGATGCAATCTTTGACGGCTGGGTCTGCACAAATGGAGGGCAAAATGCCTTCACATTCCCAAAGGTAAGTGGAAATGAGACCATTCATTTTTTCGACAAGCTTGCCACCTTTGCTCTCGTGTTTCTGCTTGGGCAAAAAGACCTCTTTGATGTCCTCCACCGTAAGGCACGGCTTTTCCTCGCTTTCGGTTAGTTGGCAGTTTCCAAATTTTGGTGGTCTTATGAGCTTGTACACAGACAGGGGGTGGTAAACCTGGAGGAAGGTAGGCATAGTGGGGTGGTCATTCTGGCAGCCAGCTTGCCTAACTGTTCCGAAAAAGCACTCGATCGGGTCCTGGTTCATTTTTGACATTAGTACATACCTGAAGCCGCAAGTAGAAAGCAAATACTCACAAAGCGCTATGGTAGAGCTAAGCGTGACCCGAAGGCCTTCACTCGTGCTCCTCGTCAAAAACATGTCCTTAGTTATTTTTCCTCTTCGGAGTTCGCTCTCCCAGGAATCCAGAAACTGCAAAGTATTTCGCAGAACGCCGATGTCCTTTCCATCCGTTCGAACTCCTTCGCGCGGTATCTTTCTGTTTAAGGCATCAAACATGTCGTTCATCATTTTTGTGAATTTTATAGTTCCATCGCAATGGAGGAGCTTCTTAACGCCCCTCCCTTTGTAGTACTTTAGCGCGTCAGCTACTGAATTGCTAAAAAGCTGTGTGGCGTATCTTACTCTCAATTTTTCGGTCTGACCTGGACAGATGTGAGACCATGTGAGCTTCGGGCACGTCTTTAGTGCTCCGCGGGGCCCTCGTCTGCTGTATAAAGTGCCGCGTAATGCTTCAACTCTATAGTATCTCCGCCAGCTTTCAGAACTTTGCTTTTGCAAATGCGATTTCGGATGCATTTCATTAGGTGAGGTGCGTCTGAAAAGACAAAAGCTCTCCTCTCCGGACACACAGGGTTCTGAAACGTATGTCGCAGGTTGCTTAGTTTTCCAGAGACACCAAGGTGGTTCCAGAAAGAGCGATTAGTAGCCGCGCTATCGCAAACCAGGCCGTCCACGAAAACACCCGCCGCTTCAAGTAAGGAGATCGCCTGAAGGACGAGTTTTGCGAGCTCGACACCTAAAAAAGAAAGCAAGACATTCACAGTAATTGCGTTACAGCAGGCAAGTGTATTCAAATTGAAATTATTTGAGCCTTTTAACAGATGTAATTACTGACGACACTGGCATTTTCTTGATGTTACAAAGGATTTTTTTTTCACATGGTGGCTTTTATTACTGAACGTAATCCCGTTTTGTGACGTACTCATTTTTTATTACGTAGTTTTGTTCTTCTGCTTACGGGCAGAGTTGTGTGGCCCACATGGTGTGGCCCGTAGAAAAAGGTTAAAGGGAATTTAATTATAGGCTTGGACATTACCTAGAAGTAGCTGCCACCCTTATTCGACTACGGTCACAGTCATCATCATAATCATTATCATCCCCCCCCCCCTACCAACGCCACATGTTTCTCGGGGGGCTATTTTTCCGACAAGTATATTATTACGGTAAAGTCTCGGCAACCACTGGAGCCACTTGATTCGAACGCACTTACTTCAGGAGAGACTTCTGTAGACTGGCCACATACCTTTAGTTGGCCCCTTTGAAGCGAAGACGCCCACAGGCTGTGCGTAACTGTCGGCAAAAGGCACGAATAGAAATGACTGACTTTATACGCACGACGTCGTGAAGTCTGGCGGAAGCCACTATACGCACGAGGCGAATGACGCGCCAACGCGGCAGCCAAAGCAACCGGCGCCGCGCTGTTGCTCCGCCCGTCCCAATCGCCCTGATAGAGCGTCTTGCCCAATTTCCAAGCGGCTCTATCGCCCTTTTCCGTCGCACCTCGGGTACCATACCACGGGTCGCGAAGCCGATGGTTCAAATGACAGCCGTACAGCGCTCCTCGGAATGGGTTTTCGTTTAGCTTTCGTGCTCCGTATCGCAATAAAAAAACCACAGCTGAAGTTATGGATGCAAAGCAAGACATAGAACCGGATAATGCATTTATTTCGCTCACGATTGCAGCGATGCGACTTATTTAACATGCTCTGTGCCACATTACGTCCTTGACAGACCGACCATATTCCCAATTACCGATGGAAAATTTGGGGCTCTTAAATAACGTTCGGCTCCCTAAAAATAACCTAGGTTATAATGTCCACGGATTTCTTATCTCGGATTCCATTCTGCATAGTCAATGCAGTTCAGAAGCGCTCGGGTTGTGATCGCATCGAACCCACAACGGATGGCGGTGCTCTTATCCAGCCTCCGAATTAGTACTGTGGGATGAAAGCACCTGTCCTATATTTAGAATCACCACGTGTATGGAGGATCTAGTTGACCGATAGCCTAAACGATGCGGCAAACTGTTCTACTCATGCGCGTTAAGAAAGTTACAGGTTCAAGTTCAGTTGCAACAAATTATAAAAAAACGAAGTCAGATGCACCCCCATTTCATTTTATTCTTAAACGGATTTCGGTGGCCACATGCAAGCCAATTTTCACCATTTCAAAATGAATACCCACGACATTTAATTTCAAGCACATCCACATGTGTTGAGCAATGATAACAGCTTTCATGTTTGCTTTTGGCATTAGCCATTTATGTACACTAAAAGTTAGAAACCAAATGTGCACTGAACGTTCCAAGAACTGCTTGGTTTAGGTATACGTCGTGAAGGAACTTCCTTCATGTGCGAAGGGTTCGCGAGCCTGACCCTCTCGACGAAATGACGCCGACACGCAAGAAACAGAAAGAACCAGTTTATTCCGCACAATAAAACAAAACGGCATGCGTAGAAGTATCAGCGTGTAACATAACAGTCATGCGAGCAACCGCGACACTCAACAACAAACTGCCCCGATCGTTCCGAAAATAATGGGGCGCTTTAATTAACACTCACGGCGATGTCCGAGTCTATTGTCCGATTCTGTTATCGTGATGTCCGAGTCTGTTGTCGCGTTTGTGTACTTCAGTTTCTTCTGCAGTCGTTCAAGTCGTACACTTAGCCGGGAATTGACGACGTCCACTGTTTTTGTAGCTTTCACTACGAAAAAGCCCTTGTTCCGAAGCTGAAATTCTCTGAAGGCGCGATCGAAATCGCTAAAGCAACTAAATCGTGCCCAAACTTCGAATGCCATGCCGCTTCCGTCGAAGCAACTGCCGCATTGGCGCCTTAGTCGCGTCGTGCGTATAATGGCTTCCGCCAGACCACACGACGTCGTGCGTATAAAGTCAGTCAATAGAAATACCAAACCGTGATCGGTAAGTTGGGGGCCATCTTTCTTGTTGCCTTCAGCCTGGCCGATGTAGGTCATTGTCCCCGCATTTACGTCTCTCCCTTGCCGTACCTATGTGCAACGAATAAGACTTGTTTAAGGGTTATATACGCGTCCACCAGCGTACAACGTCAAACAAATTGTCGCTTATTGTCAGTGCTGTTATCAAACCATGGCTTTTGTTGTTTTTTCGTTTATTTATAGCCTCAAGGCTTAGACACTAAGCGGGTCTGATCTATATCCAAGAAACTAGGTTGGCCTCCCAGATATAGTTCAGTAGGGAACGGTAGGCAGGACCATGGAGCCACCGATGGTAATGCGTGTCTTGCCGCCAATTTAGGCTTACTGCCATCAAACATTTCCTTCGAATGTCCTTCGTTCCAGGGCATGTCCATATTAGGTGGTGAAGGTCTGCCGGAACCGTTTCCTCACAGCAGGTTGGACATTTCACATGCCCTCGGTAATCCCCTTTCAAACCATGGCTTTTAAATTGACCTGAACTTAAAGGCGGACGTGGTACGCAATTAATGTACCCGCCGCGGTGGTTCATTGGCTAAGGCGTTGTGCTGCTGAACACAAGGACGCGGGTTCGATTTCCGGCCGCGGCGGCCGCTCTTCTAGAGGCGAAAAGGAAAAAAAAACGTCCGTGTATACGAGATCTCTGCGCACGTTAAAGATCCCCAGGTGGTCAAAATTAATCCGGAGCCCTCCACTATACGGCGCGCCTCGTCACCTGCGTTGCGTCGGCGCGTTGAACTCTACAATCTACGTAATTAATGTATTAAAAACACGTTCTGACTGTCTTAGGTACTTTCAAGCTTCAATTCTGTTTCATTGTTTAGAAACTTTAGAAACTGCACCTTCATTAATGAAATTGAACGTAAGTCGAAAATGCGACTACCTCTCTCACCTGAATTTCGTCAAATACAAGCATCCCATGTCTTTGGATGTCCGTCTTTGCGGCCATTTTTCGTTTGAATGCTCCAAAAACCTTTTCGTCAAATCCTGACTCAGTTGTGACCACAGAAATGTATCTACGGACTGTGGATACGGCTGGCAGCGGCAGAAGCTTGCTTTCCCTGAGAAAAGAGTACGACGCAGGGCTCCGGATGTGCATCAGCGTGCACAATGTCAGGAAATTCGAGTAATAACGATGTCCTTTCGGCGTGGCACAATTTGCTCATCTGTATACACTCTCGGACAACAAGACGCTGAGCTTAAGGCAGGTGTGCGAGAACTGAATGAAATTGTTCTGTTTCATTTTGCTCAATGCTTCCTGCGAACGTTGGAGCTCACGTTCGAGTAGCGCCTGCCGGTTGCGCAGCGAAGACATTCTCTTGGACAGAATTCTTCGGGTCCTCCGGAAAAGCTGCAGCTTTGCTTTCTTTGCTGGGGAAAGAGGTAGCCTAATTCTGGCAGTTTGCTTCCTCTTGCGTTGCCGCGTTGCATGACGGTACAGAGTGTTTTCGAGGCTGGTGCACTTAGCGCATTGTGGGACCCATAAACATCACATTTACTGTGCCTCTATGCTCCAAGAGGATCCACGAAGGCGCATTCTGGCCGGACATTTGGGTAGAATGCATGTTTTGGTCCAACTGTGCACATGGGAATGTTATCGATGGTTTGAAGAAGACTCGCAACATCTTGAACGGTGGCTGGCTTCCCAGCAGTCTCCAGCGGGTCTCCCAAACTGGTTTTCAGAATAAACGCTTCAAGAGGCTGGTCTCGGTGATGTCCGCATACAGTCACGTGCTTAGTGACAACAGGACTGGTTCCATCGCTTGGGACGTTAATCTCGCAGTAGATGATGCGGTCTCCTTCAAACATGTCCACCTGGACAAAAAAAGAAAAGTTGTGTAATGTGGAGAGCTGTATTACACAATAAAAATTATCAGGCGATCACAGAAAGACAGAATGTAGCGCGGTTTTAGCATTCCTATAGCGACAGCCATATAGCGGTGGTCAAACTCACAGTATACATGTGATTTTCAAGTTTATGTTGTCACAAGATACTCATGCTTAAATAAGTCGAGATGCATGCGTCCGTTACCCTTAACAAAATCCTCCAAAAACGGTTTCATCTCATTACTACATTTATCAGCCATACGACAAATTATTCCCTGTTCCCATGACCCTCTCATGCTGTACACCAATGAAGATAAATTAGGAGACAAAATAATGCCAAACCAAAGAAAGCCACATTTTCAATGAATATCACTATTTTCAACGTGTGTCCGTGCTCTTCTTTTGAACACACACACACACACACACACACACACACACACGCTCGCGCGCGCATAGACACATACACATACAGGCACACGTACACACCCGCTCACACACGCACATACACAGACAGGCAGGCGTACACAAGCGCCCATGCACGCACAAGCGCACGTACGCACACACGCACGAGCACATGCACCCCCCTTTCCACCCACACGCACACGTATTTGCCTTCTACATAGATTATGGCGCCTAATGCCTAAGACCCCCACCCTTCGTTGCCTGCAATGTGATGTCACACGGGCAGCACGACAGAAACAATCCACTTTGAAATGTAGCGCACTTTACAGCACAGGAGAAGCCAATCTTTAAAAAAAAAAAAAACTGCCGCGCAATCTTGCAGTCTGCACGGATCATATAACCATCACCTGCTCGTTGCCCAATATTGTAATAGAAGGGCGGAACCGAGAAGAGCCTACAATTCCTCACCTTGTGATAGTTCCACCGGGGTGGGAGACTGACATCTTCATGATGCTAAAGAAGATGTTCCACCACGCTACTCCAGTCTGAGCTGCATCCATATGCAGGGACAGAACAGCTGGTCCCGGGTGCATCTGGGGTTTCAGTGTGGCGAGTAGCGCCCTCACGTCCTGTTTTCTCGCATTGGTTTGGCAACGTACTGTCGGCGAATATTTCACTTTCAAATCCCGTTGCTTTAACATTCATCATCTGACTTGCCCACGAGAGAGTTGACACGGACGGCGAAACACGGCCTTCAGGTGGGCGCGAGAGAGTGGCTGCTGATGATGATTTTTGTCCTTCTGGTGATTCCGGATGAACGCACTGAGGTTTACAGCATTCAAATATACCTGGTACAGCACCCTTTCGCAGCCTCTGAACTTTTGGATCGTTCAGCAATACGTTGCTCTTGTACTCGCTGTAATACCTTCCATATATGAGGTGCGGCGCTAAGTGCCTTGCACATACTTTCTCGTTTTTTTCTGAGCTCCCTCTTCTTACTTGGGATGCACTGGCTCCACTGGTGAAACAAGGCTGGGTCTTTCGGCGCCTTGAAGAGAGGACATTTTTTTCTTTTCCCTTGGAGTGCCCAGATTTGCAGCCAGTCACGAAGCACGCCATTAGTTGTCGTGGTCGCTACACGAGAAAGTAATTACCATAGTCAATTTTATAGTCACAATGCCACTATAATAAGGCCGAATACTTGATCAAGCAGTACAGTGAAACATTAAAAACTCACCTTTTGAATTCAAAAATTCAAGTTCGTCGCGATAGTGGCGCGGAAGTTGGAGAGCTTTCCATCTTGAGTGACCCGTGTTTCGGGGTCCAAAACAGTGTGTGCCAAGAACACGGACCGACGCTCACACGCTCATCAGAAAAGAACAGAAATGCGATAACATCACCCGCGACTGCCCGCGACGTAGCAACCTGCTCAAGATCAAGGCCCTGACAGTGCGGTCTTATGACAAGCCTTCATTTCGCAATATTTGAAATCGTGCGGACGCTATATCTCTGTGGTGATGACTCGCCGAAAGAAAACGTTTAACGAGCCGGTTGTTTTGCTGGTCAGCCGCTTAAAGAAAAAAACGCCAGGAACACTGGTAGGCCCAAAATCGCAACCATACAAATCGCAGCATTCTATTTGGAGTCTGGGGCGTTATCGACGAGATAACAGGACCATCGAGCGACAGTGAACATCAGGCGGTAAGTTACGACAAGAGTTACAATGAAGATTGCGTTTGATATTCTTGGGTTGCCTTATCACGCTGACAGTGTTTTTGTATGCTTAATACAACAGGGCAGCCGTCCAGTTCAGTCATTGGAACAGAAATGTGCATCATTGCCGTTTACCGATAGAGATTCCGGGTGACCTTGTAGGAGAATTGTTTGTGCGCAGAAGCAGCATAAATAATTAGGCACGCGGCCGGAGAGCGGGACAACAAAAGAGGGTACTTTTTGCGCTGCATCGATTTATCGTAAGCAGAATCGCGCTGGATTGTACGTTGTAGCGTTCCATATTACTCTTGCTCATTCTTTGGTGCTTATGAAGTTATCGTCGTTCAATTGCGTCTTACATCTGCTGGTTTAGTACGATATTTTTAGCTGGTCTTCGTAATGTCAGAATAAACGCTCCCTGATAGGCAATAAGCGATCGCCATGTATGCAGTGGCGTGCGATTATCTGCGGCGTCTATTGCGGCCGCGCACCGGTGTTTAAATTCCGCGCGTGCACGCATTCCTCCTGCATAGTATGACAGCCTTAAGACAGACGTCGCTGCGAAAGAAAAGACGCCTCTGGGGAGAGCGAAGAAGGGAAGAGCCATGTACAGAGGCACAGCGACGAGAGGGCGAACGAAGGAGGAAGAGAGCAAAGGGAAAGCTGGGCGGCCGGCGGCGCGGGGACATTATCGGCTCAAGCAAATGATTTTTTCTTGGCCACAGTCGGCGATCCTCTTTATATCTTGCTCCGTGGGGACCGGGCAACTGGACGCGTGGCGCCACCACTCGGCGCTCCCCTCGTTAGTGGAATGAGCCGGTGCATTGGACTACGCAGCCTCCCGTGGTTTTTGCCGTGTTTGCTTCGGTGCCTTGAATGTTTTGGTGGTGTTGTGAGTTAATATGCGTTGTGAAACGAAGTCTAGACAGATGTGTGGGGTTCTTAGATGCAATAACGCAAACGTAAACTTGTCGGACGCTTCTAAAGTTGGTTATGTGCTACAATGACATAAGCGCTTTTTGCGGCGATCTACGCTTGGCTACACCGTTCTCAGTACGAATAAAACTAGTATTATTGACATTCATTTCTTCTTAAATGCAGTAACGGCAACGTAAAATTATTTGAAGCTTCTAAGTTTGGGAATTGGCTAGATTGACATGAGCGCTTTTTACAGCGATCGGTGCCGAGCTCCGCGCGATCTGAGTAGGAATAAAACTATTAATGTTAGTATTCATTTCTACCACTTTAAATAATCTTCACTGGTTTCAATGACTACAGTTTCCACTCCAGCCATAACACTGGGATACCTCAGTACGTGTGCTTTGAAGAGAAAGGCACTTACGTACGGGATCTATTACCGGGTGGCCGTGGAAACGTCGTGGCAGTTTACACTTCCTTTCTGTAACCGTGAGCTTTGTGCCTTCGGTTTTAGTGAGCGACACTGGGACAGCATGGGAGCCTGAGAGCCGAAGTGGAACTCCCGCGTTAGTAGTGGTCATTTTATCAAGAGCAGCGACCACCCAAACACCTAACGACCAACAGCCCAAGCTACAAACCATCCCTCCTCCCCTTACCATTTTATAACCTGCGTGGAATAAATGCTGGCACCGATAGTTAAAAAATGTGGCAGTGTTAACGTCAGCCTGTGTTTTTTAATGCTTAAATATCCTTTACCCAGTACCTAAAAAATCGTGTAATGCCTTGTGAAGAAACCAAAAACGCGCGACTAAGTGCCCGAAATAGGGGGGCATCAGCCCGAGACCTCCAGCACAGACACATTTCCGCCACGCTGTAAGCAGTTAAGATTTGGAGAGGGTGCATGGAAGTGCAAAATTAAAAAGCAAAATCATCCAGCCCTCCGTTCACGGTGGTTGAACTCGGAGCTTTCTTCGTGCGAAATCGAATGGCAAATGGTCAAAGACAAAGACGCTGCGATCAAAAGACCAAACTGCGTACTGGTCAAATTCAAAGCTCAACTAGTCAAAGTTTAAATCAATAACGCAACCAAGGTAACCCACACGAGGAAGCTTTGCTTTCTCATTATCGTCGTTAGACGGAGGAGTGCATGATTTTTCAAGCGTAGGTGGCAGCTTGTAAACCGACCGCAGCATTCAGTTGTGAAACTGAGTACACGTTTCGGGCACCCTCCGGTCTCTCGTCCTTCAGCCACGCAGGAATTGTTTTTTCAAAAACCATTAGCCAACTAGCCAGCAACCACTACAATTCTTGTAAAGCAATGCTTTTCCACGACAAGCAATAACGTTCTACTATCATGCGGTATTTATTCTGTAAACGGTTCCCGGTGTCTGTAGTAAACGTATTTCTGTGAAATTAAACACGTTTATACCGTAGTTAATGAAGTTACAGAAGCGTCGTCCATCGCAATTTCTGTTTTGAGGTAAATCTTAGAAGGCACCCCCCCCTCCCCCAACTTTCTCTTTCGCTTGTGCACGACGCCCGTTTCGTCATCAACTGCCAAAGGCCGCGGCGCAGCATTCCTGGATCGGCTGCACACACCGCCTTTGCAGGAGCATTTAGCGGCAATATATTCCTCGATACGCCGAACTGCATGCAGGCATAAAAATGTGCAGGAAAAAAAAGGTCTTGCACTTCCAGCGTGCCTTCCAGCTTGGCGTATTGAGTGTCGTCTGCTATTTGTAATTACTGAGTATGGGCGTAAATCGCACACATGGCATGCCTGTAAAGGTTGCCTCCACGCTCAAGATCTACCGATCTGAAAAATGTCCTTGTGGTTACCTACGCTTTGCAAGCCGCACTGCAGCAGAACAACAGCAAGCCATAGACAACAACGCTGCGCTGACCGCCACCGGCATTCCCCTGACGAGCGATTCGCCAGGGGCGGCGCTGTTCTCTGAAACGTTCTCTGAAATTGTCATAGACTGCACAGATATAAGGCCGCGGCGGGACGATGGGGAAGCGATGTGACGGCGGCTTTGGAATTCGGTGTGAGGGGTAGCCTCAACTTCAGGGCCATAGAGGTGACGAAGAGACGACTGGAGTGGTGGTGAAAGAAAAGTAGGGGAGAGAGTGGAACGTAGGAAGGGTAATATACCGAATCAGCATTTAGAACAGAAGGGGGGAGTGGTAAACAGGTGTGCAAGGGCAAGAAGGGGGGGCGGGGAGCGATGGGAGTTTAATACCGGGGGGAGGGGGGCTAACCCATTAGGTTAGTGAAGGATATGACAAATAAGTAGAACAACACAGGCAAGTCGGTTTGTGACAACCGACATCCCGATACAAAGGGAAAGCCTCTAATCATCACCATCATCACGGTGGCGCCATACCACGGCCGCCCGGTCCAGGCGGCGGCAAGCAAAAGCGCCCTTGACGAGTCCCATTTTCCACCTCTCCGCTTGATGGCGTCTCAGCGTCTGTTCTTGCAGCTCATTCGGCTGGGAGAGTCCTATGCCGGAAAGGCATTGCTGAGGCGTCTCCGCTGGATGATGGAATCTCGTATACACGCTGCACTCAACACTCTGAGCGTTCTCTACCCGCAATGGAGAAAGAATCAACCTCACTTGGACCCGCCGTGGTCTTTCGAGAGTTTCGAGTGTCAGCTCGCCATCCCGGGCATTCGCTCGAAGATATTTACGCGAGTGGCTGAAGCGGGAATGTTAGCACTCGAGCACTTGGACCAGTTGTACGGAGATTGTGTTCACGCGATTACGGACGGATCTGTCGACAGACACTAGCGCAGCGGCCTTTGTGATTTCCGGCATAAACGTTTCCTGGGCGGCTCGCATTGACCCTTTCACGTCGTGAACAACGGCCGAGTGTACAGCAATCGGGGCGGCCTTGAAAAAGATAAAATCGCTTCGGGTGCGGCGTGCGGTAGTTCTTACGGATTCCAAGTCAGCCCCGCAACTTTTGCAGCTTGGATTTCCCGCAGATAAAACTTGCCAACGCTCCCTGCGTCTCCTTCAGCAGCTGAATGAAAAAGGGATTAGCGTTGGCTTCCAGTTCCCATGTCGGAGTGCTTGGAAACGAAACCGCGGACAAGTTGGCCCGTGAAGCGACATCTTGTACTCGTTTTCTGAAAGTGGCACCATGCGAACGGCGAATTGTAAAAACTATTATTAAATAGCACTTCAGGTCTCTTTGGCGACCACAACACCAACCTTGGGCTACCAAAGGAATAAAGAGGACAGAGACATCCTTACTGTTCCGCATCCGGACCAACTCAGCGCGGACACCGGCGGGGCTTCATAAGCTGAACTTTACCTTTGCCTTTATTTTTGTGGTTAACATGACCAGATGATTCCACCGAAACAGGCTTCAGAAGAAAAGTTTGAAAATAATGCTTCCCTTCGAAGTTACCGATTAAGCAATATTGGGAGAATACTTGCATTTCGCAAACAAATATTCGTATTTCATAATAGTTGCGAAGCTGTAAATACGTAGGCCTCAATTTTTTTCGTTAAAAAGCAATCAGACGGCCGTTCTTTGCCGCAATTTCGTTCAAGACGCGAGTTAAAGAAACCTGACACAAAATGTGTAAGATGTACAGGGGCTACTTGTTTCAATGCTCGGTGCCAAGGAAGGGGACAACGCAGCGAATTGTTCTTCAAAACATAAAATAAAGCAAACAGCACGGGTTCACCAGGATTGCCGTCTGGGGGTGGAGAGAGGTTTTGTGTACGTCGCAGGGTTCGGTAATCTTCGGAACACCGGAGGAGACTGAAACAAGTCTCTAGAGCTCTACATGGCTTATGTCGTGTTTTTTATGGGCTTCTCACGGGTAAAACAAAAGTATGGGAGTAGAATTCGATAAATCCTCTTGTCTTACCAGCGAAGCATGCCTACGGATTCCACCCAAGGCACGCCCGCGAATTCTTTCTTGCACGGGGAGATGTTCCTCAGCGTTTTGTAGCCTCGTATATGTCGTTGTGCCTGGTTTGCTGGAAACGGTAGAAAATTTTCAGTTCATAACAGGGCCCAGCGGCGTCACCGAGAGCATAAAAAGTCATACAGCGGCCCGTAAAGAACTCGTTAAGTGAATATATTTGGAGACGGCGCATACGCAACGGTATATTTCAGCAAGGGCACACGCTAAACATATTCGCCCCTTTCGCATACTATACACCCGGATTTAAGTCAATGCTTCCAAACGCTTTCTCGTCTATGTGATCACTTTTGAAATAATTTAGCGTCAATAAGATCACTTTTGAAATCGCTTCCTCCTCAATAAAATCACCTATGGCCACGTCCTGTGCGTTGCGCACAGGGGTGAGAAGACATCGGGTATTTTCTTATGGGCTACCGAGAGAATGCGACGGAGCTGTTAAAGAGCGTCGAAGGAGAGCTGCTCCGCATGCCCCTTTGGATGCTATCATCTTTTTTCTTTCATGCATAGACGCGGTAGCAGAAATAGAGTATAATCCTCTGCAGAACAGCAACTTGAAGTGAGCGGACAGCTCAATCTGCAAAGGCAGGCGCTAAAACATTTCACGAATTGATAAGCAAACTGCTTTGAAAAAACTGTAATTGATTCATGTCATAGGAATCGGCAAAACACGAAAGTGAAATGTGCAGCGAAATCTGCAGCTGAGCATGATTTGCGTGTTGGCGGCTGTCTTGTGGGTGTGCTTGGCGAGCGACGTCCTGCTGGCGGGTCGCTTCGGCAAATGTGTACCGGCGTCATTTCTATGACGTTAGTGGAATCTTGGTGGATCCCGTCATAAAACACTTTCGTGTTAAAATATGAAACCCGAAAACGAACAACCCGAAGTATAACGTACTCTTTAGAACGAAAGGTTGCTTTCCCGCAATAAGACCCTGTGTGCAGAGGTGCACCCTTCACAGGCTGCTCGCTTCGTTGTACTGGCGTCACTTCCGTGACGGATATGACGTAAGTGAAAGCTTCGTGAATCCCTGAATAAAACACTTTCGTGTTACAAAAGGTGAAATAAATTCAGCGGCAGAACAGGTATAGAAGTTCAACATGGAGTACACATTATTCACAGGGACTGGACAGCTGTATTGTAATAATGTATGAGCAAGGAAACAATGTTTTGATCATGCTACCTGCGAAGGTGCCTTCACGATAAAGTAACACTTATAAGGGTAGGAGTCATTTATTCTCGTACCATTGTCATACCTCAGCTCTTTCATCTCCAGGACGTCATCCGAAGGCGGTAATCCGTTCCAAGTCCGGCATTTGAAATGCAATGCAGAACGTTAATAAACATTTTAATATGCCACGCCTTGCACCGAAACCGATCTAAAAGATAACAAACCACCTTACTTACGAAAACGATGTGTAGAAGTGAGTTAAAGGGACCCAGAAAAGCCTTTTGTAAAAGTTACAAAAAGCCTGTATTATCGCGTAGCACCAATATAGCGATGCAATGCCGTTGGAATTATTGATCTACATTCAGTATTAGCGCGCCAGTAGCAATTAAATGCACCTCTCCCCCCTTGCCGATCGATTCCTCTTCCATCTCTGCTTCTTTCAAAGCATCTGGAAACACTGGGAATAGCCATGTAACATCGCGACGCTCGACTTCCGTTCTGCGCTAGCTACATTCCTGCGCCTAGGCACGCGTCAATCGCCGAGGACCCGGCTTTGCCTTTGCACAGTCTGCAATCGTCCGTATCTTTCACCTGATGGATCCGGACCTCGAACAGCGTCTTTTCTCATCGTTATCCAGATCCAGAGAAGGCGAAGCGCTCGTATCGGAACGTCGCTGCAGAAATCCGGTACTCTACGCATACTCGGGATCGCGCAGGAAGCAGGAAGAGCAGCGAGAAGACGTCGCCGGCGGCCGACCTCGCCGGCGATAGGGCGAATCAGGGGGCGCCTCGCCGTTGCGTCAGCCGCGATCGCCGTTGCGTCACCAGCGATCGGCTGGCTGCGGCGTCGCGCTCATCGGCTGAGAAAGGCTATCTTCAAAAATTGTTTACAAATTACCCGTAAAACGTATGGGTCTCACACTTGGCTCAAAAATCCCCCGTTATGTGTTCTACCACCGGAATGCATTTGATTGCCACCTTCACAAAGCTTTTCTGGGTCCCTTTTTAAGAGAGGTTTTTGCTATGAAAAATCGCAGGTGCCAAAAAAAAAAAAAGAACTACCATCCTTTTCTACCGAAAGTTGAGGGAAGCGTGAAAGCAACCATTCTTCGCGCAATAAGTAAACGCACCTGCGAACGATATAAATGTATACCGATACGTGATTGATGAGATAAAGGTATACATTGAACTCTTTCTTCATGGTCCGTGCATGATAGTCTTATCTAGAATCGTTCTTTATTCGCGATTTTCAACTGACCGTTTAATCACCAAAGAATCCCGGCTTCACGTACAGTCTTTGTCAAAATTTTGCGGGCCACGGCGGCCGTGTCGGGAGCAGGCTCGCGGCCAAGCAGGGGCGCTGCGCTTGCAGCTGTCGGTGGTTGCGTGGCTAAAGAGAGCGAGGGGAACGCTTGCTTTTGCTTTTATTGTGTGTCCGGCGCGACAAGTGCCGCGCAAAATGCCTGCGCTGAAGCGAAGTGCGCCTGCTCGAGAAACCGACCTCGCTGCACTTATCGCGCCAGCCATACTACGTAAGGAAGCGCGAAAGTTCTCACTCTCTTTAGCTGCGTAACTAGACGACAGCGGCAAGCGCAGCGTCCCTGCCCGGCCGCGCGCCTGCTCCGGCCACGGTCTCCGTGGCCCACAAAATTTTGACAAAGACTGTACGTATCTTAGTGGGTAATTGTCATGTAGTTCGTCTCGGGATACTTTTGATAACACAAGAGTACGAGCCGTTTTTTTTTTTTTTTTTTTTTTTTGTAATCATACCCCCTCCGTAGATGGCCATGCTTCACTGCAGAACGGTGAATGTGCGAAAGTAACCTTACAAAGTACACGCTTACACAGATACCTAGAAAGTCGGCTGCATCCCCAAGCACAAATGCATTGCTGGAAAATCGTTTTCTCAGGTGCACTTTAAGCAGTCATGTCGAAATATGGAGGCCCTAGGACCTTTGTTTATTACGAGATCTTTTCGGTCGGAAAACTGCAGTTTATGGGGGAATGCATTCGTTTTTTGACAGGACGACATCGGTCTCACTAAAAAAGCTTTCGCTTTAAAAAAAATTACCATTGCTGGGCTCGAACTCTCACCATTCGCTAAAAACCACGGTTCTACTCCAAGGCAATTAACTCAGGTCGAACAACTGCGTTCTTTGACCAGCTTCTCAAAACTATAGGAGGAGAGTTCCAAGCGTACCAGCGGGTGGTGCTAGGTGCTTACAGGAAATTCCGGGCGTATCCTCATATGGAAATAAACGTCACCTTCAGAGTGTAGCAACTTGACACATTCCGAGTTGTTTTGTTGTTTTCAGCTTTCTGTGGAAAATTACCCAAATTATCCCTCTCCTTTTTCAGTAAAACTATTTTGCGCCTCATTTCAACACGTTAGCAAATCATAATTTTAGATGCGACTGCATCTCATTCACTCGCCTTGTCCCTCCATACGGCGTTGTTGTTGTCCGTCCACACCCCTCCCCCATTCTCCTCGCCGCGCGAGCTGCGCTCTCTGCCGCTCACCCCCTCTCCTCTCCGATAGTGAACACTCTCTCGCGAGGGGCATTGGATTGGATTCGATTGGGTTGGCTTGACTTGGGTTGGATTGGATTGGATTAAAGGGGATTGTGTTGCGTCATAGCCGCGGTCGTTCCAGCACCGGCGTTCCGATTTCGGGCACATAGACTTGATCTTCGCTGCAAATTGCACGGTGGTCCCGTTACTTCACCATCCACTACCCTTACACTTCAGCGACCACAAGGCCGTCATCGTTAACGTTACGCCGCGTGTTAAATAAAGAATACATCATACGCGTTCCTCACACGTTTCACGCAATGAGAGAATCAACCCAACGGAAACACCAAGTGAACCCCCAAGATGCGTCGCATCTCCACAGGGTTCCTCTCGCGGGAAGGTGGGGTAATTTTTTTCGTGTCCGCATTTAAAAATACCAAGAAACTGCCGAGGGCTGGCACGTGAGCGCGGGCCTCGCGGCGACCGCCCGGCAGTTAACAAAACCAAGAAAATGACATGTGTGCGTGTTTCGCGACGACCGCCCAGCGTCCCCTGCGCACTTTCGTCTAGCCGCGCATACCCACTTGTACCCTGTTACACGGGCACAGCTAACCGCGGTTAAGTGAACCGCGGTTAGACAAAACCATGCACAGTTTACTGCGTTACACGACAGACGAAACTGCGGTTACCCCGCTAACCATGGTTAACGCAAACTGAGCTTGGCCAACTCAGTTCGGCCACGCTAACCGCAATTCACCCCAGGGCTCAAAATCGCACAAGTCAGTTCGGACGCAACTGGCGGCGCATCAGCAGAGGCGAAAAAAAAAATCATCTGCCGTTCGGAGGAGAAGGTTCTCAAATAGCGGGCGCCCCAAAGCTGCCCCCAAGAGGCGCTTGCGTGCTTTGCGTCGCTCTCGCTATCAGCGCGGCTGCCCGTCAGCAGCGGCTCGTTTCCCGTTCCACCCGATCAACTACGACAAAAGCCGTGCTGAATTTGATAGTTCCGTGCACGGAGCAAGATTTTTATATCTTGCTCCGTGGTTCCGTGCGTCGTCAGCCGAAAAACAAAATGGATAAAGCAGGCAATCATGAAGCGTTTTCAGCACTCGGAAACGGTCGGCGCGCACGTCGGCCGTGCCTGCAAACACGCCGGCGCGCCTGCCCGCACGGCGGCTCGAACCGGCCCAGACCACGGCAGCAACAGCTTATCGCCGCTCTTCGAAATCAATCTGATCGCAGAAAAGAACTTCCACGTGCGAGAAAGCGGATGTTAGTGCGGTGAAAAATTGTGCTATGGGTTGTAGTTCGCAGTTGTAGAGATAGCGGCGGTCAAATATCCACCGCGATGCTAAGCCTAAAGTTCCCAACACCGAGCAGACCTGAGCTATATAATGCCTAGAATATACTGGGCATATTCTAGCCACTATACCTGAGCAAACCAAGCCGGTTGCGAGCTGTTGGGGAAGCCCATCCTCGCCGCGCGCGAGTGCGCTGCGTTTGGGTCTGAAGTGACTGCTTTAACGATATTTCCTTTTGTCTACACTGCTTCTCTCGTTTTTTATTGCGAAGTTAAAAGTGTGGTAATTTATTTTGGTTACGCTCACAACCAAGTGACCGCGGTCACCACACTTGAAATTTTGCGTGTAACAGCCAAAACCGCAGTTTGTGATAACCGCGGTTAAAGTTCAGTAACCACGGTTAAACTTAATTGCGGTTACTTCCGCCGTGTAACTAGGGTATCAGGGAGTGTGGCTGACATTGCAGTGACCTCAAAGCAGTTAAAGAAACAAAGGAAATGCGTACCTCGCGGCGACCACCCAGTGTCCCCGGCGCACGTTTGTCAAGCCAAGCATACCGGGTATCACTCAGGAAGATTGGCCAAGATTGGCGAAAAAGAAAAAAAAAAGAGTTGTTGATTCCTCCGTCACAGGAATTGGTAAAACACGAAAGTGTTTTACCTGACACGAAAGTGTCAGGTCCATCGAAATTTGCAGCTGAGCATGATTTGCGGGTCGGCGGCTGTCTTGTGGATGTGTTTGGCGAGCGACGTCCTGCTGGCGGGTAGCTTCGGCAATGGTGTACTGGCGTCATTTCCGTGACGGATATTACGTCAATTAAATCTTGGTGTATCCCGGCATAAAACACGTTCGTGTTAAAATATAAAACCCGAAAACGAACAACCCACGTACTCTTTTGTTCTAAAGGTTGCTTCCCCGCAAGAAGACCCTGTGTGCAGGGGTGCACCCTTTTCAGGCCACTTGCTTCGTTCTACTGGCCTCACTTCCGTGACGGATATGACGTCACTCAAATGTTTGTATATCGGTGCATAAATCACTTTCGTGTTAAAAAAACTCCAGGGTTCGCCGTAATTGCGGCAGCACTCGCTCGGAACGAGAAAGATGCGTAATGTCGTACGCCCCTCCAAGGTGATGTCCAATGATTATAACTTTACAAATTAAAAAAAAAAAGCTCACACTTATAGCATGCAGTAAAGGTCGTTGTGGCAGCGAAGATGAAGCAAATCGGCTGCAATAGTAGATTTAAACCTTCGTGATGGTCGTGAAGGTTGCGCACAGCTTCGCAGCCTTCAAGTCTTACGTGTCAGTGTGAGCTTTCTTTATTTTTTATAGCTCTTGGTATTCCAGGCAGTAGATTAATGATGATATTTTGTCAATATATTATTAATAACATACATAGCTTTCTTGATGCATAAACTTGGCAGAGAAAAGTGAATACTATAAAGCTCGTCTTAACCTAAAATTGGAAAAGCGATGATGTGGAAAATGGAATATATGCCGGCGAGTGTTACCGGGTATACAGCATATTTTACGGAATTTTTACAAGTAGGGAAAATTGGCAAACCGTGTAAAGTCGTTCATTTAGACAAAAATGTCTAACTGGCGGATAACACATTTAAGCGTTATACTATAACGCAAATAATTGGTCGAACATCATTTTGAAAAAACTAAAATTAAGAGAAATAAAAAAAATATTATTTTACAAAAAATATCTCTCAAGATAAAAAGTACGCATCTTTACACCTGCATGAAAAAATGACGGCTACGCAAAAAAAAAAAGCCAGGAAAAGAACGTTAAAAAATAATAAAAACAGCAAAAATAGGTAAAACCTGTAACGCCCTAGACAAAAATGCCTAACTGGCGGAAGTAGCATATTTAAGCGTTATAATAGTAGTGTGGTAAAACAGAATTTTGAAAAAAAAAAAAAAAAACAAGAAGCAGAAAAAAATTACCTATTCCGCGAGTTTTCACATAAACAAACAGGCACGCACAAATTTGGCAAGGACTTGCTAGCAAAATTTAAAAAACGCGGCATGTTCAACGCTTTTTAACCTCTGCCAACCAATGCGCCGGTACACATGGCTCGGCATTCCGCAATTCTGAACATTCTTCTGGCGTTCTTGCAGAAGCTTCTCTAGACCTATCGTCGAAGTTAGTGTATATAGTGACACTAGTCAGAGTCATTCGTGACCTCCATATCCCGTGCAAATTTAAACCAGTAGCATCAACAAATCATATCATCATCGTTTTTTTACAGATAAGAACCGCGCGCCGTGACATATCAAACGGAAATTTCTTTTTTTATATGCTTTTGGTATGTCAGGGCATTCGCTTTTCTTTTGATTTCCTTTTGAATTGACTTACTTTTTGTATATGATAGAAGTTTCCTTTTGATTTGAAATATATGAAGCATAGCCACAGAGAGACTCGGCTCCTAATAATCCACACACACACACACACACACACACACACACACACACACACACACACACACACACACACACACACACACACACACACACACACACACACGCACGCACGCACGCACGCACGCACGCACGCACGCACGCACGCACGCACGCACGCACGCACGCACGCACGCACGCACGCACGTACGTACGTTCGACGTCTGCAGTCATCTCCGCACCCCAGGGAACTATCACGGTCAAAGCTAGTCAAAGCAACAGCATGCAATTTAACGAAGAAAAAAAAAATGAAAAGAAGTGACACACGTGGAACCACGCCGTTGCCTTAACCGTTTAAGTACGTTTTTCCCCTCTCCGATCCCCTCTTGCCACCCCTGAGCTGTGGGAGAACCTGGTGACCAGCGACCGTCTGGACGTATCCTCTTGCCACCCCTGAGCTGTGGGAGAACCTGGTGACCAGCGACCATGGAGGAAAAAAAAGCTTAGGAGAGGCCCGGACTAGGGAACCACTCCCACTTTAGAAAGCTCAAATAAACGTTTTCTCTCTCTCTCTCTCTCTCTCTCTCTCTCTCTCTCGCGTAAGCTTTCTATAGGGTGGAACAGGACAACTTAAGTCAATAAAGCCTCCATACAACAATTTCCTCGCGGCATATACTCCATGGAAAACTGCGCACGCCCAAATTGAGCCACAACTTCGCCCTGTCTGCAGTGTATTCTTCGCTTTTAGGTTTAGATGTGAATATTAATATATTCGTTACTGTAAATTAAGCTCGTGTCCTGAAAAAAAAAGTACCTGCATTCAAACTACTTTGAAGTCGCTGGTTCGAATCTCCGCCGGTACTTGGAATTTTAATACATATCGGGTCCAGGTAAAACTTCTGCACGCGCTTCGGTGTTTTAGTAGAGCTCTAGGAGTAAGTATTAAGCGTTACAAATGGACATACTTGTTTCCTCTATGAGCCCACTCGGGAGCGTGTACGAATTGAAATATATTGATGAACGTTATTATTATTTTTTTGAACACCTTGTGTCACACATATTGCCAAAAAACAAAACCGAAACTAATTGTACGAAAAATGACACAGCTGGAATGTTTCGATCAATGGTAAATTAAATCAGATTTCGTAACACTATTGTAGCCTTTTCACGCTTTATTTATGATAACAAAATTTGTAACAGAAGAAAGAAGTACGTTAGCCTTCATATATAGCAGCTAAACGAGTAACGCCTGGCTACCATGCGCTACCCGCTGTGCACTTTGAAAGGCCCGATTGCAGGGAAGTTGGTGAAGTTTGAATATATTTCTGATGGCCTGGCTGTTCAGCTCCAAATAGAAAATTTTGGCGTTTGGTGTGCTGTGCAGGCCCCGTACTAGCACCGCTTTAGCTGCGGCTTGTCGGTAAAGTTCTCCTCTGATGCTCCATTCCTCACGCCTTGGAGTTGCAGACGACAGCGCGGTGTTGTCGTGCCGGTCCACGTAACAGGGACACAACTCTTTTAAAGGCTCGACGATCACCTCCTACATGGATGACGACAGTGTGTACGTGATCGATTCGCCGTCGCCTCCGGAGGTTGAACATGGTGACAGAGATGTGGACTACGAACTCGCCATGCAGTCCCGCGAGCCGGGAACCAAAGGGCGCAATCCTGCCGCCAAGACTTCGAGGGCGCCAGGAGGAAGACGCCGGTCGTGATTGACTTGGTTTCACCTGTCAAATGTCCGGTGAGGAAAGTGCACTGCAGTAACAGCCGCTTTATTGTTATCTGATCGGACGTTGGGAATTGTAGTGCGTGGAGGGTTGCTGTTGCGGACGTCTGACGTTGGGCCCCGCCGGTTGACTGGTGAATCCAAGGCAGTCATTTGTATGCATGACAACCTATCAAAACACAGACCCAGGGACCGAGCATCGGGGGCAGGTATGCAATCTTGTAAGGTGTAATCCATCAACAGCAAGCGGGTAATTGTGTGGCGGGAGAGAGAGAGAGAGAGAGAGAGAGAGAGAGAGAGAGAGACTTTGTGCAGGAAAGAACACGCTGAGGCTTTGTAGTTCACCATTGTCGCATAGAAATTTCGGTGTTCCAGCCCACAGTTGCACACTTTGATACGGGGCAGTATATCGTTTGTGTGACGGGCATGCACATTTCTACAAACCTTACATTAACGGTGGTTACTTGTGCGTGCGCGGGAGAATGCCTTATCTGACATCCGTAAAGCAGGTGCTCTGTACGGCTTGCTCAGTGCACTGTCGTGGTCCTGCTTCGAGGCCAAAAAGAGGCGCCGGCATGGACGGGGAGTAAACAAACAAGTTGGGGGCGTGCAAACAGGGCTAAGGACGCAAGGTCACCCGCGGTACTTACTGCTGCTTACTCGATTGCGGAATGACGCAGGTGTATGCGACAGCATGGCTGGCATGGAGTGGCAGTGCTGACGCTGCTCACACCTTTGGCACAAAAATGGAGAGTGCCCATTGGTTCATCTGATAGAGGGCAACAGTTTTATTTTATTTATTTATTTATTTATTTATTTACAGGTACCCTCAGGGCTGAAGCATTATAGAGGGGAGTGGGTTTTAAGATTCATAAATCGGAGTAATCGGGGCATCTTAGGGGCAACTAATTTGCTGTTACAATAATCCCCCTGATTGAGTTATATCAATGGTATTTGGGAGCAAGGCCTCCTTTGTTGACCGTGTCAGCAAGCTCTGTTCAGAGGCTTGCTGCTTTCACCCGTCAACTCTGACCTTTGCGGGGCAAGTGTTTCATTCTGCGATGGTAAACAAAGCCCTGTTCTGTTTGCCCCAGCGTTCGTGGGAAGGACACTGGGGCATGAAGCAGCTGCTGGTTTGGGCCTGAAACATGAAAGCCGTTTGCTGTGATGGGTATTGGGGGACCGGATCATAGCAGTCTTTTTTCCGACATTGGGGCAGAAAGTGTGAAAGGAGTTACTAAACAAGGTGGGGGGTGGGTTAAATACTCCGAGGTGGTACAGTAAAACCTCGTTACAAGAGACTCTGTTACAAGAGACACTTGGTTATAAGAGACATTTGAATGAAAGCGGTTTAGTTGGTTTTCCTACGTTCACTAGGTGAGCAACATCGCGTGCAAGAGATTTTAGTTACAAGGGACGTGTTTCCCGGGTCCCTTGAGTGACAACGTTTTACTGTATAAATGAATTCATTGCCCTCCGTTATGAAGCACCTTGAAGCCTGCATGTTGCTTGGGTAGGTCAGACCCATGAACTTTGGAGTTGGGAGCTGCTGTCACTTGCGTATTGTCAGCAGGGACGCAGAAGAACAAACAGAAAGTTCCGCTAACAATCTAGGGGTGGCGAAGAACTGCTTTTCCATGCCACAGACATTCGTAAGCCACATGAGCAAGCCTCTCATTCAGATGCAAAGCTTGAGTTTTAATGTTTAAATGGACGCTCACTGTAGCTTTCATTTGTTGCTTTGTTCATCTGGGGAACACTTAAAATGAGGTATCCAGACAGTTTCCACATTTCAGTGAGAAAATTAGAACAAAACATTTCACTGTGTTTGTTCTAGTATTTGTCTCTGTGGAATTGCAATCACTGTTCTCATTTACCTGAACTTTTAGTGGCTCAAAAGCATTTGAGTGGAACGACTTTCCAACGTATGGCGCATCATTTTTATACATCCGTGGGGTAGGAAGCTATTAGAACGGAGACTGTTGTACCCCAAATTGCATACAATGTATTGGCAACAGCAGATAAGTTGTGCTGCTATCACCTGCCGAGTAACTTTATAGCTTCTGCAGTTCCGTGTGCCAGCTTTGTGTGGGTTTCTTGGAATTGAATTCGAATGCTTGGTTTTTCTAAAGGGAAAAGAAACTGTAAGAGGGTGTGCCAAAGCGCAGGCAAACACAGTTTTGAGCAGTTTATTTTTTAGAAATAGTTTGGACACATTAAAACTGAGAAGGTAGGTTTGCATAGGAAACAAAGGGGGCCGCCATTTTGGGGAAGGCATTTCTGGTTGCTTGAAAGGCATCAGCCCTTTTCTGGGTAGTAGCTGTAATGGGAATTTAATGGTAACAGTACTAGGTTGTTGTTTCTGGGTCTGTAACAATGTGTTCATAAAAGCTGGTTCAAATGGCTCGTGTTTCCGGACACTTGATGCTAGCCTTGGTACTGACAGCTTGCTTGCTGTGTGTGCCTTCGTGCAATAACAATAGTTGTGACCTTCTCCTTAACACTGTTCCTTGATGTGTTCCAGTTGTGAGCGGCATTTTGCAGTGCCGAGCCACTTTTCAAATTTTTGTTCGCATGTAGACTCGTTTACCACAGAAATGGAAGCAGTAAAGTTGTTTTGCCTGTTTGCAGGATGGTACGCAGATTCTTCTAAATAGCTACTTGGCCATGATTCTGTTCTGAGGGAAAGGCACGCTGTTTGCTGTATGGTCCTAGTTCTGCCCTTAGTACCGGTATGGGCCATAAAAAAAGACCTATTCGGGTCGTGGAGACGGAATAAAAATTTGCAAGGAGTTGTAGATTGTGCTTCTACTTGAAACAGGAATGTGCCATTCATTTCTGAGAACTGTACTTGTATAGTACTCACTTGTGGCACACACAGGGTGATGGTATTGCCCCAAAATTGCAATGGTATAGATCTTGTGGCATCATTCGCTCCGGGTCCTGTAATGCACACATGCTGGGTGGTCACAAAGACTGCACACAATCTGCATGCTACGTGCTGTGAATTCCAGCTTGTTTGCCAGCTTGCTTACATACTAGTTTCACGCAGTTGCAAACTTAGCGTTTTTAATTTCATGCACTCAGTGACTTTCTGAGGGAAGGTCAGTGTGTGCTTGTTTATTTTCAGGGTCTGCGTGTTCCAGTCTGCCCCACAATCACTGTTAGGTGACCTACGCCCATGTCATCCTCACGTATAAGACGTTTCCGCAGTGTTTGTGTAGTAGCACTTCAGGCTTCTCGTACACCTAGCTATGCTGAGTAGGAGTGGGTGATCGAACGATTAATATTCTGATTAATAATGAATTAATGCTTTAGTTGCGATCAATTTCTTAACTGGTTAATTGGTTCGAAGTCACATCAGCAAACTGAAACAAGAGTGCCATGTTGAAATCATGCACACACATGCATCAGGGATCATATTTGTGTTCAAATAACCAGCCTGGTGTTACAAAAGAAAATGATGCAAGTATGCTCGGAGATGACAGCGATCAAATGTGGAAGGATGTAGCCAGGACACACAGGAAAATGGCCACTCTTAATATTCTTAATACCAATTTAAAAAGTACTAAAATCAGCAATGGGGCACTTGCACTGTTTGGCTGTTGTATAAACTGACTCTGTTCTAAGTAAACTACGATTAACTGGCTTCCCTTGCAATTAGGATGAGTACCATCATTCCTGATTCTAGAAAAGTGGGAGTGACGAACGTGGCGATAAATGTCTCGCCCACATCAGCGCCATGATGACGACCTGCTGACCTCACCTGGAATGATAATGAACTGGCCAACAAGTGTATTGATGCTGTTGTTGTTGTTATTATTATGATTATTATTGTTGTTGATGTTAAAATAATATTTTTGATCACTTTTATTTTTAAACCAATGTAACTGATTATTCGATCAATTAACTGATTGCAGCAAGCTGATTAATTGGATTAAAATATTTAACCTATGCCCAGCCCTAATGCCGAGACAAGTCATGCATTGAGCTTAGCCGTTCACCTCGGAACGTTTGTACAGGAAAGGGCAGCATGGGTGGTAGTTTCAATGCTGAGAATACTGGCCATTTGGCATGGTACACCAGGGGGGACTTTACAGTGGGCAAGGAATACCCCCTGGGGCCTTTGTTTTGTGGTGGTTCTCGGTTTCAGTACCCCCGGTGCCACAATTAAGCTGTGAGCTGACAGTGTGCTCATGCCTTCGCTTCTTTGAACAAACCTGCAGATTCCTGCGGGTAACCTGGCCAGCAGAGCCCTGCCAAAGCCTGTCCAGAAACGAAAACTGAGCTTACCGGACTACATACCGCTAGAATGGCCTACGGTTGCGGCCAAAGCCAAAGCCAAGCCGCTGAAGCGAGCTGGCACAGACAAACCCAACGTTTTTTCCCGGGATGGCAATGGGGTGAGTATCATAGCCTTGAATGCCCTCCTTGATTTGAGCCTCGGCTCAGTTTGGAGTGTCAGCAGCTAACTTGCGGCACGCGTGGTGTTTAGAGTTAGAGAAATTGACAGGCACAGTAGCTCGCACCCAGCTGTTGCGCTTGACCAAGAGTTGACCACGCGGCCAATCAAATAAGTGATTCCAATCTACCGATTCCAAACAGTCTGCTGTTTGGGTCAGTGAGTCAGTTCCAATCAACGCAAGTTCATGCAAGTATGTCCCGGTCTATAGGCATGTTATTCAAAATCAAGTGTTTGATTCCAACCTGGTTGATGCGTCAGTTATACCATGCTCTTGTGCAGTCACGCCTTCATTATTGCCTTTTAGTTTGGGGTACCACAACCGTAATAAATTTAGACAGGCTGTTAATTTTACAAAAAAAAGCAGTTCGATGCATAGAGAATGTGCCGAGCTCACACCACTCGAAGCCGTTGTTTTTAAAACACAACTTGCTTAAAGTAACTCAATTGTTCGACCTTAAGCTTGCTGCTCATACTCGCAGTGAAATGAATAGAGACGCGTTGTTTCTTGATCCATACACTCCAGTTAACCCGCGTTACAATCTTCGACCAGGGGCTCTTAAGACCCCATTTATTCGAACTAACTATGGTGCACAAAAACTAGATTATATAATACCCCATTTTCTTAATACAAACCCGGTAATATTCGACATAGTTCTTCAATTTACCTCACTGCTCAGACTTAAACGAAATATAAAACGACATTTTTGTACTTCAATTGTCTAGAAGTCTGCACTTGTTTCTTTTTTTAAATCAGGTCAATTTATGTGCTATGTGATCAGTTTTCTGCTTCTGTGTTACATTTGATGTTCTCTGTTGGTTTTCTTGTAAACATTGTATAACGTTACTTTTGCTGGCTTCTTTCGTTCTTTTTTCTTTTTTTTTTCCATCACCATTGCTGATGATCGCCTTTTGTAGTCATTGTATAACGCTGTTCTTTTTTGGAAATCTTGTTTTTTTCCTCTCTCTCTCTTTCTCTTTTTTTGCTGCTCTCGTCAACACTGTGCAGTGCCGACCGCAGGGGCAGTAGGCCGTCGTCAGGCAGAGTACATCTGCCTTTTGCCTCTGTACCCCAGGCTACTCCTGTCTGAATAAACTTCAACTTCAACTTCAACTAGTAACTTCAGCATGTGGATGAAATTTGCAGCAACCTCGTGTAGTCACCACTCAGTTTTTTAGAAGTTGGTACATATTTTGCCATAAATGACACACAGCTCACTAAGGCAACCATGGCATTAGTTTTATTTTTTTCTGGGATAGTGAGCCAGTGCAATAATATTTAACTGGCAAAGAATAAACGGGGGATGAGAAGGTGCACTTTTGAGTGTCCAGTCTCCTTTTGTGCAGTCATGCTGCAATGCACAAAATATCCCATTGAAGGAAAAAAGAGGGTAAGCGGTTCAGAGAAAAAATGTGCCTTTATAGTTTTAATGCGAAAGTGTTACCTAGTTGACTCGGTATCATCGTTTGCATTGACAGAAGGGAGCTGTTGCACGGTACTAACTTAGGCACTTTCTGGTTCCCTCTTGTCTCCGTCTACTTATCTGCATGAGCTAATGGCCACAGAGGTCGCAGGCCTGTGTATTACAGTGCTTGTAATATTTGTGCCGATTAGAGGTCTTCGTTCCCTGGCATGGTGCCAGCTCTTTTTTGTATGGGGACAACATTACCTGTGAGTGTTTTACATGCCTGCGGTGTTTGCAGCCCAAGAAGAGAGCGGTGAGGCCTCGCAAGTCTCCTCTGGGCCTGCCCAAGAAAGCCCAGCTCCAGGTGGGGGTCTTGCTCCACTCTTGTTCATTGCGGCTGTCGCTGGTGAGAGTGTGCCAAGCTGATCATTGGCAGCTGCTGGTACCCGCTGCGGTGGCTCAGTGGCTAAGGCGTTGTGCTGCGGAGCACAAGGTTGCGGGTTCGATTCCCGGCTGCGGTGGTCGCTTTTCTGATGGAGTCGAAAAGCAGAAACGCCTGTGGTACGAGATTTCAGTGCACGTTAAAGATCCCCAGGTGGTCAAAATTAATCCGGAGCGTTTTACTGCGGCGCACCTTATTGCCTGCGTTGCGTCGGCACGTAAACCCTACAATCGAATCTATAATCGACTCGGCAGCTGCTGGCAACTTACATCAGGCCACGAACTTAGAGCAGGGCTCCCCCTCCCCACATTTGTGTGCAATAGTGTTGCATGGTAGGAAAGCACTGGGAAGTTGAAGTAGACTCTTGAGCCACACTGTGAGAGGCTTCGTGTCCATGGACACAGTCTTCTTGGGCAGCCACTCTGTTACGTTGAAGCAATCCAATATTTGCAAGCACAGTGCAACCCCAATAATATGACTTTCAAGGGACTGCGCGAAAGTGTCGTATGACTGGGGTGTTGTATGATCGGGGTACGATGCCAGCCTAGTAGGCAGTGGCTGGGAACTTGTTTAAACTACTATATTTAGCGCATTCTTGTGTAATTTGCGCACAGTTTGCTAAAATCCTGCTTAAAAAAAGGTAAGGCCTATTTTGTGCCCCCACCCCTCCACACCGTCTGGGCTAGACCGCCAGATACGTGCCACGTGCCAGGCGACCCTTATGCCGTCCGTCACTAGCCTGCCAGCCCTGCGCCTCGAGTGTGCGAGATAAGCTGGGAAGACCGACATGGCCGAGCAAATTGAGAGGGGAAAAGGCGAGAGTGTGAAACTGCCAAGGTCAAGTGCAATGAACGATACTAATATGAGGCGGACACAGAAAAAAGGCGTGAAAGTAAGGTACGGAGCGGCCATGCGGCTTTGAAAGACACTGATAAGCAGAGAGAGGTGGGAAAGAGTGTTCTGAAAGGAAGAAACTTGGATCGAGGGAGCGAGGAAAATGGGTGTTGGTCATAGCTGCAGGGTTGCATTGCATCCGTTTTCACATTTTTTGGCTCAATGGAAGCTTCAAATTTGCAGTCCGCCGGCCACTTGGACTTTGACTGCCGCATGTTCTGCTGCCGGGTGGGGCCGTTGAAGGTTAACTCTCGCCTGGCAGCACCTGCCTGCTTGTTTGCATCAATTCAGCAAGTGGTCTGGCCCGTCTGCGGACCTGTGCACATCAAGCAGCGTCAAACGGGGGTTCAGAATAAAGAAAGGCTGAGACTGGTGGGAAAGATAGTAAAAACGCCGGTTTATCCCTGCCAGAATCGGTCGTATGAAGCGGACCACGTGCACCGAAGTGTTGTGTAATTTGGGTTTTTAATGCATTGTTTCTATGGGGAGTTTGCCAGGACTGTGGTGATCTTTCGTAAGAAGTGTGTCGCCGTAACACCGAGGGGTGTATCATCCTGGTTCCACTGTGTTTGATAGTTGAGATGGTTCAGCGGGAGTGGATGTCGTAATTCCTAAACTAATTGATGTGGGACTGGGAGGAGACTACAGCAAAACTGCACAAAAAAAAAAACAAGGTTTAATAACTGAGAGCACACAACACAAGTGCTACATATATGAGCCAGTGGCTGTGCAATGGAGTAGAAGGTGATGAAGTAGAAGAAGGAGAAGTAGAAGGTGACTGAAGGATTAGAAAGTTCCTTGAGCCAGTTCAGCGGATAGGTGGCGAGCTGTTGTGGAAATGGTTTCAGAGGGTCGTCCAGAGTGTCATTTGCTATGCTACCCATAAAGATGCCACCCATAGAGCAGGATGGGCAGGTGTGCCGTGCTTGTAGGTAGGGTGCTGTGAGTCCTAGTTAGTGAGCGCAAGGTCCTGCCATGTGATGGTCTTCCTGCAGTTGGCTTAATTGCGAGCTTCAGATAGGGCAAGGTTTATAGGAGGTTTACTAAGCTTTACCTGTTCCTCGCTATCGAGGAGACCGGAATTGAAATGCCATTGTGGGCATGTGGATAATCCTTAACTCAAGTATCCCTGCGCAAAAAAGAAACACAAACGTGCTGCTTTCTCAGTGTAGACCCATTCATCTCAGTGCTACTCATCCTGGATGAACTTCCTGCGCACAGACCTGGATTGTGGAATCCCCCAAGAGTCCATCCTTGCACACCTACATTTCAATTTGGCAATGACTGGAATGGCTAGCCAACTTGAACAAGATCCATGTGCGTGGCTTGATGATTTATCTGGGCTCAAGGGTACGATAGCCCCAACACCAACTGCATTGTCATTGAACTTCAAGCTGCTCTCACTAGTTTCTAGCACCATCTACCACAATTATGACCTATACAGAATGGGGGATAAGACATTTACAAGGTGTCTACTTCTAGTAGTGTGTTCAGAAGAAGTTATACTCCTCCATCGGTACTAAAGTTCTACAATTTCCCTTTGTATAAATTTCTCTTTTTGGAGGCAAAGCCAAGCGTTTGCAACACAACCTGTGGGTGCGGCACGTGCTAGCTCCCTCATTTGGAAATGCCCAGCCTGTGCTCTGGGCCATTCAAGCATTCACATGCCTGGGAGGCGTGGTTGACGCAAAGCTGAAAGCAAGATGGCAGACTGGAGTAATGTGAGGGTTGCATTGAGGAGCTTCTGGGTAGTGACATCCTGCACAGAATGACGACTGCCGGGTCATGAAGAAGAGAAAGCCATGACTGGGCTTTGGTCAGTTCTTGATGCTGGCCAGGGCATGGCCATACTTTTCGTGTGCCTCATAATTTTGGAATGGGGACCATGTGCTCTAATGAAAGAACGGCATGTTACACGACCAATATCAGGTGACTTAAAATTCATTGCTGTGAGCCATTGGCCTACACGGGAAAAAGCAGGGGAGGGGGGAGAAAGGAGCAGATGACATCTCTGGCTCTGCCCATCATTAAGTAATACATGTCGTGATTAGGTAATACATTTCAGCAATAGTGATAATACATGTTGTGATGTCTGTTGCATCATTTGGAGTGCAGAAAACAGCAGCAAATAGAACAACTGGGACTTTTTTTTTTCTCTGGCCAAAATTTGGAACATTTCTGAAAAAAGAAATACAAAAATATTTTGGCCAAAAGGTGTGTGGCCAGTTCCCGGGGCAATGCGTAAGGCACTATTGGAAGTGAAACAAAAAAACTGAGGAGTAAAAATTGGAAAAATAAAACTATAAAACTGGTTACTGGTGTAAACTGTAGGTTATGACCAGGCAAGAAAAACAGCTTGAACGTTGGTCCGAAGTTTTTTGCAAGCTTGATTTCAGTGAAGAGTACATTCCGTAATTTCAGGCTAAGGAACTGAATCAGCCTCTTCCAGTAGACCTTGGCACAGACAGGGAGGTTTATATAACTGCTTGTGGCATGTATCACCAACGCCGCCTGTATTAACATTGCCTGACGCGTCGCGCGCTTTTCAATGGGAAGGGTAGGGACGCTTAGTTCAGGCACTGCTCCGCTATGTGGCGCGTGCCGGCGGACATCTCGCCTTACGTCACTGCTCGCAAGTCGCGAACGCTGCACCCACTTCTACGACGAGTGTCTGTCAGCTTGCCTGTTCGGCTTCAAGGGCCGTTTCGCTTACATCTTAGCCGCGACGGGGCGCTAGTTCTATGGCGCACTGGGGATCTCGTTTAACGTGTCGCTCGCTTCATACTTGCTTCATTTTTCCAAAGATAAAGACGGAGGCGGACTGAAACAGTGTAAGAACATACTGATTGTCAGGTAGACATATAGCTAACAACAAAGCGGTATTTTCGGATGGGGCAGCCATTGTTTTACTGATATTTTTCTTTCTGGAGTATTTAGAGAAGAAAAAATTTCGTGCACGTTTTTGTTCAGGCGCTCACTTCTACGATTACTTTCCAATAATATCACGTGCTTGTAAACTTCAGAAAATTCTAGGAAGCAAAAGGATAAGCAGCTGGGATCAGCTGCAGTACAGTCCTCAATTTTAGAAGTGCGTACCGATGCGGAGTGCGAACAGTGGGGTCAAAACAATACCTAGGTAAATGCGGAGGGGATAGAGGTGGGATGCCCCACTCAAAATTTCAGGGCCTGTGATCCGAGTAGATAAGCGCGCAAAGCCGGCATCAGCCTGCGGCAGCGCAAGGGATTTTGCTTCGTGACAAATGAAGTTTTATCAGTGACAGACCAAGACAGACAGGCATGGCGAAAAACAAGAAGGCATAGGAGCGCCGCCTCGGGAACACTAAACAAACTTTCCACTTTTTTGCATAGTTTCCGAGAAGCAGCGCTGGCTGGCGGACACGAAAGCACGCTGGAAGGCTACGGAGCGGGGAAGGGTAGGAGAGAGCAACAGGAGAGTGGCTGTTTGGCCATTTTTCGCTCACGCGTTAGGCACTGTTTATACAGGCGGCGTTGGTATCACTTATAACAAATATAAGGAAAATGGGCTTTCTGGCAGGGGAGAATTGTCACGCTGTGGACTCGAGAACAATTCGATATATCGTTACCCTGGACACGTGGCAGTGGAAGCACAAGAAGCTCTCAGGACAATGTGTTGTCTAGGTGTTCAAATCTAGAATGGGTTATTTTCTGAAGGCTCGTCTTAGCAGCCACCTGCCGTTGTGGCTCAGTGGCTAAGAAGTGCTTCTGAGGACAAGTACGTGGGCTCGATGGCATTTATGATGGAGCGATTTCATTTACGATCGCTTTTCGATAGAGGTGAAAAGTGAAAATGCCTGTGAGGTGCGATTTTGACGCACATTAAAAGGGCTATGCAGACAAAACACAAGTTTGGTTCATTCAAATGATTGCCTTATTAGAGTCATACTGATACTACTTTTAACGTAGTCTTTGCTCAAATATGCTATAATTAGGAAAAAAAAAAAGAAAATGGCCATGCGACTCACTAGCTCATTTCTTGACTAGAACATGTGACGTAATGTGCACAGCTGCGCGATTCGCTGAGGCCAGAAAAAACAAACTCAGGTTAGGCAGGGCTTACAAGCTTGCCGAAATAGCTGACTTTGCTTAAATGTAATGCATATTCACTTTATAGAATGGTGGGGTAAGCAATAGAAGTTGCGAAAGTACACGTAAACATAGAAGTACCACCCACCGTGGTGGCTCAGTGGCTAAGGCATTCTAATGCTGAGCACGAGCTCTCGGGTTCGATTCCCGGATGTGGCAGCTGCTTTTCTGATGGACGTGAAAAGCAAAAACGCCCGTGTGTACGAGATTTCGGCGCACATTAAAGATCCCCAGGTAGTCAAAATTAATCCGGAGCCCTCTACTACGGCGTGCCTCATCGCCTGCGTTGCGTCGATGTGTTAAGCCTTACAATCAATCATCAGCATAGAAGTAGCACTGCATACTGATGTTGGTACTGTGTGCACTATGCTTGTTATAGCCGCACAGAAGTGCGAAGCTTTGGGATTGTCTCACACGACACTGCCCGATTGGCATGAGCGACATTGTCTTTTGTGACCCTGTTTGTCCAGGATACCCCATGTTTCATGAACCACTTTTTTTCTACAGTAACAAAAACAAGCCTGGTGCAAATATGGTCAAAAACAAAGCAATGGCATAGAGCGGTCCTGCGCAGTATGGTGAAGCCGTCTAGGAGGACTGATGGTAAACAAGGCATTCGGCGGTCCGCTGCAGACTGCACACCGCACTAATGTTCTCTTGAAGACCTGTCCTGGTTATGTCACCGCAAACGTTACGAAACACACAATTTGGCAGGAGAATCAAAACTTTAGCTTTGATTAATTTCTCGGTATCGTTCGCTGCCGGACAAGTGCTGGGGTGCTGGGGACATTATGAAACACCAAATTTTTTTAATAGAACAACTTGTATTTTGTCTGCATGGCTGCTTTAAAGATTCCCAGGTGGTAGAAATTGATGTTCAACGCAGTTGAAGAAACGAGTGTAGGGGCTGTCCCCTTCACAGCCGAGGAATGTTTTGAACTGCGGTAAAGTTGCAGTGGGAACAGAGTGCTGAAAGGGATGACCCTGTCCCCTCTGCTTTTCCCAGGTGCCGAGTGCTGCGGTGGGGTCGACACCGGATGCAGCCATTGACGTGGAGGCGGAATGGGAGGCCCGGTACGGCTGGCGGGTGGAGGAGGCGGTGGCCTCGGCCGTGGGCGTGCGGGTGGATGTGGTGCGCAACATCGTGGACATGCTGAACAAGGACTGCACCATCCTGTTCATGGCCCACTAGCGGCGCGAGCAGACAGGGGGCCTGCAGGTAGATGGCCTGCAGAACGTCCAGGATACCTACACGGGCCTCATGTGAGTGCAAAAGAGGGGGGAGGGGGAGTGGAGAACCGGAGTTCTTCAATATACAGTAAAACCCCGTTACAAGAGACTCTGTTACAAGAAACACTTGGTTATATGAGACAATTGAATGAAAGCGGTTTGGTTGGTTTTCCCATGTTCACCATGTTAGCAACATTGCATACTAGAGACCCTGGTTACAAGATACATGTTTTTTGGTTCCCTTGAGTGTCTCTTGTAACGAGGTTTACTGTACACCAGTTGTCAAACTCCACTTCAGAATCTGCACAGTGCAAACACCCCTGCTTCGTTGAAGCTGTGGGGAAACAGTATTGGCACAAATCCTAGGTGGCAAAAACTGATCTTTGCAAAACGTTTACTGAAAACACGAGTTAATAAAATAAAGCTTGCTTTTCAAATCAGCGAACATTAAATTATATAACGTTTACTAATGTTTCCACGCTTTTTCCAAGGCAGTGGGCTCAAGCGCTTGCGGCTGCGGTTGTCAACTTTAAGGTTGTCGACACATGGGGCCTCCGAAAAATTTCGCAACTGGTGTACATTGAGTAACTCAAGGGAGAATGGGAGGGAGCATCAAGCTGACACCGTCAGTGAACTACTAGAGGGCCTACGAATGTTAACCAGGTTCCCTCACTTCCATGTTACAAATGGTGCATACGCAAGAAGGGTATTTTAGAAGGTATAGTTGCAGAGCCTGCCGCTAATCAATGACTCTTCAGTTTACATCACCTTATGGGCCGGCAGGAACGAATGAGTTGAAAGTTCAGCATGTGTGTCATGCTTTCCTTCATTTGTGTTCAGATTGTATTGAGGCCGCAGTGGGATTGTGCGATGGAGCCATCAGAAACCATCTGCTCTGCAACCTACAAAAATGTAGAAGTCATGCTATCAATTGCACGCTTGAAAAGAAGAGTAACTGCAGAACACTGCATTTGAAATATAAATAAGTTTAGAAATAACTCGTGCAACTTGATGCTTTCAGAATGGAGACAAAAACAAGTTCGACAGAGACACTTCAGACTGTTTATGCATAGGAGTGCAAAAGTATTATACTAGTCCCGTGGGTGAAAGACTTTAGAGTAATGTTCATACATGTCTTAAAAGTTGTTTCTGCCAGCATTCTGAGTGCCACCACTTTCCTCGATGCCAAGAGCAGTTAAAGGAGAATGGAGTGCAGCAGTGCGCCACGCAGGGTGCCCTGGCTCACTGGTGACTGCTGCGCCACTAGGTGAGGCAGAGAAAGAGTGTGAAGGTCGGCTGTAGGAGCTCCCACCAGCTGGTTGCACGATGATTGACGGTCACGCCACGTGCTTGGTGACGTATTTGTATGGCTATCTTTACAACCAGCTTCCAGTCTTCTGCCGGTCATCTGGTTGGCCTGTGTCGACTTTGGGAGAGCCTTTTGAGGCCAAGGCTTTGGTGCTGTACCTTTTGGTGTGCACGGTTGTAACATAAAAAAGCCTTGAGTTCTTTTCGGGGTTTATGAAGGTCTAGCACTGAGTCTAGTCTTGGTTTACTCTGGCAGTCTTGGTACCGAGATAACCTTGGTACCAAAACCTGATTTGTCCCTTGGTACCTCCTTGGTACCTCCTTGGTTTCAAGAGGGTACCAAGCTCTAGTGCAGAGCTTGGGCTAATGTGATTTCCTTCATCAGGGGAGATCAGAGGTAGCAAGGGGTCAGGTATTAAGTTAAGAGCAAGCTGCCAGTGAGGCCTAACTTTAACACATTTCTTTTTGAAATTTAATATTAAAGGAATACTGGAGGCAACTATAAAAATGTTACAATTTCTCAATGAAGTTAAAGTTTAGGGTGTGGGGGTCATGGTGAGATCTTTCGCCAGCCGATTTGCACACATTTTTTTTTCTTTTTTTGGGAAAGGTGCTTTCCAAACGGCTGTTCCCCTGCACCATCCTGCTCATAAAATTGCTTGCTGGTGTTGGCTGGGGTGACATTCTAGCATGTCCAGAGGGTGGAATCTAGCAGATGACTGGCTGATTTCACCTGTCAACAAAAAAACCTTTTTTATGTGAAGCAGGTGGAAAGTCTGACTTTGAAGGCCGCAGCTTGTGTGTGGCATTCTGTCTTTCTCCCGTTCTTTGTTTCCAGTAAAGAGTGAACTAAGGAATTTCTTCATTTGAATTTTACCTTGTGACTGCAAGTAAGAGTTGGCCGACTTCGTTTGCTTTGAACGTAGGGCAAATCGGGCAACTAGACAGTGTGGCATGCGAGTCGAACCTCACTTGTAGCCCAGCTCCCTCTAGTTGTACTACACGGCACACTTATGTCAGTGTGGTTAATTTCTCTCTGTGCTACTGGTATGATGCTACTTTTGAATCCCCAGAATGGCATGTAGGGCTGTGCCCCGGTATTTCTAGCATCAGCAGTTGCTGGAGCAGTTTCTACAATCGCCTTAGTTGCTGCACCAAAAGTTCTCCAGGGCTTTGACCACCGGGCACGTACCTTTCGAGGGCCAAAATGGACAGGGACTGTGTGTCATGTGCCCGGAAGGCTAGCTTGCTTGCTTCCTTGCTCGCTTTCTTTTCCTTACCGAGGTGGATGTTGCACTGAATTGCTGACACTGTGATTGGCTGCCTGGTCCCCTCAGTGTTTTCTCTGCTCAGTAGGTTGTTGGCGCCATGTTAAAACAAGCTGCTGCCCCCACTAGCCTTTCTGTTCTTTTTCACGGGGCAACATCCCTCCTGCATATACACAAGGGCACGCATGCGTGCAGTTTTAGGAGCGAACCATTGTGAAGGTTTGGGATGAGGTGTCCCTGCAGCCTCTGGTCCTCCTCCCAATATTCCCTGCTGTGGCTCAGCTGCTACTGAGCCCAAGAACGTGGCTTTCATCCCAGCTGCTTTTCATGAAAGGTGGAGGTGAAAAGTGGAAACTGCCATCTGTCAAGATTTCACTGCACGTTAAAAAGATCCCCAAATTAATCCACAGCCCTCCAATATGACTTGCTTCATCGCCCAGGGGTAGCTTCAGCACGTTTAACCCGCAAAATTTGAATCCTTTTTGCAATGTTCCCTGCTGGTGTGGCGCAGGCAGGTGGAGAAGAAGGCGCAGACCATGCTGGAGACACTGAGGAAAGAGAAGAAGGGCGACACTGGCGTGCGGAAGCTAATCATCAGCGCCCGCAGCAGTGTGGAGCTAGATCACCTGGTGAGCACTTCCTCCTCTTCCTCCTCCTCATCCTCCTCCTCCTTATCCCCATCCACACTCTTGGAGACCGGAATAGGCAATGAGAACTGCGAGTTTGAAGAGGAGCGCTTTTTTTCTCTTTGTGGATATACATAGCGTATTTTCGCACGTTTAACCCGCACCAAAAATGCGAAGATTTTAGGGGCAAAGGAGGGCGCAGATATTATGTGGGGTTTTGCCTTTAGTGCAGCTTCACCGCAATGCACGTTGTGCCGTGAAGCTCCTCCACAGTAACACTGACTAAACCTAACATACAAGGAAAAAGGAAGAAAAAACAAGGACGAGCACACTCTAATAACTGAATTTTATTAGGGAATTGTGGCTTTTGCCTTGCAGTCAGTGTATTCTACTTCGTAAATGTACTTTTTTTTTTCTTACTACATAGTATGTGATGTGGTGCTTGAGTAGTAGCTTTGCTGCAGCCTTTCCCGTATGAAATGTGTGGGCAATACACGACGATATTTTTCTTTTCCAGTGGGCAGAAAGGGGGGGTGTGGATTTATATGCAGGGGCAGGTTATATGCGCGAAAATATGGTAGTTCATTTCAGAAGCGGCGTGCTGCACTGTAGAGGCTGTAACGATTTGGCCCCCAATTGTGAACATGGGAGGGTCGGGGTACCCTCCAGCCGGGTGACAACCTACAGCGTGCTGGTGGTGACGGTGACTGTCCGAGAGCGGCCGTGCTCATCGGTGTTTATTGGTCAGCCGTGAACAATGTTTCCCACCGAGCCTAGTGGGGCCACCAAACTTAGCGGCTAATGAAGATTAGGGTTGGGGGGTGCCACACACTTGTCACAGAGGCTACATTGTTGTCAACAGTCTGCTTGCTGAGGGCACTTAACTCACCACAAAGGAAAGTGACAATAGGCGCCGGGGCCTTGCGGTTCCACCTGCGAAGAGGGGAGACAGGCATGTCCTTTCAAGGTCCCCTTCACTGTGAGTTAGGCATGCTCAGTGGGCAGACTGTTGACAACAATGTAGCCTCTACAGTGCAGCACACCACTTCTGAAATGAACTGTAGTATACCAGCAGTGGTAGGCTGTCAGAAGGCAAGTGAAAGGGGCTGGGTGGGAAAGTGATAGGTTACCTTGCTGACAGCAGACTTGGTGATGTAAATTTTCATTATTTTTTTACTTTGACAATCCGCTGGGCGGCACATGAAAGAAGGCGCAGAGGAATGAAAGTTAGGGGTGTACGAATGCCGAATACAGTCGAGCCCACATATAACGGCCCCACTTAAAGCGACTTTCGCTTATAACGAACAAAACGCGTGTGACCGTCAAAATATATGTCATTTCAATGGTATAAAATCCCACGTACAACAAATGTCTTTGAGCTTTGCCGATCGGTTACAGCGAACGGCCGGTGCCGCGATGTGGGTTGAAATGACGGCCTCTGCCCAGCTCTGCCGGTGCAGGTCGCTTTCCCGAACCTTTTCGCAGGCAAAATGGGCAAAACGAGATTTCCCTGACTTCTGCCCAGGCAATGGCTGGCTACATCGCTTCAAGGTGTGGCACGGCATTGTTTTTAAGTTGATTGTCGGCGAGGCTGCACCTGCAAGTGTCCAATATGTTGCAGCGTGGCTTGAATAAAAACGGAGAAGTTATTTCAAGCTATGCGGAGCGCGGCGTCTACAACGCAGATGAAACTGCGTTATATTACCAGATGTTGCCGGATAAAACGCACGCTATGAATGACGACACATGCACTGGCGGGAAGCATAGCAAAGTGCGCGTCACAGCTCTTGTGTGCGCTACCATGGATGGCAGCGACCGCCGCGTGCCCTTCGTCATCAGAAAGTCGCAAAAGCCGCGTTGGTTTGAGAGCTGTGTGCCCGTGCGCTACAGGCACAATGATAAGGCTTGGATGATGCGCGATTTATTCGCGGATTGGCTCAGCGAGTTAGAGCGTGACATGCAGAGGTAAGGCAGGTGCGTGCTGCTTGGGATGGATAACTGCTCTGCGCACCACGTGCAAACTTCCCTGACGGCAGTGACCCTGCTTTTTCTGCCACCCAATACCACTTCGAAGGTGCAGCCGCTTGAATTGGGTATAATACGTGCCTTTAAGGCATCGTATAGGCCCCGCATTGTGGAGTGCTTCGTCATAGCTGTTGACCGCCCGGCAGTCAACTTACCGCTTCGAGGTTCGCTGTATTCAGCTGTTGAGATAATGAAGGCTGCCTGGTCGGAGGTGACAGCCACTTGTGTGTGGAATTGTTTCCGCAAGGCTGGCTTCGTTGACACACAACCTGAAGCTGAGCCTGATGCTTCCGATGGTCAGTCCGGTGGCAATTTGTGGCAGCGAGTCATTGACTCCGACGTGGTGGCCATGACCTCGGCTGGGACGATTTCGTTTGTGCCAATGAAGATGCTGACACTGCGGAACCGTGCACAGACAAGGTCATCGTTAATGAAGTGCGGAGGAATCGTTAATTTTAATTGTTAATAAAGGAATGCGGAGGAATGAGAGGCGAACGACGACGAAACTTCTGACCCTGCGCTATAAGCGTGCCTGTTTCAATAGGCTACATAGAAGACCTTAAAACTTCTTTACGCCAAAGGCCTTGGCAAAAATCATGCAGCTGCTCTAAATAAACTGGAGACTGTCCTAATCAAGTATGCACTGCAGAAACAGACAGCCATCATGGGTTTGTTTGCGAAAAAATAAATTGTGTTTTGACATTTTTTTTTACTATGGTCTATTTACTACGAACTTCGGGATATAACAAACGGTGGCCGCGTGACGCTCAGGTTCGTTATAAGCAAGCTCGACTGTAGTGCATTTCTGGTGAGCTTGTCGTCGCTATACCAAGGAAGCCGGTGCATTTTGGCAATAGTCATAAGGGCTCAAAGTGGGATGCATTGTGTGCCTAACTCGTTTAATGCTTTGCATGCATGCAGTAGGTACTTTGCATGCATTTTTAATGGGGCATCACTCAAATCAAATCAAATCAAATCAAATCAAATCTTTATTTTTCTCTTGAGAAAGAGAGGGAGGAATAGGGAAAAAGCTGCACATTTGCAGCTTGCCGGAGCCCAAGACCCCCCATTTTATTTTCTCCGGTACGGTTTTGTAATATACAATAGTTATCACGTAGCGTCACGAGTACACACAATTTTCCAGAAGCAAGTATTTTCCAACTTGGAATAAGAACGCAAAAAGTGGAAGTTTGATGAATATGAAGTAATACAAATGGTAAATAAGAGATTTTCGAAGAAACTATGGGCAATGCAATACAAACACGCATACATATACATATCCACATCTATACATGCATATACACATACATATGTATAATTACAAAATATAATAAAGGAGAAAAGTATGTTTACCATAGCTCAAAAAATTAGGTAAGCATATATGTTAGGTAGTAAATCATGGGCATTTAACACACATAATGTATCATCACTTCACACGTTTCGTTGAATATAAATTGAAGAGGCATAGGAAGACAAATAACAAGGAAAAAGTACAACAAAACTCCAACAAGAAAATACAGTGCATTACCTATTCTGAGTTAAGAAAATAAAAAGAAAATGCGTAAGTAGCGAACGAGTCGACAGCGTGGAAATATCAATATCCAATGACGAGAGGTTATTTAGAAGCAGTGCAATATTATAAGATAATAACTGCAATCCGTAGGATGTGCGACAAAAACGTTGAATCCATGGGTATTGTTCTCGAGTATTGTATTCATAATGGCATTCGACAAGATTAAATAAATTTGTGAACTGCTTATTTCGCGTACGAATACATGTCCGATACGTACAGGCGAGACGAAATTGGTAAAAATATTCTATTGGCAATATTGTATGAGCGGAATAAATATTAATAATTAAAGTATGAGAATTGTAAGGGGCATTAACAATAATTCGTATCACTTGTTTTTGACACACAGTTAGTTTAGTTATGTTTGTTTTGGATGTAGTTGCCCAGACTAAATGACAGTAATTGAGCATGGGTAAAAAAAGTCCATTGTACAAAACTCGTTTTACGGCCAAAGGAAAAACGTGGCGATTCCGATTTAACATTCCTGTAACTCTATTTAATTTGCTGCATACGTGTTGAACGTGCAAATCCCATGTTAAATTTTCAGAAAAAATAACGCCAAGGGTTTTAACATGATCAACAATTTCAGTATAATTTGTATTTAAATATATCTGTGACCTTATGTTTAAGGCTGTATTCTTTGCTCGGTACAATATTGCCTGCGTTTTTTTGGTATTCATTTTTAAAAAGTTTTCTTCACACCATTTAAAGATCCGCTCTAGGATTTTATTTGCCCTGTATATTAAGCTATCCTGATGTACCCCACGCAACAGTATTGATGTGTCATCGGCATAGCCTATCCAAAGGGTGTCATCTAAAGGTTGAAAAATGTCGTTTAGATATATAAGGAACAGAAGAGGGCCAAGAGTGCTCCCCTGAGGTACACCAGTGGTTACTCGTTTCTTGTCAGATTGTACACCTTGGTGGCTTACATACTGGTATCGATATTTTAAATAGGACTCAAGAAGTTCGTTTGCCTTTCCACGTACGCCATATTGGTCTAATTTGTATAGTAGTAGTTTATGATTCACGCAATCGAATGCTTTAGAGAAATCAATATACAACCCCAGTACGACAGCCTTTCGTTCAAATGCATCTAAAATGTACTCTTTTTTTGTTAGCAGCGCTAGTTCGGTAGATTTGCCTTTTTGAAAGCCGTATTGATCAGTGGAAAGAAGTGAATGCTTCGCCAAAAACTCGCTCAAACGAGAATGTATTATTTTTTCGAAGCCTTTGGACAGTATGGGCAAAATAGATATTGGTCTAAAGTTACTGGTGTTATTTATATCACCGCCTTTATATATTGCTATAACTTTTGCTATTTGCATTTCAGAAGGAAAACAGCCAGTTTCTAGAGCTAAATTGTACAATATTTTCAGAATCGGAGCTAGAAGGTCAATAACATACTTAACTGGGCCCATCTGCATATTGTTAGAATCTCTTGATTTGGAATTTTTAAATCCCCTAAACATTTATAATCTCAGCCTCATTGGTTGGAAAAAATACCATACTACTTGTAAAATTTGCTGTTCGATGCAGACGCGGGTAATTGTTTATATGACAGCCGCCCTGGTCGCCTACTGAAACAAAATACCGTATTTTCTCGCATATAACCCGCACCCCTAACTTTAAACTCCCCAAAAAAAGAAAAAAAATCCTCGCGTATAACCCGCATGCTTACCTGAAAAAAAAAAAAACTCGTTTAGGAAGTCACAATTGCACAGTCACAATCTCGTTTACAGGAGAACTTTATTTCGAAACGATCGCCGCAACGTTGTCAGCGCCGATTCCGGTTCACTCAATCATCGCCAGACTCGCCGCTGTCGCTGCTGCCATCCGAGGCTTCGTCGCCGCTCTCAAAGACGCAGTCGTCTTCGGTGCCATCTAAGCAATTGCTGATGGCGCACTTCTTGAAACTTTTGCGCACCATGTCAGCCGGAATCGCCCCCCACGCATCCACGATCCACTGGCACAGCAGCGCAATGTCTGGCCTCCGCATGCGTCCCGTCGGTGTGAGGGCGTAAAGGCCGTCGGCCATCCACTCGGCATACAGCCGCTTCACGTGGGCCTTGAACAGTTTATTTAGGCACACGTCCAGTGGCTGGAGCATGGAAGTCATGCCACCGGGTATGATCACGAGGTCCGTGCGGTTGTCAGCGAGGCGCGCTTTCACTGCGTCAGTGCAGTGGCCTCGGAACGAGTCCAGAACCAGCATGGACCGCCGTGCCAACATGGCGCCTGGCCTTTTTTCCCAGACCGTGCGAAGCCAGTCAACGACGAGGTCACTGTTCATCCACCCATTGTCTTCCGCCCGTACAACAATCCCTGGTGGCAGTGGAGTAGTGGGTAGCGTTTTGCGCTTGAAGATTACATACGGTCGGAGTTTTGTGTCGTCCGCCAAAGCGCACAACATTACTGTACAGCGTAGTTTGGTGTTTCCGCCCGTCAGCACGCTTACGAATTTCGAGCCCTTTTTCTGCAGAGTGGTGTCCATGGGCATCTCGAAGTAGACGGGCGTTTGATCGGCATTTCCCACCTGGGACAGCAAGTAGTTGTGCTCCTTCCTGAGCCCGATCACGTAACGCTGATAGTTCAACAGCTTCTCCTCATAGGCGTTGGGAAGCCGCTGGCACATGTCATGGTCATTCGCCGCCACATCGAAAATCCATGCCTGGCCATGAATCGCTGGAGCCATCCACGGCTCGCACGAAACTCGCGTCGGATGTTCATCTCCCGGGCCAACCTCAGAGCTTCCATCTGCGCCATCTCCGTCGACACAGCGTGGCCACGACTCCTCCGCTCCTCAATGAATTTGACAAGCTGCGTCTCAAGAAGGGGGTACGCGCCAGTCTTCGGGCCGCGAAATGCTCGCTTCTCCTTGTGTGCACTTTCGAGAGAGGCCTTTTTCTTTCGCCAGTCACGAATGCAGGACTCGTCGACGTCGTGCTTTCTCGCAGCAGCTCTGTTGCCGATTTCCTCCGCAGCAGCTACGGTCTTCAGTTTCTCCTTCGCGGTGAAAGATTGCCACCGAGACCCACTCATGGTACCTCACCAGACAAGGCTGACCAACGGTGCAAACTAGCCGCACCTGACTTGGAGGCCCAACAACTTCGCAACAAGGCGCACGCAAATCACAGCAACAGACGCTGTTGACCAAAGCAAACAAAGCATGCGAGAAGTCCGAATAAACACGCTATGGAGGGGATCTGTCTATGGCCTGTGTTGGCTTCTTATTGGCTTTGCACCAGACGATGACGATGGGGATGCGGACTGCATTGCAGGCCGTGCATTGCCGTGAAGCCGACCTCTGCTCCCAGAATATTCGCAGATAACCCGCACCCCCACTTTTCGAACGAATTTTTTCAATTTTTGGTGCGGGTTGTATGCGAGAAAATATGGTATGTATTTAGTAGATCTGAAAGCTCTTTGCCTTTAACAATGCGATTATTTACTGTCATACTTTGAACAGATTTCTCAGCGTTCGGTCGAATAAGGTAGTTAACCCTTTTCCATAACTTGTCAGTATTGTTTGATACGCAGTCAAAATAGGTAGAAAAGTAGTTACGTTTTGCTGCTCTTAGTTTAGCATTTAGTTTGTTTCGGCATTGTTTGAAAACACGCCATTTATCCGAGTCCTTTGTGCGTACAAACGCCGCGTATAATTGGTTCTTTACCTTAATCTCATGAAAAAGGGATTTCGTTATCCAAGGCTTGCGACATTTCTTTGGCTTAGGGGCAGTTACGTATGGAAAGTGCGTTCTATAAATGTTAACAATATATATATCGGACATTAAAGCATTGTACATTGAATCTGAATCAGTTTTTAAAATCACGTCATTCCAGTTATGATTCAGGATATCCGTGCGAAATGAGTTCAGTGTTACACTAGTTATGCTTTGGTAACATGCTGGAGGCCTTCCTTCCGCTATCTTTTCTTTATCGTCACGAATCATCGCAAAGATAGGTAGGTGGTCATTAATTTCATATGCTAGAGTACCACTGTTTCCAACAAAATTATCAGTACAGTCAAACCCGACTATATCGAACCCGTTTACATCGAATTATCCCATATATCGAACAATTATTGTGCACTATAATGTTACCGGGAGAATATATAGCAAAAAGTACGGCTACATCGAACAAAAAGCCTATATATCGAACTTCGGCAGCGCAAGATTGCCCCCGAAGTTGGCTTTCCCGCGCGGCAGCTGGGCGAGCTGCCTACGCCTCCTCCCTCAGTTTGAAAAGTCACTTGGCCCAAGTGCTCGCGCTCTCGCTCGCTCTGACAGCCACCCCCTGGAAATAGTGGTTGGACCACACTCTCCCGCTGTCTCGCCAGTCTCGCGCGGCGGGCTCTCTCTCCCCTCGCTTCTACGCATGCTTCCCTTTTCGTGTTTTCGCGGTTGACGACGCATCGGTACACCTTGTTCATCTGTGTTCAACTGTGAGGACTCGACGAGTTCCGCCCCGCCCCCATGTTCCGATGCTCTTCACGCGCTGAGCGTTCTTCGCCGCCACTGCGCGGCAATAGAAGGCTGTGGGCTCAGCTGTTTCGAGTCACTTGACAATGTTGAAAAGTGTGTGCTCAACAATGCTTCGAAAATGATGAAGCAAAAGAAGATCGGAGACTATTTCTCGCGCTAGTGTGCCCGCGGAGCATGTATCTTGCAAGTAAACAACAGTTAGTGATGAGGTACGTTCTGTGCATTGTCAAATTCTTTAAACATTATATATCGAATTATACGATATATCGAACTAATGACCGTTTTTTGCGAGTTCGATATATCCGGGTTTGACTGTATTTGTGATAATGTGGTCGACAAGACTTTCAGAAGATGGTGTTATGCAAGTAGGGACAGTAATGACATTCTTAAAACCATACGACTCAAGTATAGATAACAATTCGTTTCCCTGTTTGGATGTTTTAATCTGGTCAATGTCGAAATCACCTCCAAGAAAAAGAGAGTATTTGTTAATAGATGCAAAATCTAAAAAGGTTTCCATAAAACAGAGAAAAGCTTGTGGATCCGCATTTGGCGGACTATAAATCACTGAAAACATTTTTGAACCATCCACAACAGTTAACATTTCATAATTTATGTTGGAAACGGTAAATTCATCGACAATCTGAGGATTCTGCATCTTCTTGATTAATAACAGTACACCACCACCTCGCCTATCTGGACGACTCAAAACAAAACATTTGTAGTTGGGGTACGAATAAGGAATGGAGTGTTTGGTATACCAAGTTTCCGAAACCATGATTGTGTCAAACGAGATGCCACAACTTTCAATTAATAGATCGAGATTTTCATGCTTGTTTTCTAATGAACGCGCATTGACGTGAAGAATGTACATACTCTTTTTTGCATTACTGGTTTGCAGATCAGAAGGTTCCACTGCCATAGTGAAACAGCTTTACCCGTCTATAACGAGAAAAAATCCAGCCGCTCATGTGGCCGAAGTTATCTTGTCGATATCGCTTAGGGCCCGAATCCGGAGTATCGGTGTCTTATCTTCTCTGCGCGCGAAGATTTTGCCGTCTTTCACCCATGTGTACTTCCATCCGGCTTGTTTCTTTTTTGCAACCGCGGCACCCAGAAGCTGTTTATTTTGCCTAGTCAAATGTTCATTTACGTAGACGGGTGCCTGTACGGTGCAGCCAAGTTCAGTTGTCGTGATCCGCATCTTTTTGGCCTTGGAAAGAAAAGAGTTGTGCTTCTCTCGACGCACAAAGCATACAATTATATTCGACTCGTTTTGTTTAGCGGTAGGAACCCTGTGGCACACATCAATGTCGTCTTTAGTGACTGGCTCACGGACTATTTCAGACATTTTCAGAATTATTTCTTGGGCATCCTGGTCGTCAGGTACACCTTTTACTTCCAAATTGTTTGATCTGCCATACTGCTCGAGTTCTACTCTCTGCGTAAGCCTGTGGTTCGCTTCTTTTAATGCTCGATTGCTGGCTGTTAGTTCTTTTATTTCCTTCATCATAGCTTGCACATCTTTATTAGTCCTTGTCAGCTCATCACAAGTGTCACTGCAATATTTTTTGCTATCTCTCAGCTTACGGAACTCATCAACCATCTCCTTTCGGAAATCATCAAACTCTTGCTTAAGGTTAACATCAGCACCATCAGTTGCCTTTTTTCCACTGCGAGTACTCATCGTCCTCGAATCGCAGTGAAGGAACCCAGCACAACGAATCACACTAGGCAAAAAACAGACACAACTCTGTTCGGCAGCGGTACAAAAAACGCGAATGTGTTGCAAGAGCGTAGCTCTTACCTGCAGAAACAGAAGTATTTAGCCTGTGTGCACTTGGTGCACTGCTGCCGAACCGTCTTCAGCAATGCATAATTACATGTACAGTCGAACCCTGCTGCAACGAACTCCGCTTCAACGAAGTATTTCCAGTTCCCCCGACAGCTGGCCATAGAAGTCAATGCAAGAAAGTCCTTGCCACAATGAACCATCTGTCTGGGTTGTTTTCGCTTCAACAAAATTTTCACTCCGTGGAACTGGAGTTGAACATTTACTGTACGATAAAATAAGCATAACGCCAGCCAACTGTAACTTTTATACATTCAGGGTGCTTATTTTCACCAAAAACCTGTGCCATGGGCCAATACCACTCCCCCTAAACAAAAACAAACTCATAGATGGATGCCATTGTTTGCCGGTGATAACGATGTGGCTAGCCGTCTTTACACGATTCGCAGGCCCGGTTTGCTAAGCCAGACCTACAGCAAATCCGTATTCAGTTGAAATCGTGCCACGCGAATGTGCCCTGCTGGGGCTACACCGTCGTGTATGCGTTGTGATCAGCTGTCATTGCAGTTTTAAATGCAGAGCATTTGTATAACTCGCGATGTCACCCGTGCGTCGGCGTCCGCAGCAGCCAGCCTCCCCCTACACTATAAAAAGAAATAACAGTTACCGGCGCCTGGTTTGGATCCCACGACCCTGCGGGCGGAACGCAAGGTACATGGTGCTCTACCCACTGCGCCACAAAACCGACACAAAATCAAAGGCTACGAATGCGCCTTATATCCTTGACTCATTCAAACTACGTCAAGAAGCTGCTGATACAACGCATTCACTACCTGTGGGCGGAACGCGAGGTACATGGTGCTCTACCCACTGCGCCACAAAGCCGACACAGAATCAAAGGCTACGAACGCGCCTTATATCCTTGACTCATTCAAACTACGTCAAGAAGCCGCTGATACAACACATTCACTACCTGTGGGCGGAACGCAAGGTACATGGTGCTGTTCCCACTGCGCCACAAAACCGACACAGAATGGAAGGCTACCAACGCGCCTTATATCCTTGACTCATTCAAACTACGTCGTCAGCAGCGTGCGTTGGCGACTCAGCGGCGTGCTAGCGGCGTGATAGCTGCGTGGTGTACACGTGATAGCACCAACCCCCCAAACACTAAACGTTAACGCAATACACCCACCCCCTATGCGACGCATTTACTCGAGTCCCCCTCGTGGGGAGATGGGCCCATTTTTTTCTTCTACCATTCTTCAAAGTGAAAAGCAAAAATAATGTTTTCATATTTAGTCTTGAACCTGCTTCATGCTATCATAATCGTAATCACACGCTTGCGATAAATTCAAGCGTGCGCGGCTTGCCTGCCATGGTGAGATGCTGCCGTGCCCAGTCAGAGGATAAGATAATGGATGCCGCTCGTGCCACAAGTGAGAGGGAGGCTTCCGACGACTTAGCAACTGCAAGTAGTCAGATTCTCAGTTGTACAGCAATATGTTTTGCAATTGCATTTCTTCACGCCCCCATAATTTTCTCTTTACTTGCAAGTAAAAAACAAGAACCACTGGTGCTGTTGTTATCTGAATAAGCACAACGTAATTGCACGTCACTCCTTTTTTCTAAAGATTGCATTATGTGGTCAATGTTGTAGATAGTATACAAGGCTATTTTGCTGCACCACTCTGCTGCACACACGTCACGCATTCTATGGGGGTGAGAGTGCATGGGTGACGTTTTTTGGGGGGTTCTCCTTACCCTCATTCCCTTGTTTCCCTTTCAGGAAGGTGTCGGGGCTGAACGCGGCAACGGCACGCAGCATCGTGGAGTGGCGCACCACACAGGGTACGTTCTGCAGCCGGCAGCAGCTGCTCAGTGTCAAGCGGCTGGGCCACAAGGCTTTTGAGCAGTGTGCAAGCTTCGTCAAGGTCTTCCCCAAGACCGCCACCCGACAGGCCGGGTGAGCTCAGCTCCTCCCTCAACGAGAGGCAACCAGAGCCTACTCCCAGATGGCGCACTCACGTGTGTCACAAGACGGTGTCATGTGGCCAGCCGTGCTTGTTTTGAGCCACGGAGCAAGAATACATAGAGGGGGGAAGCTCCCATTGCGGCGGGTGCGGGCAAGCGACCAGATAACGTCACAGTGAAAACCAACGCGGACTACAAAGCTTTGCAGCTGCAATGAGGAAGGAGAGGGTAGCGATACCTAATGGACGAAATGATAGCGACCGGGGAAGTGCCAATCACAGTGGCCGCACAGTTAAGTAATGCCGCTAGCTTAACCTGGGCCAAGCGCTTGTGACGCTATCTGGCCGTCCTAGGGAGCAATGTTTCCCCTCCTGCCTTGTTCTTACTCCCTGTTTTGGGCACACACAGGAGCCAGCACAATAACACTCGGCGGGCCTGTTTGGTCAGCCGCGCACAGACCATGTGTGGTCCAGCTTCAGTTGCCCTCTTGGAGGACCAAGAGCCACATCTCAACCTTGCAGGGTTGGGCTTCTAAAGACGATGGTCTTTCTTGGGCTGCTCAAATGCTGAAATTTTGTCTGTCTGTCTGTCTGTCACTCAATTCAGCCGCCCTTCCAAAGTGAAACAGACGCAGTAGTGTTATATACCCTCATCCAAATCTAAACGGCTGAGTCCGGTGTCAATGTTCATACTTGTCAACATTGTTGAACAAGAACAAGACATTGCACAAATATCAGGTTTAAAATGAATACAGAAGTGATATTCCCAGTGTTCCTTTATTAAAGAATTTGTGGATGCTTGGTTTTTGCAATACCAAATGAAATACTGCATCAACTGCAGAAAACCGCCGCCTGCTGTTGCCTGCGCGACCAGGCGGCATTTAAAAAATCAAACGGCAACAGCAACGAAAGATTCCACTAGATAGGTTGCACGTTCCGTTTGGAACGATTGTGGAGTAGGGAAACGTGATTCTATAAACGTTCCAGTAGGGTGCCTCAATTCACGCGTGTCTCCGCCGTACAGCAGCGCTGGCATCGAGACACGCGACCTGGAGCAGTGGACTGTGGTAAATTTAAATTGACTACAGCAAACACCTAGCGTGTTATCTTGGAGGGAACGAGACGGGAGAGGAACAGCATGAGAGGTGAGCGGGAAAGAGAAGGGAGGCATTTACTTGGCAGGGGTCCCAGCTGACTATCGTCTTCAATTGACATTTGCAACGAAAGGAGCAGATACGCGGCCATTTTTTTTTTTCATTAATTTTTTTTTGGCACAGCTATGCTGTTGACTTTCTGTGCATTCAATTAACGAAAGTTGCTTGCTAGTCAGCACCCCCCTTTTTTTTGCATCTGAGTTCGCCTTCTGAGCCCCTTAAATAAGTCTTAAGACAAAGGGGTACTGATCTGCCCAGTTCTCCATTCTTCTCTTGCAGAGAAAGTCCTCCTATTTTGGGTAAACAGGGCACATTTCTTCCTCACAAACGTGTCCTCTGTGATCATGTTCTTCCATGCAAAGTTTCCCCGCTGCGTGCAAACAATTTCTCTTAAATCTCTGCCCTTAGCAGCGCTCGTTTTGTTTCCCAGCCAATGCGGTCAGAGTTAACGCAGGGCTCGTTCATAAATAACCCGAGTCACTGTTGCAGACGTTTGTCTGTGGTCTACTTGAAACATTGAATAGGTACAAAATAAATACATATTTTTATTAATTGAGTGAAGGATGAAAGGTTTTGCTAGTGGTGGAAAGGGCCAATAGGGAATTTAAACCTTTGAGGGTCAAATTTTTATGCCAAATGTGACCTCCCAGGGTCGATTCTTTTTATTGCTGATGTAAATTGTTCGGGCGAATCTATTTCGAGAAAAAATTGTCGCAGTTTTTTTAGGGCGATCATTAAGTGACAAAAAAAATTGTTTCTGTTGTTACATACATGTGGTTTATTTTTGAGTAACACAAGAAAAATTCTAAAAAAGTTTCGCGGGCACAAGAAGTGGAATAAGTGCAAGAAGCGCATCAGTTTCGCGGGCGCAAGAAACGGAAAGCGCCCGGAGGAAAAAGGCAAAACCAGCCACTGTGACCCGATGCACACGCGATAGCGGGCGCAATGCTGTAGTAAAATGTAAAAAAGAAAGAAAAAAAAGCCATCGGAGCAAGAAAAAAATTTCATGTACCGTATTTACTCGCGTAATCCTCGCACTCGCGTAATCCTCGCACTCGCGTAATCCTCGCACCCCTAATGTGAGCCACCAAAACTTGAATTTTTTGGTTCCTCGCATAATCCTCGCACCCCCAACTTTGCAGCTGCGAAAGTTGCCTGCTCGCGAAACCCGCATTGCGCACGCGCTCTCCAACGCGCGCCCTCCCCCGCCGCCTCTCCGTTCGGCGGAGAGCGTTGTGTATCCAAGGCCACCCAGGCGCCCCAACAACCTGCATGGCTACTCCCTAACAGGTGCCCTAACACGCTACTCACACTGTCCTTGAGCCGGTTTCGCGCATGTTTCGCATGTGCGCAACTAGACGGTGTTCGCGCAGCCCGCGGTCGTGTCGTCGTGTCGCCGTCGTGGTCCCGCCGTTGAGCGGCAGCAGTCAGTGAGTCACTCGCGTCAGTGGTGGATAGCTCGCTGCCGTTTTGAGAACTTTTTGATCTAATTGTTTTGTGCTTGGTGCCGCTTCGCCATGGGGAGGAACGTTAGCTACACTGCCGCTTTCAAATTGAAAGCGAAAAAGTACGCGATCGAACAAGGCAACCGTGCCGCAGGCAGGCACTTCGGCGTCACCGACTTCAACGTGCGTTACTGGAGTAAGGCACGCACATACGATGACGAGATAGGGCGCGCGCCAGAAAGCAATGGCGGCAATTTCATGATTGCTGATCGACGGGAGACTGTTTACGTTGTAAATAATAAAATAAAAAGAAATAGCTGCTGTTGGCAACACTGGGCTTACCTATACAAAAAACGACCGCTACATTTAGCGGGACTGGCATAAGGCAAATTGGCAACACTGTGCACCGGATTTTTTTTCCCGCATAATTCTCGCACCCTTAAACTTTGAATTGACTTTTCCGAAAAAAAAGTGCGAGGATTATGCGAGTAAATACGGTATTTCCGCAGTGTGGCAGCACATGCGAAGCGAGAAAAATGATTGAAAAAAGGGTGCTTTTTAAGCATACCAGCGATGACGTACATGTACATCATTGGCCATTTTGAAGGTGTGTGCCGTTGACGTACGTGTAGGTCATTAACTCTGAAAGGGTTGAGGACTGAATCGGACAATCGACCCATCTCTTTTTGCTACTGCTTTGCACTTACTGGAAGCTTCGGATCCTGCATTTAGCAGCCTTCACTCATACACACAGCGAGCATACTGCCACATTTTTTTTTGCTCTTATTTAAAATACCGTGGCGCTCCATGTACTGATGCCTCCCCTCTTTTATCCCCTCTTGGCCACAGTCAGGGGACAGCAGCACCACAGAAGAGTTGGAAAGGAGCTAAAGACAGCAGCAGCAGCTTTGACCCGCTGGATATGACGGTGATTCACCCAGAGTCATACACCGTCGCGGAACAGTGAGTGCCTCAGTTTCTGTGTGCCCATGATTGCATTCCCTTCTTTTTGGTTGGTTATTTGCTTATTTATTTATGTTTTTTTAGTTATTCATTTAACTATTTCACAAACCCTCAAGTGCCAAGTGATTGTAAAGGGGAGTGCATGAAACAGTGCAGTGTAGGTTAAAATGTTGTGGCAAAATAAACAACATTTTTGCTGTTAGGTACGGAACAATATTGAAGAAAAAAATAGCCTGTCACACCTATAAACAATAGCGGTAACCGAATCATACAAAATCACGCAGTAATATCACAATGCTGAATTAAAAAAAATTCAAACAAGGTCTGGCGAAAAAGACGATGCTTAGAAATGATTACAATCCAGAGGTGAGACAGCTGCGCATATTGCACAGTATTGATACACTTCTGTTTTACTGTGCCAGGCTGCTCCAAAAGAACAAAAATTGCAAAACTTGCGCCGAACTGCTCGAAAACAGCCTGAAAGCGAGGATTTTGACCATCGCTCCAATTTCAAAAGCGAAAAAGCCAGAGGTGACAATGTTATTTCCCGTAGGTGGTGCTGTTGTTAGCGGAGAGGGGTGATATGATCTTGGTATCATTAGTTCAGCTGAGCCCTCGTCTTCTGCCTTTCAATCACCTCTTTTGTTTTCGCTCACTTGCAAACACACAAATGGCAGAAAAAGAAAGAAGGTGACACAAAGCAAACAATAGCTTCTAAAGCGCGATTGTCTCTCCGGCTGGGTTTGCTAAAACAGTCTTTCCGGTTGGGCATTGCCATGGCAACAAAATGCATGGGCGCTGTGCGAAGCAGCTGCTGCTTAGTGCAAGACTATTCAAGTGCTGAATGCGTTTCATCGATTTTTTTTTTCTTGTTTAGGTTACGCAGTCAGCTGTGTTCCCGTTTAAGTAATGCTATCTGTTGCGGTACTGAAGAATGGTATTAACACGGGGGTAATTCTTGAGAACATATACCATATTACAGGAAGCTGTGTGGCTCTTAAGATGGAGTTAGTTAAAAACAACGTGGTGCCCACAAGTTCGCTGTGGTTTGTGAAATAATCTAGAAGAACTTAATTCCAACGTACAGTCTAGTCCACCACTTATAGCAATATACAAGTGCCAAAGAAATTTCATCATTTTAACAGCTAATTGTTATAAGCGGGTTGCAAAAAAAAAAAAAACCAGCAAAGCAGAGACCAAACATTTCATTCGCATGATGGCGAGGTCGTACTACCACTCATTCTCGAAAAAGAAGCTATAGTCGGTCAGCTTTGTTTGCTTCACGTGAAGCTGACGCACATCTTTTTCACGAGCATCTACAGGTGCTTTACCTAGCTGAGCTAAGCGTTCTTGGTGGAAGCGAAGTCCCTGAGGGACTGTGTCATGTGTTGGGCCTCCTGTGAAGACACTGTGGAGAAAGGGACAAGCCGGGGAGACCCCATCTGATGCTGCCTTTAATCGGAAAAACTCATGACGATGATAGCGGGCACGAGAGAAGCATACCTACTTATTCCGCAACATCCTCCCCCGCGCAACAATGAATAAGTACAGTTCGTGGCCAGCAACTTGTTTGGTCCGAGGAGAGCCGATTTAAAGTCTGTGCTAAGCAAAAGAGTATACAGTTGAACCCCTATATAAGAGACACGTACCGGGGAGCAGTTTCTGTCTCTTATACGAGATGTCTCTTATAAGCAGGGAACCATGTTTTCACTTACTAATCAGACCCTAGTTCAATGTGGGCACCGTATGACTAAAATAAGCTCAACAGAACGCTATAGCATGTTGAAAAAGATTCATTCTAATTTATGTTTGGCCCCCAGAATTTATGAAACAGTTCTGAATCTGTTTGCTTCATGACTGTATTTAGACTGTTTTTTTACAACCAATTCTACAAGCTTTCTTTCCTTTCACTGTTTGTGGAAGATGAATCGTAGATGTTGAGATCACAAGCCTGATGAATAGCCAGAGCGCACATCTTCTTCTGCTGTGTGCTCAGGCTATTCATTACGCTTGCAGGACTCAACATCTGCGATGCTTCTTGATTGGGAGCTATGCGAGGGGGAGAGCCCGCATGTGCGGTCACGCTCCAATGGATGGCAGTAAGCTTCAACCACTTCTGTATGTTGCATTTCCATTGGCAGGGCTTCTCATCGTCATTTCATAGCTGACTGAACACAGTGTGTGTTTGCTGAAGTTATAATAACTAGCGACTGCAGGTGTCTGTCGTCCACCTGTGTTTCCAGAATTGAAGCAACTGCAATTAGTGACTGGTGGCACTGCATCTGAAGTTAAAATGTCTCTTACAAGCGAGGTTATTGATTAAAGTTCAAGGATGACTTGTCCCTTATAACCAATCTTCTACATCCGATGTCTGTTATAAAAGAGGTCAATTTAATGGGAAAGATAGGGCAGCCAACCATGTGGGTGAATAGTGGCTCTTATACCCATTTGTCTCTTACATCCATGTCTCTTATAACGAGGTTCAACTGTAGCGCATAGTGGCTTCCACCTCCATCGACGGTAACAATGTCTTGGTTTTGGTAGGCCCATTATCCCAGGTACTGTGACCCATAGATGCACTTTTTTAAGACAAGTTGAGCTCTTTTTTCTTGTCCTGGGTGCAGGTGTTTCCTTCTGTTTCCACAACGAATCATTTTTCTTTGTTGCAGCCGGATGCACGTGGGCCGTATTTGAGTTGCGGCTCTTCTCAAAGTGCACGGTTTGGTGCTCGGTACTGCTCGACCAAAGTGTTTGGAGTCGGAGTGCGCTGTACGCCTTCTTATAAGAAGGTGAAGATGCTTTCTTCGTTTTTTCATCATTAGCTGGTGCTGGTGGTTATTTTTAAACTATGGCAAAGCATGAGCACAACCATCTTTGAGGTGGTCTGTCCTTGAATGATTCTTTGCTGCAATCCCCTCTTTCTTTCGCATATGCTGCTTTGCCTGCGCCTTGTGTTCAAACATTTAAAGGCCAACTGCACTCAAAATTTTTTTTTGTACAAATAAGTAGTCTATGCTCTTAAAATCACTATGGCGAAATCCTTAGCTTCGTAATCACAGAGAGCGCTAGGTACCGCCGTTCAAAGTACCTCCGAGCAGACGACGTTTGCACCTGGTGGAGAGTCGCTGTAACAAGTTCCGAGCGGCCTGTGACGGAGGTTGGGGAACCTGTCCTGTGAAGCTCGCGCTTCTCCGGCGACTTGCAGGGTGCTCCGCCGGGCGCAGGGATGCGTTCGCCCGGGGTTTCTCTGCTACACCAGCGCGCTGTACCGGCGTCGCCATCAAATGTTTAAACCAACCGCATAGGCAGTAATATCCCCCATTTTTCTCAATGCAAAAAAAAAAAAAATGATTAGAAGCCTAAACCTATTACGGCGCTTGCGAATGTGTTGGAGTTAGGAAAACTATTTTTACTTGAAAATAATATTTTTACTCAAAGAAAAAAATAGCGCGAAAGGAGCACTTGCCTTACATTTGTCATTCCTATAGCATTTACCACAGAAAAAAAAAGGTATATTATAAATTATTGACCACTTGCACTTCCGCGTCCAATATTGGCCTCATTTGGGCTGGCCCAACGCCACCTCTATCCTTTAGACATTTCCAAAAGTTTTACAACCCAAATAGAGTTCTTGTACACGCGGCTTAAACATTTGTGCGACTTCTGTCTCCCTAGCTAAGTGAACCAAAATCAGCCTTTCTCGTAGTAACAAATACACGCGCACAAATATTGGCCGTCGTATTTGGGAAGTGCGAAAACTAAACTGCTCCTCTCCTAAACAATAGATTATATTTTTGTTCGATTCCCAAGTGAAGTATTTACTTTGAGCGTTAGATTTAGTTTATTCCTGTATCTGGTTAAAGTAGAAAACAGCGGTAGATAGGAAGTGTTTTCGTGTTTTATTGCGTCATCTAGCTCTGGAGGCGGGCTTATAGTTTCAGATCCTTTTATAATTCGATTCTCGATGTGCACACAGGGGAAAAAAATACTGGGCCGATATTCACGAAGCTGTTTGCATGTAATGTATAGTGGAAATAGTGATTTATCTCCGCCCGCGTGCGATTTGTTCCCTTCAGAGAGGGCGACGGGATAGCCGAGGGGTCGGCTATAATAAAAGCTGCTTTTCGATATCGTATACGAGCAAATAGCTTTGTAAATCAGGGTCCGTTTTCTACTTGCAATGCCAAAAATTGCTATTCCGGCAGTTATTATGATGGAAAAAATTACTGTCGGGCGGTCTACTTCATCTCGATTGATAGCAACGGGATGGCGGAATTGCGCCCAACTCCATTATCATGGGCAAACGTTAGTGGAAGTTCTTCTGTGGAAATAAAAAAGCGAAACGCGGCGCTACCACGCGCATTTGAAGGCGGCTCTGAGCGGCCGCCGGCTCTGGCGCGGTCGCTTCCGTTCCCTCACGTATGTCACGTCCGGCCGCTGCTATGGCCGCCTTTTCTATTCAGTTTCGGTTCCGAAAACGCGAATGTCGCGAGCCGTTTGAGTCACGCGTGTTGATGTTTGAAGCGCAGTATTTTGCATTTCGCACCCTTTTTATATGAACTGTTAGGTGACATTATTTTTACGCTGTCGAAAATTTGAGTGCAGTTGGCCTTTAAGGGCAAAGTACGGCAGGCCATAACAAATGTGTCATTCTTGCTTCGCCAGAGCAATCAGCGTCTCTATCGTTGGTCAGCTGAAGCGCTGCTTCCCCTTTACAAGAAGACTTCTTCTGGGGTATCCTTCGTGTCAGGTCATCGATGTGAGAGTCAGTCATGGCTACCTTTGTTTGCGTTAGTCCAGTCCTGGTAGGAATCATTGCCTTTCACACCAGGAATGTATTCGTAGTGGTCCCTTCTTTGTATTCAGTCTCTTCGGGAGAATACCCAACATTGTTGGTTTCCACTCGCGTTATATCTTGAAAATTCATTTTCATTGCGTGTCGGCCTTCATCGTTTTCTGCTCCATGAGTGTGATTTGCATTTGATGATTTGTCACTTTCCAAATATCTGGCCCGATTCTCCGGGTGTTCCCTACGTTCTTCTCGAATTCGGTCTTTCACAAGTGCCATTAGGTTCTCTCGAGCTTTCTTTTTTTTTTTTTTTTCGACTATTTTAAAGTTCAAGCTTGGCTTCGCCACACAAACTAGGTCATCAAAGTTTAATGCATCTTCAAACTCGGCCTCTGGATTATCAATGTCTACAGTATCTTCCATTTCTCGGTTAATCTTGCGTGATACGTCATGATTTTCGGTCAACCTATTAGCACGATCAGTCAACTCGCTTATTCGTGGTCGTGTTGTCGAGAGCAGGTCTTCAACCTCGCCGATGATTGCCGTGATGTCTTGTCGGACGATGCACCGCCTGTCAAGAAGGGCCTCCATGGTCCGGTCCAACGTCGCGTCGATTGTAAGAGCTGGCGACCGGGCTCAGAAGGCAGGAGTCGGCGTCGTCTCCGTGTCGGTCTTGTCTCCTCTCATGCACATCTCGTGCTGCGTCGGGCAGATATCTCTTACGGCTGGGTTCATTCAGTCTTTTTCTTCTTCTTGGGCTGCCCGCTCTTCCCTGGATTGGCTTCCTCCATGTGTGGCTTCATTCCCGATCCACAGAGGTGAGAAGACGGTCAAACATAAGCGAAATACGCTTGCTGTAGCTCACCTTTGGAGGGTTCTCCTGGGTTTCGGCACCAAAATATGTGGAAAAAGGGACGAACCAGAGAGACCCCTCCCAGTGCTTCCTTTAATCGAACAAGCTCGTGATGATGATAGCGGGCGCGAGAGAAGCATACCTACTTGTTCCGCAACAGACACTACCTGAGTAGGCTGCGCAATCGCAAGGTCAGAGCCGTCACTGTCACAGCTGGCCACAGCACGTATCCACTCAATGATCGCCACTTCAATGAGGAACTCAGATGTTTCCTAAACATTGGCCCTCTTGTCCCTTCCACGGAAAAAACGGAGGTAGTTGAAGAGGCACCCAGTCATATTCAAAGCGGTGCGCACGGGACGAAACAGGAGCACGCGCGAGTGGGTGGCACGAGCTCGTGAGTGGGCGTGGAGATGATGCCAAAGCAGCGGCGCCGGGAAGGGGGTTCGGAAGGGAAACTGCTCGCCCCTCCTTTTGCTTTCTCGTAAGCGGCGCAGTTGACTCACTTCCTCAGGGTTGGAAGGGATGTGAGGCGCATCGTGGTTCGCGGTGCATGCCATTAGCACGAATAATTGGTGGCAGCTCACATTTTCAGTGCATGCCGTAGCAGGTTTAAATCATTATATCCAATATTGCGGCACTGAAGCATTGTAATAAGCAGTTTATTTTGCTATAGAACAGATACAAAAGTGGACGGTGCCATAATTGCTCATCATTATATCCAAGGTATTGTTATAAATGGCATCGTTATAAGTGGGCTCGACTGTATATGGTTGTTGCCAATAGTACTTAAGTTTTTTCTAAGAAAACAGTAATGCTGACACAGACACAAAGGCGCATGCACGAACTTTCAAATATTGGACATTGTCAAATCGCGTAGCAAGATGAGTTCGCGTCATTTCGTGCCTTTTGTGTACTATTTGTGTCATGTCGCATGGTATTTTTCTTCGTTCAGGTTTGAAAAAATAAGTATGTCTTCAGTGAATGAATAAATGGTGAAAAGTATGCTTATTTGAGCCCATCTGTGCAATGCAAACACAAATCGAAGTTTGACAAATTCACTTCAGCATCCCTTTAGGCCTCCTTAACTCTTTCGCTACCGCCGGAAAATTGACTAATTTTAGGGGTCCAAGAAAACTTTTTTTTCTGCTAAAAAAATGGTTAGGCACTAATTGCAGGAGCACAAAATGCAGATTATTTAACGGTATTTCCAATAATACCAGTTTTTTAAAGGTTTTTATATATCATAGTTGTAAAAAAAAATATCAGAACCAAAATTTTTGTCAAGTTGTCGAAAAAAAATGATACAGTTCTCGATGATACGATTCTGGGTGATACGAATTTCGGGATGATACGAATTTCTGAAAAGTCCCGGCAATATTGCATTGTTTGCAATGGGAAAAATTTCGGCTGTTACGAACGGACCTGCGCGGCCCGGCGGATGATACGAACGAGCCGGCGAGGCGCCCGACTGCCGAACAAGCAAGTGACGGCTCTCTTTCCCCATTTGTCACTCTTTTTTCTCCAGAAACGGCCGGGCTGTTGTTTTCTGCTCGCGAAAACGCGCCCCGCACGCCCCATGCGCGCCGCGAAACCTCTCGCACGCTGCGCGCGCCGCGGCCGGCGGCAGCAACATGGCGGCGGCTTCGGACGCGAAGTGGCACGGCCGCTTGAGCGACTGCGTCTAGCCGCTCTTTAAAATGCCGCTCAAGGCAGACACGAAGTTTCTTGTGCAGTAAAGGAGCTGATAATGTTGGCGAAAGCGGTACTATAAAACACCATCCGCGCCGCTAGTGAAAGCGCCCATAAAATATCTGCCGGAGGGCTAAGCCTAAACATCTCGGGCGGCGCCAGCGGGCTGTCTCGAGCGTTTCGCAAGTCGTCAGCGTCTTTTTCTGACCGAGGTAGGAGATACCGCGGGCGCGAAATCGTCAATGTGGCCGTGAAAATACAGCGCGCGCAAAGCCGAGGCGTGCGAATCGCGTGCAAAAACGCAGCATGCCGTTCACGCTTGACTGTTGCGGCGTGTAGCGAGCTTGGACACCGCGGGAGTGAGGAGACAAGCGCGAAGCTAGGCGAAGCGTTACGCGCGCCAGAAAGGACTGCTTTGTGACGTGGGGGTTTAAAAAAAGCAGAAAAAATCACGTATATGTTCACGCGAAAGTAAGAAAAGAAATAAACGAAAACTTTTTTCAGCGCTCAATTTTTTGGTCTGTGTTGGTTCATACGAATTTCGGATGATACGAATATTTTTCGCGGTCCCGCGAGATTCGTATCATCGAGATTCTACTGTAAAAAAGGAGTTGTGTATATCAAACCACCGGTAGTAGAAAAAAATTAGAATATATATTTTGTAGGAAAACATTTCACAAACACGCCCTAGAAAAAATGTCGACTTGCGCGGAACAGTTTGTCAGATATAACAAAAAAATGTGAGCATGCACGGTGCTCGTGTCATGTGATGAAGCCCAACCTCCAATTCAAAATGTGCAATTTCGGGTGGTTTCCTGTAATAAATCTAGCGGTTTGTCATTATCAGAGGCACCAATTTGCCCCCACATAACGTAAAAACATCTTGTCAATGGCTGACTTTGCATTTACAGCGAGCACAATATTTGGGACAAGCACGCGATGGGGAAAAAAACATGCATGAAGTTGAAAACGGAACGCCGTGGCTGATGCTTGTTGTCGTTCACGGTCAGTTATCTCTCAAAACATAAAGCTGAGCTTTATTATCATTTTCTTACTCGAAATTGTTGCCTTGCTCGCAAAAATGAGGTACGATGAGCTAGAATCGTGCCCTGCGATCTTTGGCCGAGTAGCAGTTGCGCGCTGAAAAAGATCAGCACAACGAGCCTCCTCCTTTGCAGCGCCATCTAACATTTTTCAAATGAAACAGTACAAAAACTTATCAGAGACTCCGTCCGAATAGACAGTTCAACTAAGCAGAAACACTAGACACCCAGAGATACCCTCGTATGGAAACGAAACTGGAAGGCGAACAGCTGGCAGTGTAAGGCCGGTTTGAAGCGCTGTCCTCGGCGGAACAGATATCTGGCGACTGGGTGTGACCTTTTGACTTGCATCTGAAGTTCTTATCGCAGAAATCGGGTTAGGGTGGGGGGAAATCGGGAGCGCCGTGCTTTGTTCGAGGATCAGTCGGGGACGCTTCAGGCACCATGGCAGGTAGCCTTGAAGTTTGGTAACTGCGTAGTAGCGCTAAATATGAATTTCGCGATGCAGAAACGAAACCAAAACTGTCGTAAACTGTTTGCAAATGGTTCTGGGGTAAGTAGAACTACCACAGTACTTAGAACAACGTGCGCAAAGGCAATAAAACTGCCTAAAATCATAAAGTAGCGTTGCAACCAGGCACTGCTTGACATTTTCAGCCTATTTCTGGGATTATTACTGTCAGAGCGCGAACCTGACGATTGAAAATCGTTTGCTAGTTCCCCATTCACGTCCTGATAGCAAAAAACAAGCGCTGGTGCAGAGTAATTACGAGTTGCACGCATTCTTCGTTGGTAGCCGTGACGCGCGATGACCACGCCCCTTTTCCACACCCAGGTGATTCAAAAGCATGTCAAAAATCACATTTGCGTTGCAAAAATGAAAACAAAACGGATTTTGAAAGGCCATTTTCTGATCTGACTCCGAACAGCTTTGCTTGTTCGAGAAACGCCTGGAACGCTATGAAAAGGCGCTCCCAAAAGTATTGATCAAATTAACTCACACGAGTTGCGGCTTGTTTTGTCTTGTCTTGTCTCCCCTTGCAGCTTCATCGGCCACCTGGGCTGACCAAGGATGGCATTGGGAGGCCGCACTTCATCGAGAAGGCCAAGCAGGAGACGGCCAAGCACGGTGGGTGGACGGTGGCCAGTTAGGGAAAATCCTCCTGCTCCGACTCTTTTCTTAACTGCGCGTTCAAATTCAGGAAAGACCCTCCAAGTTTTCAGTCCGCATTGTTTTTTCAAGTAGAGGGAGAGAAAATGAGGTACGATCTGGTGCAGATTTGTTGTAGGCGTGCTGGTGCACCTGTTTTTGCTCACTTGCATCACAAAGCACAGGCCCACGTGGCTCTCGCTTCCTTTTTTGAGTGGGTCTGATTGCACTGAACACAGCATACATTCTGCTTTTGAATATCTTTTGGTTTTGCTTTGTGCTCATTGCAAGGTGACACTGCAGAGAGACCGTCACTGTGCATGGTAGCCTACTCCTCCGCTCCACTGTTTTATTCCTGTTTCGTCTTCCATGTCCACGCAGCACCTCTTAGGAGGCTGCTTACAGTGCCCTTGTAGAATGCCTTTCCAGCAACGCATGTGTGTTTAGCAGTGAAGCCAACCTTAAAGGGGTTGGTGGATGGCGTTGTATAGAAATACACGAGGTCTTGTGGAGGTACTATTTAAATAAAAGGCCCTTGGGGTGCTCCTACCTTGATGTTAGGCCAACTACATTGCTCCTAGAAAAGTGTCTCCCCAACAGTGCACTTGCTTACGGCAGTGAAGCCAACTTTAAAGGGGCTTGATGCATACTAGAGTGGCTTACACATTTACCCTCCAAAATTCCACTGGGGAGTTCTCTATTTTGCAAGACTGAAAATCTATGGTATGTTCTCTCCTTCTCCAGTGTCGGTGTCAGCGATGCGTGCGTAACAACTCACAGTGAGAGAGCAGCCCTGATCGTTAAATCAACACTGAGATAGGTATAAGAGGTCAAACTTCTGCATTACCTCTGTAGGAAAGCCACTGCCCTTGGGGCCATGCGTAACCGTCTGAATGTGAAAACTGTCCCACCCCCTCCCCATTTGTTGTTGAGGAGGTGTGATGCACTGAATAAGCAGTGTAATGACTCTGTCTGTTCTCCCTCCCCCCCTGTACGTGCAGGCATGGGCCATTTTGTGAACCTGCTCGGGGGAACCTTAGCCACCATGCAACTGATCGTCGGCACTCTGCAGCACAGCGTCGAGTATGGCATCCGCTCGGGTGAGTGGCGTTTAGTAACTTGAAAAGAGGTTACGATTACTGACGCGTGTTCTATTCGCAGTGCTGAAAAAAGCACCTGTCTCTGGCTGAAACTGCACACTGGCCGCAACTTTTCGCTTTTGCAATGTTTCAGCCTCTTATCTGCTTTCCCTGGTTTCTCCGATTTGGGATTTGTCTGTTTTGCATGTTTCCCAGCTGGGAATTCGGAAAGTACAGAAAAATGTGGCTAAATGTCACAAAAAATGGTCAGGTATCTGTTGGGGAGGGCTGGATGCTCAGTTTGGAGCAAGTGGGTGTTCCCTTTTGTAGAAGCAAGTGAGGGGCTTACTGAAGGACACACAGAAGGAGGTCGGCTGATACGGGTGGTGCAGTCTCTAGAGACTTGTTCTGTGGTCTGTGCGAATCATGGCGACCCTTGATCCCGATTTAGTGTTGGCCATTGGGAGGAGACTGAAGTTGCACTCAGTTTCAGTGCAGCTAGCAGATGATGCAACCAGCATGGGACAGCAGGCCACGCAGATATGGTTTGTGGTGAAATTCAGTTGCCTGCAGTTGTGGGCATGTTACCAGCAAAATCAGAACAGTGTTGCAGTTACGGTTATCACAGTCAAAAAAGTAACTCTGCTAGGGGTACAGTTGCAGTTTCCAAAAGTAACTTGTTACAGTTACTGTGAAAAAATAATGTTGTTACTTATCCATTACGGTGTAAAACTAAGTAATAGATCACAAACCAAATGATAGAGTTTATTTAGTATAAACATGTGGGTAGTCAAAACTGCATGTGGTAAAACCCTAAACAAAGGGAACCCAAAAGGGGGCACACTCAAGCCCAACGCCAACAGTGATTGTGTGTGCTTCATTTTATTGCATAAACTTTTTTATTGATGCACCTTTGGTGCCGGAATTTCTTTGCAAAACTCATTGTAACTTAGAATAAGCTGCTTCTCAAAGTTGGTGTCCGAGGGCTTCCCTCTTTTGAGAGTCTAATTTCCATTTTTTTCTTTTTCTTTGTCGAAGGAATAATTTCAGACACCACCTCTAAGACTGACCCTCAACATCGTCGTCATTAGACAAAGGGTTGCAAAATTTTTAGTTATTATTTCATTGCGGTTATTTTCTTGTGCTGTCTGGCGCGAATGAGAGTGTGTTAGCTCTCCTGGCGTCGCACTCATGAAGTGTGAGATGCAATTTGCGGAAGAATCACTTTGAACACAGCACGGGCCTCTGCAACGGCCTTTCAGGCCTGAGAATTGCTTCTCCTCCTTTCCCTCCTTTAGCGTTTAATTTCTTTTGCTTCTTTCTGGCATATATGGGTTCACAGCAGTCATTGCACAGCCTTTACCTCAAGGGTACATGTTCTTCTTCCTAATGCGTCCTTGAGTTCGTGGTGCAGTCCTTCAAATTACGTTCCGCCAACTCGCCTGACACAGAGTGTTACTTATTTTTCCTCCTCCTCCTCCTCCTCCTCCTCCTCCTCCTCCTCCTCCTCTACCCCAAGCAGAGCAGCACCAACCACTATTCAAGAGCGGTGTCCTCTCCATGGCCGAAGTGCGCAATGGCCTCAAGCTCACCGGCAGGGTCAAAAACTGCACCAGCTTTGGTGCCTTCGTCGACATTGGCGTTGGCCGCAATGGCCTCATCTACCCGAGACAGCTGAAGGGTCAGCGGGTGTCCCTCGGCAACCGAGTCACTGTTCGCATCGTCTCCATCGACAATGTCCGCGGCCGCATCGGCCTCAGACTTGTCTCCTGTGCTCGCAGTGTCAGGCGTGCACTTAAGCGAGCAGAAAAGTATGTTCCCACTTAAATGTCCTGCTTGCTTGCCAACGTGAATGCAGGTGTCTGCCAAGTCACAATAATTAAAAGAAGAAAAGAATGCAAAAGGTAAAGAGTAATGGTAACAATGAAAGGACACGTTCAGCAGTTTGACAGTATTCGTAGACAATTCCGACACCACAAGAATTGTTTAGGTGTTTTTGTAATTTTTGTGTCTGAAATTTGATGCGTTGCAGCTGTCAGACATTATGATTCGAGTTGTTGTTGGGGTTGTTCCATGTGACTGGGAAGTGTTCATGATGTGCCACTACCATATTTACTTGTATAATGCTCACACTTCTTCTCCATAAAAAGAGCGCTTTGAATTTAGGGGTGTGATAGTTTTGCAAGAAAAATTTCGACTAAATGCTTCTGGGTACTCCCGAAAATATTGTCACGAAGTCAAGGACAACGCAGTTGTTTGGAAAAGAAACAAGTTTGTTGGAGCGAACTTGTGCTCCCCTAACAACTGAAAAGAATACAGAGGCGGCGAAGCAGCGGTCAACAAAGTGACGTGTGTGCGTCGGCGAACGTTGCAGAATCGAATGCCGGGGCGTCTGCTGTGCAGGCTTTTATCTTTTGGCGCGAGAGTTTCTGGAACCGTCGATTCGCATCCAGAACATTGTAGATCACAGAAGATTATTCTGGGCTAGCGGCGTTAGGGCGAAACACTCTGCTTATCGAATGAGATAGCCCGTGCGGCATAAAAATAAAGAATGGAACACGCGCTTCGCATGGGACACAGATAACAGAGCCGGGCGCGGCCGGGCATTAAAAACAAACAATAAATAAACAAACCCGTACATGGTTCGCGGCAATATATATAGGCTTCGAAACTGAATTTTCGTGCCAGCCACTGTAAATATGTGGATGGACAGTTCAGGTAAATACATAAGTGCAAAGTGTGAATGCCTTAAATTTATTTGCTCAGGCTAGTCAAACCCTACATGCTCAAGTCTCACTGGTTGCGACTTTGCCAGTCTCTGTTCGTAACCGCGTACTAAGTGTCGTGCGCCACGTAAATCACCTGGCCCACCTGTTTATGGCCCAGCAACCTTGCAGAAGGACGCCCTCACTCCCTGCAATTACACAAGCTTAGCTCCTTAGCAATTTTGCACAGAAGAGCCTCGATGTACTCAAGGATGCCACTTCAACACACCGGAAGTTGCCGCTGCTTGGAGAGCGGTTGGCCCAGCATATCTTGTTTTGGACTTCTTGTGGTTTCTTCATTAGCGAACCCAAAATTTGTTGATGGGGAAAGTGTTTCCTGGAGGCATGGTTACTGTGCTCGAAAGCAAACTTAATAGCTTTCAGCCGCTAACATGCCAAGTGATTTTTGCAGAATTCGATAATCAGACCGTAGGTTCAACACGTTGTCAACCACAAGTTCCTTCCAAAACTTCTCTTCAGTGCTTGTGAGCACATATAGTTTGCGTACTGTTTAACACGTGGTGCTTGGCTGCCATACGCTGTCATTGTCACTGGTTGGGTTGGCACAAGCAGACGACTCTTGCAGCGGAAATTTTTGGGGGTGCCGTGATCATGCCAGGAAGAACGAGTAAAATTTAAAAAAATTATTGGGGTGAGGAGATGCGAGCATTATGCAAGCAAATATGGTACAATAATGTCTCGTTATAACAAGCTTCAATACAACAAAAGTCCCGGTATAACGAGCGCACAAAACAAGTTACGTAATGTTTATTGGAAACCATGTAGTACTAACTATATTTAATGGAGGTATAAGAAAGTAACTTTGGTGTAATTGCAATACAACAAAGTCTCTGAACTTGAAGAAGTTGACCCGGAAGGACAATTTCTTTGTGGCAGTGAGGGCTTGGGGAAAAAGAAAGCAATGCCTATGCAAACGGCTTGGGTAACCCGGGTGGTAGTGAAACCTGATAGCTTAATTAAGAGGTGCGAAATATGGTCACAAATTACGTTCACGTAAAATGAAACGTCTTGTGAGTGAATCCTTGCAACTGGCAATTACATTGGCAGTGTTTCTGAATGGTTGGGGCAGAATATCAATGTAACAAAATTTCGATACAACAAAATAAACTGCTATTTTTTACAACTACATTATATCAAGGTTCAACTCTGTATACAGTAAAAACTTGTTAATTCAAGCTCCAAGGAAGTGCCACCTCAGTTCGAATTTATAAAAGTTCGAACTAACGAATGTGAAGCCCAAAAGCTGTTCAGTGCGATTGAACAGAAGAGCAGGTCAGCAATTGGACGATTGACGAACGCCGCGATTGAAGCCTGCCTTTTATTCTTGAAGGCGAAAGCCAGAACTTTTATCTCTAACGAGCAAATGTAGCGGAAAACATCCTTTTCGCATACTTCCAAACTGAACAAGAGACAGGAATCATTCCATCCGGTCATCACCGTAGTTCCGAGCAATGGCCGCACTGGTGCTTCATCCGCAATGTCCTTGTAGTCAGTGCCCTGCTGAAATATTTGCGTCACAGTGAGGGCAAAAGTTATGCGACTTCTCATACTCGCATGTCAGGCTTTAGATGCTTCGAAGAGTCTCGAGGAGAACTGGATATATCTGCTTCGTACCGCTGCTTCATAACACGTACAAATCGTTTACACTGGATGGGGGTATTTAATTTTGCATTCTACAAATTGGCTTTTTCTGCAAAAAGTATGCTTGGGTTATAACCCCTGTTCATTTATTTTTGATTGGCGGCAAACCTGCCATAGCGTTGCTGGAGAGGGTTTTGTTCCCCAGGTTATTCTTTGTATTTTTGGGAGGGGGGGACATGGAAAAAGAATTGCAAGAATTGGTGCGTCGTCTGCCACCTCGTCGTAGTCACTGGCAGCGACAGGTTCCATGCTTCTGATCTTAGAAATGAAGCCGTCTGTTAGCACGCTCCACACCCTTAACTTTGTGTCCGCATTAACGTAGTCTGCAAAAAAACTCCTTCCAGAACGTCCGCTGTGGTGGCTTTAGACTGCTTTCACCCGGTCTAACTTCCTTCTCTGTTTTCCTCTCCTCTCCGGAGGGGACACAGCCTCGTGCGTAGGCAGCGGGCAGGGTTGCCAGGTCCTCAGAGTAAAAAGTCGCCGGAAGTTTGTGGAAAGGAGCCAGAAAAGTGGCCACCTTTAGCTTTGTTAGTCGCCAGAAAAACCGCCATTTTCGGCAAGGCTATTTCTCGGCGGTTTCCTTAATGAAAAAGCCACAATCCTCGTAAAATCAGCACAATCGCTCAACATCTCATTCAGTTTCATGGTATGGGAAAGCAGTATGTCTTGATCATCTATATCGAAAATGAAAACACCGTGGACAAATTGAAGTTGACAAGAACAAAGTAAATGTCACACCTGCATAATGAGATAAGTTGCTAGCCAATAAAGAACCCATCGTGCAAGACAACTATCTTTGATTGTATTACTACTGGTAATACTAACAAAGAAGGATGAGTAAAAATGGGACAGCGCCTTTATTAATGGAGACTGGAGGGTTTTCTATGGCGGCATTGAAAGTCAGTGCTGACTCAGCAGAAACAATCGAACAAAACATCGAACGTCTCTGTAAAACCAGTCAGCTACCTTATGTCACTGATAAATATTGTTATTCACTTTTTCCACCATTTCTCGTGGCACCTGAAATTCAGCACTGGTGACACCTCTCATGCGTAGTGCAAACTTTATAATTAGGATTGCAACAAGTGGCACGTGGGCCATTCTATTTCTCAAGTCCGTCTTCGTCAATTTGACAGCCGAAAATACACGTTCTGCTTCAGCATTTGACAAGGGCAAGACCAGCAGCTTCATTGCCACTGCGGCGATGTCTCCATGGTATCTGCACCCAACGGATCCTTATATTTGTGCAGCATGGTCCAGAACTGAATGGCGGGCAGCTCTCTGTTGATGCTTTCTACCTGTCGCAGGTTCCTCGATGTGTCGCTCGACTTGTTCCTCAGTGCGGCACTCTGAGCAAAAAAAAACAGGCCATTTGGTAGTGTTTTCAGTTCGTGCATAAAATGCGGTCCTAGAATCGAATGTGGGCTTATCGCTCTCAATTTGTGGGCCAGTGACGAGGTCGGATGGCGTTTCAGCAAGTCGCACGAGCATATTTCAATGAAAGCGAAGCACCGTCGTTTCAGGGAATTCTCGTCTGAGGGCTGAGGCACATTTCTTGGTGATGCTCTAGAAAACTGCTTCCTAGATCAGCGTTGTGTATGTCAAGAAAAATATACTCCATGTCCTTTATGTCCAGACTCAACAGGCTGGAGTCCTCGTGGTGTCGCAAAACACATGCAGGGGTGAGACAGCTGCGCATATTGCGCAGTTTTGATACAAATTGGTTTTGCTGCGCCGGACTGCTCCAAAAGCGTGAAAATTGCAAAAATTGCGCCAAACTGCTCCAAAACAGTCTAAGAGCCGAGGCTTTTAACTCTTCTTCAGTTTCAGTGGAGAAAAATGCTTACTGACGACATAATTTTCCCCAAATGGTGCTCTTCGTAAAGGTTTATCTGATTGATCATTCAATCCGCTCTTTCCAGCCCCTACAAGTGGCGCTGCGGAAAACGGCAATGGCGGACGAGACGGTGATCGGGCCTTCGTAGCAGCATGTGCGCCAGCATCAATAACGACATAAAACACCGTAGTTCCGCTTGAAACAACTACTTTCTTGAAAAATGAACACATACATACGTTGCTGATTACGAGACAACATTTGATTCGTTCCAGGGTGTCTGCTACGGCGTAAAAAGCGCTGCGTGCGTGGCAATCCGCTGTGCATGGCTCAGGCCGCACTGAAAGGGTTTGAGAACAATCCCGCCTCATTGGGCAAACAACCTGCTACACAATCTGCAACGCTATATTATTGCTGTGTACGTCATCGCAGTGCACGTTTTACTTTAGGCGTGTTCATTTCCGTGTGTACATACTGAGCAGAAGTCCACGCGCACCATACGCGGGCGATATGTGCGTATTGTGGTGTTTTGCTTGAGTGTCGTACAACCTAGTTGTGACTTGGGGCAGTAAAACCGCGAAGACGAGACTGCTATTACGTCGTATCAAGTGGTATACAAACGAACGTGTTAGCATTATATATGAAAAAAAATGTGAGCCTACGTGTGATATTTAAGCGTACATGAAAATACAGGCAGTACGTTACAGGAGCGCTTTTGGCTTGTCATAATTAATGTAAGATAACTCTCCTGGCTGAAATTACGTTATCTTAATTTGACTGCCAGTAAGAAATTTAGGTGCGTCAATGCTTATTACCAAAACAAAAACGGGGGCTACCAAATGCATTCAAGAGCTCGAATTTGAACTACCAGGCTCAGTTACTATATTGTCATTGCTAAAACATCTTGCTTCGACATAATTATTTCTATATTCAGTCATTAATCAATAAACGCATACCCACGTTTGCTTCTCGCCTACACGTTCAAAAAGTTTTCATTTGTTTCTTAATTGAAAATAAAAGCAAGCGGATCAGGCAGCCCCTGCTTTATACGCTTGAAAGCAGTGTAATTGAGCCATTTTAACCACTTGTAAGCGACGATGGGTTGTCACATTATGCGGCAGTGAATGTAAATAGTATCCGAAAAAGACGATCACAAGGTTATACAAAGAGCCTGCAAAATCGGCGCCCTCACAGCGAAGAACAATTAAATGTGGCAGCCATAATTCAATAAAGAATAATTTAGGCACCACGTACGCGCGGGTGGGCCCGAACGACTTCCGTTTTTCTGCGCAGCAGACACCGATTAGTTCCAAAACTCTTTCATTTACCTGCAGTTTCTATAGCTTAAAGAAAGTTTAGAGCGTATGAACGCTCGTTCGGCCTATATTTTCCGATTATTTACACGGCATTGTTGATTACTATACTTGCGATTACTATTTCCCTTTCGCCTCTGCGAGCCCGCACGAATGCCGCCGGCCGACTCCGCCGGAGCGACCGGTCCAGGCGGGTAAAGCTGGCTCAAAAATGTGTCTAAACATGAATGCCGCCATGATGCCACGCTGTAGTTGCCAGATCAGTAGTTGAAGATATGGCTAACAATTTTTCTTGAAAATGAGGCACAAATTAAGGTCCCTAAGCTAAAATTAGGCAACTTTTATGGCAATAACTGAGCTTCTTTACGAGTTTGTATGCTTTTTATTAGTTTTCTTGAAGTATTCATGTTTGACGAACAAAAATAAATGAAATTATAAGCAAAAAGAAGACGTCGGGCTGAGGCGCCAAATTCAGTTTCGGTATATTGTGAAGAGCGTCAGTCGTGTGGGGCTAATTTACAAAGGTTCACTCTAACACGCCTTAGTGTCTGCTGTGTCACTTCGTTGCTTGCGAAGGCAAGCTTGCGAAGACTGCCGACGATACGGAATAAAGCCGCCGCCGCCTATCTTCAAGGACACCTTCTCTACATGTCCGTAGTGGCTGCTGCCGATTTGAACTCGCCGTCAGCCGGTCATATAATGATATAATGTTTCGCGAAACATGTCTGGGCAGATCGGCTCCTTTTAATCGTATATGATTCGTAAATTAAAAACAAACAAATGTGCGAACCATTTTACCATGCCTAGGGTATAACTAGGCTCTTGTTTACGGGTGCTGTTATACTTTCACTGAACGGTGTTTTACTTGAGTCAGAGATAAAACAACCGCCAACTAATAATAATAATGGTAACTGTATTTGCACGATAAGGTGGTTTTCTAGAGGAGGACAAGGCGAAGCCGAAAGGCAATCCGAATGTAGGTGCAGAAATCTCCTGTATGGGTGTGTGCGATTGGTGCATGCTCCTTCGATCGCTGAAACACACAATCTGAAATTTTCGAGAATATATTTGATGATTTGCATGATACATTTCTTAAATTCGGCGGATCAGCGACGTTGTTTAATTACGTATACTTGCACCTCTGCTTTCATATGGCCCATGTATATATACCTGCACAGAGGAGGTGGGGGAGGAGTAAACTTCGTTCATGTGAGATGGGCAGCCGTGTGGTGGGGCGTTAAGAAAAATTATTCTGTCCTTCCCTGGGTGCCTTCGCCAATGAACGGAAACGGCCACTTCTGTTCACGCCCAATTATCAGGGCCACCCCGCCTGCAGGAGGTTTTGCCTGAAATGCCTGCGGGTTCGGCCGGAAATCTGTCTGTCAACAGAAACCGCCTAGGAAGCATGTTGAGGTAACACACATATGCGCTTTCTTGGGTCGCGATGGGACCGTCATGTATTTTGTGCAAGGCGAAGTCGACGAAGGATATACGTCTCCCTTGAAAAGTAAATTAATTTGAGTGCAACTATAAATTGTCATTGCCGCTCATTAGTTCAATCATAGTGGTTAATTTTGAAACGGCTGCCAAACATAACTATAGCAGGTGAATCAGACTGCCTAGCATGAGACTATCAATCGCTAATATACAGTATTCAGACACTTAATGTGCATTGCATATGGGAGTCATTAAGAAAGCCGACAATAAATTGAACTCTCAATTTTATTATTTGCGACAGTTACATCTGCACGTATCGGTTCAGCCAGGGCCATCTGGAGGCGTTCTTCAGCTGTATACACTAGATAAAAGGAAGGAATGCGATACGCAATAGAACGAAGGAATTCGATATGTGTAGCCTTCTCATTTATGCCAACATCAAACCGGTGGCCACAAAGGTGCCACACCAGACCTTGTAGAATTTCCACGCTTCCATTCCAGCGTGCTCACAGCAACAAGGATGATGACGAAGTTGCATTACCGAAGCTGGGTTCCAGTAATGCTGTAGCTGATTATGAAAGTTCTGGCTAATGCTCATTCAGATTGTGGTCATCAGCATTCTTATTTTCATCAAAAATAATGGGCCATTGCAATGCCATCAGTCCGTGTATCAGAAGCAAAAATAAACACAGAAAAAGCAAGAAGGCCATATGTACAAGCACTTCTTATCATAAAAATTTTATTTCACCACCAGTAATACCACCAGACCTCTAGAGAAGTTTGTGGTGTAAGAGCAAGGCTAAGATGACCTAATGTGTGACTTCAAAGAAAGGAAGAAACTGTAGAAGAAAGCTAGGGAGGTTTACCAAGGAAAGAAGAAGAAGAACTGTCCAGCTGGCTGTGCTACATGTGGAAATGGGAACAGTAAACTTGAAAGGAAAGGAAAGGACTGGCATAAAATAAAGGATAAAAAATTCCTGAGAAAAAAAAAACATGGCGAGGAAATCGCCAGTACAAAGACAGCACCATGGGCGAAAAAAAGATAGGCATAAAAGAAGCAGGCAAAATGACAAAATGGGCAAACGAAGGATGCTGCATGCTGGTAACACCCCTACAGCACATGTGACTGTTTTTCTCTCTTAATCACTGCAATCTGCTTCTTCAAGGCAAGAACTGATTTGGCTACTTCAGCTCCATCTTGTCTAAAACCACTGAAATATGTCTGATTTTCTGTGTACATAATGTAAATAGGGTACATAATTTCTAATTTTTTAAAATTTCTCCTGAAGTGTCTGCTCCTTCGTGGAAGCTTTCTTGACTAACTGCCTCGTAGAATTGCATTTGCTTTGTTCATTTTTTGCTCTTTTATGCTGCCTCTGCTTGTATTTGTTTATGTCGTTCTTCTCCTCTTCTCCAGTGCTTAGGTTTTTTATCATGAAATTGTTTTTTCTTCAAAAAGGTTTTTTGGCTTTTAACCCTGTCTGTTTATTGGCTTTAAACCTGCCATAGCTTTGCTGGAAATAGTTAGTTCCTCACACAATTTTCCTCTTTCTTTATTCTGGGGGAGGGGGCATGGAATTTTAAAACGGAAAAAGCCCTGCAGCGACTAATGAACACTTGCACTACTTTCTTTGTAGTTGGAAGTACTGAAAGCTATAGTTCCACAAACCCAGAATGGAAATGCTCGTTCTACATGATATCTTCTAGTCTCTGGTTTGCTTTTGTAGAGATTTTGTTTAAGCTGCTATTAAATAGAATTATTGCGACCTAATGTAACCTGACAACATTAATCATGTAACTTGTGTGATGTCCCCAAGCATACAATCAATGACAAATCCTCTAAGCGGACCTAGAAAAACGGAAAATCTCTTGAGAGAGTTTCTTGATGCACATAACTTAGTAATATTAGGCTTGGGTATTTCACGGTTATTGAATCTCAGCTAATGCAAGGGCCACTACCTAAAATCATTTCAACTGGAGAAAAAAGTTGACACACGTGCTGCAGGGGCCTCGTAGACAGGCACAGGAATAGGCACAGAAAGCATGTTTGTTTAGCATAAAGTGCAGTCACACATACGATTTCCATTTACTAGCATTTCTTGGAAGCGTTGTCCAGTTCGAACTTCCATTCGCTAGAAAAGCAAGTAGTTGTAAAGAGCACCTCAATAGATTGCGAAAACAATCAGCTGACGCATACGGGGGGGGGGGGGGGGGAAGGCGTGTGAAACATGTTAAAATAGCGCTGTACAGACGGGACAAGAAAGAAAAGACTACACAGTACTAGCGCTGCATATCAACTGAACTCTTTTAGCACACACAAAATGATATATACAGCAACAGCGCATGCGCGAATACAGGGGAAGCCACCAGGAAAAAAATCAGGGAAAAAAAGCAATCAGGGGGAAGTGATTTCTTTTTAAAGGAAGCAGGAAAATAAATGGACTGCATGGGAGCTCACCTGCATTTAACACAGTCCGGAAGCGGGAATAGTTGGGGAAATAGGATAGGAGAAAGAAAAGTAAAGATTAGAAAGGTGAGGATAGAGTAGAGAAGAGTAGTTCCACTGTGGTCGATTCCGTCGCACACAACACACCACGAACACTGATGGCTGGCGTAATGCTGCGTCCGGGAGACGAGAAACCTCGAAGGGAACAGTGAAGCGCGGAGGCGAGCATGGTGCGACGAAGAGCGAAGTCTGCGGCGGTCCCGACCGCTTTGGAGACGGTACTGGGAAGGGGGCGGGGGGCGGGAGCTGGCACTCGACAGCCCACACCAGCAGAGCGAAAGGCAGGCGACGTCCAACGACCCGCGCTTGCAACGGGCCGCCGAAATGAAGCCCCTCCGAAGCACAGGAGCACGAAAAAACACGTCCGCTCAACTCCGAAGCGACGACCGAACTCCCCTGACGGACCCGCAAAAGCTACCTCTCCGAGCGTACGAAGTACCCGCTAATCTAGGCGCTACCCTTCTCAGTTGCGGAGAATGCAAAACTGCATCTAACGCGGCAGCATGGCACAAAAGTTCGCTACCTACCACAGGAGAAACTTCACACAACGTTTCTGCACAACAGAGTTTTTACGGCGCACTCACAGCAACGGTGGCTGCCATGATGGAATGCGTTGGTTACTAGGTGAATACCGACTACTGCCGCCAACTCTAGTAGGCAAAAAGGCAGCGGGCAACGCTGTGAGGGTGGCATCATGTCAGCGCCCGGGTGTAGCACGGTTCAATGCACGGGCTGGCCGGGCAGCTTTTGCTCTAGAGTCAGTAGTATTAACTCTATGGACCGGTCCGCCGATCACCGTCTCCCGGCTTCGGACAAATTCCGCGCGACGTCACTAGCGTCGCTGGAAAGAGCGAATAAAAAACCCACATTGTCCCCGAGATAGTTCTTTTGAAAGTCACAATGTAGGTTTGCACATGTTATATTCTGTGCGTTTCCAAAGATTTCCCATCGAAAGACATTGCAAAGTCCTGTAGAAAAAATATGTACTAAGGCGACAAACTACTTGTGCAAGTAGATGAAAAAAACGACAATTTTTGGAGCGTCGTATCTCCGGAACGGCGTTGGTGGGCGCCGCCATCTTTGTGTGGTGAAGATTCGGAAATATGGCTGCCTGGCGAAGCAGTTGGTCGTGGTTCAGGCAGTGCTGTTTGCCGATTTCTACTGTGGTTGTGGTTATGGGGGTGGCTGGGTCTACATTCAATCATTTGGTCTGTTGCGGAAAGTTGCGTGACTCGAAAGACGGGAGTTCATGAAAAACAACGTGGTGCCCGCGAATTCGCCGTGTTTCGGCCTTGAGTGTGAGGGGCAGTGCGTGCTTGAAGTGAAATTTCGGACTCGTTGTGGTGTTGTAAAACGCTTAGTTATTGCTTCCTTGCGAGCGGCGGGAATGGGACGATCGGCAATGCAGAAGTGGCGGCGCAGGCTACATCGCCGCAAAATGTTCAAGCAGTGTCCGATTGCGGGACGGGCTATTATTGCAAGCTAGTAATATTGCAATGGTTCATCTATCTGAAGTGAAATTTAGTGCCGAAAGGAAGGTAGCTAAATATACCAACGTTACTCAAATTACGATCGTAGTGAACGTGCACTGTGGGAGTTGAAATGGGAGGGCTGGGGAGGGGGAGGGGGTGGTGGATGGTGCGCCAACTGTCACGTCACTTTGCGCTAGCTTTGCCTTGGCTCTACACTTGTGCTTAAAGCCGAGTCTGGGATTACAAAAATAATAATTTCGGCATTTACATGATAATAAAAATGCCTTACGATTGCTTAGTTTTTCAATTCGATATTTTCAATTGAGCTCCACGCTATCTATGCATAGAGCCTAAAAATTTAAAAATGGTTTGTAAAAAGGTATTGCAGTTTGTACCTTGTGATACTTTCGTAGAAAATCGTTATGGAAAGGCTGTTCCAGTGTTATGTACGTTGAAAACTCAATAAAAATTGCTCTCCCCACCCCCCCACCCCGAGTAGCCAAAAATTTGATTTTTGAGGCTTCTAAGGTGACATAAGATAAACGTCGTTCTTTTGCTCCAAATCAAGGTTCTTCTGCTCCAAAATCGAGATTTCGCTGCTCCAAAAACTGCTCCCAAATCTGATTCAGCTGTCTCACCCCTGCACATGGCTTCAGTATCAGGCACAGGGGGCGCTTGAAAAGTTTTTGCAATTGTTCCAAAATTCCAAGTGCATCAACATCTTCCCCTCGGAAGAGCTTGTTTATCCTTCTCATTTCAACAAGTATTGGTTCGAGAAATAAAAGATGCGCACGGTTTCTCTCATCAGCATACATTCCCTTTAGAAGGCGGGTGGCGTAAGTTTTTTCAGACATATTCGAGAAGTGCGTTTTCAAAGGCTCATACTGAGATAGTATGCGTTCGATGCAATCTGCTATGACTAGCCATCGAGTGCCTGAAGGGGAAATTATTTTTAGAGGTATGGCTCCCTTTCGGGCTGCGCTGCTTTCAGAGTACACATGCCTGTATGCAGCTTTCCCCGTGCTACTGTGAGCGAAGTAGTTGTGGGTCTCCTTTACCATGAACTCGAGGCTTGCAAGCATCGCTTCCATTGCCTTTGAGGCGACAAGGTCGAGAGAGTGGCATGCACATTTAACTAGCGTTATTGAAGGGTTGTCATCCTGAATTCTTCGCCACAAGGAGTTGTTGCGGCCACACATTTCGTCGGTGCCATCAGTCGCAAGACCAATGCAGTCGCTTGGGCTAAGCGAATCCTCGCAAAGTACCGCTTGCACGGTGTCATATATAGACCCCGCTTTACCGTCTTTTGCTTCCTTCATGTCACGAAGAGTCGTCGTTATCGTGCCCGCAATGTCGCTGTGAAAGCGAATTGCAATGCATACCAGTTTATTGGCTGAAATGTCCGTTGATTCATCAACCAAAAGAGAACAAGGTTTTCCGGCAATGTCCTCTTTCAGTTTGACAGAAAAGTATGGTGCTATAACTTTCGTAATGAGGGCTGTGCACTTGGTTCTGTGCATAACCAGTTTGAAATGCAGTTCGCCCTTGAAAAAATCTGAAAGTTCGACACAATTTATGGCCGTTTTACAAGCTGTGAATATTGCTATCTTCAAAGCGCACCTTTTCTCATCTTCATCGGCCGTCAGAGCCAGTACGATTGCATCCCGCAGCCTCTGTTGGTCATGCGGTGTCACCATCTGACGATGTTTCATTGTCTCGGCATGTTTCAGGAAGTCGGCGTAGTGGGCTCTAATTTCAGAGTTGCACAGCTTGCACCTGGCCGATGTGTCAAGCCTTGAACAGGCGCAATCCAATCTAAAACGAAATACGAACGCAGAAGCCCCGTTTAGCGCACGCAAAATGCTTCCCCTCGATAACTTTGCCAGATTCTCTAAAAATGCATTACAATTTTTTTAATGAATCTTCCGTTTCAACTTTGGGTCTGCCAGCTATTGCTTGCGGAATATCCTTCGTACACAAGGCTGTTTTCTCATATTACTAGTTTTTAACAACAGGAACTTGTAGGACATTATGCTAGTGCACGACATTCAAGCCATTCACGTGCGCTGACCATTGAAAAATGCGACGTTCACGCTTGGCATGTAGGGAGCCTACATGAGCGCGCCTCCGTCCCTCCGTGTATCGGCATGCAGTACATGGCGCCCACTGGCGGCGTTTTTGTTTTAGATGCAAACGCAGATCTCAAAGGCCGTGCTTGATCTACCGTCACTTGAGGTGGCTTCAGCGGCAGAAGTGCTTGCAGGAGTTGAAAACCAGTTATACACGTCAGAGTTGGAGGCCACGTTTTGAAGCCTTTGTATATTAAGCATCACTGTCAAAAGTGCCCACAAAGTTGCCATGTCACCAGTCACAATTTTCAGTTGCCAGGAGCCGCTAAAAGGAGCCAGTATGATGAGAAATCGCCAGACATGGCAGCCCTGACAGCAGAGCCGTATATCTGGCCGCGCAAGGCTTCAAGCTCACAGATGATTCAAATCGCGCCACACAGTGCCGAAATTTGAACTATCTGTGGCGGAGGCTTCTCATGTTTTTTTAACAGGCTTTTCAATACATAGGCTTCTGTGGAGACTTGGCTGGACCAAATTGTACGGTTCGAATTATCCATAAATCCAAATCGTTGGTTTGAATTAACGAGCTTTCACTGTACTACTAGCGAACAAAAGTATACCTACAGTAATTCAATTTTGTCAGGAAGTTTTCTGTACAGTATAGTCCAATTATAGCGAACACTGTGTTAACGATATATCGGCTATAATGAACAATACTTCGTTTCCCATTACCATTTGTATACATACATTTCGTGAACAGATATAGCGAAAAGCGGATATAACAAACTGATTTCAGTTTCCCGATGTGTTCGTTAGAAGCAGGCTCGACTGTATTCTTTAAACTGTGTTTTCAACCTTGTATTTGTCTTGCGGTGGGAGGGGAAGAGTGCAAGTTCTCGAAGGCCACATTATGTGGTCAGAGAATTAAAAGTCAGTGGGACCAGATTACAAGTCCTTTTAGGTGTTTTCAGCATTCCTGTTTTGATAGTCTCATGCACAGCCAATGCTGCCCTGGGAAGTGCTTGCTGTGTATTGAATGCCGGTTTTTTTAATTCTGAGTGAGTATTTAAAGGAAGTTTTCATCTTGTCGTCGCGCTTTAACTGCTAGCAATTGTGTATGCAAGTATGTACAAACTAAGGAGACAGTTCTGTACGAGGTATAAATGTAGGAAGGAAGCAGATACTTGGCACTTACGGGAGATTTGCTGATGCTCCCTGTTGTCATAGCTGTCGAGTGATCTGTACAAAGTGTTTCTGTGCATTCGAAGCTTGTGCGGAGTACTTGAAACGATGATAGAGTGCCCGTTTTAAAATAACTGACATTGTTGGTGCGGAAGAGCAAGCAGCTTTACATTGAACTTCTTGTTCTTTATTGTAAATAAAAGAGGAAGGTGTGAAAGAGGTCCTGCTCTTGTCATCTATTTGTGGTTATTGGAATGTAACGAGGTGCTACAACGAGCCAACTCCTGGAAAATAATACTGGTATTAACAAGCTAACGTGCGAGCTCTTCATTCAGCCAACCGAGCTTGAACAGCTGTGCGAACCAAAGACGGTGACGAGTATAGTTACAGTTAAGTAGAAAAATGGTTTAATTGGCCCATAGCATGGCAACTATGTATGTGCAGATGGAAAAGGTGACACCTGCCTTACGTTTCTCACATTCATTTACCACAATGTGTAGGCTGCATTAATTGTACTCGGCAAGTGAAACGTGCTGCACGCTGCAGAAATTTTTCCGATTGTTAAAGCGTGTGTGGCTGTTGTGCCTATTGAAAGAAAATTTTGCAATAATTTTACTATGCAGCAGGAACCAAAATACTTTGTTGTGTACAACCATTGTGCACGGCTGTTGCCAAGATGACCCGCAGGGAAATGGTAAATACTGCGTCATACCTTGTGGTTAAAATTTAGTGCATACGTATTCTTCTTCTGGCTGCAAGTATGATGGGGTAAACAACAGAAGTTAGTCTGAAGGAATATCTCAACATGTACCCTCCTGCGCCAATACGCAACTACCATCAGCTAACGCTGCGAAACCCCACCGTCTGGCATGCTGACGATTCTGGTACGATACTGCCGCTTATGTGACCCTTTACATTGAATCATGCCCAATGTTTTACGAACTGATTACTATGAACCATAACAAAGTACGGCAAAGTTTACTTTGAAGTAGGGGTGCGAATATCAAATTTTTCGAATACGAATCAAATACGAACATCTAGCTGCAAATATCGAATCGAATATCGAATAATTAAGGGGGGACATGGCTTTGGAATAAACTTTTTTTATTTCTTCGTGGATTTTAATAAAAATTACGACAGCAACTGGAAATGTGTGATAACACCATAAAAATTTCATTATGTTATTCCTTTCTTTCCACCTTGTAGCCAGCTTGAGCGACCTATAAAACCTGACAGAAAACTTTTTCAAAGTGTTTTGCATCCCCAAATGAATGGACGAGGTCGTGACAGTCTTAGACTTTTTTTTTATTAGAAGACATTTTTTTAGTTTTCAGTTTTTTAGAGGTGAATGATTAACGTTCAAATAGACCATGAACGACTGTCTACATACAAAATTTAAAAGAAAGTAAACCTGAAAATCCAAGAGTGTCACGATCTGAACTGTTCATCAAGGAATGCAACGCAAAGAAAGGAACCAAAAATAGACCTAGCGGTCACAAAGAAATCACTGGAACACGAGACGTAGGTGGCAAGAAAAAAGATGGCTTCCGAAGTTATAACATAGGTTTCATTAAAAAATTGCTAGGGTTGTAGCCTTTCGTGTCCATTTGAACACGGAAAACTGAGTTTTGACTTATTTTATGCTTTATAACCTTGTTTGGAGCAGTACGTGCAGGTGTTTATTAACAAAGGTTTACATACCACAAGGGCACAAATGAGCTACTTTGAAGTTTGGCGTAATATTATGCATAACTCCAACTTTAATACATGTTTTTTTTTCGTGTTTCAATACACCCGCCGCGGTGGCTCAGTGGCTAAGGCGTTGCGCTGCTGAGCACAAGGTCGCGGGTTCGATTCCCGGCCGCGGCGGCTGCTTTTCAGATGGAGGCGAAAAGCAAAAACGCCCGTGTGTACGAGATTTCGGCGCACGATAAAGATCCCCAGGTGGTCAAAATTAATCCGGAGCCCTCCACTACGGCGCGCCTCATCGCCTGCGTTGCGTCGGCGCGTTAAACCCTACAATCAATCAATCGTGTTTCAATACATGTTTTCAATACATCTTTTAGTAGTCTTGAAATTCAGGGCATCCAAATTCAACTTGTTAAATTCAGCGACAGTAATGTACATTTTTAACGCGTCAACATGTTTTCATTACCAACTCAGACCTGCTTGCATGATTTTTTAAAGTTCACGGGAAACGTTGCGCAAGAAGCGTCATCGCTCGCCCGCATCGCGGCGCTCGTACACCGCAACACGTCATGCTTTGTTTATCCCTGACATGGCCTGTCAGGTCGCTCTTAAGATTAAATTTAACGTCACAGGCATTAATTACAACTACTGGCATTCAATCTTACCCGGTTGTGCAGTCAGTCGATACTTCAACGCGCAGCGGCTGCGCCGTGCGCGTCGCATGCTTTTGAGGAGTCGGCCGTTTTTTTGCAGGGCTAGTGAGCCTACTGCCAAACATACCAATAACTACGCGTGTAAACATCGCAAATCAGACGAAAAGTTCACTTCGCGAACCGCTGCCTGAAGCGCGCACACCACATGTCACCCTCCAGGGTAAAGTTACGCGCAGCACGAAGAGTTCGATGACCTCCACCTTTCGAGCCACGCAACTTCCCGTAATCTGGCTTGTGATCTCAGGCATTCCCATCGCGATGATGTCCGTGTTAAATACCAAAGCAGATACAATGACTGCACAGAAACGTAGCCCAGCGAAGCAGCGCAAATGAACTGAGAAACGCGCACTACGCAGTTCAGTCGGCTGCCATCTTGCATTGGCGCAGCGACGCCCAATAAGGCCGTTCCAACGCGCGCCGACCGGAAGGCCAACTGCGCTTCAGCATGTATTTCTGGCTTCGTTTGTGCGTCTTTTTTTGTCGATAGTGCGTTTGTGAGTGCACGAAGATAAAAAAGACGGCCAGGACCGGAAAGAGGATCGCTCGGCCGATCGAATGGTACCAAAATGGCCGCGCCCGGTGGCACCGTTGCGGAGATAAAGCGCTTCGAAAGTTGCCGTTTTTTCCGCCCTTTTGCGCTGACATTTTTTCACCGCGGCTGACAAAATTTTGTATGCCATTTTGCGAGGATTTTTGGCGGAAAAACTTTGCAAACGCGCAGGATAGAAAACATAGCAGCCGAAGACGTGGCTTTCAAAAAAATGATGTTTTGGTCATTTTTCAGAAGTCGAAAGCCACGTCACCCCCTTAAACTAAACAATCCAAATATTCGATAATCGCCGATTATTCAAACCCTTTCGAATATTCTAAATCTTTCGAATAGATAGTTTTCGAAGCGAATACGAATATAACATATTTAATATTCGAAATTTTCGAATATTCGCACACCCCTACTTTGAAGTCATCTAAGCGATTGCCGTGCGAAAGCCCCTAGAACAGCTTATGCCAAGCAACATCGCTGCACCATCTAGGAAGACCGACAGAAACCAAGCATTTTTTAGCACGTTTTTCTTCAAGAAAGCAATAAATATCAGCCTAATAGTCTGCATAATCGATTTTATTCAAGTCTGCCTAGCTATTCCAGGCTGTGAATGGCACCTGCTCATCTCTCTACAGAACTTCCTTAATACATCAGGCCTCAACAGCTTCCTTTAACCTCACCCACCGCATTAGAGCCATTATTTTATTATGTTGTCCCTGTACCCGTGAACTTTTTCCTACATTCCAACGCCAAAGTGTATTATGGCGTCTTTGTATCCTCTGTAGATCAGCATGTAGGTATGTTTCCGCCACTGCCTAGTAGTTTCACAGTTCCCATCGGGTTTCAGTTTTTGAAGACTATGTAGGGTTGACACACTAGCTCTCTGTATTAGGTACCTGCCTCTAATACATCGGGCCTCTTCGATTATCAGTCCCGGATCGTCCGCGGACTGCCCGAGGCGCTCGATTTTCCCGTGTATTCCTATGGGACTTCCGGTCCAAACGCAGTCCTCGGACTGCCCGCGGACTGTCCAGTACTGGTAAATCAAGAATGCCCATCATTGCTGACAACTCAAAACACGCAGTGTGGCGGGATAATTGAAATTTTGACTTCATTTGACAACTTAGTGCGAAAGTACTGATTGCTGCCGAATGAGCAGTGAGGTACTATAAAACACGAAATGTTTCGATTAAAACACATTTTTATGATGTCTTCATAGTTCCTTTAATCATATAGTCACAATACGCTTTTAACAGTGTTCCTGCGCATGTGTGCAATAGAAGTCTTCTCACTACTCGTATGGGTTTGTTACTCCGGACTGCTGTGCACCAGTGGCAAGATTAGAATACACAGCCACGCTTCCATTCGTGCTGCAAGAGCATCTTATGTTAGCTTCTCACATAATTTTAGCCTACATAAAGCAACAGCCTGTCTAGTTACTCGTCTCAAATTCAAAGCATTGTGTCGAAGTGTGTCTCAAACTCTGAGTTCACAGTTTCGAGTTCACAGACACATATTTCGAGACAATGCTTTGAGTTTGAGACATAACTAGACAGGCCTTTGCTTTTTGTGGGCTAAAATCGTGAGAAGCTTGCGTCAAGGCCGACACCAAAAGCGTATGTGATCGCACAAACATAGGAAATGCGCTGTGCATCATCATCATCCGGACATCATCATCCGGCATTCCACCGCACAGGTGACACCACAGTATGGCAAAGCCAGTAGCAGAGTGGAGGACTGGCACAGGGCTGCGCGTCTGGCAGGAGCCCTGTATCAGCATGGGTCCTCCACTCTGCCGCAGCTCTCCAACAATGTTCGGTTGGCTACAGGGTGCAGGGGAAACAGAACATAAAAAGAAAATAGAAGAGACAAAAAAATTATGGAAAACAGCCTGCGCTTACAAGTTTTGTCAAGGCTACCATGACTTTTGGTCTAATAGTGGTCATGCCAGTCAATGTCTACGGAATTTAAGGAAGACTACATGCGCCCTTCATGATGAGGTGGGGCATGGCATGTGTCGGGCGATTTTCACCTAGTTGAAGGGAAGAGTCCAGCAGGGCCGTAGCCGGAAATTTTTTTCAGAAGGGGTATGTGTTATAAAAAGGAAAAATGTGCGCTGCCTGCAAAACATTTGGGGGGGGGTGGAGGGGGGATTAAATACTCCTTTTGGCTACGTCCCTGGAGTCTCCTGTGACCCAGGGGGGATGACAGTGGTACGGTGAATACCACGGAAGACCGCAAGGGGTGAAAAGGGAGCCGCTTTGGATTCACTCCTTGGAATTTGCTACTACCTGCCAGACAGACACAGAATGTGCTTAAAAGCCTCTTAAACATTGCAGGCTTCCCAAAAAGTACTGTCTGCCTAAAAGCCACTCCCAGCCATAGGCGGCATGAAAGAGTTTATTCAGATTGCGGTAGCCAGGATAGCAGTTCAAGATGCGAGGAATGAAGGTGATCAGGATATACGTGTTTAGAAAATGTCTTCGGGCTTCCACGCCACTACAGTTAGCCCATTGCAGAATACATGAAGTGCCCTTCTGGCGTCCAACCCGGATAGTGATATGCTGGGCTTCGAGCGGGGTGACCAAATTGGGTGGCAGCTAGGGTCATCAGTAGCCGTTGAAAGATGAAGTCATATGCCTGCTAGGACGCCTGCTGGTCATGCCTGCAGGCAAGCTTTAAAGGGGCCCTCAAAGGCGTTTCGAGCACACTAAATGAACTGATGATGATGGTTAGATGTTTATTGCGCAATGCCAAGTAGGGCAAAGAGCGCCAAACAGTAAATGAACTAGCTAAATGAACCAGCGTAATCGTTTGGTTGGGTGGTCAACGTCATCTGTGCCACGTATAACTTTTTTACGTGCCGCGGGGAGTTCACAATTTGGTTGCAAAGTTCATTGCAGCGCTCCCACCCTTTCCTGCGTGTTTTTTGAGCTCCGCTATGCTCCCGCGTGTACGTCAGCGATTCCCCCATGCGTGTCACGCAGCAGAAATCTTGCGATTGGACGGCTTTTTCTCGCACTTCCGGCGAAGAGAAGCGTCGTCTGCTCAGCGGCGACGGGTCTCGGTAGCGCCTAGCTTCCTGCCGCTCAATTATCAGTACTGTGTTCGTCCATATTGATCTTTTTAACACGAAAGTGTTTTATTCCGGGATTCCCGAAGATTTTAGTCATGTCATCCATCACGGAAGTGACGCCAGTACAACGAAGCAAGCAGCCTGTAAAGGGTGCACCCCTGCACACAGGGTCTCCTTGCGGGGAAGCAACCTTTAGTACTAACGAGCACGTTATACTTCGGACTTGAGTCTTTTATGCCGGGATACACCAAGATTTCGCTGACGTCATATCCGTCACGGAAATGACGCCAGTACACCTTTGCCGAAGCGACCCCCCAGCAGGACGTCACTCGTCAAGCTCACCCACAAGACAGCCGCCGACCCGCAATTCATGCTCAGCTGCACATTTCACTTTTGTGCTTTACCGATTCCTATGACACAGGAATCAACCACAGTTTTTTTTGCTCTTATTACCACGCTTCTCATTAAGGCACGTTGACTAGGCCGACACAACGGCGACGCCTTCTTCCGAGTTCGCAGAGCGCTTTAATTGTCACACGACGCCGGCACGAACACGTCGGCCGATTGAAAGACCGCGTGGGGCAATGTTACTAGAATAGCTTGTTGGCTTGGTACGTGTGACTGTCGTCTCGCTGACCGAAGACGCCCACAATATCTATCGGCCGAACGGTCGTCGGGAAGCGATGGAGAAGCGAAAACTGCATGCGCCCCGGTAGCATTCTTGCTGTAATGATCGAATGCGGCTCTGTTCTGTTGGTTCCTAGAGTGCTCATGTAATAAACATAGTACGGTCTGACGTTAGCTCGTATACAACTCACTGTAGCGCTAATGTAATCCGTATTTCGGCTTGCGATGCTGCGGCCGTTCGCAGTGGCAACAATTCGTTTCCCGAAGTTGCAAACTGCATGCTCGTGTGCGACCAGAAAAGGTTGCTATGCAGAAAATATAATCTCAGTTAAGAGCAGAAAAAGTTACGGAACGTTTATTAGGTAATAATAAATCAATATATATATCGACCGAAGTTTTTAGCGGAAAGCGTAAAACAAAAGCGTGGCGAGCACTATTCCCGCAGGGCAAAATATCGCAGTCGCAGCCGAAACAGTGCTTTCTCTGGAGATAAGCTGTGAGGTACAGATATATGCAGCAAAACTTGCGGGACCATACGAATAATGTTTTAGACTTTGCCAAGCGGGTATGCGGGCCGCCATATGCCAAAACGTTTTTCTTTAAGCTTCATTCGCAAACGCTTACAGTTAAAACATGGCTGCGCGGAAATGGTCAGACAATTGCCGCTTGTGAAATCAACCAGAGACTATTGACCATTGTTTTGTGCTGTGCCGTGACGGGGTGTTTTTCTGGGTCGTTTTGCAACAGACACTAAAAAAGGACATTGACATCACCCCGTACACCATTCGCTTCTTGCCATTCGAAGATGTTAATCTGGTGCTACATAACGTTTTGGTTCTACTAAGATTGTTTAGCTTGTGGAAGTGACTCATGACTGATTAGCATGCGGAACCCCCTAGGCCAACCAAGAGCAGTTTTAGGGAAGAGGCGGCGTTGGTGCGAAGCGTTTATGCGGCGCAGAGTAATCCACCGGGGTGGCTGCCTCTTTATGCTTGCCTGAGTTTCGAAATGGTGCCGATCTGTTAGACCGACATGCTTACCCTTTGCTGTCTGTTAGTATTTCTATACATAGCTTGCAAGTGACGTCACCGGCGCTTTTTCTTGTGCACTGCTCGCAGCTTCCCTAGCGCTGCTCGATATAAGGGCACCAGATGAGTTCACTGCCTTTTGCCGTCCACGCAGTTCACCAACATGCATGACAGCCATTGCGACGTCAGTGCAAGCTATGTATAGGGTGCATTCACTGGGCTTTGGACAGCGCAGCGGCGGTAGGGAGCCTACATGCCGCCGGAGGCATGTAGGCTTCCTAGGCAGCGGCGACGCCATACCTGCGGTTTCACTCCGCTGTGTGGGCAGCGCGTTTCGCGACGCGAAAAGTGGTTTGCGGCGTGGTGTTGGGATTGGATTGGAAAAACATTTATTGTGCCTGCGGTTGAAGTCCAAGTTAAGACTTTAGACTTGACCAGTGTCGTCCTCGCTGTCGCCACCAGGGTTAGAGGCCCCCCGCTCGTTACCGGGCTGCGAAGACTCCTTCCTGCCTGGCCAATGCCACGATGACCAGCTGGACGGCCTCGAGTTGGAGGTCTTGGTTGTCAGATCGCTTCGCCTCTTCAAAGGCAGGCGGAAGTCTTCCTGATGTAGAATCTTCTGGGAAGTTCAGACAGTCCCACACGATGTGCTCAAGAGTCGCGGGGGCGTTGCGACACACCCTGCACGTACCGTCGGGGTGTGCCTCTGGGAAAATCTTGTGCATGAAAGCCGGGCTCATGACTGTTCGTGTTTAGAGCTGCCTATACATATATGACTGCCTGCTCCCTGCTAGCCCTTTACAGGGCGGCGGGAGCGCGCGTCTGGCGAGCTATGATAGGCCTTGGTGATCTCGTTGAAGCTGGCCATTCGGTCTCTTGTGCTGAACCACAAGTGAACACCGCTCGACCCGGCGCGGTCCGTTAGTTCGCGCGCGCGGGCGTGTGCGGTTTCGTTACGGATTGCGTTGGTGTCCGACACTTCCCCTGCGTGTGCCGGAAACCACTTGATTCTTGCCCTTTCCAGATGTCTCGGTGTCTCGTTTAAAATCTTCGTCGCAGCAGCAGAGACCCTGCCTCGGGCAAAATTCCTGATTGCCTACCACGATTCGCTGAGGACAGTGCGGCAGCACGGGTCTTTGATGGTCAGTGCGATGGCCACCTCTTCGGCCTCTTCGGCTGTACTGCTCGTCGTGCTGGCCGCCGCTCTGATGCTCCCCCGGCATCGATGACAACCACGGCGAATCCTCTTCTGCTCGCACATTCGGCAGCATCCACGTAACGGGCGCCCGCATCGCCGGCGTGCAGGTCCGCCAGCGCCTTGGCCCTCGCCTTGCGTCTGCCTTCATTGTATTCAAGGTGCACGTTACGCGGGATAGTGTCCACGCGAATTTCGCTCCTGATCTCGTCCTTGACGGGTGTCTTGGCTCCTTGTTGTTCGTGATATCGGATTCCCAGCTTCTCCAGAAAGCCTCTCGAGCTGGGTAATCCTCTGGGCCTCGGCGATTTCGTCGGGGGTGTTGTGGATGCCCAGAGTGTACAACCTCTCCTTACTTGTGGATTCGGTAACTCCGATGGCTGTCTTGTATGCCCTTCGGACGACTACTTCGAGCTTGTTCTTTTTATCCTTCTTCCATTTGTGGAAGGCGACCACGTATGTGATGTGGCTGAGGACGAAAGAGTGCACGAGCCTCGTGAGGTTCTCCTCGCGAAGTCCCCTCCGTCTGTTCGACACTCTTCTCATTAGTCTCATGACGCTGGCCGCCTTGCCGGCGACCCGTGTCACTGTTTTCCCGTTGCCTCCGTGCTTGTTAATAAGCATTCCCAGAATACGGATATCTGCGACTCTGGGTATGACGGTACCGTCTTTGGTGTAGACAGATATTTCCTCGCGGTCGCTTCTCTTTTCAGTGCGGGGACCTTCCTTGGGCCTGTATTCACGGACTTACTCGGTGAGCATCTGAGGCCGGTGCCCTCGATGCTTTCCTCGAGCGTCCGTACTGCCCGCTGAAGCGCCTCTTCTGCTCGAGCGTCGCTGCCGCCCTCGACCCACAGCGTGATGTCGTCGGCATATATGGTATGCCCGACGTGCTCCACCTCTGCGAGTCTACGGGCGACCTCGATCATGACTAGGTTGAATAGGAGCGGCGAGATCACCGACCCTTGAGGGGTGCCTCGGCTGCCGTTCTCTTTGGCGTCCGTTGCGAGATCCCCCGCCACGATTTCTGCCGTTCGGCCCGTGAGAAAGCTCCTTGTGTACTCGTGGGTCCGCTTGCCCATGTTCAACTTAGAGACGAGAAGAACGTTTGTGTGGACCGTGTTTTTTCTGCGTGATTCGTGGGTTTGAGAATGCCTTGTCGTAAGAAGTAGTCAGCATTGTTTTCGCTGCGAAATTCCGGATGCGCTGTTCACGTCTCCTGCAACCGTAGACCTGAAGCAGGCCGGACGACGAAAGCAAGCGCGCCGTTTTTTTTTTCTTCTTTCTTTTGCTGTTTTGAAGCGAAGCCTGGTGCAGTGCTTGAAGATAGTCTGACTTCGCGCTGTTTTGGTGTCATCCCCGCGCGCCGATTTCCTTATTTCGTGCGTTGCTTCAAACGACCGCACCTCGAGTTGAGAAAATTTCTTTACCCAAGGCTGCGACAATATTTGATGTGGTGGTGGCGTGCGAGACGAAGCGCTTGCTTTACCGTACCACCCAGGCATGCTGCTCGGTTCTTGAGACGGTGACATGCTCTGGCGATAGTGTTCTGATCTGTTGAACGCACGAAATTGCGCACAGGGTATGGGTGGACTCCGCCCTTCCCTCCTGCTCACACCATCCGTTACTCACGCCGTCTGTTCAATTCCATGAGCATCCAACGATTGCATGGTTCAATACGCATTCAATATGTCATTCCTACCACGTGCCATCGAAGAATGGAACAAGCTGCCAGACTCAGTTGTCCGCGAACGCAATCCGGCCAAATCCAAATAATCATTGTTTTCTCACCTTAGCCTTTAATCTTATGTAATCCCAATGACTTGCCCCTGCTGCCTTTTCTAGTTTATTATTATTTTGGTTGTTGTTAAATTCTCAAATTAAACTTGTATAAATTTACTAATGAACCATGTATCGAACCATATTTTTCTTGTGCCACAATATGTACTACGATGACTCTGTCCCCCCTTATGTAATACCCCTCTGGGGTCCTTAAGGGTTTAATAAATGATGATGATGATGATGAAACGATTGCGAGGTAAGTACGTTATAAAATTAGCTATGGTGGCGACAACAAAGATTCCGCCGATGATTTTCAAGTGTTTTTCTTTCGGTGTAGACGAAACGGAAGTTATCAGCAGAACAAGATTACGGAACACGCTTTGGCTACTTCGAAAGCAGCACAGAGACAAGTGACAGAGTGCTCTAGTGTCACTGCATACGTCTTCGTCTCTGCGCAGTTTTAAAGCAAAGCTTTCTACCACTACCAGCAAACGGTTCTTTCGTGGCGTGCGGGACAAGAAACTCCCTACGCGGCTGGGAAGGCGGAGGGCGCATTTCACTCACGGAGCACAGTGTAGGCGGTAGGGCGCTATTACCCAGCGTTCCCCGTGCTCACCCCGGCGGGCGCGTCGCCGAGACCCTTCCGTCGGCTTTGTCGTCTGCTTTAGCGACGGTGTTGGGCCTGCAGCTTTTGGCGCAGCTTCGCGTCCATTGCGCACTTACTTCGCACGGCTTGATTAAATTGTTCAAGAGCACCTCCTGGGTAACCCCGCGACCCAACGGAATTAAGTGGTCGTACGGCAAAGGTACGTTAAGGATTGGCTTTCAGGGCGGGAAAACAAAATGTAGAGACCACTTACAGACATCTGGCTGCTAGAGAAACGCCACCTTTTGCGCACTGCTTGTTACGAATGGGACCGAGTTTTCTAAATTGCTGAATACCAATTCAGTTGTGTTTTAACAGGTTTTAAAAAGACGAATGGAGCAACTGGTTCTGATAAATAGCGATTATAAAAGGTCGGTCATCTTTCTCACAATGCAGGGGTGAGACAGCTGCGCATATTGCGCAGATTTGATACAAATTTGTTTACCTGCACCAGGCTGCTCCAAAAGCTTGAAAATTGCAACAATTGCGCCAAACTGCTCCCAAACAGTCTGACAGCCAAGTATTTTAACACTCCCGTCAGTTTCAGTGGCGAAAAATGCTTACTGACAGCATAATTTTCCAACACCGCCAAGGTGATGCTGTTTGTAAAGGTTTAATTGATTGACTATTCCATAAAAAAAAACGCATAAGTCCCCGAGATAGTTTTCTTGAAAGTCACAATGTCGGGATCCACATGTTATATTCCGTGCGGTTTTAAAATTTTCCCATCGAAAGTTACTGCAAAGTCCTGTAGAAAAAAAACTTTTGAGTACTGAGGCGTCAAACCGCTTGTGCAAGTTGATGAAAAAAAAAAGACGGGAATTTTTGGAGCGCCGTATCTCCGGAACGACATTACTGGGCGCCGCCATCTTTGTGTGAAGATGTGGAAACATGGCCGCCGGGCGAAGCAGTTCCTTGTGGTTTAGGCAGAGCGCTCTTCGTTGATTTCTACCTTGGTTTTAGTTATAGGGGCGGCTGGGTTTACATTTAGTCGTTTGGTCTGTTGCGGGTACGTTGCGGGACTCGAAATACGGGAGTTCATCAAAAACAACATGGCGCCCGCGAATTCGCCGTGTTTCGGCCTTGAGTGTGAGGCCAGTGCGTGCTTGAAGTGACCTTTCGCACTCATTTACGGTGTTATAAAACGCTGAGGTATTGCTGCCTTTCACAGCGAACTTGCGAGCGACGGGAATGGGACGGTCGACACTGCAGAAGGGGCGGCCCGATAGCGGGATGGGATGTTATTGCACGCTAGTAATAATGGTTCATCTATCTGAAGTGAAATTTAATGCGAAGAGGGAGCTGGCTAAACATACCAACGTTACTCAGATTATGATCTTAGTGAACGTGCACCTTGGGGATTGAAATGGGAGGGCTGGTGGGGTGCGACGACTGTCACCTCACTTTGCGCAACTTTTCCCGTGGCTCTACAGTTGTGCGTAAAGATGAGTCTAGGATTACAAAAATAACAATTTCAGCATTCACATGATAATAAAAATGCCTTACGATTGCTGAGTTTGTCAATTCGATATTTTCAACGGAACTCGACGCTATCTATGCATAGAGCCTAAGAATGAAAAAAAAGAATGGATATAATAGTATATAAAAAAGGTAGTGCAGTTTATAGTAAAAGGTAGTGCAGTTCGCACCTTGTGAGACTCTGGTAGAAAACAAACTTCATTGAATGGCTGTTTCAGTGTTATGTAAATTCAAAACCGACTAAAAAGTGCACTTTTCGCCCGTGAGTTGCCAGAAATCTGATTTTTTAGGCTCCTAAGGGGATGTAATAAATGTCGTTTTTCTGCTCCAAATCGAGATTTCGCTGCTCCAATATCGAGATTTCGCATCTCCAAAAACTGCTCCCAAATCTGATTCAGCTGTCTCACCCCTGACAATGCTAAACTTACGACATCTTTATTAAAAGCTGTATAAATGGGAATGACTAAGCTCTAGGGTTGCCGCCTTTCCCCGAAGAAAAAAAAAACCCCGACCTTTCAGAGGGGGGGTGTTGCGTGGTATATATGTTTAATATGTGTTGAAAAAAAGACGCCATGTTTTTGACATGAAGTTCCATTTCTTGTAGCGTTTTCTTAGAGAGAAATCAACATAACGTTTGTACTGAAAGTGATTGAGAGCTTGGTTATTGCTCTGTATGTGCATCACTGAAAAGTAACCGCAATTGCTGACCGCGGCGGCAGCAGCAGGCAGCGCGCTCGCCCGCGTATTTTCTTTGCTCGCGTGTCTTTACGCAGCTTGTCGGCACATATTTATCGTCTGAATTGTTGAGTTTACGCTTATAAAACACCTAAACAGACAAGAGTCCCCCCCCCCCCCCCCAAAAAAAAAAAAAAAACCCGGCAAATACCGGCCGGTTTTACGAAATAATGGACCGGCAACCGGCCCGCTGATTTAGAAAACCGGTGTGGCCGGTCCAAAACCGGGCAGGTGGCAACCCTACTAAGCTCACAGGCCGAATTGTTTCGTTGTCTACACTTGCGTCGCACGGTGGTGTAGCCGTGTAGCCCCGAGCTAGCACATCAGGATGGCTAGGTTCCGCTGTCTCACCCTTCGAAACAAGCTCCTCTCCGTTTTCTTCCGACGCACGGCCGGGCTACAGCGGCGGCGTCCGCAGCTCTAGCCCGGCCGTGGCAAACGCTGCTGCTTTCGGGACAGCGCCACGCAAATTCCAGGTAACGGCTGGCTGAATATCTGATTTCACCCTTTCTAGAGTCACGTGTGTGAATTCAGGTGACCTCGCATGGGGAAGAGTTGTGGGGGTCGTTCACAGCTTTGCTTTCCAACCAATTTCACAGCGTGGATTGAAGCCAATTTCTTTTTAAGTAGTCAAACTGTGTACCCAGCGTCCAGCTTTAGTCTCTTGTCATGGAACACGCTTGGTCATTAGAGAACATTCGAAGGTGACAAAGAAAAATTGAATGCCCGCAATTGCCTGGGAAGCGACTGACATTGCATGATCGCGTGTGTTCACCTCAACACTCAATTAGCCCATGTTGAGTTGGACGCCCAGTCTGGTTCGTCTTTTGCATAAAGTACGCCGGATACTTTAATTTGTGAGCATTTTAAGCAGTACGTAATGTTTCAAACACGTGGCGAGGTGCGAGGTGAAAGCTCCGGCGCCCATGGTCCCGGGGCCCACCTGAAATGAAACGGGCGCCAAACGGCGCACTTGATTTCGTCGTGTGGCCTGCTTCGGGTCTGCGGTTGGAGACTATAGCGCAGTCCGGAATTTCGAAGCGAAAACAATTCTACCTACTCGTTGCGACAAGGCATTCGCAAACCCACCAATTACGCAAAAAAAAAAAAAATGGCTCGAATCCACGCTGTGAAGGTGGTTGGAAAGCAAACGACGCAAGGTACCTTGAACGACGGCCACAACTGCCCATTGAATTGACACACACTTGAGTTGACACACGTGCGGCCTTCTCGAGAACGTCGATGCGGGTATGTCACGGTTATACAGTTATTAACGCGATAGCGTTATTGGTCTGATTTTTTTTTTATTTCGGCGTGCTCACCATACGTCCGAGGAAACACGCTATCACTGCCAACCGGAAGTTACGACTGAAGCAGCCAGATAAGAGGGCTTGGCTAAATCTGAAATACGGTGAGACAGCAATTTGAGTGTGGTAAGGAGGACAATGATACCGCGGGGGAGACTAAAAGGATACGGGACTTCAACAGGCGTCGCGCCTGCGCAGTGAAGTTTGCTGTACACCCTGTCGTTGGTAGCATATGGTAAGCAGACACGGGCGCCAGGTGTGCCCGCAACTGACGCCATCACAGCAAAGCGCATCGCCCACTATACTCGGTGACAAGTTAAGAACGGCACCGGAATTTGCCGCTGTGCCTTATTACAGTAGCCGGATGTTTTTCCGCGCGGCGCAAGTAGGGCGCTACTGGGAATATTTTGAACATGGCGTGAGCAGTTCCCGTGATTTTTTGGATTTAATATAATATAAACGACTCCAGTGACGACAAACAAACTGCGTGAGACAAGGCAGACGATATCACGTATTCATAGCAATTCCCTTTCAAAACGCACGCGCACTGACGTCACGGGTCCGGCGCTTTGGCGGAGTGATACACTACATGAAGTGGTGCCGTTCTTGAGTTGTAACCGAGTATAGGACTGGTGCGGGCACCAAAATGCTGTCTCTTAAAAAACACCGCAAAAGTTAACACCAGTCGCTCAAAAATAGGTTGTAATATGACCAGAAACAAACTAAAACGGGTCCTAATAAGAAATAAAATCCGGTATATAGCTGTAATTACAATAATTTTCAAGTTTGCTCATTTTCAGCGACTATTTCACCGCCGCAAGTTCGATTTGAAAGATGGCATTGCGCGGTGAAGTTAAATCACGCTGAAATGGGCAATGATGTCATCCCAGAGAAGAGTCGCGTAGCAATCGTCGGCATGACTGAACCGAAAAGCGGTGGAGCCGGCCTCGCAGTTGCCTACATTCAGAAGATGTTCAACTGATTGGCACACATTGTAAAGCAGCAGTGCAGCACGAGAGAGAGAAAGAGAGAGAGGGAGAGAGAGAGAGATCACGTTATTGAGCCTTAACCGGGTATACAGGAGCGATGTGGCCCTCGGTTTGAGGACGGCGGCGACGTTGTCAGCGCGGGTGACCAGAAGTATCACGACCTCTGGGTCCGAGCTGCCCAGCGCTCACTCCCACTGCTCGTCATTAACTATGGAAAGAAAGTGATCTTGAGGGCAGGCCCACATAGAGTAGACCAGTTTGGCTACGTCCCCACAGAGTGGACAATTTGGCGAGGGGAATTGCGAGGGGTGAATGCGATGCAGTAAAGCTCAGCAGGCCAACGAGTTTGTCTGCAGGAATCGCCATAAGCGCTCCTGGTGGTTGGTTAGCTCAGGGTGGGCAGGAGGGCATCGACGGCTAGAGAGGCGTAATGCATAGTTATATCGTCGTACGGGATTCATTGATCCCTGGCTGACCTGGCGCCGTGTTATAGGGGACGAGGCTGGCACCGGCACGGATAGTCAATCCTCGTGCTGCATTGTTCGCTGCCTCGTCGCCCCCCAAACCAGTGTGCGTCGGGGTCCAGAAGATGTCTACCAGGGAGGAAGGGGGATTTCGAAGGAGAATTTTGGACGCCACGGACGATATGCACCCGCGGGCGATGTTTTGGATGGCCGTTTTCGAATCGGTGATTATAATTGTAGGTGACGGCCGGGTTATTTGTTAGTGCGAGCACTATTGCCGCCTCCCCTGCCGCTGCATGGGTGCTCGTGAGGACGGTTAGAGAGTTAACAGGGGGGTCATTCGGGCTATTAATTACGACGAGGGCAAAGGCGTCGTGATGGCGGTATTCTGCCGCATCCAAGTACAGAATTTCAGGTTTGGCCAGCGCGCGTGCCCGTTGCTTCCTTCTACTTCTGTGGTAGGTGTGGTGCATGTTACTCGGAAGAGGGCGAACGTGGAGGCGGTCGCGCATAGGCCGGTGGATAGGGATAGCCGGTTCGGAAGAGACTGGGGCCCCGATAACACGGCGGACCAGTATGTACTGTCCAGTGGACGTAGTTGAGAGGCGATGGAGCTGATTGATATGATGTGCCCCGACCAGTTGCACGTGAGAGAAGAAAGGATAAGACTCTTGAAGGCACTGGTTATGAGCCGAATATCGTAAAATATAACGTACCACAAACTGAGGCACACCGAAGAAAACAAAATAAACACCATTATCACGTCCGCATAGAAAAGAGCCCTGAACATGAACGGGCCACAGTATGGAAGATAGCCGGCCATCTCTACATATCACGGATCCAGCCACACCCCGTAGAACTCCCCCCCCCCCTTCCCAAAAAAAGAGATAGATCCAAACATAAACAAGGACAGGCTACAAGAAATTTCTCCCAGGCAAGTTCCATAACCAGAAAAACAGTACAAGCCGGATATCGTACAATATAACGTACCACAAACTCAGGCACACCGAATAAAATGAAATAAACACCATCATAACGGCCGCAAATGAGAGAGCCCTCTGCATCCGCATTTTCACGGTCATGAAAAAGACCCTAAAAGTTGGGCCCTTACAGCACTTGAAAACATCAGAGAAGTGTCTCTGGTAGCACAAAGGGAGCGATTAGAAAAAGCAAAATAGGAACGGGCCACAATATGTAATATAGCCGGCTACCTCTACATTTCACGGATCCAGCGACACCCGGTAGAACTCCCCCGCCCCCCTCCCTCAAAAAAAAAAAAAAGATAGATCCAAACATAAACAAGGACAGGCTACAAGTCTGGATCAAATTTCTTCGAGGAAAGTTCCATAACCAGAAAAACAGCACACCAATGCCGATATGCACACTAAAGTACGAAAACAACAATTGCCGTGGTCGACTGCCATGCCAATCTTCGTGAAGGCATGACCTTCCTACACACAGTAACGGAACGCAAGTTGGAGCCACACTCCTAGCAATCCAATGCCAGAAACTGTATGTCGAATGGAAGAAAAAAACATACTTCCAAAAGGCCCTTAGTCTGTTAGCTGCAGGCGGAATATCTAAAAGGTATGGGCCCAAATATTTAGGAACATTTACATCACGTGCACATCCAGGGCCATATTCTCGACTGCACGAGTTCACAGTGAATTTGTCATGTTTTTTTTTTTTTGCGCAAGCACAACGTAAGCAATCAATGACATAATGCACGTATATAGCTATGACAACATGTAGTGTAATTTGACGCTTCTCATAAAGATCACAGCCAAGGTATTAAATATTGCGCATAAGAGATAAAAAACCCTTGGCATGTATTATAAAAATTAAGGTGGTAGCTGAGGCTCGCAAGGGAAAAATTTCTGCAGGTCAAAATTCGCGTCAACACCACAAGGCGATCGAGTAACGTTCATCCAAAAGCGAGAGAAAGGGGGATGTTGAGCTAAAGAACGTCACACAATCTTTTTTACCGTATCTATTTATTCATTTCAATCGCTTTAAGTAATAGTTGAGCTCTTTGCTTCAATGCAAGCTTTGTTGCCTTATCACCTTCCCGGCTGCCACCGCCGCCACGCTATCGTCTGCTGCCATGTTACAAGTTTATGGCGTGATCACAGAAAAAGACGGTCGTGACCGCACTTCCATGCCGCACAAGGGCAGCGAAGCGCTACGCCTGATAACTGGAGCATACCGATGCCATCGCAAATAGGGGTAAAATAGTCATAGTAGCCGAGGAGTTCTCTAGAGATCTGTACAGTAGCCGGTACATCCACGATAATGCCGAATGAGAAAGTATTTCAGAGGAGAGAGAGAGAGAGAGAAAATTTTATTTGCCCTTTAGGCTAAGGCCTCCTCATTCCAGGGGGAGATAGACATCCCACCAGTAACGACAGAACAAGTAAGGAAGGCTTTGAAAGAAATGAAACGGGGCAAAGCACCTGGTGAAGATCAGATAACAGCAGACCTCTTGAAGGATGGCGGAAAAATTGTACTAAAAACTAGCAAGTCTGTATACTCAATGCCTAATGACCGCGAGTGAACCGGAATCTTGGAAGAACGCGAACATCATCCTAATCCTTAAGAAAGGTGACTTGAAGCACTTGAAAAATTACAGGCTGATCACCTTACTGTCAGTCGTCTACAAGGTACTTACCAAGGTAATCGCTGACAGAATTTCTGCCGCCTTAGTTTTCAGTCAACCTAATGAACAAACAGCGTTTCGTAACGCTATGAAACAATGGACCATATTCACACAATCAATCAGGTGATAGTAACTGATTCAGGCATTGCGGAATCAGGGTGTAGACGAGCATAGGGAAAGAATACTATAGGATATCTACAATGGGTCCACAGCTACTATCCTCCTCCATAAGGACAGCAATAAAATATCTATAGGGAAGGGCGTCAGACAAGGAGACAATCTCTCCAATGTTATTCAGTGGATGTTTACGAGAGGTATTGAGAACACTGGATTGGGTACAGGTGGGAGTACCTCAGTAATCTAAGATTTGCTGATGACGTTGCCTTGCTAAGTAACTCAGGGGACGAATTGCAAAGCATGCTTACCGCACTGGACAAACAGCTAGAGTAGAACCGTGAGCCTGAAAATTAATATGCAGAAAACTAAAGTAATTATCAATAACCTCGGGACAGCACAGCGGTTTGATATATGTGGAGAGGCAGTGGAAGTGGTAAGCGAATATATCTACTTAGGCTAAGTTGTGACCCCGGATCCCAATCATGAGGCAGAGATGATTAGAAGGATAAGAATAGGATGGAGTGCATTCGGCAGGCATTCTCAGATAATGAATGGCAGCCTACTATTGTCTCTGAAGAAGAAAGTGTATGGGAGCTGCATCTTACCGGTACTCACCCACAGGACAAAACTTGGAGGCTCACTAAGAGGGTTCAACTTGATTTGAGGACGACTCAGCGAGCAATTGAACGGAATATGATAGGTGTATACATTAAGGGACATGAGAGCGGATTGATTGATTGATTGTAGGGTTTAACGCGCCGACGCAACGCAGGCGATGAGGCGCGCCGTAGTGGAGGGCTTATGATTAATTTTGACCACCAGGGGATCTTTAATGTGCGCCGAAATCTAAAGAGAGAGCGGAGGGGGTCAGGGAACAAACGCGTGCTAAGGACATATTAGTAGAAATTAAGGAGGAATGGACGTGGGCAGGGCATGTAATGCGAAGGCAAGATAACCGCTGGTCATTAAGGGTAACAGAGTGGATTCCTAGAGAAGGCAAGCGTTGCAGGGGGCGGCAGAAAGTTAGATGGGCAGATGAGATCAAGAAGTTTGCGGGGATAAATTGGTCGGAGTTAGCACAGGACCGGTATAATTGGAGATTAATGGGAGAGGCCTTTGCCCTGCAGTGCGTATACAGGCTGGTGGTGATGATGATGGTGAACCGATATCGCCGATTCACTCATTCGTCGAGCTCGACTTCAATCAGCCCAGTAATGCATACAACAGACACTTTTCTTTATTTTTCTTTATTTACTTTTCTTTAGTGTGGACATATTCCATGCATTGGGATCTCTCATGTAGAGGGCTTGTACTGCCCTCTTAAGTTGTTGTTACGCCAAACAAACGTGCTTTTTTATTTTATTGCCAAGCATAAAAGAAATTACGGCATGGTATTTGTACGCTCCGTGATCGCTGACTAGGAAACCGTCAGAACTATTATTTCTTTTGGTAGAAAACATGCTCCAAGCCGCGCGTCATGCGAAACTGCGCCTGCCGCAAATTCGCAGGTTTTTCACGGCGCCGCGGGTCGGTGAAATTTTTTTGCCCTATTTTGCGGCGACAGCAGCCGCCATTTTGAAGCTGTTGCGTAACATTACGTCACTTTTACACACACTGAAGTTGCCAATGTCTGACCTGATCGTACCCGCCAGCTGTTTAAATCACGTCATGCCTTCTTAGCGAATCACAGAGAGTGCGATACAAGCCGCACTGTTGTTGAATAACAAAGGCAGGCGTACGCTGTCATGAAGTGATGCGGAATGGACATCCCCATTCCATTCCAATTCCATTCCGAGGAATTGGAACTTGGCGTGGTTCCATTCTTTTTAATTCCTCTGAATGACAGAAGTTAGCACATTCCCACTCGTGGAATGGACGGGAAGTTCAATTCCCTTCCTTTAATTCCTCAACGTAAAAACTGCCTCAGGTGCTCTATCGAGTCACCGAGGAACGCAAAATGAGTCTGACGTTATCATACGGGTTGAAAACTGCAAAAGTATACAGAATGTGTCACTTGTCATCGAAGTTGTGAGGTGGTAGCAGGTTGGTTACATATATCGTGCAGAACAACAACCCCGCCCGCCGCGGGGGCTCAGTGGCTATATAGCCACTGAGCAACGCCTTATAGTTATAAGGCGTTGGGCTGCTGAGAACAAGGTCGCGAGTACGATTCCCGGCCGTGGCGGCCGCTTTTCTTATGGAGGCGAAAAGCGAAAACACCCGTCTGTACGAGATTTCAGCGCGTGTTAAAGATGACCGGGTGGTCAAAATTAATCCGGAGCCCTCCACTACGGCGCGCCTCATCGCCTGCGTTGCGTCGGCGCGTTAAACGCTACAATCAATCAATCAGAACAGCAACCCAATGCAAAAAAAATTACTGTCCCTTTCTGACGAAAGTAGAGTGCGTCCAACTTAACCGATCGTCAAACTTTCAAACACCCAAACCGACAGCGAAGAAGAAACCCATGCGACGATTTTTCGCGCATTAAGTAAACGTAACTACGAACTATCTAAATGTACACCGTTACGTAGTTTACGAGATGAAGGTATACTATTGTATTCCTTCATGATCGGCGCGTGTGTTGCCGTAGAACTATTCGTCCTTTGCGATTTTCAAGTATGCGTTTTGAGAGAATGGAAGCCGAGTTTGAGAGAGAGAGAGAGAGAGAGAGAGAGAGAGAGAGAGAGAGAGAGAGAGAGAGAGAGAGAGAGAGAGAGAGAGAGAGAGAGAGAGAGAGAGAGAGAGAGAGAGAGAGAGAGAGAGAGAGAGAGAGTTAATTTGCGCTCCCCGGTTTCACCCACGCGCCGTATGTGGAGAGGTCTTATCAGAGCTTTTCGGTCGAGCAACCGGTCTAAGGGGGAATGTATTAGTTTGCTGATAGAATGCGATAGATCCCACTAAAAAAGCTTTCGCTTTAAAAAAATGGGCAGTGTCACAATGCCCCTTTTGCATAATAAGTAGCGGGATCCCATTACTTATTATAGTATTTGCATGTTAGCATGATTTAATTGTTTTTGCGCGGCGCGAGATGGAGCAGCTATTACGTTGATGTTTACTTTTTCTGTTTTGTTACAGTCTGTGGCGTGCTATTTTGATAGCTGCTTTGCGTATCGTCATACCAGCGTAATTATAGTATGCTGTGGATAACTCACAGGCATGTCGCGCGGAGCTTGCTCATATGTTCCCGCATTAGAAATGCTTACTTGAACGACTTTGAGTGAATTTACAGGATTTAGCACTACTGCTTCTGTACCAACGTGAGATACGGGATGGCAGCGGCACAGAACACAGTCAACAGTTTTTGCATTCACCGTAGGAAAGTCGCCACCACTTCCACGTCGACCTCCATTGCGCTTGTTTATCGCCCAATCCATTCAATACAGGACATTATTTATGACCCCCTTATTTAAAGTGACAGAACCATATCGTGACGGGAGCCCTGTCAAAATAAATATGTATGGTGTGGCAGATAGTTTCCATGTACGCCAACCAATGCGCACGAGGACCTGATCAAAATTTGAAATGAGACCTTCCTACCTGAATAGTGGCGGTGCTCCAACTTTCAAGCCGATGACTAAGGCTTCAGTAAAAAGGTACGTTTGTACCCAGTGCAAGGTGTTGTTCACAGAAGCACAGCAGTCAAGCCACGAACAAGTTTGGCACAACTGAACGAGAGGGCCGCACATTTGGATCGAAGCAAAGCACGGTGTCGCACTGCTGAGAGCTGTCAAAACGCTCGCAAACAAGGGCGTTCTGGAGCCCGAACTGCTAGAATCAAACGCCCTTTTGCAGCTGTGTCTTCTGCATTTTCGTATATAATAATCTTCTGTATTTCGTATATATTATATAATACGATTACATTTTCGCTGATGTAATCGTATATCCCAGCTGCCCACTTCAGTAGCAGAGTGTGGAGGTAGAAAGCTGGATAACACATCCGAAGCTCGTTTCTTACGCTTATGGCGGATGCCGGGCTCGAAAATTTCTCACCCACAATTTTATTTTTGCTGCCTTGGTTTTGATTTGCTGGAGCCCCGGGGCCTCGCTGCAACACACGGACGTACGGTCGACAGGTTGGCGCCGTATTCCTGCGAGATGCAGGTCGGCTTACAATCTACAAGGCTATATTTTGCGTGCCGTGTACGGAGGGTAGAAGGAGAACGAAAAGCATACTCGTTGTTTCACGTTTCATGCGCGAATGCTTTATATTGTTAGCTCCAAGATTTCGCAGCATCACCTTGCGGTGAGAAACACCGCGGCTTCAGATGCGCGCTGTTCGTATCCCCCGCCCCCTCCCCCCTGCTTCTTGATGCTATTCCCCGCCTGCTGGCCTGGCCACACTGCTCCTGCCGCTGAGAGAGACGCCGGTCTGCCATCGGCGCCACAGACAGTTGTACAGAGAAAGCTATGCCTCAGAAACATGCTTATCAAAAAGCTCGCCAAAGCTCGAAGAGCCGACCTAACGGTTCTACCGGCCAGGCGCGCTTGCGGCGCTCGAGTTCACTTTCACACGCGCTGTGGCAGGCTGCGCTGATTCACTTACTTGAGATGGCGGGTATACGTTCTCGTTTTCGTAGCCGGTGCTCCCTTTGAGGTGTACCGACGCAGTCGTCGCCACAGACTAAGTAGCCGGAAGGCGCTAGCAATGGTGACGCCGTCGTCTAAAAATCTCCATTCCATTCACATTCCAAAAGGCGCTTTTTAAGTGCGAATGCACTTTATAAGCGACCCCGAACCTTCCACCGCCGGCGGCGGCGGCGGCGGCGTCCGCAGTCCTCCTCTCCCTAGCAACGGCGTGGAGCGGAGAGGAGCGTCGGTAGCAACGGCGCGGTGACGTCACTTCACCACGTGACCGCGCTCGCTCCGCCTCCTCGCCGTGGCTGCTCGGGTGCGCGCCGCTCCCCGCACCGCTCCTCGCGCCGTGACGTCATGGTATGACGTCACAGCGCGCCTCCTCTCCCCAGCAGCTGCCGCGCGCCTCTCTCCACCGTGACGTCACACTCTCTCCTCTCCCCCTCGCTCGGCTGCAGCTGCCGTGCGCCGCTGTCCCTCTCCCCTTGCGCTCGCCTCCTCTCTCAGCCACCTGGCTCGGCGCGGCGTACCACCCTATATATGCAGCGATAAACTGCCAGACCTCCGTGGGTCGGCTCGCGCGCGCTCACGGGCGAATGCCAACGGATTTTAACTTTACTCCCCCTCATAGCATCACCCCGTGCATTCGCACTTAACCATGTTCACCCTCGGGGAAATGCTTGGGAGTTTTTCCATTCCCATTCCATTCTTCCAAGCATTGTCCTCATTCCATTCCGGCATCTCGAAAAGGTGGAATGAATCCGGAATCATTGGAATTCCGGAGTGGTAACTCCGCAACATTGCTGTCATTTAGTCTGCATTTTGTCTAGCATTTCATTGCCGGCCAAAAATTATGCGCTTTCAGTAACGAGAAACAAGGCAAATTAACTTTCGAACTGATGCCCATAAACGTCATGAAACGTCAAAATGACAACAGTACTCACAACCGTTTTGTCAACCGGAAGCACGTGATCAAAACTGAAAGCCAATCAAAAGACACTTCCGGCAAATTCAGAGTTCAGTGAATTTGTGCAGTCGAGAATAGGGCCCTCAGACACGAGGGTGTGGAAGGAAAGAAGGCAGCCGACCAAGAATCAGATCAACTCGCGTAGTGTGCTCATAGTGACCACGACAGGCAAACGTCGGCATCTAAAATATAGAGAACCTTATGCAAAAACTGGCGCCCTCTTGCGGGAACCGCGTGCGCTTCCGCCATGTTGGGGTATTCCCAGATCTCCGGATACCGCTGTGTACATGATAGCCCGGGGTAAGCGACGCGCACGTCGGCATTTATCGTTGTCCAAGATGCCCAAATACTGCCGTGTAACTTGCTGTGCACAAAAATGAGACGAGGATGACCACGGAAATAGCGTACACATTTTTTTTTAATTTCGTTACGGAAGCATGACTCGAGCCCTGCGTAAAGTCGCTTGCGGGTGTCGACTTCCCTTCGCGCAGTAATATTATAGCTAGATCGCATGCATAGTTACGAAACGAATAATAATATGTGCAGGACTAAGAAGATCCCAAAATGAGCTATTTTCTAGCCCTATATTTGCCGCGGAGCACTCCTGCCTGCTGGTAGTTAAGGCGCACTGCATCGGTCAGCTCGTACCCTATCATGCGGGTAGAGTTTTTTGAGTCCGCCGTTCGTGCTTTGCGCGCCTGCTTTTTATTTTTATTCTGTACGTTCGGTAGGCTTTTATGGGAGTACTACGCATTGTTTCGTTTGCCAAACGTTACAGGAAATAAGAGATCCGCGAGAGTTGCAACCTTCACGTAGCGCAATGAGTAGCGCAAGTAACGTATACGTAGTAATTCCGTGTATCGGTCGTTTACCGCTCGTCGCCTGCTGATCGACCATAGCCTATTTTCGCAAGATCAAATTTTTCGAGCGAAATTTTCTTAACGGTAGTGTGCACCCAGTTTTGTTTCCCACGGCGCGAGCAAAGGATGCTCAGCGGTCGCCGCGAGGCACGCGCTCACGAGCGTTTGGCATTTTCTCGCTCTTGAAGGTTCTCGCAGTTTTTTTTTTCTAAAGCCTTTGCCTGTGCTAGGGACGCTCGGCGGTCACCGCGAGGCATGCGCTGACCAGCGCTCGGCAATTTATTGGTAATTTAATTATTCATTGGCAATTTATTGGTAATTTATTGGCAATGTTTAACGCGTTACACGCCACACACATTACGCGCTAAACATCACGGCCAGCTACAACAGCTCCGCTGTTAAAAAATTCTAGGTATGCAATTTATTTTGTAAAGTTTTTTTTTTTCTTTTGCAGGTTTCCTCTGCATTCCAGAGGATCCTTTGCGTATCGCGAGTGCCCCCTCCCCATTTCAACCTCATGACAACCCGCAAGTTTCGAAGCGTTTCAGGAATGACCTGAGAAACCCCCAGGATGCGAACCAACACGGATGCACTTTCTAATGTTTGCGTTCTCAAAGCCAAAAGAAAAGGAGAATAAATGCGACAGCCTCCAACAGCTTCCCTGCCAGTGCCTCCCCGACTGTTTTTTCGATGCACAATGCGGATTTACGAAGTCGCCCGCAAATGTGGGAAACAGAGAAAGGTCCACAGATCACTCGTTACTCATTTTGCTGGCCTAAATCTGAATATAAAAGGATCGCCAAGCCGAGAAAGCCCCTCACACGCTCCGTATTAAGCAATCCCGCAACCGCCAGCCCCCAACATGGCGTCGCGAGCTCGTTTCGTTTTTCTTCCAGTAGATGGCGGCACTTTTGCATAAGGTCTATTGCTGCGCCTAGGAACACCATCTTCCCCCGTGACAAGGGGTTCTCAACGCTAAAGAATGGCAAACAATGCGCACGAAAAAGCAACACATATTAACAAACGTAGATAGACACAAAGAAGTTTGGGGGAAATGTGACACATCAATTTAAACTGATACATGTGCGAGAAATAAAAATGCACCTTCCTATGCGTAAGCTGGCCATGCCAAGGGTATGCTTAGAGGAGAACTCAGACATTAAATATTCCACTTATATCGAGACATGGGAGGTAGCTTTGTCCATCTTGTTATACCAAGATAACACATGATCGACAGGACAAGGGAAAGCGTCTGCATCCGAGACGCTGGATTTCAGGTTCCCCCCCGTGAGCTATCTACCATCTGTCTACTTATTCCCTCAACTCCCACTATTAACTATTGCGTTTCTCTCTGTCCCACTAAGCAAGAACGGAAACGTTCAGTCCAGCTGTGACTTTAGAAAATAAGCACTTGAAGCATTGACAATGTCACCTTCTCGTCCAAACTCACGAACAACTAACAGCTTTCACACCAACATCAGCAACACTGTGCCACGGCGATTGAAAACCGTCGCTGCTGGTCTTGCTCTCTTCAGCAATTTTCAGTGCGTGGAACGCATAAATCGTAAATTCTGTATATTATTTAGAACTCTGCCGTCGAAGAAACGCTGTCGTGTTGCACACTTCCGGAACAAAACGTAGATGTCATCTGCAGTTTTTTTTTTGTTCGAGGCATAGCCCTGTGCAGTATAGTGCTAACTGCTTATTCTCATATTTGCATCGAAAGCACTGCCAGCACTAGACATACAACACAATTTTATTTAGCTACCCAAAACCTGCGCCAAGAGCATCAGTGGCGTTGTGAAACGCAAAGCACGAAGCAGTGTGGATGGCGACGTTAACGCCAACTCTTCTCGAGACCTCACTGTCTCCCACTGACGGGGTACGAGAGCTGCAAGCATGCAGGCGAGTACACTTCACTTGGCAAAGTGGCGACACGCACAAGGGGCAGACGCACACACGCAGGATTAGATAAACCCCTGCGTCATTTAATAGAGCCCACAAGAGTCCACGCACACGCACAGTGCATTAAACAACAAAACCACAAAAAGTTCCGCGGAAGGCTTCGGGAGTGTCCGGTACGTAAAAGGATTAAAACAGCAATAAAAACAGCACCGCGAGAGGGTGTGGCGCAGACCTAAAGGGTAAAAACTTTACATCAAAATCTAATCGCTGCCGTGTCAGTGATGTTGCAGCGATAACGTCGGAGCTACGGACACTACGCTTCTCCTGGACGAAGATCCGTTGCTGCGTCGACGCTGAATCCAAGAGGCCAGCCTCTGCCCCAGCGTGAGTCGCGTGAAGGCGAAGAAGACGAAAGCTCCCTGCGAGGAAAATGAGAGAGAGAGAGAATCAACTTTACTGAGCTCGAAAATTCGATGGTGCGCGCAGGCACCAGACGGGCTGGTTCCCTATTCACGGGACCCATATGTATCCAGCAACTCCTGGCCCCTGGCCGTCAGTGCTAGCTGAGTTGGCAGCAGAGGTCGGCAAACTCACTCATGAGTCCACTCACTCAGACTCATTTGGACTCAAACTCACGCGTGAGTTTGAGTTTGAGTGAGCGCGAGGCTAGTGTTGGATGGTGAGTTTGAGCTTGAGTGAGTTTGAGCCGAGTGATCACGACTGAGTTTGAGTCCGATTGAGTTTGAGTCCATTTTGAGTTCTGAGTGCATTTTGAGTTTGAGTACATTTTGAGTTTGAGTCCATTTTGAGTTTGAGTCCATTTTGAGTTCTGAGTACATTTTGAGTTCTGAGTACATTTTGAGTTCTGAGTACATTTTGAGTTCTGAGTACATTTTGAGTTTGAGTACAGTTTGAGTTTGAGTCCATTTTGAGTTCTGAGTACACTTTGAGTTCTGAGTACACTTTGAGTTTGAGTCCATTTTGAGTTCTGAGTACATTTTGAGTTTGAGTCCATTTTGAGTTTGAGTTCATTTTGAGTTCTGAGTACAATTTGAGTTTGAGCTCATTCTGAGTTCTGAGTACATTTTGAGTTTGAGTCCATTTTGAGTTTGAGTCCATTTTGAGTTCTGAGTACATTTTGAGTTCTGAGTACATTTTGAGTTTGAGTCCATTTTGAGTTCTGAGTACATTTTGAGTTTGAGTCCATTTTGAGTTCTGAGTAAATAGGAGTTTTAAGTCCATTTGGAGTTTGAGTACATATGAGTAGCCTAGCAGGCAGCTATGGTTGGCTGTTAAGTTTCATGCGTCACTGTGGGCTCGGAATTCAAGTTACCTGCGGGTATGGCACCAATCGCGATCTGCATGATCGGTTGGGAGGAAGGTGGTGTCTGATTTTTTTTAGTTTCTTGTTGAATTTTTATGGCCATAAGCACTTGCTGTATACCTAATTTTCGCGGCTGGGCGCGTGAGTGATAATTGACTGGTGAGGTCATAAAAAAGGGTTGTCTTAACTTTTCCTCCTGACGGATCCACTAAGAGCGTGGGAAAGGGTGGTGGGAAAGCACACGGCGGCGCTGGCGTGCTGGTTGTTCGCCTGCTACTGTTAACGGCTTGATATACTAGGGGTCACAAAGGAAGAGGTGAGAGCCGGGGGGAAATGGGGGCGGGGGCTGTCCTTTCTACTGTTTCAAATGAATTAGCTGAATTGACTGGGCAGCGCCCCTTAAGACAGAATAATGACCACATTAGATTGGGTGAAAAGTGAAACTGATGAGGCTAAGGCGTGTAAGGTATCAAATGAAAGGTCCGGATTAACGGAATCACGTGGGGTAAATAAAAAAAAATGCTTCCTGATTGTAGTCATCAGGCAGTCATAATGAGTCATAGATTGGGTTAAAATTCAAAATGACGCTGCGAGGGCATGTGGGGAATCAAATTCAAGGTCTCGATGTGGGGAATCATTCGGGACGAACATGAGATATGGATATATCATGACGTAGTCATGGTAAATCAAAGATTCGGTTAAAATTCAGGTTCATGACGGTAGGGCGTATCAAATTAAAGGTCTCGATGAGGGTAATCACGTGCTTCCTGATTATTATCATGACATAGTCGAAATGGGTCATAAATTAGGTTAAAATTCACAATAATGCCACTGGGTGTCCGGGGTATCAAATTGAAGGTTCCGATAAGGAAAATCACGTGGGACAAAAATGTGGTAGGGCTATATCATGAGATAGTCATGGTTAGTCATTGATTGGTTTAACGTTCAAATTGATTTCGCTAGGATGTGATGGGTATCAAATCAATGTTCTTGATGAGCCGAATCACGTGGGAGAATCACAAAAATGCTTCCTGGTTATAACCATTAGATTGTCACGGCGAGTCTTATATTGGGGTAAAATTCGAAGTGACCCTGCTAGGGAGTGTAGGGTATCAAATTTACGGTCTTGAAGAGGGGAATCACGTGGTACAAATAAAAAAAAAGGCTTCGTAGTTCGAATCATGAGATGGTCATTATGAGTCATAGATGGGGTTAAATTCAAGGTGAGGCCGCTGAAGCATGTGGGGCGTCAAATTGAAGGTTCCAGTTAGGGGAATCATGTCGGACACCTAAATAATGCGTCCTGGTTACAGTCATGAGTCATGGTTAGTTTGACTGGTATGAATTCCATATGACCCTGCTAGGGTGTGTGGGGTATCAAATTAAAGGTCTCGTCGAGGGGGTCACGTGGGACAAATATGAAAATGCTTTCTGGTTATAATTATGAGGATATCGCAAAACGTATACAGCAAAAGGTACACACTCTCACTCTCACTCCCACTCCCACTCACACTCACACTCTCACTCTCACTCTCACTCACACTCACACTCACACTCACACTCTCACTCTCACACTCTCAATCTCACCCTCTCAAACTCTCACTCTCACTCTCTGACTGTCTCAATCTCTGTGAGGCCATGCGAGTTTTGAATTCATTTTGAGTTCTCAGCCCATTTTGAGTTCTGAGTTCATTTTGAGTTTTGAGTACATTTTGAGTTTTGAGTCCATTTTGAGTGAGTCCATTTTGAGTTTTGAGTACATTTTGAGTTTTGAGTACATTTTGAGTTTGAGTAAATTTTGAGGTTTGAGTACATTTTGAGTATTGAGTTCACTTTGAGATTGAATACATTTTGAGTTTTGAGTCCATTTTGAGTTTTGAGTTCATTTTGAGTTTTGAGTTCATTTTGAGTTTTGAGTCCATTTTGAGTTTGAGTTCACTTTGAGTTTGAGTTCACTTTGAGTTTGAGTACATTTTGAGTTTTGAGTCCAAATTGAGTTTGAGTACATTTTGAGTTTGAGTACATTTTGAGTTTTGATTACATTTTGAGTTTGAGTACATTTTGAGTTCTGAGTACATTTTGAGTTTTGAGTCCGAGTGAGTTCTGAGTTTTGAGCTCAATGTGAGTTTGAGTTTGAGTGAACGCAGATGTGCTGCTCAGCATTGAGTCTGAGTTTGAGTGAGTGGTGATTCGAAAAAAAAATTGTGAGTGAGTTTGAGTGAGCCGCGCCAACTTTGCTGAGGTATGGTTGGCAGGGCGGGGCTGGACAACAAGGTCTCCAATCGCTCGGGGGGTTGGGGATTGGGGGTGTTGGGGGGAAGGGCGGTGGGGGGTTCTTGAGGTCTTTGCACTCGGCTATGGTGTGTGCCAGAGTGCCTCTTTCCGTTTTGCAGAAAGGGCAGAGTGGAGGAAAATGAGAGCGCATGTTAAAACTATCAAGCGCGTGGCAGGAGAAAAGTTGTGCGAGGGTGCGCGCTGGTTACACGCGATACTCGTTCTCGGACCGTAATCTTTAGGTAAAGACGTTGCATGTCGGGTAAAACAAATGTAAGCCAAGTTGTTGGAAAGTTTCTTAAAGCGAAGCTTTCAATGCCTCAGTGTTGCCGTCCATCGTTACGTCAAAGCGCTTTGCAGAAAAGCCAACTTTAGACAGCGGGTTCAACAAAACGATGTTGATAAGTGAGAACATGAAGCGACTCGGGAATAAACGCTTCCTGTGGTTGAATAGAACCTGGGTCCCTCGAGTTACGAATCCGACATCGTTCCGATTGCAGTATTCTGACACGTGTGAAGCAGTTAAGATTTTGAGCCGATTCGGGTTGTGTAGGAGAAAGCTTCGCGTTTTGACCATCTGTCTCTTAAGAAGGCGGCTTTGATTTTTTATTTCTGAGCGTCCCTGGCTATTTGTGTCATTGCCTTCTATGTTGCATAAACGCAGTACTGTACAGGAGTCTGAAGCAAAGCCTGTATTTATGAAAATTACGAAAGAAAAACTCCAGTGCGGGTAAGATTCCCCTTCAAGTTGAACATCGAAGGTGTTTTAATCTTAGCCTAACACTGCGGCACGCTCCATTGAGCCAGAACTGCTTGGGCTTCGAATTAAGTTGATTTGAACACAGAACTGAAGCCATGAAGGTTTTCTTTTGCAACCGGTGTGCACAAAGCACTACACGTATCGAAGTGCACGCTATGCTTGCGCTCGTCCTCGGGATAAATGCTGTGGCCACAACAACAATTTAGCCCATAGGGCTTGCTATGTAGTAATTAAGAAACACGACAGAAACTTGCAAGGCATCGCACGGAAGTATGTAGGCATGTGTTTAGCTTGTAATCACTGGCGAGGCACGCATGCAGACAACCATGTTAGTGCGCCGTTACTGCTTACGTCGGGCTCCGCGGGGTGGCGGTAACTGTGCGTGCTAAGCACATGATTTGTGTTGGACGTTCCAAACTACCTCACAGAACGCAAAGTAATGCCTCGAGTCCAATGTGAGTGCGATTAATAACATCTGTTCACACCACCGTTGAGAATCGGGTTGGAACGGAGCAGACGACGCACGCCGTTGTTTTTTTTCTTCGGCGTCCGCGCGCAGTGGCACAAGCCGAGCCATGTCTGTGGCGCATCGGCCATATTTGTGGCCGTTTCCCGAGCGAAGAAATTGACAAGTAAACTCTTCATCGAATACCACCTATACTATATGGTCAAAACCATTCTTGTTGGTCACAATATTTCAGCGTCACCGGAATTAAGGCGTTTCTCACTCTCCCCTCCCTGGCATCTAGACGTGAAATTGGACAGATATGCGTCTTGCACAAATTTTACTATCAATTCTATCACCTCTACGACTCCCTCCTGCTCACACCATCCTGTTATATATGCCGTGTGTTCAATGTGAGCATCCAACGATTGCATGGTTCATCTAAGGGGTAAATATATCATCCCTACCACGAACTGTTGCGCAATGAAACAAACTGCCAGATTCTGTTGTCTGTGAAAGCCATCCTAAATTTTATTAACTATTATATCACCTTAGCCTTTAATCCTTAATCATACCCATGACTTTCCGCCTGGTATCTTTCCTGTTTTCTTGTTTATGTTATTATATAAATTCCTTCATGAAGTGTACGACTATTGAACTAATATTTTTGTGGCACTACGTACTGTGATGGTTCTAGCACCCTACTGCAGTACCCCACTGGGGTCCTGAAGGGTTTATCAAATAATATCTTATCCTAACTGCGCCTGTTCCAAGTTTCAAAGAAATACATCAGATTCACATTTGATCACGTGATCGCATTTCAGTTTTGGCCGGCAGTGCACACAAACCAGGCTGATGATAATTGCGACTCAGGTTTCCAACATTCCTGAAGGTTTCTCAATTAATTGGCAGATAACACGAATGTAGCCTACTGTTGGGCAACCTTTGTGGCTACAGACTGTACGGTTTCGTCTGAAAAACATTTCAGGTGCCTCTGACGCGGTGATTACCTTCGTAAAGTATCTGCGCAAATTGATGGGTCAGCAATCCTTAAACGCATTTTTGGTGGTTTACATTTGGGTTGTCGATTTTACAAGATTGTGGCCCTTTTGGAGCCGTGAGGTATATATAAACAAACCGTCTTAATTCTCTAGCATATTTAAAGTTACTGCGCCGTTTCCTGCAGAATTCACTTTTCAATGGTGCTCTGCCCCCACCGCGATGGGTATTATAGCCCTGTCTACAACGGTAGTAATGTCAGATAGTCTTAGGTTATCCACCCTTATTCCTGTACGATTATCCCAGCGCTGCTAGCATAACAGTACACGGGGAATCCTTCCGCTACTCTCTCTCTCTCTCTCTCTCCTATGTTCTTCACGCTGTCTAGAATGTATAAGACCGGACACTTGATTGATTCCAGTTGCAAGGTCAGTTGCTGCTAGCCTTATTCATTGTTTCCCTTACTGTGAACGCTAATGTTGCATAACTTTGGTACTACTAATTTCACCAACTTCGCCTACATCACTCCCTTGTGCTGCAAACCACCTTTCCGTAGTTTTTTTTTTGAGGTCTGAGAAAAATTAGCGTCTCCTTTTCAGGTTTTCGTCGTCCTGCAGCTTTTGAAGAATCAGATTATCAAGGCGAAAGCCTTAAGCGCCCCATTCTGCGAGAAAGCGCCGTTGTCAGGTCAAGAAAATGGTCGCGCGTCGTAAACAGCGCCCGATGACGAGACGGACGACAGAAGAGGAGACACGCGACGAGTCCTATAGTCCTCGTCTTCAAGCGACGTTACCGGTGTACGAGAGCCAACTAGCCCAACTGTCAATTCTACTGATTCTACTAAAATAGTCACCGCTGTAAACAGTAAATAAACCAAAAGCACATGTGCGACCTGGTTTGATTTGAACCAAGGTCTCACAGTGGCAGCACAAAAGCTGTTTCATAATGGCACATTTTTTTTTTTCGCAGCATATGCCCAGTTGCTCGCAATCGAGAGCCTTTAGGGAAATGTGCCCGTGCCAAAAGACGAAGCGATTGGTGTGAAATACCACAAAATAAAAGCGAAGTGACGCAGATATAATGAAACAGTAAAGTACCACCAGGCTTTAGACTTCAATGCACGTAAGCAGACTTAAGGGCCCCGAGGAATTTTTGCAGGTAAGTCGTCATTTAGACCGCCTCTGCTATCGTCATTTTCATCTGTTAAGAGCACAAATTTATTCTGAAAAGTTAACTTATATCTACTGTTACTAGTTTCCCGTATTAATGAACGTAAGCCGACTAATGCTCATTACTTCGCGGAACTAGGAAAGATAGGGCACTGACCATGAATTATACTCTAGTTTGTGTGTTGCCAGAGTCTGGCCGCTCCCGGCTGTCTTATCTGAGTTATAGTAGTAAGGCCCGCAGCGCAGGCTATCTGATCTGATAGGAAGATCATCTACTGTCGTCACCTCAATGGAATGTTCGTCTTTTATCACCACGGTTCTAGACTGATTCGATAGTTGTCGAAGGCTTAACACCGAAGGACAAATACTCGCAAGGCAAGCCCCCCGGCATTCGATTGGCCGACACCCATCTGCGCACGTCACGTTGTTGACCGCTCTATCGTCGCTTCTGTATTCTTTCGAGTTCTTAGGGGAGAACTGCACCGCCTACGTCTAAACGTGGCATACAAACGGTATTCCCTCTGCAAAATTCAGCATAACTTTTTGTCCAACATGCCATGTAACAGAAGATATCAAACATACCCTTTGCATCCGTCCAAACTTTACAGTGTCAAAGCAGACTCCTTACATCTTAGTGTATGTCACACCACGCATTTACTCATTTATTTACATTTCTCAAGCCCTCATGTTTTTGTATCTTCTTATGACATAGCAGGGCCAGCGAAATATATCGGGTAATTTCGCTTTTACCATTAAATCGCATTCTCTCGCACACAAGCACAGGTTCGCTCCCATAAGCCTTTGTTTTTTGAAGAAACCTGCGTCGTCCTTGGCAACGCCACAATATATACTGAATTCCGACCAGAATACCTGAATGGGCAACTATAGTGAATCGAAATAGATTTTTGCATTATCTGGTGCTCCGTACGTCTGACCGTTTAATTCTTAAGTCTGAAGAAATATTCGTTACGCACACGTTATTTGAATACAACATCCCAATAAAATAGATCGTTTAAACTACTCTCAGTGCCTGCTACAATGCTTCGAATCGCTCGTCCTACATAGCAGCCACAATGAAATGTCTGCGGAGGAGAGGGAAAATCATATACCGGGTATGTAATATATTCCGTTTTTATACGAGAGAAACAAATATTGCAGACCCCCGGAACGGTTTATGTTCCGTTTAAATGTCACAGTTGGTGGTCGAGCTGTCAATAAGGGTTTAAATCTCGTGCTAGCAATGTTGCATACTTCCAGGGGATGTCCGAGTGCAGCGAATGTGAATATCGGCCTAATCGAGTCAAATCACGATGGTAGATCTGTGCTTTCGTCGCTAAGGCACGAGGAACAGTGTGCCAACTACCTCTACGGCATACGTGTTTACGGGGTGCTTCCAGATGCCTGCTTACCTGGAGGCTGTTGAGGATTACAAAGGCGTGCCAGAGAGCTTGCACGCGAGCGAAGGGGGCCACGAAGCCCAGCGTCCAGGTGGCGCCCATCACCAGTGCCAGCTTGATGTACACCAAGAGGCGCGAGCGGCTCGTGCTCCGGGCGCTCCGCCGAAGCTGCAATCGAGGAAGCCGAAACAAGAAAAAAAAAATTGCCGTTCTGGAACAAAACATTAGCCCAAAGAAAGCCTAGATTTCCGGGACACGAAGAAATTTGTGTTTGAACGAATCTTTTACACAATTTTTGATCTTCTCACTTCCATCAGAAAATGTTTGATGACTCCTACGTATTAGTACCGCACCTTAGCCACTATGCAAACAATTTTAGTAGAGAACCGAAAGATTTTTAAGGCCATGGGTTTGCACGCACCTCGATGCATAAGAGTTACTGGCAATAGAGACAGAGTACCAAAACTTTAAAAGCGGCACAGTATTGCTTACAGCAGGCAAAACGGACAGACGCTTGAAACGATCTTGGTCAAATGTATGAAAGACATTCGTGCGACAATGTACCGTCCGAGCAAGCTCCTGGCCGAATATTTTGGTCTATATCCTCTCCCAACATTGCAGCAATAGTCCAGAAGCAGTGGGAAACCCGCTGTGCCCGATTTTCTTTACTAGAGTAGCTGCTCCCTGTCATGTGGTTTGCCCTACCTGCGATTGGACTCTGCTTTCGAAACAACTGCGATTCGGTAGACTGTGAAATACATTAATGAGTGCCGTGAAGTACTTTTCGTCTAGTGCGGCTACGTGTGCAATAGAGAAGAACTCTATCGTTAGTGACCCAATTGTCTTTGAAATGACGGGCGAATTGCACGAGTTAGTCTTCATATTTCGACGTGCCCTTCCAGGAATTAAAACGTGCGGTGAAATGGCAGCGCGCCAACCTTATCTGCCTGTGTCAGCGTTCCCGATATGCGGACGACGCAGAGTACGAAGAGGACCATATTGATGGCCACGATGAGGCCGATGGGGGCGGCGAAGAAGGCGAGCAGCGCCAGCCTGCTCGAGATCCAGCAAACGCCACGGCCGTAACCGGGAGCCAGGGGGTGACCGGCGGGGAGGAGCCACAGGTCGACGGCCGCCGACGGCGCCACCACTGCGCACGGGGCCAGCCAGCAGTAGGCGCTGTAGGCGCACAGGGCGCGTCCCCTGGGCCTCTTGGACGGCTCGGAGAGCGCAGTCACGGAAGAGTGCAGGTCCAGCGCCAGGGCACTCGTCCAGAAGAAGCTGCCGAAAACGATGCAGGTGAAAATAACGTTATTTATATGTGGAAAAGGTTAGTGGACGTGATTATGTCCAGGACGCCATCTATTTCGGGGAGCTCCAGGTCTTTTCTGGCAGCTTCCTGAAAATTTTTCCTCGGTGTCAGACTTCGAATGCTGGAAATTTATGCTGGAAATTTTAAGTTCTCAGAGGCAGGTTATAAAAGGAGGCTAGGTACAGAAAAATTGCACTATTAGCCACACAATTTATTTATACTTGTAACAAATAACTGAAATATCTACTTTATGAATTTTATCTTCAACATGACGCTGGCGGGCTTAGCTTAAGTATAACTTTATTGATGCCTGAAAATCGACGGTTTTGACGCGCCGCGAAGGGGGCCTGGCGTCGACATAGGGTTTACTGTTGCTCTGCACAGCGCCAACGCATCCCGTTGCCGAGTTGCCTGTTCGGAGTTTCTCTAGCCCACCCCGGGCTTGGTGGGCAGCCCAAAGTTGAACGTCCTTGTTACTGCGCACTGCTTCGTGGAGTTCCGGCGGATAATTCCTTGACTTCGCTTCGTCTGGAAACCGGACATAGTCCCAGAGGATGTGCCACTGAAAGCATATTACGCAACATCTAAACGCCCCATTCGAACTGGCCTCACTCAGCTAAAAGCATTTCTTGTAGATCATCAAATACGTAATCTTAAAATTTGTCATAAATACAGATTTTCCTTCGACTACAATAAGACAAGGTCTGACTTTATTCGGCAGATTTTTTGTAATCACAAAATGCTGCTTTACGCCGGCATCAAGACCGAAGGTTATGAGATTCGGTATACGAAGTTAAAAAATGGGCTTGACAGAACCAAGCTCCCCGTTTGCTGAAACCTAATGGTATTTGGCCGCTGGCTTTTGTTGACAAGGCGCGGTCCACGTCCTGTAGCAAAAAAAGTTCTGAAAATTGAATCTCACAGTGGGTGAGCGTTAAGAGAAGGGGGCTCAAAAACTCTTCCTCACGTCATGACATCATGGCAAATGCCTGAAATATCTCATGGGAAATTTTATCTTTCGCGCGGAATAAAATGGTTTCGTCGAAGGCAACATCACACTTACCTCACACAGCTCGAGGCAAGATTCCATTCTGTACCGGGCTTTTGGCAGGCATATCTATTAACGCAACGGCCTGATTGTCCGATGTAAAAACTACCGCTTAGACAAGGGTATCTTATATACAACTCCCTGACCGCAAGTTACAAATTTGCGCACGTGCCGCGCCTTGGACGTTGCCTCAAGCTGCTCGAACTATTGCACGCGTGGACTGAAATCTAACCAGCAAAAGCTTGTGCAGCCGAGGAACAGCTAACAAGTCCTTAAATCCGCGAGTGGTATAAGCATTCTACGGTAAGCTCCTACACTGTACACAATTTGGAAATCCCTTCGTGAAGCCCGGGCCCAAAACACCAATCTGGGCCGCCAAATAAACGGTGCCAAAGTTTGTATCAGGTTAATAGAGTGACAAAAAGTTCATAGTGACATTGGTGCATAGGAAGACCTTCAATAGATGGTTATAAATGAGGAATGAGTTGTCAATGATCGTATACGTGCATGATAAAGACGTTACAAACCAGTAACTTGACGGCCATAAAATAGGGCAGATAAGGACTGCTTGTGTTCTGCACACTTGCATTAAAGGTGGATAGGGCTAAGGGCAATATGACTAAAATCGCTCATCAATTCCTGCTTGCTGATCGCGAAAACCGATCTACAGTCAATAGCGGTTTTTTTGAGTGGCCACACCAACGAAGAGTGTGTCTTTAACCGTATCATTACCGCTTTTCCACGCCGAGGTATTTTCGCTTATCGTGAGGATACCCAAAGCTTCTCGCAACACTTCAGCCCCACAGGGTTGGCGCAGTCACATCATCGCGAGGCTACTTGGAACAACGAGAGAAAAACTGGCCGTTTAATACAGTGAGTTAGACTGGAATAAAGTATTTTCTTAGGCGAAAAAGAACACGCCCTTAAAGCTGTACGTGGACATCTTACCTGGCCAGGAAGAAGTAGTGGACGAGCATGCCGATGAGCATGCACAGCGCCCGGTGCCGGGCGGCCACCATGACGAAGAGGAAGAGCAGTTGGGCAGCGAAGATAGAGAAAGAGAGCATGCTGATCAGCTGGTCGGGTAGCTTGCTGGGTCCCGGCGCGAGCAGCTGCAGCACCATCTTCACAAGGAGGCAGGCCAGAGACACCAGGCTCCCGGCGAGCGTTATGTACCCGTGCGTGTCCCGGAACTTGTACACGGACATCCGGTGCGCGGGAAGGAAGCTCGTCTCCGCGCACACCAGCATCGAGCCGTCCGACCGAAGCTCGTACTCGCCGGGCACCAGCAGCTCGCCGCTTCCGGCGCCGCCTCGGAGCGTGGCCGTGTGGTTCTCCCAGAGGATGAACTCGTCCGCGTCCAGCGCCACTCGGCTGCAGTTGGAGGCCAGCAGTGCGTGGAGAGGGACCTTGGACAAGCCGTACGCCGCCTGCAGGGCGCTGGCGACGCAACGACCATCCCGTAGCTCGTACAGCTTGCCGCACACCAGGTTCCGGCAGGTCTCCTTCCACGGGTCGTAAGCCTGGTTGGGCGCGCACCGGTCCTGGAGCCCCACCTTGGCGCCGCCACGAGCGAAGTCGACGTCGATGAGCAGAGCGTACGACGGGAGCACATCCGCGTGGGAGATGGTGTCGCCATGCTCCGGATCCCACTCGGTCCATGGGTACTCCACCACGCTTTCGTCTTCCACGCACGCCATGTCCTCGATGCCGACGCCGTAGCACAGGGCGCAGTAGGCGTTCTTGTAGCCGACCCCCGTCAGCCGGTCCCGGACTGGAGCGAAGTACGCGTGGCACTCGTTTCGAAGCCGGGAGTTGCGATCGTGGAAGTCGGCGGGGCAGTCGGAGACGAGGTCAGACCGGCACACGCGGAAGTACTGCTGCGGCCTCTTGCCGTGCATGAAGTCTGGGCAGCCCAAGAAGACGGGACACTTGGACGGGTCGCGGTTGTGGGCCGGCGAGCACGCTTGGATGGAACCCCTCTCGTCGCTTATCAGGCGCAGGAAGGCCTTCCACATCTTCACGTTGAAGTCCCGGTTGCACACCGCGCATCGAACGTTTCTGTACGTGACGTTCGAGCTCTTACTCGTGACGGGGATGCTCAGGAAAGGGTCCATCGCCACCGTATCTTCATCCTCGCACTCTCTGGAAAAGCAGACGGTTTACACTGCTGTAAAAACTGGCTACTATCAAACTTATCGAGTAATAAATAAACCTTCGTAAATCTTTTGTACTCGTTCCACTAACTGTACCAAATGTGGACATCAACAGCAAACAAAAGAAAATGGGGTCCGCAAAACCTAAAGTTAGAGAAACACTTATTACTTAGAAAAATGTGTCCCTTTAGCTATGGCATAAAAGTAATAAAGGTGGGTTTCCATTACCCGGGATTATTTGGTTTTGAAAGCGGGAAATTATCGTTATGGTAAAAATTTGTAACTCACAAAAAAATCTTTCGATGTTTAGCCGAGGGTCGGCAGTGCTTGGTTCATATGATGCTCAATCTGAGTGAGTGGTAGTCGCGAAAATATAGGATGAAGCCTAGTCTGTGGTCGCATTGAGGGCGGTTGAACAAAGTAACGCAGGCTGTACAGTATTGCCTGCCGCGTCATCTGCTTTCTAATGGGCACGCCAAGGAGGCCTAATTCGAGTGCTCATCCCTGGTGAGGCAGGCAGAAGGAGGTGGGCCGTCCTACGTCACCGCTCGAGCTTGACAGGCGGACACAAATCACTGAAGCGTAAGAGCGCCACCTGGAAAAAGCTGAGCAAACCTGGAATTTCAGTTCCTCCAAAGCGGCGCTGCCAAACATGACACTGAAAAGCACACCAAAAACAACGTAACCTCCGAAACGCAGTCGACAAGGTATAGGTAAACCTCAGAGCGGCCGTTGCCAAACCAGCAGCCGATAAACTCAAGTGTGCACCCGAGAAAGCGGAAATCAGGCGTGCGCAAGTTCACAAGGTACATGATTTAAAAGACATTAAGACGTCGTCCACATGCATAGAATGAGGTAGTAATGGCGGCAATGTCTTTCAAAGGGAGTTGATTTGTTAGTATACATGACATGCCGCTTAGTACCCGCTTTGAGGCACTCCATTTTCTCGCACGGGAACTCTGAAAGGAGCCAAGTCAGCTGTCGCGCGAAAAGTTCGTTCCGACATGTAGCTTTCCAGCACGTTTACATGTTGCCTGATAGTCTGAAAGACAAAGTCGCAGAGGATGCCTTACCGCCAAGCAGTTTCATAGGCTTTTTTTTTAATCGAAGAATACAGTTATGCAGTACTGCTTGTGTAAGAAGGCATCCTTTATATATTATTCTAGGGCCATAAGTTGATCGTCCGTGGATCGCCCAGCCCCGAAGCCTGCCTGGCAGCTAGCTGCTGAGAAGTCGTGTTGTGTTTTATGGCACATAAGCATCTAAGGCTATCATGCGCCAAACAAAAGGTTTGGTGTTTTTTTGTGGATAATAAACAATTGCTTTATCTCGTTATAGCTTGTTCAGAAGAGTTGCTTCTTTTAAAAAACAAAAAACAGGGGAAATTTTAACAACAGCACCCTCTCCTAGGAGTAGGCCAAGGTGAAATGGAATGTGCTCGTTCTAGAACAGCCTAAAATGTTTTTTTTCTAAAGGCCTCAAATTTAGCACCTGAGAGTAAGATGTGGTTTACTGTAAGTTCTTGGTCACATTCTTCACATCTCGGTCTGTCTTGCTTCATAAGAAGAAAGTTGTGTAAGATGTGTGTGCCCAATGCGGAGACGACATAAAATAACATATTTGATGCGTTCTTCATGTCTGCTTGATTACCACTCTGCTATGATGGGTTTAACTATGTGGAGTTTGTTGTCGGTTTCATTATCCCATGAGGACTGCGAAATTTCGCAGTTTACTCCGTATAAATTTCATGCAGTCGCTGCGACGAATCTGTACCAGCTATTAAGAAGACCGTGGTATTCCAAAAAAAAGTATGCATCTACTGTTTATTATATCCCCTCGGAGCCTTCACAGGCACGTTACGAAGTGCTCAGAGGAAGCCGGGCCACATTTTTAATTTTAATCGATAGTCGCTATTTTCTTAAGTGCCCGTTCTTATTGGCTTTTATTGTCGGGAAATTGGGAAGTCAGCCAGAAAGGGGTTTTCTGGCGCCCTCCTGGTGTGGTGACGAGGACCAAGTCGGAAATAGTGCCTCACCTCTCTACGCCACCCCTTGCGGAGCGAACGAGAAGGTACAGTGCGCGTGAGGCTTGTCTAGGGCAAGCGAGCCCGCGGCTTCGGAGCAGGCTGGCGACATCTGCTGATAGCAGCTGGGTTGGAGATAGCCTGCCATTGCGCTTGCGTGGATATCTGACAGGCTCGGGCGAGTCGTCTTTTAGCACGCTTTTTTCCTTAAACCTATTAGCTAATGGAATGAGTGACCAAATGATGTATCAGTTATGTCTAATGAGGCGTTTTTGTGTTCTTTGTAATGTGTCTTCGTTGGACATGCCAGGTTTTGGCTTGTCATTATGCCTCAAATGATATGTCTGTTTGCCTGTATTTTGTACGAATTTCTAGTTTCTGCCCCACACAGTAATGCACTGAAAATGTGCTGCGGGTATTATGATAAATTAGAATGGGGTAAACACGAAAAAAAAGAAGCATGCAGGGAAATTTGTTGCGCAAATGATGCAACAACTGCCTTTTGTCAGGGTGTACTCTTTTTCAGACTGCCTTTCGTCAGGACTTACGAAGGAAACTACGACAAGCAGACAGTTCGTAGCAGATCTTTACAAATATTAAAAAGCAGAACGGAGGCGACTAGGTCAAATCTGCGGCAACTGTGAAGGCGTCCAGTCGCCCAACAACCACGGGCTTACAGGACCTCAGTGCACCGGAGCAGTGTTTTCTGGCGCACTAGGCAAACGCCTGCCTGTGGCGCCTGGGTTCGGGACAGTTTGCCTATAATGCACTTATGGCTTCATCAGTGGTCGCGCCCCTGCCGTTTGCCGCAATGTAGGTAGTCAGTTGCTGACTCGTGTTCGCAGGCGGAAGTGCTGCTGCTGGGGCCTAGACCGAGAAGGTGCCCGCAAGACGCGGCGGCTCCCCCCTCCCCGTGTCCGTGATACCACCTTCTCGCGCGTGTGTTGATCGTCAATATAGTCAGGAGACATGATACGTTCACTTCACGCTTAACGGCTTTGTCATCGGCTTTATTCCGAATATAATTTGGGTAATTATACTGACCGAAGCTAGTTGCACGCAGTACTGTACTGCAGGGCTAAAGAGCTCGACGGCGTGCACCTAATTCTTCTGGACTCGTTTTATTGCCTTAAAAATAAAAATGTGATAGGAATCTCGTATAATAATCAACCAGATATTATTGGTGTTTTGAAGTTTTTCTAGTAAATAGAATAACATTTGAGGATTTTCACTCGCTCGCTCACGCACAACCGGCTACAAAGTACGGACAAAGAATGAAAGGAACGCATAAAGTTGTGGTTACAGTGCTATATGTCGTGGCGGTGAGCACAACAGCTGATGACGAAGCCAGTATCATGCTCTTGCGTTTTAACTTTATTCATTTTTCGCCCTGCAACCGGAAGCGCCTCCGCCGACGACCATGACAGTCAGCGACTGGCGACCCACGATGCGGCGAAATGACGGAGGCGCGAGCATTGATAAAGCTGCACATACGCAAAGCAAGCTCTGCCGAACCCAGGCGCCCCCAGCAAGCGTTTTCCACGTGCGACAAAGCACACCGCACCGGCGCTCCAAGAGCCTGCGGGCGACCGCAAAAGTGGGATCGAAACCATCCGCTACTCGGAAGCTTTTGCCATCACCGGCTGCCACTACAGCCTGAAATTTTCGCTTTAGACACGACAGTAGCATTCATGGCCAGAGTGCTCACGGCTGCGCACCACAGTGCGCGAATCACGGAAGCACGCTGGTCCAGTGGGTGGGTGGTTGCAGCGCCTTATCCAGCCAGCAACCACGGTGGGTGCTATATGCTCGATATTTCAAGTCAGAACAAACATTCAAGTAATATAGCCCAATACAAATGAACACTGCCCGAGTACAGTTAGCTTACCTGCGCACTTCGTCGTCTCGCCAGTTGCGGGCGCACTTGTTCCTCATGTAGACGCTGGAGGAGACGTCCGCGAGGCGCACGTCACGACAGGACATGACGGGCGCCGCCACCTCGGCCACGTCGTCCAGCGCGGCGTCCAGGCAGCACGAGCCGTAGTCTACGCACGAGGGCTCGCAGTCGCAGCGGGGCCGGGCGAAGCGAGTGGCGTTCCGGGACACGTGCTGCTGCTGCCGGGTCCGCCTTCCCGGACTGCTGCTCGCCGTGGCCGGGGCCGGGCAGGCGGCGTACTCGGCGCAGCTCATGTTGTACGCGCCGCGGAGGAACGCCTCGATGGCGACCACATCGATGTGGGCCGATCTCGCTTTGGTAGAAGTCGGTGTCTCGCTGGGAGCCGCGGTGGCCGACGTGGCATTTGGCACGGCAACGACGAGTACGGTCAGTAGGAAGACTCGTAGAGATGGCATGGCCGAAGAATACTCGACTGCCGTCGGCCACATTCGGGAAAAGCAAAGCTTGCAATGTTGGGTGGCCCCCTTCTCCGACGCTTAGAACCAATCGACTGCAACCAGTGGTTGGCTTTGAAAACCGCAATAGGGGGCAGAAAGAAGGGCGTCAATAAAACTTCGAGCTTATCGCGTCCACGCAGCTATAGTGGTAGCTGCTCCGTTGCCATATTGCGCATGTCGAAATGGGCTTTTTCCGATTGCCCTGTTTGCGCATGCGCAAGAAGGCGCTGTTTTTTCTTTTGGGAACTCGCTCTTATCTGCCGCTGAAGACGGGTGCGGTAGGCATGCCCGGCCCATCTTCAAACAGATTGTGGCTGCCATTTCGGTGGCCGCTCACAAATCGCCAACTCATCGGACGGCCTTTCACCGGCATTGGGAGACATAAAAAAATGTCAGCAGAGCACACAAACAGAGAGCTTCGCGCATGATGTTTAAAAAGTGAAGCCCGATCTTCATGGCAGTTATTTCTCGGAGGCTATCAACATTGGCGCGCTCCGTGAATACCAGTATTATAAGTACCACGGCACCACAAACAATGGCCGTCCAAAGGGACCCCAGCTGTGCTTAGTAAAATTGCCCCTACTAGCGCTTTTCCTGGAGCGGAAAAGCGCCACATCCCCATTGCTTGGCGAGGAACAGTACCAGACGTAAGGACTTAGGTCTTCATCGCTACTTGGGATGCATTGGTGCAAGGATCCGATGCTGAAAACACCAGCATCATAAGTCAAAACAAAGAGGGGCAGTTTCGCACTAGTGGCGCAAAGACTGGGCATACAGCGAAGATCTCGCTGTATTCTTGGTGCGGCTAAGTTGGCGCGTGGTTATGCGTGGAGAATCGGTCAGGTTTTCTGCGTGGTTATGCACCAAATTTTTCAACTGGTTCGGTGGTTGCCGTTCGGGATGTGTGGTGTGACGTATGAGACGCTAATTAAGAAGTTGATTAACGTTATCGCTTCTCTTCGTATTGACTTCTTTCATTTTGGCATTATTCTTCTCTTTGTACCGTCAAAACTGCACCACTCGTCGGAACAAGCGATAAAGCGACCCACCCCGCGTTTCCAAATCCGTGCCTGTGCCTGTTGTATCGCGCCTCCGACAGGTTGCGATACGGGTCCCGCCCTCGCATGGCGAAGCAAAGCTACGGTAAAGCTGCGGTGCAGGCGTGCATGACGACGTCATCGCTCGGCCAGGATTTTCTGTGCAGGTTCGCCGGCCAAACCACCAGCTTAAAGGAGTACTGACACGAAATTTTTGTGTTGCGTTTTTTTTCGCTGCTATGGGTACCTATTATCCCACTAATCATAGGCACATTCGACGGTAGATCGCAGCGTAAAACAAGTGGCCGCGTATCTGCTCCTTCCGTTGCGAATGTCGACAAAAGACGATAGCCTTTATCGACTTTTGCCAAGTAAATGCCTCCCTTAGCTTTCCCACTCACCTCTCATGTTGTTCCTCTTGCGTCGCGCTCCTCCCAAGGTAAAGGCACAAAAGGTTTGTGCTTAAATCATTTTAAATTTACCGCATTCCACTGCTCCAGTCTGGGTGTCTCGATGCCAACGCTGCCGTCAGAGACGTGCGTGAATCGAGACGCCCTACTTAAGCGTTTATAGAACCGCGTTGCCCTAATCCACGTGCATTCCAAGCAGAACGTGGAACCTATCTAGTGTAACCTTTCTTAACTGTCGCCGGTTTATTTCTTACAATGGCGCCAGAAGCTGCAGTGGCATGGGCGACGGCAGGCGACGGGGGAGAGAATTTTTTTTCTGCAGTTGATGAAATATTTAATTTCGGAAAAATCAAGCACGTTGATCATTTATAAAGAAACGCTGCAAATATCATTTCTGTATTAGTTTGTTGTCTTATATTTGCGTAATGTCTTGTTCTTCTTCAACAATGTTGACAAGTATGAACATTACACCGGACTTAGACGGATACATATAGCTGTGACTATATAAGACTATTGCGCAGGCCTTGTTTTACTTTGGCTGGGTGGCTGAATCGAGTTACAGACAGACAGACCAAAATTTTGGGGTTTAAGTGGCCCAAGAAAGACTATCGTCTTTAACAATCATTTACGCCGTCGTTTATTCGTGTCCGTTTCGGTTTCGACAAAACGAACGCCGAGCGGCCCCCATGACAGGAGGTAGCACCTGACATCACCATTTTTGTCGCACCGCTGTCGGTCTGGAAGCGCGAGCGGGCGCACGCGCTCGCCCAGACCGGCCGGAGTTGCAAAACTCCCCATAGGCCCTGTAAGGGTTCCAGGCGCCAGCGACGCCGGATGTGTCGGACGCAGAGGGAGCGGTGGTTTCGGTAATAAAGAATGAATATCTTTATGGCAGCCAGCTTGTTAAAGGGACCCAGAAAAGCCTTTTAAATGCAGAGCATTTCAGTAACTCACGATGTCACCCGCGTTGTTTCGTCGTAGTCCGCACCGTCGTTGTCCGCACCCCTCCCCCTACACTATATAAAAGAAAATACTATCCGGCGCCTGGTTTCGATCCCTCGACCCTGCGGGCGGAACGCGATGTACATGGTGCTCTACCCACTGCGCCACAAAGCCGACACAGAATGGGACGCTACAAACGCGCCTTATATCGTTGACTCATTCAAATTACTGCTGACGAGCGCTCTATCGTCAGCAGTTGCCACAAGTGCAACAACATTAACGTAACGCAAACTACTTAACGTCGTGCGCCCCCGGAAATTTTCTGCATTTGATCGTGCCCCTCGCGAGGGGGATGTTTCCTAACGGAATGCTATCGAACGTCTAGCGGGCACGTGGCGCATTCTGGTGGCCAGTTTCCATACCACATTTCCACAAGTGCCTTTCAGTAGGTGCGCTCGAATCGTGGCACGATAATTGAATTTCCTTTTTTTCCTCAGTTGATGAAGTATTTAATCTCGCCAAAATCAAACATGTACGATTTTTTATAAAGGAACGCTGCAAATATCACTTTTGTAAAAGTTACAAAAGGCCTGTATTGTCGCGTAGCACCAATGTAGCGATGCAACGCTGCTGGAATGATCAATCTGCATTACGTATTAGCTGCGTCAGAAGCAATTAAGTGCACCTCTCCCCCCTTGCCGATCGATTCCTCCTCCCTCTCTGCGGCTTTCAAAGCAGCTGGAAACACTGGGAATAGCCATGTGACATCGCGGCGCTCGACTTCCGTTCTGCGCTAGCTACATTCCTGCGCCTAGGCACGGGTCAATCGCTGCGGACCCCCTTGCCTCGGGATCGCGCAGGAAGGAGGAAGAGCAGCCGGAAGCCAATGGCAGTGACGTTGCGGCGGTCGACCTCGCCGGCGATTGGGCGAATCAGGGGGCGGCTCGCCGTTGCGTCAGCCGCGATCGCCGTTGCATCAGCAGCTGTGTCAGCAGCGTCGCTGTGGCGTCGCGCTCATCGGTTGAGAAAGGCTATCTTCAAAGATTGTTTACAAATTATCCGTAGAACGTATGGGGCTCACACTTGGCTCAAAAATCCCCCGTTATGTGTTCTACCACCTGAATGCGTTTGATTGCCACCTTCACAAAGCTTTTCCGGGTCCCTTTAAGAGCGAACGGCCTCTGGGTCAAGCCGCTGGCGTGAGGACATCAATGTCTCGGGCCTCAACCGCGTGGTAGCGCGGTTTCGGTCGGCGCGCATGGTTCGACTGTAAGAAAACTTTAGTAGTCCGGCGGCTCGAAGGGCATTCCGGGAGCTTGGCGGCAGCTAGTTCTGTGGCCCACTGCGTGTACGTTTAGCGGAACGGCCGGTTGTAAAACCATTCGTTCCGTCGCGCCGCCGAGGACGGAGGAGCTTGGAGCTGTTCCTTTGTTGGCCCGTCAACGCGCGAGTGAGGGCGTGCGAGGGGGTTCGTGTAGCGAGCGGCCCGGGGTGGACGCGGAAGATGCGACGCCTGCGGCGGCCGCCGTATCCTGTGTTCCCTACGCGTTGATTCTGGCCCACGGTCCAATTAACGGGGCATCGCCTGTCAACGACGGAGAATCTTGGAGGCACGCCGGCTTTCGTTAAGACGGATGGTTATGGGTTGCAGCTGATTCGGAGTGGCTGTCCGGTCTTGGCCGAGGCGTGGGAACTGGCGACGCAGGCCGCGTTCATAGGAGCTTGCCCGGCTGCTTGGACGTGTCTCCGCGGGTTTCTGAGTGTTTTCTGTATTTTTTTTGCTTTCTTGTTTGCTTTTGATCTTTTTCCCTTTTTTTTTCTGGTGGGAGAGAGTGACCATCCTTTCAGGGTTACGGGGGCATTGCCCACCGCGGTTTAGGCCCGGATTTGGTGACCAATCCAATCAGGTCGCCAGGAGATACTGATTGGCCTGTGCATCGGGGGTAGAGCCTAAAAGTATTCCATCAAAACCACGAGACACGAGGTCGTGGGGCCGAATCATCCAGGTTTAATGTGCTACGCAAGGCCTGCGTATTGCTGGGCTAGCCAGGTTCGGCTAGGGAGGATCTCACCACTTGGGTAGTCATAGGTGAGGGTCCGTCTCTGACGGCGGTGCCGCGTGCACAAAGTTGCAGCTGACTAAGACTGTCACTTTATTGCTTACTTCGTTAACTCTATCTTCAGCCTGTAAATACTCTGTATATGTCTTCCGCTTAAATATACAGTTTGAAAACCCTCTATCACCTATCGTCGTCGTGTCATCAGTGCCGCAACCAACAGGCACCAACGCAGATAATCATCAAAAAGGATTCTGTCTCGCCACAACATCGGCGAGGCATCGAAACATCAAAGAAGCACAACGGACGAACCTTTACGGCCCCATGCACCAAAAGTGGCCCTACGATTGGTACACTGTTTTTGATCTTGTTTTACAGTGGTGCCATCTGTTGGTAACAAAATAAACTATACAACGTGCTTTGCCGCTCGACGACCTGAGCGAGAATTGGTATTTGAGTGCTTACGTAAATTTGTTATGCCAAGGGAGCCCAATGTGTTCAACTATGCAAGTGTTTTATATACATACGAAGCAAGAGTAGTAAAAAAAAATTCGCCCGTTGGGTCAACCATCGCTTGCGCATGTCTGCTGAGCGTCATCTTCCATCTTATGGCGGCAAAAAAATGAATAAAAATTCGCTTCGACGGCTTTATGCAAGCTGAAAAGGATTATTTAGAGCCGCTTGATCGGCTACTGGATTAGTTTTGGCATAAAATGTGCTGTAGGACAAGCGATAACTGCAAATTTAGTACTTCAGGTCGGATCTATGTTGTGCCGGAGTGCCCGCACAAGCGCTAACTGCAGGGTCGAGGCAGTTGCGCGGACGCAGAAACAATCGCCACCTAAAAACCGGAGTTAAGATAACAATAAATAACTTGCGAAAGCACAAAAATAATGAATTAAGCACCTTTAAAACAAATTTTAACATTTAATTGTCAGTTTGAATAATTAGTTTTATTTTTTGATAGTGCGCGCGGGGGCCGCGGTGGCGCCACCGTACGCACTATCCAAACGGGGGGGTCCAGGTTCGGGCCGTTTTTTGAGGTAGAGTTCCGCAACTCTACGTCGAAGAGCTCTGTACCGGCCGAGGCATTTTTTTTCCTCCATGGGCCGAGGTCTTCACCGTCCGCGCGCGCCTGGGCAGCATGACGTCAGTCCCAAAACCATGACGTGTACACATGGTGCGGCAGCGCGCGCCAACCGCACCCAGAGCGTCGGCTACGTCACGGGAGCCCCGACGTCGGCAGTTTGGGGCAAGTAGCAGATGTCATGCTGATCCGTTCTGGGCTTTCTCGTGCGGGCAGAGATTAAAATGGATTTACATTATGTTATACTGAACGGCTACTGTTGAAGCTTGCTGGGAGATATGTGATAAGAAGGAAGCATTTTACATAGTTATCTCAGCTTTGAAATTTCGTGTCACTACTCCTTTAAACAGCATCGCTGGTAAGACTGCCAGCGGCACCGCGTCGAACGCAGTAGAGGGCGAGTAACTACATGAGAACAGCGAAGCCTCGTGCCAGCCGCTCCACCGGTGTGTGTTCCAAGACGTGTTCGGCTCAACTTTGCAATCCTCTTCAACAAGTTATTTTACATAGTTCGCGGGCACTTTTTTTTAGGTTTTTAACTGCAGCTATCAGGACTCGAGCTTTGCTAAAAGAATTGCCTTTTTTATGCACTACTAAAATGCTTGCGGGCCATCTGTGTATTAAGGTATTGCACCGTAACCGGAAAATCTGAACGAAATAAGACAGCATGATAAACAAAAGCGTGCTCCGCACAGCTTTCCTCCACTCGATTTGGTGAGGTAGTAAAAGGGCCGTTATTCATAACAAGACCTTCCTTAAAGCTACGTAGCTTCTTCATGTGTTCAAAGCAAGAAGATAAATTCTCCGCTGCCTTGCTACTAAGGTTTTAGTCGATTATCGCTGGCAGATTGAAATACACATATTTTGGTAAAAAAAAACTTCTGCAAACTGTCACACCAGAAAGAAAAATCAAGCTTCTGTCATTATTAGAACCACCAACCATCAAAACAGAAGCCAAGCATCCAACTTCTCGGCTAATCCTGCGGGAAATGGTGGTACGAGAACTTAGCGTAGCAAGCGAGGTCCTTAACGAAGATTGTGAGGTGTGCGTAGTTTTTGTCGTATTTGAGAAATTCTGGGAAAGTTAATACTTGCTTCGTAAGCAAGTAAATGGATTCGAATGTGAAAGCGGGAATGGCAAGATACTCTTAGCGTTTACGAAAGGGTCAAGTGGACAACCATGCCTCCCAAGTATTTTGGAAAGCCCCTTGATAGATATCGTGACAATGCGGTGTATGGGGGAAGAGAGGGCAGAGGAGATGCATGTGCACACCACGGCATGGGCCTGGGGCCACGTATCGATCTTCGCACGTGCGACGATATGCAACGTGTTTTTGTTCGCCAAACTGCGGTATGTAATGCTCGGCCTTTTATGTACACGCGCAAACACGTAGAAGTTTCACCGCCTCCTTCTACATTTCGTCTGGCAATGTTATATTGAACGTACGAAACGCAGTAATTTGTTTCTTCTCTTGAAGGGTGGTGGGTTGCGACAATAGCATGCGTGTCCTTAAAGCGGATCATGATGAAAGCCCAAGCGACATACTCTGGCCATGCGGGATCTCCTATGGGCAACGCCAGATCAGACTCAGTTTGGGCGGAAAGAAATCCCCATTGTCGAGCGAGCGTGCATCCTTGGCTTGCATATTCCGCAAAACGGGGAGAGCGGATATACCGTTCCGTTCAGCAATTCCCACCATCATCAGCCCAAATCATAAGAATGATCACCCGAATTACCAATAGACATAACGGGCTGAAGGATTCAGACGTGACGAGGCTTTTTCAGGCCCTATCATCAGCCGGATTGTCTACGCAGCTCCGTATCTCCAGCTCAAGAATTGTGAGGAGGCGGATAAGCTTGAGACCGTCCGCAGAGTTCACAGACAAGATTGAGACCGAGCTCACAGACAAGCTCTCGGCCTACCTTCCACCACAGCAACTGGCAAGTTCCTCTCCTTACGCGTCTGGCGTAAGGAGAGGAACTGCTGGCTGGCGCACCCGCAAATTTCGGCTGGCGCACCCGCAAATTTTTCCGCCATTTTTTCGCGGGGCTACCATGGTTGCCAGACCAGGACTGCTGTTGATTAGCTCGCATCATCCGTAAAGGCCGCGGATCTGTCAGCCCGCTCTGGTTACAAACCCCTGCGCGCTCGCGCCGCGGGCTCGGGCTCGAGTCCGGGTTTTTTTTTTCGCTTCGTCGCCACGGGAGGTACTACAAACGCCAGCAGAAATGCTACCCGGTTGCGGAGCACATCGAAGCCCACCTTATAGCGACAAATAGCGCATACGAACGAGAACCAGAAAGGATACACAGACAGGCGCTTCCAACCATTGAAGTTTAAATAGAAAAAACATACTTTTTATACCCCGCAGCGCTGCGCACAACAATGTAAGACACAATTAGATGGCGCACACATCAAAACGTGTTCAGTGTCAGTAATTTCATACGCACGAGGACGCACGGGGACAGATCTCCCTATCTGACAATGCCAAGGATGGGTGGCTTACACAATCTTCATTGTGACGGAAAACGTGCAGAGCCTGCACAATCTCTCTTGGTGTCTTATTAGAACGCTTGGACAGGATGGCAGTATTATCAAAGGAGGGTGTGATTCCACATTCTTTGCAATGTGAGGCCAAATGTGTGCACGGGCTTTCTTTTAGGCTGGAGAAATGTTCTTTTAATCAGGTATTCATAATACACTTACCCGTTTGTCCGACGTACGCATGTCCACACGCCATCGGCACTCTATACACGACATTTCTGATACGATCAACAAACTGATTATCATGAGTCCTGATGTATATACAGTAAATTCATCCCTTATATCATTCTTGTCCCCATATTTTTGTTTTACACTGCTATCTAACTGCCTGCCTTACGCATACTCGCATCAACCAATCCCTTCCTTCTCGAGTTTTACTTCGTCTGGACCACTGGCCACTCGCCCCTCGAGGGAAATGAGGCGGCTCACACCACTGCCCGCGACCATCCACTCCGTACTTTCGCCAGGGTCGGAACCCACGGCCCAGCCTCCTCCATTTCCCGCTGTTCCCTCACGCTGCCACGACATCCTCCACCATTATCGCAACCTTCGCCTCGCTCGCCTTGCTTCAACTTCAATACTTAACTAACCAAAGAGGAAGCAATCATCTGGCGTCACTTACAAACAAAAACCTATCCCAACGCATCCATCCTCCGCTGTATTACTCCTCCCAATACCTTCTCACCTGAAACTTCAGCCACCCTCCTAATACTACCTGCCACCACACGGTGTGGGCCTGTCAAAACACCACATTGCTCAGCCCAAATCCCAACCCTTCCCCAGAGCAATGGGAAGGCCTGCTGACCGGCTCTCGTCATGCTGACCAGATCTTTCTGGTCACCCGTGCCAGGGCTGCAGCCAAGGCTCAAGGACACCTGAATGAAATGAACCCACACCGCGGAGCTCTAGTGACGGGTCAACGAGCACCGTTTGCTCTATAAACGTTCCTTAAACCCTGCGCCAAACGCTTCCAATTTTTTTAAAGAAAAGCCTTAGTGTCCTCACTGATGCCATTGTACGCCAATACGCCCTGCAGGAAAGCCAACTTTCTCTGACGGTGACGATGAATGATATGGTGGTTGAAGTGAAAGAAAAAAAAAATTGCAGAAATTCAGAGAACTATCTACTGATGCGTACCAATGCTCTGCCGCTTGTCTAGAGTGCGAGTTCTTCATAGACAATCTTTTTGAGTTTTCAAAATTCTGTTGGACCAATTATCTACATTTACTCTATTATAACGATTACAAGTGGAACTTCCGCCAGATCTGCCTTTTTGTGGAAGTGCAGGGCATTACGTGGTTCGCCACTTTTCGCTATTTTAACAGCGAAGCTATTGTAAAAGCCGTAAGTTTGCTGTTGCAGGAAGAAAATAAACGCTCTAAAAATACCAAGAAAATCTGGAGCGCACGTGTGCATGCCTCGCAGGCGATGCATACCGACCCTCGGGTCGTGAGTGGCCTGGCGCCGCGGCCGCTGCCTGCACGCACCAGCAGGGATACCCGCCGCCTGCTTCTCCGCATGCGGCTCGACTGCTGCAATGTGGCGGAGCGCCTGCACCGATACGGGCGCAAGGACTCCCGTACATGTGTAGGCTGTTCGGAACCAGAGACGCTGGATCACCTACTCTGCTTCTGCCCCACCACGCGAGCTTGAGAGCAGAGCTCCACCAAGCGCTCCAGCGTCGAGGCGTTCTGCGGCAACCCAACGGGAAGTCTTCGCCCATCTGCTCCATTACCTGGAGACGACCGGCCTCACGCAGCGGCTGTAGGCCGGAGTGCACTGACTGACTCTGGGCCCGGACTGACAGCTTTCTAGGACTGACAGCTTTCGTTATACCTTTCTCTCTCTCTCCCTCTCTCTGTCCCTCTCCAATTTATCCTGTCACTCCCCCTCTACTTCTCTTCCCCTGCACTGGGTTGTATGCAGGTGAGATCCGCGCAGAGCTCAAAATATCTCCAGTGCCTTTCCTTTCCTTTTTCTCTCTCACAAACCACGACAACCCCCCCCCTCTCACGGCGATCGCCGAGCGTTCCCGGCACGCCCATTGGCTTTAGCAAAAAAACTGACAAAAACAGCGAGGAGCCAAAAAATGCATTGTTGGATGTCAGTTGAAAATCAGTTAAATCTCCACGGAAAAGGACAGTTCCAAGAACACTGCGAGGGACACTCCTTGCGTATTAAATACAGCACATTCACAGAACAGTGCTATAGGTTTTCGCACACATTGATGTGTAAGCAGAGTGGTGACGGGGTTTGTTTCAACTTAAACAGGAAGTTGCGCGTGTATTCGGCTTAAGTCGCATGCGATGCAGGATTGTTTCTTCCGGCAGGGCGAGTCCAGGTGGTATCTGAAATTTGCAGTGTGGATCGATTGAATATAGCGACGCCTGATGATGTGTTACGACAGCCCCGATTGAACGCTGCATGGAAGATGCAGCGTTCAATGACATGGTAGATGCAAGAAAAGAAGCAGCTTTCCTGGAGAATGGTATGGACAGTTCCGGTGCTCAATGGTCATGAGCGATGGATGGCGCAATGCCCGCCGTAACATTGCCAGTTTATCCCACAATGGGCAGGAATACACTGGACTCCTATGTGCTGGTGCGCTCCTGGAGCTTGGAGATGGAGGGCATGTATGTCAAACACTAGCTGGTCTTTTGGGAATGGCGCTAGACCTTGAAGTGCAGCCGTGGAGTCCATGAAGTAAGACCGGAATCGTGCGGGCTGCTTGATGTAAGCGAAAGACACCCGCAGAGCTGCAGGCTCTGTGGCCGTAGTTTACGTTCTGTGGCTGGAGATGGCACTGATGGTGGTGTGTGATGGCAGTATACGTACCCCGATAGTGGATGATGTGAATTAAACCGACCTATCAGTGTACAGGTGAGTGGAGTCTTTGTATTTTCGTGTAGGCTGTGGCTAGCGTTCCGTCTAGACGGAACGGAGCGCTGCGGGTTATCCTTCCGTCCAGGCGGAATACAACTGAGAGCTTAGCGTTCCGTCCAGACGGAGCCGGCATGAAATTTGTACAGTTCCGTCCAGACGAAAGCAAAACCGGCGGATTAGACGCCACGCTCACTCTTCAGAATTGGTGTAGAGGTTGCGACTCGGATAATGGCACTATTGTACCACGTTCGACTCTCCCCACACATGCGTTTTTTTTTTGCGTGGTTGTGCAAGCGTTTTGTAACAGCTAACTTCGTGCCCACTTTACAATTGACGCGGTGAGAGCAGTCGGTCTTGATTTTGCACTCAACCAGCCGCTCCGCTGCCTCTCACCAGAGCCAACGCCGACGTATCCATCGCCAGAGTTTCGATCATGTAGTTCGTAATGGTGATTACTAATTAACGGTTATACTGGCTAGTCAATGAGCGGAAGCGGTTCATTCGGCTGGGTAAATATCAAGAAAGACTGCTCTCGCTGCTTGTTGTGGAGCGGGCGCGGTCGAGCTTGGCGGTTCGTTTGACGGCCGATCATCTCATTGAGAGTGATTAATAATCAAATGTGACTCTGGCTAGTCAATGAACGGAAGCGGTTAGACAGGTTGGGTAAAAATCAACAAAACTTAAGAAAGGCGATCGGACTAACCTCCGTCAAATGGAACTCCAAGCCGCTACCTCGACCACGCCTGCTTCACAAGAAGCAGCGACAGCAGTCCTTCTTGATATTTACCCAGCCGAACGAACCGCTTCCGCTCATTGACTAGCCAGAATAACCGTTAACTATTAATCACCATTACGAACTACAGATGATCGGAACTCTGGCGATGGATACGTCGGCCTTGGCTTTAGTGGCACGAAGTTAGCTGTTACAAAACGCTGGTACAACTCCGCAAAAAAAACAAAACAAAAAAAAACCCCGCATGGATGGGATAATCGAACGTGGTACAACAGTACCATTATCCGAGGCGCAACCTCTACACCAATTCTGAGGAGTGAGCCTGGCGTCTATTCAGCCGGTTTTGCTTTCGTCTGGACGGAACTGTACAAATTTCACGCCGGCTCCGTCTGGACGGAACGCTCCCAGTTGTATTCCGTCTAGACGGAAGGATAACCCGTAGCGCTCCGTTCCGTCTGGACGGAACTTTAGCAATTGTATATCGTTCCGTCTGGACGGAACGCTAGCCACAGCTTTTCGTGAAATATAGTCGAGAGCGAAGAACGTCAGGGCGGGAGCCGGGACGTGCTTCTTTCTCGTAAGTGCAATGTGGCCGTGATTGGTACAGAAATGATCATCCAGGTCGAATTCTCAGGAGAAGCCGGCTGTTGGTAGAGCTGCGGCAGCAAGTCGCACACTTTTTAATCCAGCTTGTCGCCCACCTTATGGCCCGTTCGCGGCCCGGCCCGGCTGCGTGTTTCCAAACCAAATACCGTAAGGGCCCGCGCCTGATTGGGGCACGTTTGGAAGCAAAAACTACCTAAAGGCGGTAAAATGCATCGTAACGGAAATGATAACTGGCAAAACCAACATTAAATGGGCAAAACAACCCCAATTAAACATAACAATCATGCACATATACCTAGCGCAGCTGTCCTTCGCTCAGCTACATACGAAAGAATTGAAACCGACATAAAGGTGACCGAAGCGCCTAACCTAAAAAAAGATGAACCAGAAACCCCCCAATCGCGGACGAATTCATGGTAATATTGAAAAATATTCACGAAAAGTAGCCGAAACCGAAATGGCCCAAACCATTGAAAAAAAAAAAAAAAAGAGCTGGAGCTCATCTAAACCACCCGGCAGTTCGTGTAAAATTTCATAATGTGCCATACATGACTTAAAACAAGCAATTAAAATTAGAATGGCATCTTAGAAATTTGTACCTGATTCTTGCGATTGCTATTAGGAAATGGAACCTGTATGCCAGGGGACCAGCCGTTTCATGTTTGTTTAAACAGGGTGTGTACTTGCTTTGTTGTTTCGTCCGTATACGTTTACCTTTCTCAAGAGTATATAGGGCTGTCGGACTCGGTCCCTTCTTTTTATCGAAACGCAAAGTACACGCGTGCATTTATGTACATTTTGTACATAAATGCACGCGTGTGTACATTGTACATTCATGTACAATGTACATGAATGTGTGAAATTGTACATTCATGTACAATTTCCAAAACACGTAACAATATTGCTGCTCGTATCTTCTTCGCCTTAATGAAGTGGTTCACACTCTCAGGGGGGTGGATGGGGAGGATTCGCCAGGGCTTGTAAGCATTATTGTAAGCATTTAGTATTGTAAGCATTTGTAAGCATTATTGTAAGCATTTAGTTTAGCATTGTAAGCATTTAGTTAAGTACTCAAATGGTAAACATGGCAGTAAAAAAATAAATATAGCCGGAGGTATTTCGTAGGGATGGGTAAGCGGAGACGAAATCATTGTTTCACATCTCTCAGTTTCATTTTCTTCACTTCTTGCGTTCCCTTCGTCGTTTACATCAGGGGACAGATCATTCACCAATCTTCTAATTATCACCTGAATTCGTAATAAGCCCGCTTCGAAAAAAAAAAAAAAAACTTCCGAAAACACCCCCGAAACAGTCTGAACCGTCAAGCCAAAAGCAAACTTCCATTGTGCAAATGGATGTGGATAATTTTTACCCGTAAAACAGCAGGATATGGCTCACTTTAAGATATGAATTTTTACCCGTAAAACAGCAGGATATGGCTCACTTTAAGATATGAATTACGATTTGAGTACTCGTTTTCAGGGCGTTATCTGTACTGTTTTCTTGCCACCCCTTCTTTAGGGGAAAGTTGCCGAGTTTTCCTTGTCACTGCAGTTTTATCCGAATTAGCTTCGGTTTCTGGATCTGGCGCATTTCGAAAAAAAAACGCCTTATTTGTTCTCTATGAACGTCTCGACTTGTCCATATCTCTCAGTAAGTCTCCCAGTTCCAAAGATTAGAGAATCGTCGTTTCGTGCTTTAGAGCAAATAGGACGTAAAGGAATCCAGCCATTTCAGTCTCATTCCACAAAAAAGACAAATGTTGCAGCTGAAAATTTAGAACTCACTTTGAGAGCCCCGCGGATAAGGGAGGGGGTGTTTTTAGTAAGGTACCGATTGATAAAGTTCAAGTTCCAAACTCTCACTGACGTCAGAGTGATATCAACAATTCGGGTAACAATTTGATTAAGGGAAGCTAGTGAGCCACCGACAGATATTAAAAGAGGGAGAAAAGTCACAAGTGAAATGTAGCATTTCGGGAAAACATATTCGGTCCTTTGCCGGCCGCCTGGTGCCAAGAGTAAGCCTATTGGTGCGCACTTGCAATACAACGCAGAAGGAGTAACGAACGCATGGAGGAACTATCTCTGTTATCCAGGAAGTGGGAAGTGATGATATCAGACTTTAAAGGTAAAATGGCCAGGTTAAGCGATTGAGCCCCGGCAAAACGAACAAAAAATAGGCGAGTAAATAGTAAAAACACGTTCAAATCCCTTATGCCATATAATGCGTTACTTGCTAGAGTATAAAAAAGACACATAAAAAACAAGAGAAAAGTTGGAACTTGGAATTTGGAGTATCATTCCTTTAAGCACAACACCAAATGAAATGTATGCGAATCTGCTGAAAAGGGCGATAACAGCATCTTCGGGCGCACGTAAAAGGTATTGCACGTCTGCCTTCTGGCTCCCGAACCTGCGCTCACCGATAGCTTCCTCGGGCAATACTCAGGAAAAGCTACAGTGCGGAAAGCGAAAGTACTGAGAAACAGTAAACACTGAAAAAGTGCCATTGAAGACCCGACGAAAGCTGAGATATCGGTTGCTGTCGACGGGGCTCGTTGGGTTGAACAGACATGAAAAGAAAGCAAAAGAGAGCAGTCAACGTAAAAACGTATTCACTGTGGCTCAGTCGTTGCAGCCATTTCAAAATCTCGCCCGCCTACAAACCCTTCAAGGTGAAGTATAGTTTCATAGGTAGAGCTACAAAAAAATTTGCAGTAAGAAAACAAGCATTTTCCTAGTGAACACATTCAATGTAGATGCACCCGATATACGAAAGACCCAGAAATGCAGCTTAAAACACTATCGGATTGCGGGAGATAGCTTGAGAAAGCGAGTTTAAAACCTTTATTTCGAGGTAGAGCAGGAGAGGCTTATCGATGGCAGGAGGAGCGAAAAACTGAAAAGAGAAGCCTTTGTCAGTCTTGAATCTTATGTTTTATTTCTCCCACCAAAAATTGCTCTGGTTTCTTTTTCTTTGTTTGTTTCATCGTTTTTTGGCGGCCGGTTGATACAATCGACCATTGAAAAAGAAGAGTTCCTCCAATGTATGTCGAGAAACAGGCTTTGAGTCAGTGGGCATTTTCGTTCACACTCCCTGAACGCTATCGATGAGTGCATCGAGAGCGAAAAAGAAATATCATCTCGGTATCATTGTTCGCCGTCTTTGTGTTCTTACAATCACTAGAATACATCTGCACTGAAGTTCTTCCAGATGTCCCGTTGATTATTCGCTGTGCCATAGCACAACTTCCCCACTGTTGACTTTGTGGTGTCTATCCCATACTAGACGCCATTGTTCAGATTCTGAGTTGCTGTTCTCAGCTAGTTTTCTCTCCATTTTTAAAGTTCGACACGCATATAGCTTTTTTGACGTGTCGACGGGATCTCTTTTGAATTTATTTTGTTTCTGAGTCTGCTTGATGGGAATTGCTCTGCACTGTTTATTCAGCCAGATATCGCACGAAAAGAACTTCACTCGCTAACTTAGGCCATTTTCTTAAGTCAAGGCTTCCGTTTACTTGAGGTGCCGGAAATTACGTTTTTTTCTAGGTGTTTAAATGTAGAATTTTGACGTCGAAGTGAGGTTCCACCCCTGCTGCGCCACAGCCGCTCTGGCAGGCTTGGCGCTCTGTCACTACCCGCAAATGACTCCACATGTGATCTAGCACAACGTTTTCCCCTTTTGAGTTCTATATCTGCTCGATCTTTTCTAGAGCTATCCTTGGGCCGTGTCATATGAGTGTGTTGCCGCCCCTTGACGCTGCTCCAGCCGAGGTGAAAACATTACCTATTTACAGTGCTCTACACGTTCCTCTAAAGTAGGAACGAAAGCTCGTTCCTCGTTCCTTCCCAATTTTGAAACGAGTTCCCGTTACAAGTTCCTTTATTGCGAAAGGAACGCGTTCCAGTTCCACTTCGAAAAACGGAATGTGTCGTTACATTAACGTTAAAATTAGGTTTTTAAATTAAAATATAGTGTCGGATAATCCTGGGGCGAAATTAAGTGAGAAATATAAAACTTACATCGAACTGCGTATATTATACGAATATTAACACTTCCGGCAGCAGATTTTTTGGAGATAAAAGTAATCAAAAGAAAACCTCCTCGGCCAATTTTTTCAGGGAGCACCGGAGGAACTCCATGGACGGCTCTAGGACATTTCGGTGCAGGATGTTTCGGTGCGGAAATCTCGGTGTACGGACATATCGGTGTACGGGCGTTTCAGTGTACGGACATTTCGGTGCGCAAACTTTTCGGCGGCCAAATTATCCGATGCGTGTGTCTTTGCCGAAGCCGTTATATTTTTATTTCCACTTAACGTGGGTTATGGACAACAATACAGTCTGGTGCAGTGAATTTATGTTTTGATTTTTTTTAGAAATTATACATTTATATATTTTTGTTTAATACCTATTTCTGGGGATACCTGTTATGCAGCCGATTGAATTCTTTAGCATACGTTTTTTTTTCATTTACGACAGGTTGTTAATTTATATTCGCTTTTTTTTAGCTAAGACAATTAGCCGGTGTTTACGATGGTCCGACGCCTTCTTTGGTTTTTTTAAAACTACACCACCTCAAATTACATAAATTACATGCCCACTCTCAATATCCAAAACATAACAAACAGTACCTAGCCCCCAGAATCCAGAAAACCTTATGACGGGTATTACGTAGGCTTGGCTGCCTTGCTAAAATGAATTTGCGAACACTGGCATAGGATATTGTCGTGGAGGAAGAACGGGCCTTTTTGAAAACAGCCGTAGCTTCTAATGTCCTAAATGTTGATTAAGCGTGTAGGGGTTGTGCATACAAATTGCACCCGTCCTGTTCGGGAAAACCAATCTTCGTTTCATGTTTACATGCCTACATTCACCACATTTTAATTCTTTGTCCTAGCGCCGCCCCCCCCCCCCCCCCCTCCCCGCCTGCACGCTTGAATCTCGACCAGATTTCCTTTTCAGTCATATTATTTTCGGTTTCCCCTGAAAATCCTACAGGCGTGCATGGCGGAGTTCACGGTCTCCGAAGCCTCACCACAGTGATACAGGGAAAAGCTTTACCAAGAGCTCACGAAACCTTTATAATGTGCAACAAAAAGCCACCCAAAAAGCCGCTGAGAACACAATGGATACTATCGTTTGCTGGCTACGCCCTTCCGCGCGTCGCGGTCATACCGATGGTGCTCCCACTCCAGGAATCGCTAGCTCTTTGTTCGCCTTCAGTCACCCCATTGGGAATTAACTGTTGAAGTCGCGCATATCATGGACACCCCAGGCATACATCGCTTTCTCCCATTATAAGGAGCAAAAAATTGAATAGGCTAGTGTGACGAGAGCGGCAACAGTCGTCTTCAAGTTTTCGAAGTCCAGTTGACGCAATGGTGAACCACAAGTGACATTCCTCTCTCTCTACCAAGGGGGCTGGTAGCAACCCACCTTCTCTAGGTGGCGTTGCTAATAGCTGGCGGGGCTCAGCCTTCCCCTCCCCTAAGTAACGCCACCGTAAGTGCGATCGTTGGTTGGTTAGTTTTAAGTGAAACCGACACCGAATTTAACGAATACAAGATTGATTGAGAAAATAATTAAAACGGAATGCACATGCGCTTAATCGTTTTTCTGGTTTTTTTTTTTCGGGTGTTTTGCTGTGGAGGGTGGGGGGGGGGGTGGACTAAAAGCAGCAGCGTCTTGCACCTTTGGGTGAACTGAAAGCAAAACACTTTGGTAACACTTAAAGTAGTAGGGTTGTTCACATAAATGTTAAAATAAAAAAAGGTTGAATGGATGCAACTAACAACGTTAATTTTTGTCATCTACTACAGAAATTGGGTTTTACGTGGCAATGCTCCGCCAGGATTTAGCGTTCATTTCCACACACGGCGGCTCAAGCACAAGTCTCGAACGTAAAATCATATCAAGTCATGAAACTACAATACTAAAGCTAAAATGTTCAAAGAATTCCTGGGACATCCCGTGACTCAAAATGTATGGGCCAAGACGTCGTGCACCAAAATGTCTGTGCACAGAAATGTCCGCACCCAAACGTCCTGCACCTAAATATTTAGTCCGACACCGGAATCTCCGGATCCCGTATTAGACAATCTTTCCCCGCTAGGGACCAATTCTATCAGCCAGACGCGCGTCCGGGCCTCCCCAGGCAAACGATGAAAGGTGAAAAGCATTCTCGCGGCTACGCTATTCACCCGTCGAACGCCGCGTAAGTTCAACCAACATGAAAGCAAGCACAAGCTGCGGCCTGCTGCGTGGTTATTCTTCTGCCTTTGACCTTCGAGGAAGCACGTACGGCTGAAGGGCGGGCAAAGTGACCAGCTTATAGGAAGATAAACGCAGTAAGGACTTGTAGATTTTTGTACTCGAGCCTTGGCATCAAAAACAGCCAAATCCTAGCGATGTAACGGCAGGAACACCGTTCCTGCCATTCCTTCAAAAACGTAACGAGTTACCGTTACAGTTCCACCGACCCTTAATGGAACGGTGGCGTTCCTCCGTTCCCCCAAAAAGGAACTAGTTCCAGAAACGGCGTTCCTTGTAACGCCGTTTCGTACAACACTGCCTATTTATCGATCAGGCTTTCGTACAGTGGGGCTTACAATGCGTACATTTCGTATGCCCGATTGTGTGGAAACGCAGCTTCGTCGCGACGTGACTGGGCGATGGTACCAAAAATAGCCGACGCGCATTTAAGTTAAAAGCGCACCAAATAAGTTCGGACTGACGTGAAATTTCACGGGGAGACTTTTAGAAAAAAGGAAGCAGGACAAAGTGTATCTCACAGACAGTGATGAACCCTGTTTGTTTTAAAAATACAGGGCCATCTTCACTAACGGAAAATCTGGGGAGGGGCGAAGCATGAAGTGTATAAGTGTATTCTTGGTGCCTTGGCGGTTATGCCAACGGAGATGAAACCGTTGGGGGGCAGAAGTATACATCTTTGCTGTAAAAGTCTAGAGCGCGAAGCTCTCTTGCGTGAGGCGTAAACGAGTGTCCCGGTGTTTGTTTCGTACGCAGTACGAAGCACTCCAGCGCTAGGCGTAAAGGAGTGTACCGGTGTTTCTTCAGTACACGTTATGTTCCAGCGGGAGGCCTAACGGAGTTTCCCGGTGTTTTAGTACCGTGACTACATGAGACGACAATTACGACGACGATTACGCCGACGAACGCGACAGGAGACGCCAACAGCCCCAGCCCCTGAGGGTCTTCGCCTCTAACATAGTAAGTGAATGGTTTTGAAAAGAAAAGTTGGTACATTTCAGCCCGGCACTCCGGTGTGCTAGACGGGCGTTCCACGCGTACACTACGGCATCCTCCATTTCTAGCTGAGTAAAGGTGTGCCTAGTGCTTGCGTCAAAACAAACGAACGCTCTTCGACGAGACGCTTCGCACCCCTAGGGCAGCCATCAGTCTCCCCAGTGTTTGTTGGAGCTGTGGGAGTGACTGGCGCTGCGTATCGTGATGGGAAGTTGTTCATCGTCGGGGACAGCCCAATTTCTCGGTTGACTAAGCTTGGTCCACCACGCAAGCACGCCAACACGAAGCCCAGCAGGCGTAAAATGCAGGGAGGATAGCCAAACGTCAGAACCTTGGTGCTACGCCAAGGTTGTCGTTTCTGAACTTACTTACGCCAACACAATGTAGCCTTACACAAGTCATTTATAAGTATCGCTGAGGAAGCCGTAGTGCCTTGGCATTTCAGCCACGCAAAAAGAGTTGGATGCCCCTAAGAGTTCACTGCTTGGAAGACCGAGAGCTGGCAAGGTGTAAAAGGAATACAAAATTCGAGTAAGTGAGCGCTTCTAGGTGCTTGAATTCAGCGCGTATAGCCCGGTAATTTGAAATATACAAAACAACGGGTCTTACTCCTATCCAACGCCAGAAAAATGACGTCATTTATCCGCACGAGATGCCATCTCAAGACACAAATTACTACAGCATCTCATTGATCTGTGCTGAGCCTAACTGTAATTCTAGACGTACCACCCGATACGACGATCAGCCTCTTGAGGCGAACAATGATTACGCGGTGCCAAACGACTAACGAACCGCTCCACCCGCTGAGCACACCTCCTTGGCGACGTCCACGGTAGCCAACAGAAAGAAGCCGCTAACCGCCGGAGGATATTGACAGCTCGAATAAGCCAAGCCTCTGGTCTGTGCAATCAATGGGATTTTGCTCCTTCGAGGAGAACAAAAAAAAAGTGCTACGAGTTGTGCCGCACCTCCGCCAGATGGCGCCACGGGTCCCGCGACCGAGAGAAGACGCAGTGAAACATCCCCCTCGCGAGGGGCACGATCAAATGGAGAGCATTTCCGGGGGCGCACGACGTTAAGTAGTTTGCGTTACGTTAATGTTGTTGCACTTGTGGCAACTGCTGACGAGAGAGCACTCGTCAGCAGTAATTTGAATGAGTCAACGATATAAGGCGCGTTCGTAGCGTCCCATTCTGTGTCGGCTTTGTGGCGCAGTGGGTAGAGCACCATGTACACTGCGTTCCGCCCGCAGGGTCGAGGGATCGAAACCGCGGGCGCCGGATAGTATTTTTTTATATAGTAGGGACAACAACGGTGCGGACTACGGACGTCAACGCGGGTGACATCGTGAGTTACTGAAATGCTCTGCATTTAAAAAACATCATGAAAGAAAGCAAGTACGAAACACTTCCGTCTCCCATCACGAGATGTTTTGGTAGAACATAAATACGATCACGAGATGTTATGATAGAAGGCGCAGATGTCAAGGTGCTTGCCCGTTTTCTCTCGCTATTCTTTTGTACTTCTGCTCCCCCCCGCCCCCCTCAAACTCTGCATCTATCCACCATTGCATCTACAACACCATGCTTAGCTTATCCCCTCCTCCCCGCCTCCAGACTTTTCCGGGTACGAACCCGCACTCTGTCGAACTTTATTCCATACGCACAGCTATGCGGCCATGGATGTAAGTGAGACGGCAACATTTTTTATCCTTCGTTATGAGTATTTAGAAATATTTCCTATCTCCTTCTTTGTTACTTTTCTTCACTCCCATGTTTTACATGAGTAACAACATTTCTGTCGTCATGAACATTTCAGCGGCGCACGCTTTTTTCGCGCCAATATATGCATTTCACTCCATGTATTGTATAGTAAGTTGTCTTTAAACTACTGCCTCTCTTTTCCTCTGGTCAGCTCGATATCTGTAGAAAGAACTGCGGGGCGCGTTATCAGGAGCTCAGCTTCGGCAGTGATGAAGTATTTATATTTTGCAGGCATGCAACTCACCTTCCTGATGAAAGAAAGGCCCTCGCGAACAATTTAGAACGAAAAGTGGTTTTTGTGTTTCAGTGCTCGTTTTTGGCCTTTAGAGGACATGAGTAGCTTAACTTCAACATTGTAATAGCGTGCCGGTTGAAGCGCATTCCTTCTGCTTTTTATAAAAAGAACTTAAGTGAAAATGTCAGGCTCCTGTTTTTGCTTACACTCCGTAGACTCGCTCAAATAAACACACTTTCCAACAAAGTTTATCTAGGTGAAAAGGCGGTATTTATTTTATAGAGCCTGCAAGAAGAAAAACTACCGTGCGCGGTTTGTGGGTTTGTGGCGGCCGCACCAACTGACAGCAGTCACGTGAGCACAAGGTGTCCCATGATTGAACGATGTTCAGAATTAGAATTCAAACCAGTTTCGGTTTCGATTCTGTGAAACATTGTTGCATTTGACTTTATCGCTGGCTGGGCATTCTTGATATCTCAGTAATAAGAGAGTTTTAGTGTAGCGGAAAGCACCACTTTAGCGCGCCCATAGCGTTAGCGGGCACGCTAACCGTCGCGTAACGAGGCGCTTATCCGTTTGCGATTGCGGCGCGTAAATGTTAACGCCACAGCTAAAATGCTATACTAAAACTCTCTATAATCTCAGTAAACGCACTCTTTCCGCGCTGCGGAAAGAGTTCGTTGCTGCGTGAAGCGCAATCCCCTTTCAAAACGCGCGGGTGCATTGATAACCGGGTCCGTCGCTTTGGCGGCTTGATACCTTACCTTAAATTTAATTATGAGTATCTAATATATGTACGAATTTAAGTTATCCGAGATCATACACCTGACCTATGTAAGTGACCGCGTATCCTTTCTCTTAAAGTACACAGACACTCAGCCACACCACAGCTTTCGACGTACTGTTTTAAAGAAAAACAAGATCAGGACGAATAACGGTACTAAATTTTTAGTATGGGAGATACCAAACCTTTTACACTATCATACCGACATAATATGCCTTATTGACTGTTGTAGCGTTTATATTCATTTAAAAAGCGAATTAAGCTTTATATGAATTTATCATGGCTTACATTGACCTGATTTTCTACCTTTATGCTCTCTTTGCATCTGTTTATTTACTGTTTATTCGGATTGTAAACTATGTACCACCTTTTATTTGCTGGTTACAATGTATGTATTAGTGTAATCCTGCTATTTCTCGTGTCAAATGTCAGCCGTTGTATAACCTGTGTTTCTATCTGATTATTCCGGTTTTCTTTCTTTTCTTTCTTTCTTTTTTATTATGTGAAACTTTTTCTACCTTAAAACGCTGTTTGTGCTGCCAGTGTTACCGGGAGCCAGAGGTCAATACAGGCGATATTTACGTCGCCTTTAGCCTTGGCATCATGCACACCATTCTGCCGAAAACAAACTTCAAACTTCATACTTCATACACTACATTAGCTATCACCATTTTCAACTAGTACCAAAGTGTAGACACTGGGAATTCCATAGATAAGAGAGGGGAAAGTAGGTTCAATTGAATAAATATAACTTCACAGTGAACGACAGATATTTCAGCACACACAATAACGAATACTAGCTGGTGGGACAAAAAAAAAAAAATACTGGCATCTGAGAAATGTTTGCCGAGTACACATATAAGGCATAATGTTCTTTACATTGCCCAGTGCCTATAACATTTACCCCCCAAAATTGGCTATGGTTGTAATTTTCGCTTTTCCCTTCAGTTTTATTTGGTGCAACAAAAACCATATCCCATCATGGATGTTCCAATATTGCAGAATGCAATTGTTAAGCAACAAATTGCTTTAAGATGAATTCTAAAAGGTATTTTATCCTACCTTCCACGCACATACGTGCGCAGTTGCGTAACTCTTGCCATAGCCATGGGGCGTCATATGCCATATACCGCAAACGCAAAATATTATACTATATGCAGATGATACTAACGTGTTTTTTACTGGGGATAACATGGGAGATCTTGAAATAGTAGCGAACGATTGGCTTAAGGAAGTCTCCGCTTGGCTATTGACAAATGATCTGGAGCTCAATAAAAACAAAAAACCAAGTACGTAATTTTCAGAGCTAGAAACACTCCTTCAGATAAGAATCTCGAACTTTTTCAAATGAAGGTATTAAATCTGTGAACAGTATCAAATTTCTCTGCGTATATTTTGATTATTTTTTCTTACGCGCAATGGGAACTCGTAACAATAAGCTCGTTATAGGAGGGTTCGGCTATATCGAACTATTGGATATATTGAACAAATCGCGGTGCATATTGCAGTTCGCTATGAACGGGTTTGACTGTACTAATCAACTATTACCGAAGCTATCTAAGGTTACTGGCGCACTATGGAAACTCCGTGATAAAATTTCCAAGAGTTTCAGATTAACTGTGTGTTACGCAATGTTTCAATCACAGTTAAACTGCTGCATTTTAGTCTGGGGCTTAACAAATCGTTCTGATATTTTAAAGCTAACTATAACGCAGAAAAAAGCTATTCGGCTCCAGAAAATCTAGGTTCCCGACACAGTACAAGACAGTTCAGAGAAGCACATGAAATACTGAATATACAACAGCTAGATATGTACAACTTAGCATTATATGTCTACAAGGGAATGCGCACAAGTCGTCATGAATTTCAGCAAACATATCTCTCAATGAATGACAGTTTTCAATTCAGAAAAATAAACTGCAGATTACCCCGTATTAGAACGAACTATGGCTTCAAGACCATGCGTTATCTTATTCCTGAATTCCTCAATGACAACGCAGATATCGGTGAGATTATCGGAACATGTCCTCCAAATTCCTTTAAATGAATATTACGAGGATACTGTTTTGCAAGATCTCTATTTTGACTTATTTCATAAGTAAATTTAGCTATTGGCATCCTGTGTTGTATATGTACGTTTCTTTTTTGTATAAATATTTCCCTCTGAATTTCGGTTCTTTGTGTGTTTACATATATGTCGTTGTGTGATGATATGTTGTATTATGCTCACACTGTTACGCGAAGTGTTGCGAGTGCTTGAAAATTTGTTTGTTTTTTTTTTTGCTTGCTCCGTTACCAGTTGTACTGAATTTTTCTTTTCTCGTCTCGTAACTTTGTGCTGCTGCTGATGTCTCAAAGGGAGCAGGGACCCAGTCAGGTACTTATGTGTACCTTTTGTCCCCGCACCCTTAGCCTTTCTTTGTGAAAATAAAGAGCTTTTGCGAAAGAAAAAAATAAAGAACGACCAGAGACGAGCGCTATGATGTACTGGTCCTTGTCGCATTGATTTCTTTCAGACGCTGGCTGATTTCGCCGCCATCGCCTATTTACTTCCAGACACAAACAGCGACGCATATACCAGGCTTTTTGAACTTTTTTACGCCATCTTGCATTTCTCTGACAAAGAAATCCTGGAGCATCTCCACTGACGTGAAACCTGTGGAGGGGCGAGGCATGGAGTGTAGAAGTGAATTTAACATTATAAGTATCTTTCTTGCCACACGGCGCACGCTGATTGGGCGCCAGAAAAGCGCCGGTGGGAGGAGCAATCGCGTGCTTGCTGAGACGGCGGCGCCCTCTCTTGCGTCGAACCGTATTTAAGTAATTAAATGAGGAGCAGACTAGCCGTGAGTTGTCTTTGTGTTGCAGGCCGGAGCGTGGTAAGAAGTATGCTTTACAGAGAAAACCTGGCGTTTCAAACCAATTTACAGACAGAATTTGACAAATTTATGTTAATAATGCGATTAAATCTTGAGTATTCCTGCATTTAAAGCTACATTAAAACGTTACTTTATTTAGAACAGGTTTTATCCATCGTACACTTGTTTTCGACCACACTTTGACAACTTGATTTACCCTGACGATATTAGACGCCATACGACAGGAGACGCTGAAAGCTCGAGCCCCTAATGTTCTTTGCCCCTAAAAATTAATCGCCTCGCTGCTCACTTCGCAGCAAATGTCGTCGAGAAATGATAATCTTATGCCACCCCTGCCATTTACCTGCATATCCTCTTCGCATGCCCTTCCCCTCCCGTATCAGTCCTCTACGATAAACGCAGTTGTTTCAAATCTTCTCAGATCAAACAATTTTCCCGGGTGACAATACTGGCACGCCATGTACAGGAATTTGGCATTGGTGTAGGACATCGCTGGGAGTGCCTCCACGAGGGTCAGGCCTGGGTGGTTTTTGTAGTTTTGGATCAAGACGTGTTTTCGACGCGTATTTTTTATTTGGTGCCGCAAAAATCAGGCATACATGTATATTTAATAAAAGAACACTGCAAATACCGCATATGTATCGATTTTTTGCTTCAAATATGCCTAATGTTTTCTTTTTGATAACAACGTTGGCAAGTGTGAATATTGCCACATGATTTAGTGGCTTGAAAAGCTGTGCCTATATAAACTTCTCTTATTTTCACTTCTGGCCGTGCGGCTGAGTCCAGGGACAGACAGGCAGACAGGCTAAAATTTTCGCATTTCAGAAGCCGAAGAAGGACTGTGGTCCCTAGAAACGAGCGGGCATTCGTAATCATCTTCATGTTTTCCCTATTTATGCGTTTCGTTGCAGTAGCCATATTGTTTCTGCTGCCTGCATCGCCAATCATATTCAACACTGACGAGACGAATTTCCTCGCACCGAAACCACAGTGCGTGCAAGGTCCTTTGATGCGGTTGCGAGCATATCAGTGGGTAAGGTGACAACATATCGGATCATGGCTGCACTTTTAGGTATTGGTCGCGATTATTACTGTACTCCTCATTACTGTACTCCTCAACTAAAGGAACATGGGGCGACATTTTGTCCCTTAAAATTATGTCTATGACCTTGCCGAGGTGGGGAGCGAGCAATTTGATCAAATGGGGCTGTTTTATGTGACCGTGCTTGTAGAAATAAAATAAGACGAGTGGGCGGATAAAAGATCGCCATGAAAAACCTTTGGAACATGGCAAAAATGAATAATTTGAAACGCATTCCCGCACTCACTTTTTTCTCACGTAATTGGCATTCGTAGGACCAGCCACTTGTCCGAAATGGCAAGTGGCTTTGTGCGAGAGCTGATGGTGCTATAAGAGCGTTTTTATTTGCTCATTCAGTGGGTCTGCTGAGTTTTTATTAACAAAGGGCTACATTCTTAAAAAAAAAAAAAAAAAACGGCTTTTCTACACCTGAAATATGCCGCCATTACGATGCTGAAAGCTTTTTTGTCTGTTGCTTCACTCTATCCCAAGCTCCGCTTCAAAGTAGCCTTGGCAGATCGGTCTTGCGTGAATCGTTATTCAATTGCCAAAGATTGCTGACATTATTTCCCACTAACACTTGTTTATATCCCGTTACAATACGTGATCAAAATATTATAGGTAGTTTGGGCGAGAATCAAGTCGGTGGCCTACTTCTGAATAAAATTTGGCCATGTCTAGAGTGCCGTCTGACGGTGTTATAAGCACTCCACTATATCGACGCACACCGGCGTTTTATAACAAAATTGCCGCGTCTGGCACTACACGCTCTATATAAGTTAAAGCTACGCAACCTAACCTAAACATAACATAGCATGACCTAACGCCATAAAAATTATACTTTAATATAAAAATGAAAAAAAAAGCGAAGCAAAAGCCGGTCTCGAACCACAGTCCTTGGGATCAAGACGCTAAGAAGGACCCTCCACACTACAACGACTTTTTTAAAGACGATAGTCTTTCTTGGGCTACTTAAACCCAGAAATTTTGGTCTGTCTGTATGTCTGTGTGTCTGTATGTCTGTCCGTCTGTCTGTCTGTGACTCGATTCAGCCACCCGGCCAAAGTAATTCAATGCCTGCGCAATAGTCTTATATAGTCATAGCTAAATGCGCCCGTCAAAGTCCGGTGTAATGTTCATACTTGTCAATATTGTTGAAGAACAACAAGACATTACGCATATGTAAGACAACAAATTGATACAGAAGTGATATTTGCAGCGTTCCTTTATAAAAAATCGTACATGTTTGATATTGGTGAGATTAAATACTTCATCAACTGAAGAAGAAAATATCACTCCGCCGTCGCCTGCTGTCGCCCGCGCCATATAGCTTCTGGCGGCATTTGAAGAAATCAAGTGGCAAGAGTTACGCAAGGTTCCACTAGATAGGTTCCACGTTCTGCTTGCAACGCACGTGGAGTAGGGAAACGCGGTTCTATAAACGTTGAAGTAGAGCGCCTCGATTAAAGCGCGTCTTCGCCGTACGGCAGCGTTCGCATCGATACACCCGGTTTGGACCAGTGGAACGCGGGAAATTTAAAGTGATTTAAGCAAACCTTTGGCGTCTTTACCTTGGGAGGAGCGCTACGCAAGAGAAACAACATGAGAGGTGAGCAGGAAAGTGAAGGGAGGCATTTACTTCGCAAAAGCCGATAAAGACTATCGTCTTTTGACGGCATTTGCAACGAAAGGAGCAGATACGCGGCCAATTTTTCCTTTATTGCACACTACAACAACGTACGTGTTGGGCAGTGCTAGACTAGTCTTCAATATTCGAATGTTATCGGACGGCACTCTACCTATGCCTGTAGCAATCAGCTAGAGTGCCGTTCGATAAAACTCTAGACAGACAGACAGACAGACAATGAACTTTATTGAATGTCCCGAGGAGCACTGCTGCCGTTCAGGGCGGCAGCGCTGCGGGCCGCTCCCACGTGGGGACGGGGAGGCCGAGCCTCACCGCCGCGTCGTGGGCCCTCTGGACGGCCCTTAGCTGGTGCATTAGATCAGGGCTCTCCAAGTCGGAGCGCCATTCTTCCTCGGTTATGCGTTGAGGGCCCCGAAGTGAGGGACACCGCCAAAGCATATGATCTAGATTGCTACGTTCGCCACAATCCGGGCAGTCCGGTTCAAAAGTGTCCGTGTAGAAGCTGAGAGTGGATAGACTAGGATAAGACCTGGTCTGCAACATTCTGAGTGTGGCTGCCTGCGGCCTGGAGAGTTTCTCGTGCGGAAGAGGAAACGTTCGCCTGCCCAGCTTATAGTGCTGAAGAATCTCGTTGAACGTGAATAAAGTGTCTCTGAAGACCTCCCAACCAATCCCCGAGGAATCGCCTCCGTCCGACCCGGCGCGGTGTGTTATTTCGCGCGCGCGGGTGTGGGCGACCTCGTTGAGATTAGTTAATGACAAGTGCGACCCTAGGTGAGCGGGAAACCAGATGATAGTGTGTGAGGAAATGACCTTATTTCCTAGGATGTGAGCTACCTCGGCCGAAACGGAACCTGACGCAAAGGCCCTAACGGCTGCGCTGGAATCGGTGTAAATTCGATGCCGGCTGTCGTCAAGTAAAGCAAGAGCCACCGCGGCCTGCTCGGCTCTAGCCGGGGTGGTGTTCCTGAAGGACGCAGAATTGAGAACTTTGCCACTGTGATCTACCATAACTGCCGAGAAGTTTGCCGATCGGCCGTACTGCGCGGCGTCCACAAAGCACGCGGAGTGCGGGTCGTCGCGAACTTGTTTTAGTAGGGCCTCGCCTCTGGCCCTTCGCCTGCCTGCATTGTGCTGAGGGTGCACGTTGCGGGGAAACGGGGAGATAGTTATAGCAGCTCTCTGCTCCTTAGTAAGGCCAACCTCGCGCTCCTCCTCTAGGGATGGAGAACAGCCCAGAACCGCCAGAATTTCCCTGCCAGCGGGTGAAGACGACAACCTGGCAGTCTGAGCCGTGTGCTGCGCTTCAATGATTTCCTCTAAAGAGTTGCGCACCCCGAGCTGCATGAGTCTTCCTGTGCTGGCATTCATCGGGATACCCAGCACGCGCTTGATGCTTTTACGAATTAGTAAATTGAGCTTAGCCTTTTCGTGATTCTGCCAGCAGTGCATGGCCGCCACGTACGTGATGTGGCTCATCAAGAATGCATGGAAGAGCCTCAAGAGATTGTCCTCCTTGATACCTCATCGACTGTTCGAGACCCGAGTAATTAACCGTATCATGCTATCAGTGTTAGCGGTGATTTTGGCGATGGTGTGCCTGTTACAACCGTTCGACTCGATGAGCATACCGAGAACCCGGATAACCTCAACTCTGGGAATGGGATGTTCCTCACTCGTGCGGAGTGCAAGGTTCACCTCTGACAGTGGGACCCAGCCCTTGGGCTTAACCCCTCTCCGACTAGGTCTGTACAATAGGAGCTCCGACTTGCTCGAGGAGAGGCGAAGCCCCGTCCCAACGAGGAAAGCCTCTGTGCGATCTAGCGCTTCCTGAAGTGATTCCTCTACCCTACCATCGCAGCCTCCGACGCACCATACGGTAATGTCGTCAGCGTAGGGTGTGTGGTTGATGCCCTTGACCTCCGACAGTCTCTGAGATAATTTACACATGGCAATGTTAAACAGGAGCGGGGATACCACCGACCCCTGTGGCGTCCCCCTCGTGCCCAGCTCGACAGGCTCTGAACTGAGGTCCCCAATCTTTAGCGTGGCCTTTCTATGTCTAAGAAACGAGCTGATAAACGCGTGAAAGTTCTGACCAAGGCCCAACTCTGAGATGGAATCGAGTATGTGGGCGTGCGAGACGGTGTCGAAGGCTTTCTCTAGATCTAAGCCGAGGATGGCTCTAACGTCCCTTGTGTCCCTATCGATGATCTGATACTTGATCAGCTTCATGGCGTCCTGAGTCGAAAGGGACGGTCGACAGACAGACAAAAAAACTTTATTTCGGTTAATGCCATTCAGGTCGCGCTTGTAGCCGGTGGCATCCACTCACCAGCGACCTCCTCAGCCCTGTCGATTAGCCGGACCTGAAGGTCCGGATCGGAGCTGCGGAGCGCGGCCTCCCAGTGCTCCTGAGTGGTGATCAGTGGGAACGGATCCTGGGGGCATGCCCATATTATGTGAGATAGGGTGGCGTGTTCACCGCACAGGTGGCAGGCTGCAGTGGGGTAGAGACTTGGGTGTACGTGGGTAAGACGGGCTCGGTTGGGGACAGTGTTCGTTTGTAGCAAACGCCAAATATGAGCTTTGCGGTTATCTAATTGCTGGTCCGCCGGTGGGTAGATCCGGCGGGAGAGGCGGTAGTGTGTGGTGATATCATTAAATGTGACCAGGCGATCCCTCGCAGACCGCGCCCCGTGATAGGGATAGAGATTAGGCCCTGCCCGGATCGTGAGCCTTCGGGCGTGTTCGTGGGCCGTCTCGTTTCCCTCGAGGCCGGAATGTGCGGGTGCCCAGGTCAAGTGAATTGTCTGGCCTGGGGATATGGGTGGACATTGTCCCAGAATTTTGAGTGCCACTCGCGATAATCGGCCAGTGGCGAAATTTTGAATTGCAGTCTTTGAATCAGAAATGATTGTCTTGGGGGTGGGATTCCGTATTAAGGCTAAGGCTATGGCCGCCTCTTCCGCCGTTTCTGGGCGGGTGGCTCGTATAGTTGCCGAGTTTAGAAGTCTTTTAAAGAGGTCCGTTATAGCGACTGCGTATGCATCATGGTGCCTGTATTCTGCTGCGTCCACACAGATGGTATTTGGGTTATTGCTGTGTATTTTGTGGAGCGCTTCAGCCCGTTTTTTTCTCCTGGCTATGTGATGTTCGGGGTGCATGTTGCGTGGTAGTGGTTTTATTATTAGTCTTGCGTGGATGTGTGGTGGTATAGGATAGAGGTGTGTGTAGTTTGTGTGGTGTCCAATAGATAACTCTTGGAGTATGTGTCTCCCTGCGGATGATCGTGATAGTCTTTCGTACTGGCTCGTTAAGTGGGCCTCGATAAGTTCGCTGACTCTATTGTGGAGGCCTAAGCCTTCGAGGCGGGCAGTGGATGTGCCGGGGATGAGGCCAAGTGCAAGTTTATACGTTCGCCTAATAAGTACATCGACCCGTTCAATATCTTGCCTAGTCAAGCGAAGGTAAGGGAGAGAGTACATGAGTCGACTTAAAACGAACGCCTGTAGAATGCGGACCTTTTCGTTTTCTTGCACGCCTTGATGACGATTTGTGATTCTGCGAATTAATTTGGCTGTTTGGGTAGCGTTTCTTTCCATTATATTTAGGAACTCTCCATTGTTTCGGTCATTTTGAATGAGTAAACCAAGTACCCGGATGCGCGAGACCTCTGGGATAGGGTGTTCTAGAATGTGTAGCTTGATGTTTGGCTTCTCCGGTTTACGGGTTTGTGGTGATATCAAAAGTAATTCTGACTTAGAAGGCGAGCATGAAAGCCCTGCTTTGGCGGCTTCTTCTACCACTACCTTTATGCCTTGCTGGAGGACTTCCTCGATATGCGCATCACTGCCTCGGTTTGCCCAGAGCGTAATGTCATCAGCGTATAGGCTATGGTAAAGTCCTGGGATTTGGCTAATTTTTTGTGTTATTGTCAGAATGGCCAGATTAAACAGAAGTGGTGATATGACCGCTCCCTGGGGCGTGCCGCGACCCCCCATGTCGATGGCGGGGAAGCTTTCCAAAGCATTCAAAGACGCTGGAGACAGAATAAATTCAATCGTAAGCTCAAACTACGACTAACCGCCCTTCAGACGGAAATCGAAAAACATGCAGCAGAACTGGCTCAAAGCCAGTGGGACCAGCTGCAGGGCAACCTACACCTTAAGAAGACGTGGCAACTACTTAGGCACCTAACTGACCCCAGTACCAGTAGGACGGAACAAAGTGGTCGCCTAACCCAGATAATACAGAAGTACCAAGGATCGGATTCAGAACTCCTAGATGCACTACGTGACATCTACCTTGCCTCCACCCCGAAATCGCAACTACCACCCTACTCGGGACTAGCCAATCTGGAGCTGGACCGAGATATTACAGAAGCTGAAGTCAGAGCCGCATTAGCCAAACTCCGATCAAACTCAGCCCCTGGTCCAGACCAAATAACTAATAAAGCATTGCGCAGGGACGGTCGAAAGCCGATCATGTTATACGGAAAGAGACCACGGTCTTCGATGTGCTTGGAGATGCGGTTGTTAAAGGGACACTGAAGTGAATTTGTCAAGCTCCCGTTTTTGCTTGCACTGCGTAGACTGGCTCAAATTAGCACACTTTTCATCGTTTATCCGGTTGACAAATCGGTAATTATTTTACAAAGTGCGAAAGAAGAAAAACTACCATGCGCGGTTTGCGGCGGCCGCACCAACTAAGGCTGTGACGTTGAGAGGAGGGGCGCCGTGATTGGACGATGCCCAAGGTTAGCAATCAAACAAGTTTCGGTTTCGGTTTCGGTTCTGTAAAACATAACCAATGGCGTTGTTGGATGGGCATTCTCAATATCTCAGTAATCATCGTACCGCGCTTCTGCCATGTTGGCGGCTGTAAAATGCACAAGATAAGCCTCCCAGGACGGCTTGTAGCCGTAGCATTCACTAGCCGAGACCTACGCAGTGCATGAACGCCCTACGCGTACCCGCAGACGCCCAAATGTCATGCGCTTTTCCCCCATATTTGGAGCTTGCCTCCCTCATGCCTGTATCGTAAAAAGCGTGTTCGCACCAGGCCAAGGGTCTGTTCATTCTGGCCTGTGCCCACTGCCTGCAAGCAGTCGGTGCTTATGGCAACAGCACGCCAACGAGAACTCGCTAGCGCGCCAGTGCCAGCCTGCGCGTGTTTTGTGAACTAGTTCGTGTAGACATGAACGTTGCGGCCCAAAAAAAGGTGAACTCAATATAGAAAACATCGGCGGAAAGCAATAGTTAACCTACAAAAAAAAAAAAAAAAGCACGTACCCGTGGGGATTCGAACTCGTGACTTGCAAAACATTTACGGTGAGCTACATAACGCCTCAGCCCACTCGGCCACGAAGCCGGATTCGCAGGCCTCCCTAATATAGGGTATATATTGCACAACCGGTTTACACTTTTATTTAGTTTTGGCATTTCAAGCAGCTTAGGTGAATATTTGTTGTACTGCGCTCGTGCAGTAAGCGTCGCCCGAGTTTCCACAGTAGCTCACGTCTAGCAATTGCATTTCGTAGACGGAAAAGCGTTCGCAGATGCGTAGTCGTGCTGCTGACCGCTGTGCTTGTTCGCCCAGCGCAAAAAAGTGCTTCCCGCGCCCTAGTTTTACGCTGTACGGTAAAAATATCAGTTGATTTTATTGATTTAGTACCTATATTAACTTCGCTGACTCTTCTCCCGCCTTCAAGAGGCCTTATATTTTCCTACTGGCGTACCAGTCAGCGAAGCGTCGCATGTGCGCTTGTGTAGCGCCTGTGTGAAGCGACCTTGACTTGGAGCTAGATACAGTGTACAAACAAACCAAGTAAAGAAAGGCCCATTCTTCCATTCACAAACGTGTTCTGGCTTCGTTTTAACTAAGCGAACGAATTGCGACCAAGCAATTTTTTTTAACCTCCTTGATTGCGACGACCCGCCGGCGGCCGGCGGACGAAACGCTGGGCCGACTGACTCTGTCTGAAGGCTGTGGAGCCGTGGAGTAGCGCAGCCAGCCAATTGCCACCTCATCCCGTCCTGACGTCACACGAAAACGCCACAGAAAATGGGCGAGCGTAAAGAGAGGAGGACAGCATTTTCGAATTAGTTTTTCTACTACATAAAATCGCGTAAACGCGCCTAGAGTGGTCGAAACATGGCCTGGGGACTCCGTACTACAATTTGCGCTAGTAATCCCAGTAATCCCGCAATGTTTACATATCACTTCAGTGTCCCTTTAATAAGATGTTCCGCCACTTTGCCTATGCACGATGTGAGCGAGATCGATCTGAGATTAGTCATGTCTGGAGCGCGCCCCGGCTTCGGGATCAGGACGACCGACGCCAGCTTCCACGACTCCGGAACCGCGCCCCGTTCCCAGATGCGATTTATCTCCTCCGTAAGGAATGTGACCGACTCGTCATCCAAGTTTCGAAGAAGTCTGTTTGAAATTCCGTCCGGACCCGGAGCAGAACGTCCGTTGAGGGCCGCGAGGGCCTCCCTTACCTCGGGGACGGTAAAGGGCTCATCCAGAGCGGCCATTGGAGGGCCTCTGTAAGGCGCGTAGTCCGCATCATCCGAAGTGTCTATAGGTAGATATCTGTTGGCTAGCGACTCTAGTATTTCCGAATCGGAATTGGCCTGGCGGGCTGCGTGTAGTATCTTATCAGTAGCGCGCCTCTGATTATACCGGGAATTGGATTTACTTAGCAACTGCTTGAGCAGGTTCCATTTTCCACCTGATATCATCTGCCCGTCAACCGAATTACACACCTCGTCCCATTGCTGCTTGGAGAGCGTCTGACAGTGTAGCTCTATTGTGCGATTTAGTTCCGCAATCTTTTTTCGGAGTTTGTGGTTCATCCGCTGGCCCTTCCATCTATCGACGAGGGCTCTTTTCGCCTCCAAAAGGTTTGCCAATCGGCTGTCCATCCTATCCACATTTAGGTCGGTGACAACGGACTTGGTGGCGGACGCTACATCCTCCTTAAGCTGCGCTACCCAACTATCTAGGGACGTAGGGGTTTCGGTTTCCCTCTCTTCCCTGATTTTACGAAAAAGATCCCAATCCGTCATCCTAAACTCCTTCGGTGGCCTCTTGCGTACCACTAACGACGTGGCCAGCACACAGTGATCGCTGCCCAAGTTCTCATTGAGGTTGCACCACACAGCGGGCCCAACGTTCGCCACGAACGTAAGGTCCGGCGCGGTGTCCCTGGCGCACGAGTTTCCCGTCCTAGTTGGAAAGGATGGGTCCGTAATCAGGGTGAGACCGTAGTCGGACGCCGCCCGCCAGAGATCCGCCCCCTTGGCCGTGACGCGGTGATATCCCCACGCTTGATGAGGAGCGTTGAAGTCTCCAGCAACTACCAGCGGAGATCCTGCCGCCTTTCTAACCGCCTTGGAAATGAGAGAAGTAAAACGCTGCCTCATGTCTCGAGGAGAGCTGTAAATGTTAAGTATGAAAAGGCTATTCCTCAACTGGCCACTCGGAATGATCTCGATTAGCGAGTGCTCCGTTTTACTGTGATCCATGAAGAGATTGTGAACGGTGAAAGTGAACTTTTTCGAGACGAGAGTACTAATGCCTCTCTTGCCGTCTCCGTATACCGTATAAGATTCAAATCCAGAAAGTGAGACCGACTGAGCCAATGTCTCTTGGAGTAAAATGACGTGCGGTTTGTTAGGATGGGATCTGACGAACTGCTGTAGGACTGCCTTTTTACGTTGGGAGCCGCAACAGTTCCACTGCCAAATGACTATCTCGCTATCGTGTCCCGCCATGGTTGGGATCCTCGATTACCCTGTCGTGCGAACTGCTGCGCGCAGGCCGCCGTGACCGTGATCGTGACCGGCCGCCGTGCAGGGCCGCCATGACTCTAGAGCTACCTGTCGATGGAGATCCGTCTGGCGCGAAGGAACGAGGCAGGTTAGCCGTTATCCTCACATTAGATTCGTCTGAATCGACTCTCGCGTTCAGGGCCGAGACCGCTTCGCTGAGGGCTTCGAGCGTGGTCCTCAATTCGGACTGGAATTCTCTTAACTCGGCTCTAAGCTCGTCGAAACCCTCGTCTCGTATGGGTTTAGACCTGTTTTTGGAGGGTTTCCCGATAACGGGCGCCTCGGGTTCCATTGGCGTTGCCACCTCCTCGGATTCGGGTGGTGTAGGCCGTTGAGCCGGTAGGGCTTTTCCTGCCCTTTTATCTCTGCTATTTCAGCCTTCAGCTGCTCGAAAGCGTTCCTCAGCGAAGCGTTCTCGCGTTCTAGCTGTACAATCCTAGCCGCGCTATGCTCTGGCGGTGTTGACGAAAGCCCCATTACCCTTGGTGTAAGTCCCTTGACTCGATCGACCCATGTGGTCTGTTCAGCTTCGGGTGGCTCCTGGATGCGCACGGCTGGTGGCCCCTTGGAGCGGGAACGTCTTCTGGATCGCGAACGTTCCGTGGAACGGGAGTGTCGGGTTTTGGAGCAAGAACGTGGCGCCTCGAAGCGTCCCCTCGAGGGTGACCTGCTCCGGTCACGTTTTCTGTCTGGCGACACAGGTGACTTGGCTCGCTGACGCTCCCTTCTTCTGCGAACGACGTATGGCAGTTGAAACCGCTGCTTACACTGCTTGTCCGCCGTGGGATGAGGGCCCCCACATAGGGCGCATTTTGGCGTACAAACGTGGTCCTCGGGCGGGGATGCAATGCCACACCCTCTGCAGATAGTCTTTTCGGGCGTCGGACAAACGTCGGCCCGGTGCCCCAACCTGCCGCAGGCGTAGCAAACGTCCGTTTGTCTGCGGTAGAGCGTGCAGCGAAGCATGCTTTGTCCACACATGACGTAATTTGGTACCTTCAGGCCATCAAAAAGGACGACGACTGTAGTGGTGTTTTTGATACGCTTGACCTCCAGGGCCCTGGGATTCTTAGGCTGCACAATCATGTCTTTGAGCTGTCCTGCGTCGAAGTCGAGGTCGACGCCCCTGACGACCCCCTTGCACGTGTTGTCCGGCGCCGCCAAGTAGGAGCTGACCTCGTAGTTTGCCACTCCAACCGTGGCTGACTGCACTCTTGAGTATGCCCGTGCGTTCTTCTGCGTCGGCGTACTCACGACAAAAATGTTTTGCATGGCGTTGGAACAGACGATATCGTCGGCGATCTCGGCAGGAGCGAGCTGCGCCGCTAACGCGAGAGCTTGGGCCACCTTGATTTGACTCACGTTCTTGACGTTTAGGCCTCCCCTGGGCCTAACAATAATTCTGTAGTGCTCCCTCGGCAGGTGGGGGAGCCTCGACGCTGCGACGATACGCTTCTTGACTTCGGCAGGAGTGCGGGCCCCGCCGGTACCGCCACCACGTTGTGCCGAACTTGTCTTCCCGGCCGGCGCGGGCGACCCTTGCATCTTGCGCTTTGAAAACGCCGTATTCCACCCGGACTCCAGGCACTCTTCGGGGGTGATATCCTCCTCCTCCATGGTCACTTGAATGGGCATCTTGAGAATAACACACACTAGCGCGGGGAGACGCACCCCCGCCGCGCCTTCGACGCAGAAGTAGGCCTAGCCGGTTAGGCCTGGCGGCCTAGCGGCATGGTCCGGTCGAAAAGTCTTGAAAAATCCACTAAGGAACCACTCATCGACGAATATTTAGTATCGGCGTGATCCTCGTGACCTTCCGCATAAGATATCACAGAAATCAGCAACTGGCAGTGCAATTTTCGGACCGAAATCATTCAAAGAAGCAGGAGCCGATGTTTGCTCGTTCGTACTAGTCGGCGCCCCCTGGCGGCCAACTCTAGACACTACGATAAAATATTGAGGAAGCGCTCAATTTGTCACTTCGAACGCGATGCAGTTGGTTCACCGTTTTCAACTGTTGCTAAAATGCTACTAAGTTCATCAAAAATGGGCATGGCGCCCTAACAAGCACAGTTTTGTATCAGGAACTGTATTTTATCAGCTTTGAAGCAGCCAAAACGGTTCAACATCGATACCCATATGTACACAAGGGCGCACTGCCTTCTCTCCCTAAAAGCACAAATGTTAGATGCTGAGGGGCAAGATTTGGAAACTACGCCTTATTAAAAGGCTTAAAAAATGGGTGTAACCGCGTGCACGATCCAGTCATGCTATGCGAACTGCGCAGAAAAGATATCGGCTACCGGCTGCCAGCTGCCGCTTCCGGCATCAAAGGCTTAATAATAAACTTGCTTAAATTACGGCTACCGCTTGGTTGAAATTTTCTTCGCAGCTCCTCCTCGTGATTTTTGTGAGCGAATAATAAACATACCTAGACCCAAACCATTCAAAGGGGAATAAAAGAAAGCGAAAACGAAGTAACAGCATCAAAACGCAAGAATAATGCTTTCGCGGGCTCACTCGAAGTGTCCTCATAAAAACAACATTTACTTTTTGAGCGCAGCAAAAAGTCGCTATGGTTAAGGCTCTCGGAGCCGGCTTAGGAAATGTCGCAGGCTTGACACGGTCCCCCTGTGTGTGGAGGTATCGGCGCGTGAAAAGCACTGAGGCGTGTGCTTGCTTGTTTGCAATATTGTTGCCTTTCCGCGTCGATGAGAAGACGGGCTCTTTGAGAAGCTGACGTCGAGACTTCTCTCATGGGAGAAGCGCGCTGCCTTTCAAGCGTCTAAGTTGTCGGCAGTGAAGTGTACCGATGTTGGAAGGAAGGGAAACATAAGCGCAAGCGCTCAGGGCTGTAAGAGGAAAACTTCTTTGGCGTCGCATGTGGCGAAACAGGCTAATGAGGCGGAGCTGAAAGTTCATACGAAGAGAAAGAGAGCAAATTTTAATTAAGGGCGTACACAATGCTCCGGAGGGAATACGGTCATAAATTGTTTTGATGAACGCAATTGCACGATGATCAATAAGATATTTCTTCCTCAACATTACTCCATCGAGGTCTTTTTCGTTGAGGGGAATTTATTGGCGAATAATCATTACCTTTATCATTCACCCCTTTCACGTGACACGAGCTAGCGCAACAGCAAAGCTTCAACTGGCCGGCAGCCGCATTTGCCCCTGCTTTGGTTCTGCCGAAACGAATCTTCCAACAAAATAGCGGTGGTGGTATTGCTCTGGAAGATTACTCTTTCTGTTTACTGGTACTGGGACACTTCTAGCGGCAAACAGTAGTCTAGCGGTAGATTTGCGTTGAGTTTCGGGTGTGAAGCGAAAGTCTTACGGGGGGGGGGGGGGGGGGGGGCTATTTGTCTAATATTTACCGCGACGGTCCCATCACCATGTCCAGTGATTAACCGATGTATTTTAAACAAAGGCCGTATTGAGCACAAAAATTATTGGGTTCGGACAAAGGGTCGAAATGAAGCCGGCATACCGGATCACATTTAATCGAGACCCTTAACCCTCTCCCATCATCCAGCTACCCTCCCCCATTTCCCTCTCCTTGATGACCAAAGTCAAGGCACGGATTGTACATAAGTTTAAAAGCCATTTGACAAACAAATCTGCCACGCCAAGGTAATAGCCTCTGTACTAGCGTCGACTTTAGTGACAGCCTACGTGGGTCAGTGCCGCAGGCTTTTGTTTTCCTCGCCAAACATCATCACGTAACAATCACACTCGGTTCACTGCAACACGGGTTCCTGAACTTGGGAACTCGCACATTTGCTCGCCACTGCTGTCTAGGCAGCTAGCGCGGGCTTAGAACTTGCCAGCAGCACGGTGTGTTTCAACGCCCCTCGCACACCCGGCCAACCGTGCTTTACTTTGTAACTGCCTCAGTGGTTACATTTGTTCTCTTTGGCAATCGCATTGCCTGTGCGCCTGGCCGTGTTCGTCAACCGCAAACTCCGCTCGACATACAAAATGAAGGTCTCCCAATAATAAAGCGCTTTCATGCATGTTTTAAATTGAACATTTCTCAACTGATTGAATTAGTTTTATTTTTACTGATCAGTTCTTTTCAACTTTACAAACCGAACTGCTGCTAAGAAACGTGAAATGAACAATTTAATAACCCTTTATTAATTTTTGTCTCGCGAGCTATATATATGTTTCATAAAAATGTCCATTTAATTTGGCGCATCAATGGTGACTGTTCTCAGCAGTGCTTCTGCAGCGCCGAGTTGTTATTTCCCTGCCCCGAACTGCACTGAACCAAGAATTTAATGCAGCGCAGGTTTCACAGCATATACCTACATCCCCGAATCTGTGGCAGGATGCGTGGCTGCTTACGAAAAGCGAAAACAATGGCTAACGCGCCGGAAGTTCAAGTTCAAGAGGGTGGACTTCCGTACCTTGTAGATAAGTTATTTGCAATTTGAATTGGGAATAAAAAAAAAAAAAACGTTTGTTTGCTACATGCGCGGTATGATATTTATTGTATAAAGAGCCAGTTTTACAATTTAATAAATTAAGTTGTAAGTCATCGCCGGGTCTTGAGCAACCTTCCTCTCTGTAGTACGTCGTTTTGCGCCCTTTCTAATAAGATGAATGTTTAACAACTTGCTCAGTTTTTCGTTCTTTTGGAAAACTGCGCTTGTTGAGGGCGTATGAATAGGGGAATGGGATGTTCACAAAAAGCTGCCATCAGAAAAATTTTAGCATCAACCATTTAAAACAAGAGATTATTTGGACCCAAATAGAAGAAAAAATAACATGTCACTGAAGCTACAAGATTAGTAGGGGCAAAATCGACAGTGTTCAGATTTTCTGCGAACAAGAACAATGCCAACTCAGTTTACTTGATGCACAAAACAATACGTAGTGTCAGTTGATATAAGATATCACATATTTGCTACGGTGGTAGTGATAAAGCAAAAAAGAAAGCGACGGACACCATCTTGACTGAAGGCCTGCACGCTTATTTCCAAAAGCTTTTTCAAACAAGCAAAAACCACCCACACAGTGGTGCAGTTGTAGGGCGGCTGTGTCGAACCCGCTGCATTTTATTCCGGCGGGGACGCAGTTTGACTCTACACAAGGCTGTTGCTCTCTTTTTTGTAGCCTATGTGCTTCGTATATCGTTCCGAAACTTTCTTTGATCCCCCCATTTGCGATGTGGCAGGAGAAAAAAAGTAAAGATAAATTCAGTTACCATGAGGCATCGGGGGAAGTGCTTCAACTGTAGTGAGGCACATTCGTGAAGCTCTCACTCAGCAAGGCCAAAAAAAGACTACTCGTATTCCTAAAAGCAGAATCGTGTAAGAGACCAGTTTTTAAACTCCTAAAGAGAGTCGGCAATGTTTCCTCAGTTGTCCGTTTGTACGAGGACAGATGACAGCGATTCTCACAAACGGACGAGAAGCCCACCCAGAAAAGGTGTTCGCGAAGCCCGGGATGCAGAAAGGCTATCAGCGTTCACTTCGCTGCCGCTTCTACGGCTTGGACTCTTTCCACGGGAATTCGAGGTTGCTACGCAAGATGTATGGAAGCAGCGCACTTGTACTTTGCTTCAGGGGAACTCATCCGACCATGTCGCGCCGCTGGAAAGGGCTATGCATGTCCTGCCCGTCCGGTTTAAAAGTATAAAAAAAATCTATCGCTACGTTCGCCAATCTTTACCATACAACAGTATTACTGGAGAGCGCTGAACCCCTTCTAAATAATACGATTCAGAACGCTGCTCCCATTGCGATCGCTTTAATGTAACGCTGCTTCGATATTTTGAAAGTTCACTTTCATTTAGAATGACGGGCGGCTTTTTATAAACGGTGCTTAAGAGCAGTGTAAGTGAAAGTTACGAGGAGCTAACAATAGTACGTGATTCCCTTCTCAAAAGGCTAGGACACTGGCGTATGCAGGAGGGGGGGGGGGGGGCTGCGGCTTCTCTCTCCCCGAAATTTTCTGGACGCGGGGTGATTTTCGAGCTTTGGAAAAAGCAGCGATATGAACACCAAGACACCAGTCAAAGAGAGGACAGCACACTCGCTGGACTAGCTACTGAACATATTGTTACGTGGCGGCAGATGACACGGACCATGTAGCGATGAAGCGATGTATTTACATAATGGTTAAAGAACTATTTACATAATGCCAAAACGGAGCCCGGCCTGGCAGCGCGGCCCACCAGCTCTTCGTCGTCACCATCCTTGGTGGTGGGCTATGGCGCCACGGGGATTGTCCGCCACGTCCCGTGATATCACCCCGCCGGTCGAAGACGACCGTCCCGGTCGACGCCGACGCCAGTTAGCGAATCAATGTGGATGAGTGTGCGATGAGAAATGCAGACGAATCGCTTGCCGCCACGAATGACGATGATGGTGTTGATTGATGCCTGGCCCAGCAACAGCAATGGCTTCAGCCGCGACGATGCGCCAAAGGTCCTAAGGCCACGTTGGACGGAAGGGCGGGGGAATCCATCTTCGGCTTCTATGGGCACGGCTCATTTCGGCTTGTCGTCACTTGGGTCGTTCGGGCTGGGGACACGAGGCGGGTGACATCGTCGTGTGGTGCTCTCTGCTGGGCTGGGGCTGCCCGGCGCGGCTTCGATATCCCTGGCGGCGACGTCCATAGCGATGTGACGCGATGCTGGGACCAGGATGGGGATGACGAACCCGCACGCTCCACCAAATGTTACGTGGCGGCAGATGACACGGACCATGTAGCGATGAAGCGATGTATTTACATAATGGTTAAAGAACTATTTACATAATGCCAAAACGGAGCCCGGCCTGGCAGCGCGGCCCACCAGCTCTTCGTCGTCACCATCCTTCGTGGTGGGCTATGGCGCCACGGGGATTGTCCGCCACGTCCCGTGACAATATATTTCAAGAATGATACATGCTACAATCACCCGATCACCACGCATGCGGGAAGCTTTTAGACAAAAACACAAGCGAGGTTCAGCGCACCGCTCTAATCAGCCTTGTAGGAATGCAATCTCTTTATTACTCAAGGCAATGGACGGTACACTAACACAATTTCCTTCTTCTTGTTGTCTGATATATTACGCTTCAAGTATCCCTCTCTCTCCTTTCGTTCTGCCTTTGTCCAGAGTAGTTACATTTTTAAAACGTGGCGAACAGTCTGGCTTGCGACAATGAAGGGCACGGTGACCAGCTCTTTGATAGTTGGTCAATGCGCCGTGCTCGCGTAACGGATCCTTTACACATCGGGCCGTTTGGCCGACAAATACCGTGCCACACGTCGACGGGGTTCCGCAGATCTCATATTCGACACGCAGTTTGTGTGCTTGTTCATATGTGTTCCGGCGTCCAGCAGTAAGCACGCAGCGTTGAAGCAACAAAAAGAAGAACATTTATTTGTGGTAGCGTGCCGGTATATATAGCGTGAGGCCGCTGCATTATCTCAGCCAAGCGGTACAGAAACAGTGATATGCGAAAGGCGCAGATACAAAAAGGCGCATGCGCAGTTAACACGATACAATATGCTTTGTTTTACTAGCCATTTTCTTTTAAAGCGTAGCATTATTTGCCGAGTTCCCCACAGGCAGGGCCGTGCAACGCCCTGCATTTCCACAAAAAGGGAGGTATTGCGGAAGTTCCACCTGCAATCGTTGTAGTAGCGTAAATGGAGATAATTTGTCGAACAAAATTTTGCAAAAATAAAAAATAAAAATAAAAAATTACGAAAAATGGCGAACCGTGTAACTCCCTGCATTTCCGCAATAATGCAGATTTCGCGAAACTTCCACGTGGTATCGTTATAACCGCGTAAATGGAGATAATTGGGCGGACATAATTTAGAAAAACAAAAAATTGTGGCCGTAAAAAAACTCGCCCTCTAGGCAAGCGGCATAAGAATGCTGCGCATTAGTATACAATTCTCTGAATTTCTGCATATTTTTTCCTCCGCATTTTTCATGCGCGAGCAAAGTCCACACAGCCTACACGAAGCGGACAACACGTCTTGAACTCCATGCGTCCCCACAGTTTCCTTAATATTGTTTGGAACTTTGTGAACATGTGGCATTACGGAAACGTTTTTCTTTACTTCGTTTTTATCGCATCGCAGCACGTTTAGGTTTACCTTTTGGTCTTTACATGTAGGCACTCATCAACCACTTTTAGAACTGATGGCGGAAAGCCTGCAGCAGTGAACGTCTAAATCTGAAGGCTGAGGCTTTCCTAAATGACGTGACTGCAGCTTTTCTGAAGCGCATTCTTGAAACATAGTGTGCCTACGCTTTTTTTACTGATTTAGAGTGGTTTGAATGAAACGCAAGTAGAGACTTTTTAGTCCCAAAGGAGTAAATTCAATAGACATGGCTGTCGTCTTTAAAACAGTTCAATCTAAAAACCGAAGTCTGTGCTTCTCAGGAAGTACAAATCTGGAATCCAAGGAGACAGAACATGATTTAAAACACCCTATAGTGTCTTCGACCACATGTTACAGGCTGTCAGAGCATGAAACCTTTAACACGATAAAAAATCACCGACGTAACAATATACACGAAACACATTGCCGTCCTTAGCTGTGGCTTCTTGGAGTTATTGGTCAAACATTGACAAAAAAACTTACACAGCCCAGGGGCCACAGAGGAACCACTGCAGATTGTTTTTACGTAGCGTCTGTTTTTTCGAAACGTCAGAGTACACGAACGAGCGCAGCAAGTTACACATCTACAGAGATTTTCAAGGTTGGACAATAACCAGAAGCCATTTTTTAGGGGTGGTTTGTTTGTACTTGTTTCTACTTATTATTTATTAATTTTGTTTAATATAATAAGAATAATCAATCAATCAATTTATTTTCAATGCCCAGGAACGACAGTGATGTGTTAGTGCTGGTACACTAACAAAAAGAAGAAAAATTACGCCCACCTCCCCTCGCGGGAACCCTGGTGTGATGCGACGCTGAGGGGGGTGAAGTGCAAGCGGAGAGCAACCGTCGACCGAAAGGCCGCCGGAAAACGGCACACCGGTTATACGCGCAGCGCCGCCCACCGGCGGAGTGAGAGCGCGCTGGGACGCACACGCTCTCACCTGGGCACGTGCCGGCGCCAGTGCGTCTGCCGCGGCTATGACGCAACACAATCCAACACAATCCACTTTAATCCAATCCAATCCAATCCAAGCCAAGCCAAGCCAAGCCACTCGAATCGAATCCAATCCAATGCCCCTCGCGAGAGAGTGGCTGCGGACAACAACGGACGCACGCAGGAAGGACAGGGCCGCCGACAAGAGATGCTCTGAGCGTCGCATCTAAAAACATACAATGACATGACACATACAACACGGATCACTAAAAATACGCTACACTAATAAAAGCACACAGAAAGATAATAACAATGATATGACACACAATGGGCGGAATAGTTGCACAAGTAATATACTAGGTAAGTGAGCACGCAAACAAATAAAAGATCGTGAAGTAACCATGAAAGCTTGTACAAACCAGAAGTTGAAGATTATGCACTAGTGTGTAATGGAACGAGCAAATAAAGGTACGTGCAATAACGAGAATGGACGGAGGGAGTAAAGACATATACCGTTAGCTACAAACAGCACTTCTCAGCCCTACACAAAACTGTCTTATGGAATCATTGAACACACCCGATTCATCACCATGTAAATTGTACAGGCTTTGCAGTCGGTGGACAGGCGAGTTACGAGTATCAGTTGCGCCAGTATGGAATGAATAGCGCGGCAGCGTGCAGTTCTGCGGAACTCGGACCATAATATGGGACAGAATTTCCGGCCGGGAAATGATTCCGTGAAGTAGTTTGTGGAGAAAGAAAAGATCAGCTCTATCCGGCCGACAACTCAAAGAAAGAAGCTTAGGTAGCTGATGAACACCAGAGGTAGAAGCAGAACTGTGTCCTAGCCGGTGTTTATATACTGACAGGAACGTTTTCAAGATACTGATGGTTGGACTTACAGGTACCCTTCGAAATGATGGATGAGTATTCAGGGCAAGCAAATTGATGAACGAAGCTTTAAAAAAGGAACAGGAGAAGTGAAATCTCTGGTAAACCTGCACACCGCACCCAGAGAGCGGAGTGCCCGACCGACCATTTGTCTGATGAGGGGAGTGAAAGTGAGTGAACTGTTGATATGCAGGCCTCACAGGCAGCCCTCGACTTACGCCAAGAACGCCTGCTTTCCTGATTGATAACGACAGTACTGACGATTAAACCGAAACTTTATGATAAACTGAATAAGAATACACATGGTGGTTAAAATCAACAGTCCATGCCGTAAAAAGGCAGTGGTGTGCGACCAGCTGCCACACCTTGGCTCATTGTCTCTGAAGTGGGCTGCCACACCCGGGTTCATAGTCGAAGCAGGGCGAGGGTTTGCCCCAGTGTTGTGTGCCAATGGAGGGAACACGCCAGATGGCGGCAGACAGCCGGAAGGTGGTTTCGGTTTCGTTTGTAGGATTCGGGTGCCGTTCGTAGCGATGGGCAGCACACTCCCCGTCTGGTGCACCGCTTCGTGGGCGCCACAATGGTATCAGGTAGTCATCAGACGAACAATGTCTGATATGGGACGGATGAACATCTTAACGATCCCGTTTTTTGCTGTCTTGACTTCAGCATTTCGACTGTGCCCGTCGGCGCTGAGTATGCACTGAGTGACGACCCCGACCGGCCATTCACACCGGTTGGCGTGTTTCTCCTTGAGCAAGACGGAGTCTCCGACCTTGAGGTCAGGTAGAGCGATCTGCCACTTCCTTCGCTGTTGCAAGGTAGTCAAATACCCGGTGCGCCATTTCTTCCAGAACTCACTGGCCAAGTTTTGCACCTGGTGCCACTGACGTCGGTACAGATTGCTTGGTAGAGCTTCCCCAAAGGCTGAAGTTGAAGCTTCCAGCTTCTGCGTCAAGATCGCCGTTGGTGTGAGGATGATGGGGTTTTCCGGGTCAGAGGATACGGGAACGAGAGGCCTTGCGTTTATGTGAGACCTCTGCCATGAATGTCGTGAGGACCTCGTGGGTCAGACGGTTATGGTGCGTCTGAAGCAACATGGAATCCAATATCCGACGAGCGATACCTATCATTCTCTCCCAAACTCCACCCATGTGAGACCCATGCGGAGGGTGGAATACCCACGTACAGCCTTTCTCGTTGAGAAACTTCCCCGGTGTCGAGCTTCCCAGATCATTTGGGTTGATTCCCATCTCTCTGCACGCTCCCACAAAGTTTGTGCCACAGTCAGAGCGGATTTGTTTGACGGGTCCCCGGATTGCCAGGAATCTTCGGAGTGCATTGATGAAACTGGACGTGTCCATCGCCTCGATCACCTCGATGTGCACTGCACGAATACTTAGGCACGTGAACAACACCGCCCAGCGTTTAGTGTTGGACATTCCACCTCTTGTACGGCGAGCAACAACCAGCCATGGTCCGAAGACATCGACGGCTACGTTGGTGAAAGGGGGCTCGGTGGTCAGCTGGTCTACTGGTAAATCGGCCATCTTCTGCTCCTGTGACTGACCTCGCAGTTTCTTGCACGTGACGCACTTCCCTACGATGGACGAGATGCGTCCCTTGCCGCCGATGATCCACAGACAAGCCGACCTGACTGCTCCTTCAGTAAAGTGTCGGCCTTGATGCTGCACTTGCTCGTGGTAGTAACGTATGAGCAGTGTGGCGACGTGGTGTCGGCTCGGTATGATGAGAGGATGCTTTTCCTCTTCGGGTCGATCCCCTCTTCTGAGGCGGCCACCGACTCGCACAAGGCCGTTCCCATCAATGAATGGGTCGAGTCTTCGAAGGGGACTTTTCTTGGGAACTGGTCTTTTGTCCTCGAGGAGGCTTATTTCTTGAGAGAAGCAGTCTTGCTGAACAGCACGAATTACTACAGTTCTCGCTGTAGAAAGATATTCGGCGGGACTTTGCTGCGCGGTCAGACCCTTGACACGCTGCGCAGCTCTAAGAAGAAATGCCACTGCGCGAACAAGTGTTTTCCAGCTCGAAAACCTAAGGAAGCGCTCCGCACCGAGTTGCCTGGATGACGTAACTGCTGTGGCCAGCGTGTTGACTTCCGGGCGTAATTCTTTGTCCTCACTTGGAGATACAAGATGGAAGACAGGTGACGGTAGGGCTGGTTCACCGCCTTGTCGTAGAAAGTGGGGGCCACTGAGCCAGGTCGTGTGCTTGAGCTTCATCGCTGACACCATTCTTGTGCCGTGGTCCGCAGGATTCTCACTCGTGTGGATGTATGTCCACTGTTCTGGCCGTGTGGTCTTACGTATACGTAACACTCTATTTGCCACATAAACGTAGAATCTGCTGGTCTCATTGTAGATGTAGCCTAAAACGACCCTGCTGTCGATGTAGAACTTCACTGCATCCGGCTGAATGTCCAGCTCGCGTTGCACGAGTTCAGCCAGTTCGACTGCAAGGACAGCTCCACATAACTCGAGTCTTGGAACAGTAGGTTCGGCCAGGGGTGCCAGCTTTGTTTTTCCCATTATGAAACCCACATGTCGCGTTCCCTCTTTGTCAACAACTCTGAGGTACGCCACAGCTGCGACGGCTTTTATGGACGCATCGCAAAATATGTGAATTTCCTTTCGCTCAGCTTCAAGCATTGTTGAAGTTGCGTAAGTCCGGGGGATCTGCAGGTCTTCCAGTGCCCCAAGCGAGCTCTTCCAGTCTTCCCAATCTTGCGCTCTGTGAGCTGGAAGCGGAGCATCCCAGTCATAGCCTTCCGCTGTGATCTCACGCAAAAAGTGTTTTGCCCGTGCGGTCACTGGAGCCACAAAACCCAACGGGTCATAGAGGCCATTAACAGTGGACAGAACACCACGCCGCGTGCAGGGTCTGCCTTGAGGTGGAGCACGGTATACGAACGTATCCTCGCGCACATTCCAAAGGAGCCCAAGACTGCGTTGCGCGGGAATCGTCTCTGCAGTGAAGTCAAATTCCTTTAAGTCCTTTGCGTGATCTTCAACCGGAAATGCTTTTAGCACGTTCTCCCTGTTTGAAGCGATCCTGTGCAGACGTATGTTCGCCATTGCCAGCATCTCCTGTGTGTTTCGCAGCAGGTTGATGGCGTCTTCCTCGGTGGGAACTGACTTGAGGCCATCGTCGACGTAGAAGTCTCTTTCCACGAACTTCGCCGCTTCCTCCCCGTACAGCAGTGAGCCTTGTCGAGCCGTTCGCCGAAGTCCATAGGTAGCCACAGTGGGCGATGGGCTGTTCCCAAAGACGTGCACTTTCATGCGGTATTCAACAATCTCTTTTGACATGTCGTTGTTCTCGAACCACAAGAACCTAAGAAAATCGCGAAGATCTTCACGGACAAAGAAACTGTAAAACATTTGCTGAATGTCTGCCATCACTGCCACTGGCTCCTTCCTGAAGCGTATCAGCACTCCTATGAGACTGTTTGTGAGATCCGGACCTGTGAGAAGGACACTGTTCAAAGACACTCCTTTGTACTGAGCACTGGAGTCGAAGACGACCCTGATCTTCTCTGGCTTGTGAGGGTGGTACACCCCGAACAAAGGCAAGTACCAGCACTCCTTGCCATCAGCGAGAGGTGGAACAGGTTCTGCATAGTCATTCACAAACAGTTCCTTCATGAAGGCCACGAAGTGCGCGTTCATTTCAGGATTCCTACGCAAAGTGCGACGTAGTCCGAGAAGGCGGGACAAGGCTTGTTGCCTGTTGTTTGGCAGCCGGGGTCTCGGTATGCGAAACGGAAGGGGACCAACCCAGCTGTTAGACTGATCTTGGACGAACTCGTTTTCCATTATGTCAAGGAATGCTCTATCTTCTATAGAGGGAGCGAGCTCGTTGTCCTCACTAGTCGTTTGGAACAGCGTACAGGCAAAGTTCTTCGGTTCCTTTGCCAACCCGTAATCCAGCGTGGGATCATGCTTGCCGGGTGACGCCAGGACAGGGTGCTCTTTCACCACAAAATGGTTGTCACAAGGTTCTAGCAGAGATGGACGTCCGTCGCTCAAGATGTGAGTCTTCAGCACGTTGATGGTACCTGGCTTCCGCGTCCGGCCGATGCAAATATTCCTATCACCCAGCCTAAGTCGTGCTTCTGGGCGTAAGGCGCATCGTGTGGACCGTTGCATGTCTGACGCACCCTATGGGCCCTAATGATGTCCCGGCCAAGAAGAAGCGGTATCTCTGCCTCTGGTTCCAGCGGAGGGATGAAACAGGCTATCGACTGGAGATGTGGGTAGCACCGAGCAGCTTCAGGTATTGGTATTTCGCTCCTGCTGCTAGGAATGTCATTGCACTCAAGCAACGGTGGAAGCTTCAGGTCGACGTCACCACTCACACCTTGAACCGAGAAACCGTTCGCCAACCTTGCAGTAACTTCCGTTATTCCAGAGCATGTCCTCAAGGTGTAGCCTGTGGGTACCCCATCAACACGGAAGAGATCTAGGAGCTCCGACGTCACCAGTGACCGATTGCTCTGATCATCTAAAATGGCGTAAGCCTTTACTGCCTTGTGCGGTTGAGAGTCGTGGGTTACGTTCTCTAGGCAGATCCTCGCACAAGACTTGCTTTGATCTCCCTTGTCACCCACTTCGGTGCGCGTAGCAGTTACGCTTCCTCCTGTCTCTTGAGTGTTGTCTTCTTCTGCAGCTTTAGAAGGTCTGTATGTGCGCGTAACCATCGGGTGAAGCGCTGCATGGTGTTCGGTAGAGTCACACACAGACCACCTAACGGCTGTCTCACATTGCTCCGAGAAGTGGCTCGTAGACTTCAGGCACTTGAAGCAAATCCTTTGCTTTCACAGAAAGGTGATGCTGTCATCGAATGTTTTCCCAAGGAACACACGGCATTTTTCGAGAGAATGTGGTCTCTAATGGATGGGGCACCACTTACTTAGGTCCCTCAATTCCTTTTCTTTTTGTCCGTCGGCATTCAGGGTTGTCGCGTAGCACCTTTCTGGTTTCGAATTCACATCAGTTTTTCTGGAGGACACTGTTGTCTTTCCTTTGACGGCGTTGGAAGCCTGCCTCTCCCTCCTTGGTTGGATGTCAGACAAAGTATTCTGCTGACGGAGTATGAAGCTCGGGTCATTCCGCATTTCAGCTTCGTCTCTAACGAATTTTGAGAAGAATGAAAATGGTGGGAATGCGGTGTTATTGTCTTTTTTATACTTTGAGCCCGCCGACATCCATTTCTCCTGAAGCCCAGGTGGAAGCTTTGCAACGATGGCGTTGACACCTCGTGCTGTGTCCAAGTACTTTAAACCAGCAAGGTATGGGTCAGCCTTCGCTGTCTCCAGTTCAAGGAGGAGGTCGCCAAGTTTTCGGAGCTTCACGTTGTCCCTATAGGGTATTCTCGGGAAGTCTTCTAGACGCTTCATGAGGGCATCTTCAACGACCTCAGGGCTGCCGTAGGTGTCGTTCAGCCGTTTCCAGACAGCATTTAGCCCTGCTTCGTAGTCTTGCACGTACACGGACCGCAGCCTACTAGATTGTGCAGACGACTCCGGCCCAAGCCACTTGATGAGCAGGTCTAGCTCTTCCTGGGCAGAAAGGTCGAGGTCACTCGTCATTGCCTTGAAGGAGGATGCCCATGCCCGAAAACCATCGGGGCGGTCATCAAACCGTGTCATCCTAGTTGACAGAAGGTCCTTCCGGCACAGAAATGTTACAACGCCGGTCATTTCGGAACTGGCGCCGCCTGAGGCCAAGGCGTTCATTGATAGCTGATCCGCCTGTCAGCTAGTCTGGTGCTTCTTCATCCGGGCATGCACATTCACTTCATCATGGACATCTCCGTGATCGGCCTCAGTCATGCGAGGTTCCGAAGAGACATGCCTTGGGTCATGCGTGGTGGCTTGGGCCAGAACGTAGCCCTCAGTGCGCTTATTTGAGTCAAGCAAGGGGAGCGCACGAAGGCTTTCCCCGCCACCCTGCTCCGCAGCAGCCTCTAGAACACCCGCATGCGCGTCTGCCGCAGCTGCTTCTTTTTCGTGGTGCAGAATCTCGAGCTCAGCGTCGAGTATGGCTTTCTCCACCTTCATGGCTGCTTCTTTTCGACTGAAAAGCACCTTCGCTTTGGCCGCTTCTGCTGCCGCGCGTGCCTGCGCCGCCGCTACGGTAATCGTAGACGAGCTGGTTTGCTGGGATGACGAAGACCGCTCGGAACGGGTGGACCGAGAGCTCTGCGACGTTGTGTCCTGCGCGGTGTTGCGAACCGCACGGAACTTGTCTAGACCTCCCATGACGAGCTCCTCACGCTTGACGTCAATTTCCCTTTGTTGGTCGCGTTGTAGTAAGCTTTCAGGACAGTTCGTGGTCACCAAGAAAGCCTCGTATTTGGCAGCTGCGTCTTTATATTCTGCGAAGCTCGCACGAAGCGTGTCCTCGGTGGTTTCAAACTCCCTTTGCTCCGCGCCCGATAGCTTTCGCAAGACGCGTTCAACATTTGACCAAGCTGCATCTAGTTCGGTGCAGTGTTCTTCCCGGTCGGCCTCGTACTGCTCTTTCGCCTTCAACGAGAGCTTGACTGCTCGCCGTGGTCTGGCCCCACTCGCAGCTCCCGCGCTGGCGCCCCGGCATGTTGATTCAACGTCGTCCATGCCAGCGGCGGGAAGGCTCGTATTTCAATGTTTTCATGCAGCGCCTGAGTCTCTCGTGGACGCGCTCCGTGCGGAGAAACGTGATATGAGCCCACCTTGCGTTTCGCGTGCCGTCAGGAGTTGGAGCGCTTGTAGCGTGTACCGTGCTTGGTGTAGGCGATTGTCGCGGCGAAGCAGAAAGATGCCTTGCAGTAACGACGTATCCTCAAGCACTGGAGCGTTGCTTAAACGTCCGTAAACGTCCGATGGCGTCCGAAAGCGTGGGTTGGCGTCCGGTGGCGACGAAACCTTGCCTTTTTACTATGCAGGCCTCACAGGCAGCCCTCGACTTAAGCCAAGAACGCCTGCTTTCCTGATTGATAACGACAGTACTGACGATTAAACCGAAACTTTATGATAAACTGAATAAGAATACACATGGTGGTTAAAATCAACAGTCCATGCCGTAAAAAGGCAGTGGTGTGCGACCAGCTGCCACACCTTGGCTCATTGTCTCTGAAGTGGGCTGCCAAACCCGGGTTCATAGTCGAAGCAGGGCGAGGGTTTGCCCCAGTGTTGTGTGCCAATGGGGGGAACACGCCAGATGGCGGCAGACAGCCGGAAGGTGGTTTCGGTTTCGTTTGTAGGATTCGGGTGCCCTTCGTAGCGATGGGCAGCACAGTTGAAAAGTACTGCAAGGTCTCTAACCTCGGAAACTGTTGAAGTCTTTCAAAAGATTCCGATTAAACTCGTACGGGTTTAATTAAAAGTGTAATAAAAGTTGACAGGGTATGTTTTCCGGCCGTAGGTGATAACTTTGGTCTTTGATGGGTTCAGAATTTGGCACTGCTCAGCGCACCAGCGTGCGAATGATAAGATGTAATGTCGAAGTGCGAGGAAGTCCTCAGGGCAAATAACTATTTTGCAAACCTTAATATCATCAGCAAACAAGAGGAAGAATGAACTCTTAATAGCTGCGGATACGTTGTTAATAAAAAGAGAGAACAGAAGAGGGCGCAACGCGGACCCCTGAGGTACGCCGCTGGTAGGACTATATTCGATAGATGCTTGGCCATTTACACTAATATAGCAGCGTCTATTAAGGAGGTAGCTGCCTAAGAAGGCAACTAAAGGAGATTCAACACCGCAGACCAACAGCTTTTTGAGCTACAGTGGGTAAGTGACAAGGTCGAAAGCCTTACTTAGATCACAGTAAACTGCATCCATGTGACCGCTGCCTGTGACTGCTTTGGAAGCATGCGTCATAAAGCAAGCAAGATTTTTGGTAGTCGAACGCCTAGTTATGAAGCCATGGTGATTGGGTAACACGTTTTTTACGCATGAATGTATGTACTTTATGTAACGCGGACTCAAAAAGTTTGGACGCGGCACAAATGATTGAAATCGGCCGGTAGTTGGTTTAATCCGTTTTGTCGCCTGACTTGAAGATAGGATATATCCTAGATATCTTCCATGAAGAAAGGAAAGTGTTGGTGATTAAACAGGTATTGAAAATAGATGTCAAAATAGGAACAAGGATATCTAACAAGGAAGTTTTAAGTATGACTGCCGGAATACCGCCAGGGCCACAAGACAGAGAGGGCTTCATGCGTTTTAGGCTATCAAAAACAAGCTTCTTATCAAAAAGAACTGTACTCTCCCCACGCATACTGCCAATTAACTCAAATGTTTCGCCATCTTTGCGCGGTCCAAAATAGCTGACAAAGTAGCTCGCGAAAGAATTGGCCAAGTCAGGTAACTCATCTCCAGAAGGGCCAACCAGGTGAATGTGGTTATCGGAGGTATTTGAATGGAAGCGGATGCACTTCCAGAATTTAGAAGGCTCATGAGTCGCACTTATCTCCCCAGACTCAAGGTAGGCACTATAGTCTCTTTTGTAGAGCTTTTTACAGGCGGAACGGTGCATACGAAACTCCTGTTTCCACGTATCGAGCCAGTGCCGCGTGTGTTTTTATGTGCGCTATCTTTCATTTTGAGGGCAGTTCGTAGTTCATGGGAAAACCAATATGGGAATTTCGAACGAGTATTTGTGCTCCTCGGGATGTGGTGGTCTATACCGCGCTTTACATTTTTTGTGAAGCAGCTAACCTCCGCGTCAACATCAGAGTGGGTCAAAACAGTGGACCAATGTGGTGAGGACAGGTATTCATATAAGCCTACATAATCACCCCCTCTAAAGCAATAACGGCTCGGAGTAAAGCCTGGGGATGGAGCAATACAACGCTGTACGTATACAGGTGCGGAAACGAGAAGTGTGGGATGAAACTTACAGGGATGGACGAGAGAAATGTCAGAATGGAAAACTTGCACATTTGGTATGTCAGTCCCAGGCAGCACAGAAAACGTGGCCAACCTTTGGCTTATTTTTGGCCGATTCTTCGCCTGTTTGGCCATTGGCAAAGCTTGGACTGCCAGAGAACTTATGTTCTTTGGCATGGATTTGGTCACGGAATACTTGTTGTTTGTTCGGCCAGCTTAGGTATTTACGCCAAAGACAAGCATCTGGCCACCGAGAACATGTTTTTTCATTGGTCACCATACGTCCGACGACGAACAGCACGCGCCAGACCTTCGAGCAGTGGGAGGCTGCGCTGTGCAGTTCGGACCCTGAGGACCAGCGACAGTTGGTGGACCGGGCACGCAGAACCGCAGCCGCCGCAGGGGCCCTGGACTGAGGGCTTCTCCCGCTTTCAGGCGCGAACCTCTTTCGCTTGAATAAATGTTTCTCCACCACCACCACCGGTCACAGATTACTTGTTTTCTTTTTGGGCAGGTGGGGTCGGAAGATGAACTGCAGGCATCTGGCCACGGGGGCCGCGTTGTCTATTTGGCCAGTCCAAGTCCCCAGATGAACGACAAGCATCTGCCCACGGAGTACACGCTTTCTCCATGGCTACCATACGTCTGATGACGAACAAAGAGCGTCTGGCCACACAGTAATCGTTTCCCATTTGGCCAGCGGAAAGCGGAACACAAACGGCAACAGTCTGGCCACGAATTACTTTCCTGTTTGGCCAACAAACGTCCGAAGACGAACAAAAAGCATCTGGCCGCGGACTACTCGTTTTCTCTGCGGCCACCCATGTAGAAAAGATCTCCAGACAGATAATTGCACGTGTGTACGTGGCGACCTCTAGAAGGAGGGGTCGCGGTGGGCGGGAAATACAATGGTGCGGGGGAACGAGCCACTTGTCCGCGGGGACTATATGGCATGCAGTAGCATGGTATGTAGCTCCGCGAGTGCCTGGCGGTGGCAGTGACCTCTACCGCGAATCTCTCTGTCTGTGAGTCAGCTAATGATGGCCAATATAGGCATCTCTCTCCATTATAGGAAAGCCATTATAGGAAAGATCTCTTCTTTAGTTTATAAGCTCTGATAAACCAGGTACGGCTGGTGACATGAGACTTGCTTTAACTGAAATATTAGTGTGGGGGATGCTAAATTCAACTTCAAACATTTTTTTCGCGCCGAAGCTGGCTTAAACAAAAAGGCACACCTAAATGCTACATTTACACCACACGCGGATATTAAGTTAGCGCCGCAAAGGCGACGTAAGGGCATTCTTTAAAAAAACGAAAAAAAAACAGCAGCTGTTGCAATATATCTAACTAGCATTCGTGTTGTGTTTGGAAGCCCCTCGCCACTCTGGGTACTTTAGGCGTGATACCCATGAATAAAAGCAAAAACAGGTAATGAGCATGTAGACAAGTCATTTAATTTTTTTCCCAGCCTACCAAGCACATGCATATGCTCCTAGCATACAGCTAAGTGCCCGTGATACACGTGGCGCTACTGATTTATATCAGCCTTTCATTTGAGACATGTGCTGTGTTAATGAATAATATTAAATTTGCGTCGTAATAGCAACATACCCCGTAGCCCCGCTATGCATGACTGCATACTTCCCTGTACCACAATGTCTTGTGACCCAGCTGCTCCGCCGAAAAGACGACGTTTCGCCATTGGTGAGTGGAACATTCTTGACGGTTCATTTCGGTTATATTTCCTATAGAATTCAGTACCTGGACATAAAAGAACCCTTCGAGGATTCGAAATATGTATTTTACGGTAGCTACAGGACATGCTGAGGTTTTACGCTCTAATGTATATTTATATGAAACGCGAATGCTCTGAAACGACGTGAGTTATTCATCAAAATTGGTGGGAACCACGGAAGTTGCGAAGCCCTATATTTCTGGCACCCAGGGCAAAAGAACTCTGCTGAGATGCACGGAGAATAATACAAGCGTTACGAGGTTGCACGCAGGTTGTTGAATCCAAGCTATACATACGGCGATTCTGACAACCTTAATAGTACGAAATCACGTGGTGGGCGCGTCCTGAATTTGAAAATAATGTATTCTGTGGGTGTGATGAAACGCGTACGCGTATTATAACATGGAGATTTAAAGAAACGTTACGCGGTGTTCCCCTGCAACGTCGAAGCATGCTTTCAATTATCGCTTTAATAATCTTGTTCATGTCGTTAGCACAAACATATTCTCACCTAGGCAAGGTATGTATCACAGCTTTTTTTTTCAATGTAGCGAATCTAGCGCATTTGAACGCTTTCTTCACGGTTTTGACTGCCGCCATTTTTACGCAGCCGAGGTGATCAATCTGTCTCAAAAATTAATTATTACGAAAGCATTACGAATAGTTACTTCCGTACAATTTCCTTGGGAGGCTATCAGTTGGCCAAGTCCTTCAGTAGTATATTGGATATCGTCATTGACAAGCCATCTATAAAGTGAACGACACACCAACGGAGGTTACTGGGGACACTGCTGAAGGAAGATCCGGCACGAGGTGGCGTCTTGCCTAAACACAAAAATGTTTGCCCCTACGCCTATGTCACCCCCATCCGGTTTCTCCCACGTGCGCTCTAGACTTGCACTGTCGCTTCCTATTTTTTTACGAACATTTCCGGCCTAGCGGACCTTTGTGGTTACTAAAACGCTTTTGAGCTACTTCTATGAATTTTTCCTCACTCGAAAGATAGAATAAAGAAGCATCGGTTCTGTGCGGTACTATATGCTTGTTTAAAAACTTAGAGGAGGAAGTTAAAGAGTGCTGTCACCCGCCGCGATGGGTCGGTGGCTAAGGCATTGCGCTGCTGCGCACGAGGTCGTGGGTTCGATTCCCGGCCGCGGCGGCAGTTTTTCTGATGGGGGCGAAAAGAAAAAAACGCCCCTGTGTACGAGATTTTGGCCCACGTTAAAGATCCCCAGATGGTCCAAATTAATCCGGAGCCCTCCACTACGGCGCGCCTCATCGCCTGCGTTGCGTCGGCGCGTTAAACCCTACAATCAATCAATCAATCGAAAGTCTACTGTCGGCTCAAACGTCGGGCTGAGTGTAACTGAGGGAAGAGGTGGGGTAGGAGAGGGAGGATAAGGGCCCTAAGCGAAAATTAATACGTTGAAATATTTACGAGTATGCTTGAAGTGCACATCAAATATGCTTTGTATTTGTACATGTATTTCAACTGCGTTAAAAATTGCATTTTCGCAATTTTTAGTAAATATTGAAAATGCATTATTAAATATGCGGAAAAAATGCAGTGCTTTGAAGTACCCTTCAAAGAGACTAAGAATTTACAGAACCTCACAAATACGTGCTTAAGGCATTCAGAATATATTGAAAATGTATTTCTACCCGCCAAACGATCACAGTGTAAATGCACTGTAAATATAAAAACACGCTTACCTAACTACATTTACAGCAGCCCTCTGAGTATACTTTAAAAGTGTGCTGAAGCATAGAAATATACTCCGAATATAATCGAAATATATTTCAAATGCATTTTACGTTTGTGGAACAAACGTGGTAGATATACACTCTCAATGCAGGAAAAATATTTATTGAAAATACATTTTAAAGGTATTGAAAAAGCCTTGCCGAAATACATTTCGAGTACACTACAGGGGCTGCTTCAGTTGCTGCATCGTAAGATTCACGTAAAGCATATCTTAAGTGCCGCAAAAAATACATCTCAAGTGAATAAACGTACTGAGAATTTCTCCTCGACGTTTACTTATAATAAAAGAAACTCAGGGAGATACTTTCCCTTACTGCGCCGTCTAAAGCCCGTTCTACATGGTGCGAATTTCGTCTGCGAATTCGCAGCTGCGGCGCCGCTCGTGCGACAAAACGGTCTATTTTTTCTATTTTCACTGCTCCGAGAAATTGCCAAATGTCAAATGGCATCCACAGAAGACGATCAACTATTCCAAACATTCGGCAATTTGCAACAGCAACGAAAATAGACCGTTTTGCCACATGAGCGATGCCGCAGCTGCGAATTCGCAGACGAAATTCGCACGATGTAGAAAGGGCTTAAGGCAGCCATACATATAAGCTCTCCGTATTAGAGAGAAACTCGGCGTAAAAATATGTAAGCGGCGGTGTACCAACGCAATCGGCAAAGCAAAAACATCTAATTCAACGAGTATATATGTATGTATGAAAACACTTGCACTTTGCCAGCGTTGTTACGACGCTATCGCTGTGGACGCTTTGAAAATTTCCTTTTTCTGAAAAATATTGGCCTTAGATGGATGACGCTGGCTATGCTTGCGAGGGCGAGCAGCTCGGCGCGTCTCACTGGCGCTCACTACCTCCTCCTTTGTGCCCGGTACCTGCGGTGAGCGGCGCACCCCTCCTTCACGTTTTGTCTGCCCTCGCTGCGTTTCTTTTGCTTGTCTTGTGGTGTTACAAGTTTTCGGACTCCTCAATGCGCGGTCGTCGTGCGGACGCAGTCTCTGCTTGGACGTCGCGTTGCAGCGGCGTTTTTATCTGGATTGCCGTCTAGCCAAGGTAAGCCAGATTTACCAGCTATTTGCGCGTAGGGTGTCGCACAACAATTAGTCGATGTATGTTTGCCTTGCAATCAAAGAGTGCTAACGCTTTTTATGAAATCCGCACGTGGTTGTTAAGCTTACCACCCCCGCGAGAAAGATTTCCTACCGTAACTACTCCGTGCAAGGGAATGTATTCACAAATCAACGACAGCAAGAATACGTAAAAAAAAAGGATTTTAGTGCTACCCTTTTTGCGCCTAATTTTTATCTCAGGTCTTGCTGAGTGGCCGGGGGACTGTTGGTACGAGTTTTTCTGTTGATAGAGTTATTCCATTGTGTGCTTATTTAGAACTAACACTTGTAGTAAACACATAAAAACCAGGAACGTCCTTATTGCGCCTACCTTTTAGCTCGGGTCCTACTGAGTGGCCGGGGGACTGTTGCTACGACTTTCCATGTAGATCGAGTTATTCCTTCCTTTCTGAGCTTATTAAGGAATAACACCTGCAGTAAACACATAACAGCCATGACTGTTTTTAGCACCGCCGGTTCACAGAAAGTCCGCCGTCCATGTTTACACGCTTGAGAAATTTACGAAGTGTGTTCATGCTGAGCACGAGGTCGTGGGTTCGATTCCCGGCCACAGCGGCCGCTTTTCTGATAGAGGCGAAAAGCAAAAACGCCCATGTGTACGAGATTTCGACACACGTTAAAGACCCCCAGGTGGTCGAAATTAATCTGGAGCCTTCCACTACAGCACGCCTCATCCCCTGTGTAGCGCCGGCGCGTTAAACCCTACAAACAGAGTGTGAGAGGGAAAGAGGTTCCCCGCCTGCACTACATAAGTATCGCACCCTACAAACAATAAAATCAGTGTATTCAGGGACGCTGCTTTTTTTTTTTTCTGTTCGCAGCAGCCGCTCACAGCTGCGCATGTTCACAGCAGCCGCCGTATGGGGAAGGAACCCAGTTTGTGGCATACATGCATCCGACTAATGCGCATGCCCGGGCCATACGGCGAGAAGCCGAGTAGCCTTCGCGATTTTTGTCTGTCGCACGTCGCCATTCTGTCAACTATAGCCATGAAAGAGTTTATGCCGTCTGTTTGGAAGTAACCAAATGTGTTAAAAGCCACCCACGTATTCTTCGGTGCAATTGGCTGTAGCGATACTAAGTGCTTCATGCCCGGGGATTTAAAATGATTTGTCCATCTAAGACAAACTGTATGAGAGTCGCCGCTAAGTTACAATCAGTTTCCGTTCCTATGGCTACCCAGAACCAAGAACCAGCAAAGGAAGGACGGAGAAGGAAGGGGGGATTCGAGGGGGGCAACCAGTTCCCGGCACGAGACCCGTCGGTTCCCAGAACGGGTCCCCCAAGTCGGGTTCGTCTCTTTCTGTGCCTTGGATCGCTCCCCCAAAACTTCGTGGAACTTCAGGACGTTTCACCCTTCCTCTTTTGTGTTTCCTAGCAACTTTTCCTCTCCTTGCTGTATTCATTTTGTACAGCATTCAGGAACACGTGTGCGCGTTCCGGGGGGCCCTTAACCCGCTCGTGGGTGAGTCAGAATTTCAAAAATGTGCCCATAGGAACCGGAAAACAGCAAGTCTAGAGGGGGCAGGGGGCGCGCGTGGGATGCTTGGCGGTTGTGTGTGTTAAGCAGCCGGTATTGCTCATTTGGATCTAAAGGCTGTACGTAAACGAGTTTCTTTTAGGTGTCTAGAGTATTTATGAAGCCACTACTTTTTACTTGACGGTCCCTGACGCTAACAGGTGTTTATCTCTTTTTTGTATGTTAACGACGCGAGCATTTACAATTATTTTCCGCGTTGCTCCCTAATTAGAGAGTTTTAGCATAGCGTGACCGTGTTTACGTTACCGTTTACCGTGTTTGCGGAAGTTGACTGCGCAGCGCGAGAGTTACCGTGAACGGTAACTTACTTGACCGTCGCCAGCGGCTTCCGGTAACACGGTAAACGGTAACACAAACACTGTACCGATATGCTAAAACTGCCTATTAAATGATTACGTTGTCTGTGTACAGCAAAAAGTATAAAATTACCGGTGATGTGTGGCGGAGAGCAAGAAAATTACATATGTGTGTAAGCAAAAATACACTTTTTCTTGCTTTGCTTGTTTTAATCGCTTCGGTTAAGTGCCTACCATATATCAGAGCTTGTAATTTTAAGGACGGCTTGAAAGTTTTCTTTTTTTTCGAGATAAACTTAGCTAGCTATTCCTTTGAAGGCATTGTATTGGGTGCTTACGCAAATCTAATGACTTTTATGCAATCTTTCTACTACAATCCTGCCCCTGCATTGCTAAACTGTTTCGCTGCGCAATATTTTTTTGGCAGGTGATCTCCAAAGAAGTTGACGCCCAAAAAAGGAACACATAACAAAAATTATAGTAATAAGATTACTATTTATCTTATTTTATTAGCGTCCTGTGATGTCACAGACCAGTTTTGTCCAAGTTAGTTAAAAAACTAGAATGGCCATCATTTCAAGTTAACTCAAGCGCCTAAGAAAGAGAAGCAGCGTAACGCTAAGAACTCTGTTGTATGTTTGGTAACGTCGTTAGCTGTGTCTTTTTTTGCCATAATTTTTACTAATTTTTATCCCTAGACAATCTCCATACCTAAGCCTCCCCCCCAACCATCATCCTTTCTTTATAATGGTATTGAAGATCCAATGTCGCTGCCACATGACGATATAAACTATGCTTAACATTACATACATTGCCTTACGTCCTTCGAAGGGGCATTGTTTTCATGGCGGTTTGTTTTTCTTTGAAGGGGAAACTAAAACATCCTTGCTCACGAGGAACGTTGGTACGGCTAGAGAAAAGGCCTGATTGATTTGACATTTATTTGCCTCTAAAAAAGAAGTGTTTCCCTAATATTTTCCCCTGTTTTGTTTTGTTTTCACTGCAGGAGCTGGTGAAATTTCCCGCGTGGAGAATCCGAAGCACCAGGACTCTGATGCACAACGCTGCATCTGCGCTGGCTGCAGAGGTGGCTGAAAGGCATTCATTCCTGCTGCTTAGTAATGGCGAAATTGGCAACTTTGCTCAGGTGTACAATAAACAACTTTCAAACTGCCAATCTGTCCTCATACATACTGTTCTTTTCAGTCATTTGCTGGCCCGCAATCAGAGCATGGCCGATTTACATTTTCACAATGGAGCATATCTTTAGGAGCATATCCTATTAAACTTTTCGAACTCACAACATGAAATTTTCTAGTTGAACATTAACAATTCCCCCTAAGACACATTGCGAGGCATCTCTCTATCTATTTATGGTTTTATTTAGTATACACTAGTAACTCATTTTGAGTATATTTGAAGCAATATTTTCTGTGCATTTAAAATGCATTACTTATGCATTTTGGACGTATTTAAAATTACATTTTCTGAGCATTTTTAATGCAATTAAAATGCATTAAATATATATTTTCAATGTTAATTCAAGGTTAACGGCCTGCTGTAGGGCATGCATGGCAGTGTCGGGTACCGTGGGGTCGCAGCGCAGCGCAAGAGAGAAAGTACCAGCGTGGCAGGCTTTCAGAATCGAACTGCCCGTGCCGTGCTGGCGCACCAAGCACGCGTCGCTCGTCTCTTTATTCTCGTCTTCCGTAGCCGGCGCCAAGGCGCCGGCTAAGAGCGCCAACCAGAGGAGTGTTTAGGCCTGCGATGTCGGCGCGGAGTTCGTTGGGTGGCGTCTCGAGGTAGGCTGGTTTGAGGCGGTCCAACGAGACGACTTCTTCGCGGCCATTCAAGAGGATGGTGGCGGACTTCTGGGTCTTGTTAAGGACACGGTACGGCCCGTCGTAGGAGGGAGTAAGAGGCGCCTTTACCGCGTCTCGCCTCAGGAAAACGTGTGTCGAAGACGCCAAGTCGGGATGCACAAAGATGCGGTGGTCAGAAGACCGAGGCGGGACCGGTCGCAGGTGCTGCATGCAGTCCTGTAGGCGTTGGAGGTATTCAAGCGGCTGGGCGAGGAGGCCGTAGGGACGAACAAATCGCCAGGAAGCCGCAGGGGTGCGCCGTAAACAAGTTCAGCAGTTGAACAGCCGAGGTCGGGATGAAGGACGGCACGCAGGCCAAGAAGCACTACAGGCAGGTGATCAACCCAGTGCTCTCTATCCAAGCGCGCAGTGAGAGCACTTTTTAGCTGGCGATGGAGCCGCTCAACGATGCCGTTGGCACAGGGATGGTATGCCGTGGTGCGGCAGTGTTTAGTGCCAAGCAAGCGGCTGAGGGAAGTGAACAGGGTATACATTCAAACTGCCTGCCTCGATCCGTGGTAACAATGCCGGGGCAGCCGAAACGGCAAACCCATGTCGAAACGAAGGCTTTTGCTACCGTTTCTGCCGTGATGTCCGGAATTGGTACGGCTTCGGGCCAACGGGTGAAGCGGTCAATCATTGTGAGAATGTACCGGCAGTCACGGGAGGGAGGAAATGGTCCGACCAAATCGAGATGCACGTGGTCAAAGCGACAGCTAGGTGGCAAAAAAGGCTGCGTTAGGGTCTTCGTGTGGCGGGTCACCTTGGCTGTCTGACAAGCGAGGCACGAACGGGCCCACTGGCGGACATCAGTGTTGATGCTCGGCCAGACGTACCGCTGTGTGATGAGGCGCTGCGTGGCTCGGATGCTGGGGTGGCAGATGTCGTGGAGCGAGTGAAACACAGCACGACGAAAGGCAGCCGGAACGAAGGGTCGAGGCGCCGCCGCTGACATGTCACACCACAGTGAGCCAGGCACGAACGGATGAGGCACAAGTTGTAGGCGAAGGGGACCCGGGTGGTCCCGCAAAGCGTGCAGCTCAGGGTCTTCAATCTGCGCCTGAGCTAGGCGTTCCCAGTCCACAGCAGACGCAGCACTGCCGATGGAGGTAATGCGTGAAAGCGCGTCAGCAGCCTCGTTGTCGGTACCTTTGACGTGCCGAATGTCCGTCGTGAATTCCGAAATATAGGCGAGCTGACGGAGTTCCCGTGCGAAGTACTTGGAGGAGTTTGTACGGAAAACGTACGCCAGAGGCTTATGGTCCGTAAGAACGTGAAAGGACTGGCCCTCCAAAAAGTGCCGGAAGTGCTGGATGGTGGCGTAAATGGCAAGCAGCTCACGACCAAAAATGCTGTAGCGCGTCTCGGCAGGTTGGAGCTTCCGAGATAAGAAACCCAGCGGGTGCCACTCGGAATCGATTCTCTGCTGGAGAACAGCGCCGATTGCAACGGTGGATGCATCCACCATGATGCGAGTGGGGACGTCGGTTCTCGGGTGAATGAGAAGCACCGAATCGGCGACGGCTTGCTTAGCAGCGTTGAAAGCGGCTTGAGCTTCGGGAGACCAGGAAATTGCGGATGAGGAGCTCTTGGTTGTGCGAAGAAGCTCAGTCAGTGGATGCAGAAGTTCGGCGCAGTGGGGTATAAAGCGTCGCGAGAAATTCACCAGGCCCAGGAACTCACGAAGCTGGCGGAGGCTGGTAGGTTCGGGGAAATCCTTCACGGCTTGAACGTGAGAGGGTAAAGGGCGAATTCCCTGCGCCGAAATGTGATGGCCCAGGAACTCGAGCTCGGAAGTCCCGAAGACGCATTTCTGGGCGTTGACAACCAGGCCAAATTGTTGAAGGCGTTCAAAGAGTTCTCGGAGGTGACGCTCGTGATCTTGTGGAGTGGGACTCGCGACGAGGATGTCGTCAATGTACGCAAATACAGCCGGAAGGCCGCGCGTCACCTCGGCAATGAACCTTTGAAATGTTTGAGCTGCGTTGCGTAGCGCAAAGGGCATGCGCACATACTCAAACAAGCCGAAGGGTGTAGTGATGGCCGTCTTCGGGATATCGGCAGGCTCGACGGGGATTTGGTGATATGCCTAGACAAGGTCCACTTTGCTAAAGGTAGTGCACCCTTCCAAGTGGCTTGTGAAATCATGGATGGGGGGTAGGGGATAGCTGTCGTGGACAGTCTGAGCGTTGAGCACCCGGTAATCGCCGCATGGACGCCAGTCTCCACTTTTCTTAGGAACCATACGCAGTGGAGACGCGTGGTTGCTGGACGATGGGCGGATAATACCGAGTTCCAGCATGTGCTCGAATTCGCGTTTAGCAGTCGCCAGACGCTCACCGAAGAGGCGGCGCGGCCGAGCTGCGACTGGTGGACCACGCGTGACGATGTGGTGGGTAACGCTGTGCTTGGGCGGCTGTTTTAAGTTGCAGGGTCTCGTAACCTCAGGGAAGTCTTCGGGGATTCTTGCGTACGGCGACGAGGGAAGCAGCGTGCAGATGCCAGTTGGAGGGACAGTAGACAGTAAGCCCAGAATGGAAAGGCGCGTCTTGCTGTCAATCAGGCGATGTTGACGCATGCTGACGTCTAGGTCAAAATGGGTCAAGAAATCGGAGCCGAGGACGGGCTGATTGACGTCGGCTACTACGAAGACCCACCGGAAGGCACGCCGCAAACCAAGGTCGAGAGTGAGGGACCGCAGGCCATACGTGGTGATAGAGGTAGAGTTGGCTGCACGAAGCGTAGACCCAGGCGACTCAGAAGTACGCTCATCCTTGGTGGCTGGTAATACACTGACCTCAGCACCCGTGTCTACAAGGAAGCGCAAACCAGAAATGCGATCCGTCACCAGGAAAAGGCGGCCGGGTTGCAAGGCGAGGTCACATGCCGCCATCAGTGATCTCGCGTCGCGTTTCCCGACCAGCTGCATGGGGAAGTGCAGTGACAGGCGCGGTGCTGGAAAGTGCGATGGTACCAGCAGATAGATGAGCTTCGAGGCCTGCTCGAGCAAGAACCTCCCGGGGAAGACGAACGACGGCTAGGACGTGGGGAGGAGCCGCATCGGCGATCAGAGGAAGTCCTAAGCGCTTCAATGGAAGCGGCGAGTCGATCGATCCGAGCCTCTAAGCGGGACACGGCCGATGACTCTGCTGTCGAAGCGAGGTATAGCGACTGAGGGAGAAGTCGCGTCGTGAACTCTATCAGCAAGCTCGGCGGCGCGGTCGAGGGTCAAGTCCCCTGCAGCAGCTAAAACGATGCGAGTGGACTGTGGCAAGCGCTGCAGAAAGAGTTCTTTTAAAAGTACACCGTTCGAGTCCACGTTGCTCGCGCCCACGAGCTGTCGCATGGTGTTGAGCAGCTGGGAAGGGCGGCGATCTCCAAGCTCTTCGTGGGTGAGCAGGTGCCGGAGGCGCGCGCTCTCGGACGCCGTGGTTCGGTCCAGAATACTCTGCTTGAGCCGCTGGTACGGAGCATCGTTCAAAGGTGCCCCGATGACGTCTGCCACTTCATCAGCCACCTCAGGCGGCAGGTTGCAAAGCAAGTGACGAAACCGAGTAGTCTCCGAGGTGACGCGGTGCAGATCGAAGACGGCTTCGACCTGGGCGAACCAAACGTGTGGGTTCTTGCGCACGAAGGTGGGCAGACGAAGCTGTATGACTGCGACGGCCGGCGACCGCGAGGAAACGTCAGGCAAAAGAGTGCCCGAGGGCGCGAGGTTGCTGGGGTCGGTCATGTCTTAGTCCGGGTCACCCCTGTCGGGTACCGCGGGGTCGCAGCGCAGCGCAAGAGAGAAAGTACCAGCGTGGCAGGCTTTCAGAATCGAACTGCCCGTGCCGTGCTGGCGCACCAAGCACGCGCCGCTCGTCTCTTTATTCTCGTCTTTCGTAGCCGGCGCCAAGGCGCCGGCTAAGAGCGCCAACCAGAGGGCGCTACAGCAGCAACCTTGGGCGGGCTTCCTCTGGCCTGCATAGAATAATCTGAATCAGGCCAATGGTAGGCCATACATAATTGGTCAATGGTAGGCCATACACGCTCGGCGAATGGTAGGCCATACATGCTCGGCCAATGGTAGGCCATATATGCTTGGCCAATTGTAGGCCACGTGTATTAGGCCAATGGTCGGTCAGCCAATGGTATTAGCGGCCATAGTAGATTGGCCAATGAATGGGCCGAACACTTTGGCCGAAGATTGGCCGGGAGGAAAAGGGCTGGCCAATGTTCTTTGGGCAAAGATTGGCCGCACTTGCTCGTGCTGCCTGGGGTGATGCACAGGTCTAAAATATTCTCGCAAAAGTTTTTTGTGCGATTAAGCTGCTGAATTGCACGTTGACCAAATTGCCAACAAACCGTCGAGAGTAACCAGATTGCTTTACACAAATAGTGACCAATGTCGGAAGAATACGATGCTACTAATTTATTATTGCCTGTTCCAGTCGTACATAAAATATTGTTTCCTTGTTTGGGGCCCAACAACGGTTACAAATAATCCTAGAATATCTAGGTTGCAGATTAAATCTTTTCGATTTATACCTAACGTTTCAGCAGACCAACAGACTAGATCTTTGTTCATTGATTGATTGTAGGGCTTAACGCCCCGACACAACGCCGGCGATGAGGCGCGCCGTAATGGAGGGCTCCGGATTAATTTTGACCACCTGCGGATCTTTAACACTCGCCGAAATCTCGTACACACGGGCGTTTTTGATTTTCGCCTCCATCAGAAAAGCGGCCGCCGCGGCCGGTTATCGAACCCAACCCCATGCTCAGCAGCGCAAGGCAGATCTTTGTTCGAATCGCTTGGTTTAGTAGGAACAAACAATCACTATAATAATCGTTTATGGAAGGCGTGGGTTGCTAAAGGAATAAGGCAAACATTTACTATGTATACTATGTCCAACCTTACCCTTAAAGAGCATTCCTACTACAAAAGACGACCCGATTGTTGGACTCTCCGTTTCAGTAGAACAAATTATGACGACCACGTCGTGCAAAACATCGTCCCGAAACATTCGATTTCTTGATGAGCAGTAAAAATCGTCTCACATTCAAAGATGGGCTTTATTTATATGTATATCATAGTGTTTGTGCGCCATTGTCGCTAATAAAGTAGGGTGTTTTTAACTGCACCAGCTTTCTTATTTTTTGCGTTTCCATTGTTTGCGAGTTGTACATCTGCCATGTAAGTGTTGTACAGGCGTTTGTAGCATGCAAATTTTTGTTTTTGTATGATGTGAATACCGTTGCTTGAATTATTTATGATGTCACTGCGGCACGCCATTTTTTTCTCGTCGATTCTGAGAACGTTAACAGTTTAGTTTGTCACACAAGCATCCCCTGGTTTTCTCACATGTGTGTTTTTATGTTAATATTTTTTAATACGATTATTCATGTGGTATCACACCTATGCAGCTACTGGCCTTGTAATCGGGCGGTAGTTGGGGGAGCAATGTTAAGCTACGAAGGGTTCTTTTTGCAAGCATTAACTAACGTTTCTATCTCTACGTCTATGACAGCCACCACTTGGGGTGTATCGGGGCCTTTGGGCTGTTCTTCAGATTTTTTTAATGGAACATAAACTATCCCGAACCCGAATGACCAAACTAAAAATACTTCCTAGCTTTCATATTATAAGAGCCACATGCTGCTCGATATTTCCTAATATAAATGAAAATACGTCCCCATTATTCGAATTGAAATAGCCCTCGGATTACGGATCACCGCTTTTCTATACAATAAAATATTTTGGCCTCTATATTTTTCTTCGTACTGGTCACAAACGGTTCAAAACAGAAGAAGAAAGAGACAAGGAAACAGAACAGTGCTCTATAAAACCACCACCACCAAATGCTGAGTTTTGTTCAGCTCGATCCATGTTGCACTGTTAGTGCAACTGAACCAAACGAAACAGGGGCGATGATCATACCTACGTGTATTATGAGTGGGCAGCGCATAAAAACTAACGGCCCTTTTAATTTGATTCAAGCCCTCACGCAATGCCCGGCTCGCAAAGAAAGATCTGTGGTTTGTATGTATCTACTAGCTCATAAGCGTACATGCCTTGTAGGCGGAGATTGCCAAGGTGTAATATTTTACAGCTCTTTGCATTTCATTACGACTTCCGTTGGTGTGAATGCCTCCGTTGAACAATTCTCTTTGCTTCTACGCTTTTCTCTGCCGCTACCAGATACTTCTTCTGAAAGACCCCCGAAGGAGGCATCTGCTAAAGCAGGTGTTTGCGTGTACTGTACGACACCACGGACCCGGAGCACCCACGTTAGCCGTGCGTGGCAGCGCCATGACCAGGGAAAAGAGGGTCCTGGTGGTTGAGCCGACGCCGAGTGCTTGGTCGTTTAAAGGAGTACTGACACGAAATTTCTCGCTTTCAGTTTTTATGCTGTAAAGAATACCTATTGGCCCAGTAATTACGAAAATCGAACCGAAAGCCGTCAGCCGCCAACACAGAATTAATTATAGCACGTTTATTGCAACCAATTTCAAATTTGGTCGCCGCGCGGGAAAATGGCCGTTCGAAGGCCAGCCTGCAAGCGGGCAGCCTTACGTCACGGTCTCACCCGTGACGTCAGGGACGTTCTTCTTTCCTCCATGCGTTCGCCGCATCGTCTGCTACGATTGCACATGGTCCGCGACTCGCCCGCGCAGTCGACATGTCGTCTGAATCTTCAGACTCGGATGAGTCACTGCCACCCGACAGACAGAACAACTTTATTTGGCCAGGCGATTAGGCCGGCGATGTCTTTGCCGTCGTCCGTTTTTTAGTGCAATGCACTTCTTAAGCGACCCTGAACCTGCGTCCACCGGCGATGTCTGCGCACGTGGAGATGGGCGCGCGCAGCCTGGCCGCTGACATGGCACATACCCACGTGGGGGATTGGCAAGGAATCTCCTCGTCTTCCTTGGCAACGGGAAGAGATGGGCGCGCGCTGCCTGGCCGCTGACATGGCACATACCCACGTGGGGGATTGGCCAAGAATCGGGCGTGAGAAGTGCTAATGCACCCGCTTAAAGGAGTACTGACACGAAATTTCAAAGCTGAGATCCGCTCTAGCAATCAAGTACAACGACAACACAAATAGGTGTCTGTGAATAAATGCATCTTTCTTTCTTTGTAGTTGTGTGTGTGTGTTTGTGATCTCTCTTTCGCGAACATTACCGAACCGCGCAAATTCAACTCGTGCATTCGCACTTTCACATTCTTCCCCTCGGGGAAATGCGGGGAATTTTTTAATATCACTGCGGCTCGAACCGCGGCGCAGACCGTGATAGCAACAGCTTGTCGCCACTCTTCTAATCAATCTGATCACGAAAAAGAAGCTCCACATGCGAGAAACTAGATGTTAGTGTGTTGAAAATTGTGCTAGGAGTTGTTATCAGCGCTGAATTTAAAAGTGGCGTTCAGATATTTGCCGCGATGGTGAGCCTACGCTGACCGGAAGCGGAGGTTCGGCGCTCCGACCCAGCACTGTCGGCACCACGGGGCGGCGAGCGGCCGAAAGATGGCGCCACCTGCGCGCTAGAATCAAAACAGGCCGCGGCAGATGTCTTGGTCACCGATCGTAGAAACGGAAATTATTGCCAAAATAAAGCTTCATATGCGAAAAAGGGGATGATAGTGTGGTGAAAAGTTGTGTAATGGATGGTCATTCGCAGTTGTACAGATACCAGCGATCAAATAGTCGCCACGATACTAAGTTCGCAACACCCAAGGTGACCCGCGCAACCCCGAGCCCGCTGGCTTGGGCGACAGTTCTTGCGGCCGCCGGCGTGCACGAACTCCACGAAGTCCACGTTTAGCGCTGCATGTCGTCGCGTGGAACATAATGCATCTTGGCATCGTCGTCGATTCGCTCGGGCAGGCTTCCACGAGCAGTACTTCGCATACCGCGAGCTTGCCATAGCACAACTTGGGCGAGCTCGGCGACGCGCACCCCCGCGTCGCCGCGGTGCCCGTCGACATCGCGCACCACGCCGTTTTCGGCACCAGTGCCGAACACCATGCGTTGGCAACGAACTGAAGAGCAAAGACGTCGAACACGCAACGTTTACAAGCATTGCTCACACAGCTACGCCCACGTCTCCTGCCCAAACGAATACCACCGACAACAGCAGCGACTATATGACGTCACCCTGAACCGGCCAGACACGTAGGCCAATGTTTCGTCACGCCGAAAGCGATTGCGCTAGTGCTGCCGATTTGTGGAAGCTCGCGGCCTGGACAATCAAAATCGATTTTAGATGTTATTCTGGCCTCGGATCGCTGCAAAAATTTCTGTGAGGCATCTGTACAAACTACTGAAGCCAATTATATCATTTTTTAGGTATCAAAATTTGGTGTCAGTACTCCTTTAAGGCCCCTTGGCGAATGCAACACACCACTTTGGCCTCCGCTTCTCGTAGACGGCACCTCCGGTCTGACCCGCCCGGGGGATCGGCAGTCGCCTTTTCCTGTCCCCCCCTTCAACTTTCACTTTCCCATTTTCTTTCTAACAACTTTCGTGTCGTCTCGTTCCTTCTTCAGTTTCCCTTTTTCCTGGTGGCTAGGGTTAACCTTGTGTGGCGAACGACCCTGAGTTCAGCCATATTTGGTTATAGTCGCGGTGAACAGCTGGGGTAGGCAGGACTTGCTCGCGAGTTCCTGTCCCGTCCCCTTGTTGGGCTCCATGGTGGGCGGCTGGCACCGTGGTCGAAGAGATTTTTCATTCTATGGCTTCTTTTTCTCGCGCAACTGATCCCTCTCGTAAAGAGGGGGCACTGATGCAACTGCTCAGTTCTTGGCTAAAAACGTCAACTTCCCTCGGTTCACCGTAGTGCACAGCAATCACGCTGAATAAACCGCACGACTCGTCTCACCATCTGTAGTTACAAAGACTCTGACATCCACCATAGGTGAAGGCTACAAAGTGAAGAAGCAGGAAATGGAGACCTCCTACTCGAATTACTGTAGAAACACCAGTGTGACATACTGCCAGGGCTAAAGTTTTTTGGTGAGATTCCTATTAGTGTAGGTGAACACCGAACGCTCAACACGGTCCGCGGAGTCATCTAAGATGACGACGTGTCTAAGGAGGAACTTCTGGAAGGTTTGAAAGAACAGTACTACAACTTCAACGCGCCATGACTCAGCTAACCAAATTCATTCACCGCATCAATGAACAAACGGGCAGGAGTGAAGGAACCAGACATCATCCGGCTTAAGCTTTGCTCATAAGGCACGTTGTATGGCACACCTTACCTGTCTCTCATGCCAGCCGAACGGCGAACATTCTGTGCTTGTAACATGACGCCATGATATCATTCATTGAAGGTGAATAGGGTATGCCTTTTACTTTGCTGTGAATGATCTCATGACGGCATGTCACAAGAACAGACACGCACGCACAGAATAATAATAGAAGTAAAACGAGAACAAAGCAACAAACGTGAACAAAGAATCGTAAGCCTTATTTCGGAAAGTGGGGTAACCTGGCACAGCAGACGACAGCTGATCTGAAACCAGATGACTGGTATCGACAACGATGAACCGCAGGAATACAGTATTATGATTTGTTCTAACTGCTATGTAATTATTTGTGGCCATCCTAAGCTATCGACAAAAGAGGTTTTCTGATCGTCTGCTACCTCATTCGGCTCCTTCCGACCGTGAATCGTCATTGCTCGTTTCGTTTTGCATATCTCAGGTGGCACCACCGATTCAAGATCAGCTTGCCCGTCCATAATGGCCGCCATTTTGCCATAGCCGACAATCGATATTTTGTGTTTGCAGAATAAACAGGCTTCTGCTGTCGTTGTTCGCGTGCCAAAGAAAATAGCCCACAAAATGCGACCTCCGTGTGAAGTTTGAGCGCGAATGGAGCAACGATACGCTGAGGAAAGTTTTTTTTAAAGGGTTCCATTTATCGATGTAACACCCTGTATGTCCTGGTGCTGAGTCTATGCTGCTAAGGGCATGGCCAAATTTCTAGTGTTGCGGACAGAGGAGGAAAGGGAATCGATGAAAAGGAGACGGTTTTTGAAAAGTTTGCAGTTTTAAAAAGTGAGTACTGTGATCATTCCAAGGCATGAAGCTTGTACTTGGGCTTGCTCTGGTGACAGCGTGAAGCACAATAACGTCATTGTTATAAGTGGGCGCGAAATGTAAACAAAATGTCAGAAGGGAAGATATTCAAGTTGGATGTTTTATCTTAATAACTGATTATTATGTGAAATCTTGCATGACAAATGACACATCTAACTGACGCCTTGATGAGACCGAACTGAGAATATACAACCCTTATCTGCATTGGCCGCTTCTTACGGGTTGCGAGCAGTTGACGGACACTCACGCGCGTACGCGGTGTCAGGCGACTGTCGTCGTACCCGCCTTTTTTTGGGTGGAAAAGCACGTGACTGTTTGCTCGTTTGCTTAGTTCTCACGTGTCTGCCATGTGCATGAAGCTCGGGAACAGTATTTTTTCACTGATATTAGTGCACACACAAAAAACGAGAAAAACCCTTACAGTTTCCCCGAATGATAAAACAGAATCGAATGAAAAACCTGAAGTCCTATTTCGGCACTCTCAGCCACGTACTCGCGACCAAGCTTGCTTTCGTCAGTAACGTTGCAGGCAGACTCAAATTTTACGACGTAAATCAGAGGTGCCAGGCGTACATTTCACTTCAAAGTATCGTGTAAAAGTTATTGCGTGTGAAAATGCAGAAGGTCCCACAACTATATTGCGGTATAGGTCATTGAAGGTAACTTTAGAGTGTTCCGGACATTCATTTAATAGTAAGAGCCTAAATGTCCGAGACGAAAGATCCAACGAGACGAAAGGTCCAAGCCTGAATGTCCAACGAGACGAAAGGTCCAATCGAGCCTGAATGTCCAACGAGACGAAAGATCCACCGAGTCTGAAGGTCCAATCGAGCCTGAATCTCCAACGAGATGAGAGGTCCACCGAGACAGAATATCCACTGTTGGACCTTTCGTCTCGTTGGATCTTTCGTCTCGCTGGACCTTTATTCGCTGAATCTTGTCAACCTCCCCCACTGGACCCCGACCGTCTCCCTCCCCAGTGAAAGCAGTGAATA